>NC_142621.1:48152467-48817824 GCF_059453375.1 Lepisosteus platostomus | reverse complement strand
AGCCCTATCAGTCACAGAGATGTTATCAGGAATGAGAAAGCAGGACCTGCTCTGGTCTGTGTTTAACAACCAAGGCTAGAAGTATAAAGAGCTATTTTAGTGTTCTATTGGAAGAACTATTCTGTGACTAACATCAAGCTGTTTAGCCTCTCTGTGAGTGTCTTTCAACAACATGATTTTTATAAACAAATATTTTAACTTTTTTAATAGTATATGCCCTTGCAATATGGTCTTTTGTGTAGTAGTATTGTGTACTATATGGTGTGTGTGTAGTGTGGTCTGTGTTGTATAGTGGTGTTGTACACTATGTATTGTGTAGGGTGATTTGTGTTGTGCACTACATGCTGTATAGTGCTGTGCATTCTGTCGGGTGGTCTGTGTTGTCTACTATGAGTGTGTTCTGTGGGATGGTCTGTGTTGTCTACTGTGTAGTGTGTTCTGTGGGGTGGTCTGTGTTGTGTATTGTGTTGTTTTGTGTGTTCTGTGGGGTGGTCTGTGTTGTGTAATGTGGTCTGTGCCCCTTTGCCCATCTCCATTGACATCCTTTCTGAAGAAAGACACTCTCTAATGAGCAACAGGAAACAGCTTTATATACAACAGAATAAAAAAAAAGTACTTACGAAATGTTAATAGCCTTTGATGAACCTCTGGTTAAAAACCTATCATTTTTTATGAGTTCCTTTTGTTTCTCTTTTTAATTTTCAAGCCATGCTTTATATTTACCATTTGTTGTGTTTAAGGAAAAGGTACACAAAAGGTGTTATTTAGGCCAAATCTTACTGTTGTGTTAAAGCAAGTGAGTATATGGTAAGACATTTCCTTGTTTTTTCAGTAACGTGAGTCCCGTGTGATGCAGGATTCCCGTACTGTATACCTCTTCACTATACTGGAATCATTCCATGTTATTTTTGAACAGTTGAATTTCCTGTGCAGGATGATTGCCCCTGTGATCTGCCATGCTGTGCAGTTATTATTTGCCAGGGTACCTCACAATGAATTCTGATTTTTAGTCTCGCCAAGACATGTCACTTGCTGTAAAAACTTTCACAGGTCTCTTCTGAAGAAAAGCACCTGTAGCTTTTTTCCAAGTGCACTTTAACATCATTGCCATGTGTTATCTAGAATAATGGCTTCCCTTTATAGTCAAGATACGAACCACTGAGGATGAATCTGAAAGAGAAGAATGTGTTTTTGGGTACACCAGGATTATCCACCTGGGCGATGGCTGGTCAGAGAGGCAGAGATACAGGGTGTTGGTTCTGGAGCTGTGCTGTCTAAAGACATACTAACGCACAAGCACACTTGCCAAAAGAATGTGCTTTTCCTCTTTACTTTTAACCTCTTTTGATGTACTACGAGTCATAGTTTCTAATTTTATTTTTTCTTGTCTGTATATTTCCTGAGAAATTACCCTTGTGTTAAGTTTCACTTTAATAGAAACTGGTGTGTTGTGTTGCAACAACCTCAACAGGAACTACTGTAGAATTAAATTGGGTTTAACTTTTTTTTTATGGAAAGGGTGTAGCGATAAACAGTATGATTCATATTATTTAGTATATTTATACAAAGACACTCATAGAGGGATGTTCTGTGTATAAATCGTATAGTAATTGTATAGCATTAGTGACCTGCTATATTCAGACAAGCAACCATGATACACTGGATTTCTCCCACTTTTCAACAAAATGTCTAAGTTCATAATATAGATATTTCACTTCTGTGTTAGTGTCTGAGTCAGGCCCTTCATATCCCTAAATCAGAGATGCAGAATAGGGATGTGTGTGTTTTGTCTGGGTTTTTGTCTTGGTCTGAAGGGATTGACATTACCTCTGTTTCAAGGTTTGTTAATATAGCAAAATGTATTGACACATTTTATTTGGATGGGTCGTGATATCACTCATTAATGGAAGGATGGGGGGATCCTGCGATGGCTCTGCCTTAAGGGTTAGGTGTTTCCAGTTGCACAGAGAACACATCTCAGGTGTGGACTCTGCTTTTCCAAAACTGTTTCTTTAGAAACAATACTGTTTCTCCTACCAGATCGTTTTGTTTTACCTTCAGTAAATATGGTGCTTTACATCAAATACTAAGAAAACCTTGTTCATAATGAGGAAGGTGCACAATGAGAATAATAATAATAATAATAATAATAATAATAATAATAATAAAAATAAACTTTATTTTATATAGAGCCTTTAAAGGTGACTTCTCAAAGCGCTTTACAGGATGACAATAACAATAAATAAGAAGAATACAAACAATATATAAGAATACACAAGATAAGACACAATTACAATATACAGAGGAGACCGTGGAAGGTGGTACTAAGAGCAGAGGGGTGAAGAGTGGAACCAGTTAAGTAAAGTCTTTTCTGAAGTAGAGGGTTTTGAGTCTGGCTTTGAAGGAGTGAATAACCCGGCGCAACAAGATTTTTTCATTCCTTGTTGCCCCTCTGAAGTCTTTATGCTCAAAGCGCTTCCCCGCTTCCACCAAGACAACAGCTCCTTCCGGGGAGCCGCTGGACAGAAAATCAGTAGCCGGGACCTTTATTTATTACAGTTATGTCCACCTTTTATAGTTTAACCAGCACATTAACAGTCAAGGTGTGTGTGGAACAAGAAGAGGAAAGGGGCGGAGAAGCTGGAAACCCGTCTTAAGGATTGCAGCGGTGCACTGATGACGGCAGCAAGTTCCATTTTCGACTTCGCCTTCCTGCCCTGTCTCTCCCTCTGTTTGTGCTGTCATCCTCTTTGTCAGGCTCAGCCCGACCGACAGGACTATTCAGTCTGCTAATTGAGCAAATGAAACATGTTTTGTCAAGTCCAATATCCTCTTACAAAACTCTTTTCAAGAGCAGCCTGAGATGCCTGTGTCTGTGTCAGTTTTCACCAAAGCATCGTACAGACTGGAGGTCCTGAAAGCCAGAAGTCCAGTACAGCCCGGAACATCCTAGCTGTTGTAAAAGCCTCAAATATGTTTTACAGCACGGGTGAAGCAAACAAAAAAAAATGATTTCCTAGTCACAGCTGTTCGCTCCATCCGTCTCCAGTCCAGGGCAATGGGAAGCAGGCAGAGCACAAAGACAGGCCCAGGATCGGGGTCCGGAAATAGTGATGGCAGGAACCTTGATTTAAATACATGGCTACATACTGCTCTAATTAAACTTTATAATTCGTGTGTGCATTTGACAAAATACCTAGGAAGGCACAGACCAGGCAGGGAGAGTGCCTTGCTATAGTGACAACTGTCGTCTAGATGAGCAACGCCCCTTGGTCCAGGCTGTGCTGAAATGTCCTAGGTCAACTTGCGGGCCTTTGGTCAGCCTTTAATATCTTAATCACTGATTGAAGTTACAGATTTCGCAGGAGATCTCCTGCGCACAGTCCTTAGTGTGACTGTCATTTCTAAAGGTGGCTCTGCAGGGCTGGCCTTCAGATCATCATAATATAGCAATTAAATTATTCTCATCTCATTTAAGTGCTAAAATGCCTAGTGGGAAAAGAGCCAGTTGGGATAACAAAGGCTAATTAAACTGAGGACTGAAATAATCCTGTCTGTGTGGATCAAAAATTGCATCCTGGCATTTCTAAAGTCTCCTTGTGTTGCGATGCCAGTTATTTAAACACTAACCTTCTTCGCTGAAGATTGTAGACAATTCCAATGGAGATGCTAATTCCCATCCCCGGTGTTAAATATTTGTAATTTTAACAAGGATTAAGGACACATCTCAACAAGGTGCTTTCATACCTCAAGGCCCACGCTTGTGTCTCGCATGTCTCTGTTTCTGAGATGGAGGTTTAGTGTCAAGGTACAGGCAACACCAGTTTCAGCAGCTCTTCAGTTTCTCAGACTTTCTGTGATGTGCAAGATTTGGATGATGTCAAAACTTTAACTCCCCGAGCCTGCTGGAAAAATTGTAAACGCAGAACATGATGGCTGCTTTTTTCTTACAGATGTCTTCCTACAGTACCTAAAAAAGTAGACCTTGAGATTTGGTTCTGTATTCAGACTTAGAATTTGATTGAATCTTTGATTTCATCTTAAACTGAAAGTTCTGTCTAATACAAGAGCAGTATCAGAAAGTAGTGATCCCTACAGAAAGCTTCTCATACAGTGCATGGAAAGCAATTTACTTTGGAACGGATATATTTTGGCAACAGGGCTTGTTAAGTAAAGTTAATGGTGGAGGGGTCTGGTTGGCAATGCTACAGTAATGAGGTTGGACAGGGGATGGAGGTGGGATAGTCACATTATCACATGCACTAATCACATTGCATAATGACTAAAATCCCTGGGGAAGATCAGGACAAGTTTGTCCAGGAGCGAACAGCTCAGTCACATGGTCTGCAGGTACTGTATACAGGCAAGTTGAGGGAAGACCTTAGCACATTAGGACCTGACTAGTATATGTCAGAAAAATAGAGTCCTGCAATTTATTGGAAGCTTCACTTCGACACAGTATGGTTTTATAGGACCAAATTACTGATGATAACTGGACAACCATAATTAATCCGCTTGGGATGAATTCTTTACACTGGTCCTTGTTCATAAGATTTCTTATGTTTGGATGTTCTGACTCTGAAATAATAGAGCTGACGTGGCCAATTAGCAGATTCCTGCTCTGGCTGGACACCACTCCAGTCTCAGAGGAGCTGTCTAGTGGTTCAGTGGGGTTGTTTGTGCTGCCTTTGTGTCACAATCCAAGTTGTGCTATTATCAACAATAAGTGAAGAAGCTGCTTGCCTTATATGGAGCGATAGAGCAGTCAAACGTGACTCATAAGAGCCTTGGCCTGCTGCTCAAATCTGAGCAATCCTCAAGACAGGCTCAGTAATGATGATAGCAGCTCACTGGGCTCTTTCAGAGGCTGATTGCACAGGGCTTGGGGTGAGCGCCAGCAGCCCACGCCTTCTCTACACTTTCCAGGGTAACTCGCACTCCACAGCATGGCTCTCTGTCTCCCTGCTTCGCTCTGACTCTTTCTGTCCTTCTCTTTCTCAGTCCTCTGCCTGTCTGTTCCTCTCTCCGTCCCTGTCTCTGTCTGAAGTCCTCTGCTCCTGACTGCATGGACTCAGCCTCAGCCCCTGCGAGACTGGAGCCCTGATTCAGTGGACCTACTGTACAGCTCCAGCCAATTTGGGGCGAAAAACACAGTTGCTGTTGAATGTTCCCAGTCAGTTATCTAAGCTTGTAAAAAATGCTTTGGACTTTCAGTTATGATTATCTATGTTAAGACAACCGGACACATTCAATCCATTTTCCATTGATTGTTACAGTTATTTTTAAAGTTTTTATTTTGCAATAAGTGTTTATATTTCAGTGTGAATAAGGCCGTTGAGAACATATGTGCTATACAGTCAGTGTTATTTTCTTGTTGATTTTTGTGAATCCTTTCATTTCCTGGGTCTCATCTTAGAAGCAGCTGCAAATTGACTTGACCAATCAGTTCAAATGCTGCTCTGGAGATGGCTTCTGGTAGCAGGTGGAGGTGCAGGCAGATGTTCCCACACGTGTAAGAGCCATGTGGTGCTGTGAGCTCACAGCCTCGCAGCATGGGTACAGGCATCAGTTAGCATACTCTAATTCCAAGAAGGAATTTGTTAATCCTTTGCTCTGGGTGAGTTGCAAGTTTTACATTTTTATAGCACTTCAAAGAGGTCAAAAGTGTTTTGCATTAGATCCAGTTGATTGATATACAACCCAATTTTGTCATGTTCGTTTTTCGTGCTCTCACATTACAGAGCTCTACTTGAGTCCAGCTGTGAGAGAATAAGGGGACATGTAGGTGTGGGGCTGTTGTAGTGCTTTTATTGTGGACTTACCTTACAATCAATGAACAGGTTTGTGTGTTTGGATGCACAGCGTTCAAATGAGCTGAAGTTGAGGGTGAACTTGAAGGCGAGGGCTCTGCATATGAATCTGTCCTGCTTCACATTCTCAGATGCGAACTCTGTTCTGATCATTCGCATGCAAACTTTTTCACTCTTACCACTTTTCAGATTTGCACTTGAACTCTAATACAATAAAAATAAAAAACGTGATTCTGAAGACATTTTCTCACCCATTGTCCTTTCGTTTGAGAATGGGGACTGTGTTATGGGCTGTAGGAGTTAAATGTCTTCTCAGTGAAATCACAAATGTATCATTCTTGCTGTATGTTAGCATGGAGTTGCCCCGTGTGGTGTGCAGCATCTGGTATCTCTCTGTCTTGGTCTCTTCACTGTCACTCTGCAGAAGAATGCTGGAAATTTCCAGGCCCCTGGCAGAATTTGTAGCATCTGTAGTACATAGTTCTGAGGGTATCTAATCTTGTTGTGAAAAATCCCCTCTGCTGTGTGTGAGAGGGAGAGGATTTCTGACATTCCTGAGGTTGCTTTAGAGAGGGCCTGTGTTCCCAACATGACACAGGCCTCTCTGAGGCTCTGACACTGGACTGAAGCGAGAAAACAAACCAGCTCCAGATGTTGCTGGGCTGCAGATGTTGATTCCTGGGCAGACTTTGGGACGGGGGGCAAAGCGGGGAGGAAAAGCATTTGGAAGGACACTGATTGAGTCTGGACACGATGTCCGCTCTGGATAGGTTTATGTGCATGAATCAATTATTCCAGCATTCAAATTCAACCAAAAAGCTCACGTGAGTGATCAGAGGCAGGTATCTTCTATGTTAGATTTACAGTACATTCCCTGATGCTTCTTTCGAGCAGTGAATATTTATGGGCACCTGCACATCTTTAGGCCATCTGCTCACTTGTGCGTGTGCTGGAGTGAGTTGAGTTGGTTTCCTCAGGGAGGCCAATGAATGCAATTCTCATGAAGGGTCACCTTGTGAAGAATTAGGTGTACTTCTGGAAGTGTTTGAGATATTTTTTAAGTGAATTTCTGTTATTCCAGAAGATGAATATGAAAGAAATATTTTCTTCCCCACACGCTTGGTGTGCGTTTAGCCTGATGAAGAGGAATAGTGCCCTGTGCCTCTGTGCTCCAGTCCTCCTTCCTGTCTGTGCATTGGCCGTGCTCAGTCACGCTGCCAGAGTGTGAAAGGAAGCAGAGTGAAATCAGCCCATGTGGGGTTTTCCACACTTCTGCAGCGTTTTAATTATAATCTCACTGTCAGCAGACTGCTCTCACTCTGACTTGTCAGGGGCCTGTGCTACTCAAGAGAATTTCAATCTGTTTTTTTGGAATTTATTTGAATTTCGAACAAACTTCTAAAAATGAGTCCCAAAAATAAATTTAACTGTACATGCATTTTTTTTACTTAATTTCTTACTGGTTATCACAAAGATTAAATTTATGTTATTAGGGTTTTTTTTCCCAAAAATATATTTGGCATTGTAGTTGTGAGGTGGTTAAAACAGCGCCCCAGCCTTGAAAAATGACCTCTTGTCACATCAATACACAGCCTCTAAAGACAGGGCAGAGCCTCTTGAGAACAGTCACAGCCTTTAAACAGTGGGCAGGACCTCGAGAGAGTAGTAGAGTGAGAAGACAGGGCACAGTGTCTTCCTGCAAAGAGGACAGGAGCTCCGAAATGTAATTGTTGCCATTTCCCAAGTCACAGAATGGGAGTTCAAACTGCCCTGATTATCAATGACCATTGGGTTAATTTTGTTTTATATTGAGAACAGCTGTTTCACTGTAATGTGTACAAGCCTTAAGTGGATGGATTCGGATATGTTGCAAAAACTCTCCTCATTGTTAATATTTGTTTCTGGCTTTTGTGTGGGTCCAACATCAGGAACCGAGTCTGTGGACACTAGTGTGCAGTTTTCCCCATGGCTGTGGGAATACAGTGAGACATGTAGCAACAAGGCTGTTTGCCGTGCTGTCCTGTGTATGGATGGATCACGAGAAAGGCTGCATTAGCAATCAGCACTCAGATTTCTTCCAACATTTTGTTCAGATGGAAGAAAAACAGATTTTTTCCAGATTAAAAAAAGAGCCATAAATTATGGGTTTCCTAACTCTTGAGTACAAACACATGGAATTGTCCTTTTTCCTTTATGTTGTGCAATGTAAAATAAGTAAAAAGAGCTTATTAAAGAAATCTGAGGAAAATAAGTTTACATCCATGCTTATTTTTTAAAATAAGCTTGAGCATGTTGCAAATACTGTTCCTAAATTGTATTTTCTGATATGAACTAAATTCCTCATAGGAATTATGTGGAGTATGTAGTGACCGCTACTTCTGCTGGAGTGAGGCAGCGATCCGAGGGCTGTGAGGAGGCCCAGGAGCAGATAAGGGGAACAGAGGCAGAAGAAACTGGCGCTGTGGTGTGTGTGCTACAGGCGAGAGGAGCCGGCGGTGTGGTGTGCGTGCTACAGGCGAGAGGAGCCGGCGGTGTGGTGTGTGTGCTACAGGCGAGAGGAGCCGGCGGTGTGGTGTGTGTGCTACAGGCCAGAGGAGCCGGCGGTGTGGTGTGTGTGCTACAGGCGAGAGGAGCCGGCGGTGTGGTGTGTGTGCTACAGGCGAGAGGAGCCGGCGGTGTGGTGTGTGTGCTACAGGCGAGGGGAGCCGGCGGTGTGGTGTGTGTGCTACAGGCGAGGGGAGCCGGCGGTGTGGTGTGTGTGCTACAGGCGAGAGGAGCCGGCGGTGTGGTGTGTGTGCTACAGCGAGAGGAGCCGGCGGTGTGGTGTGTGTGCTACAGGCGAGAGGAGCCGGCGGTGTGGTGTGTGTGCTACAGGCCAGAGGAGCCGGCGGTGTGGTGTGTGTGCTACAGGCCAGAGGAGCCAGCGCTGTGGTGTGTGTGCTACAGGCGAGAGGAGCCGGCGGTGTGGTGTGTGTGCTACAGGCGAGAGGAGCCGGCGGTGTGGTGTGTGTGCTACAGGCGAGGGGAGCCGGCGGTGTGGTGTGTGTGCTACAGGCGAGGGGAGCCGGCGGTGTGGTGTGTGTGCTACAGGCGAGAGGAGCCGGCGGTGTGGTGTGTGTGCTACAGGCGAGGGGAGCCGGCGGTGTGGTGTGTGTGCTACAGGCGAGAGGAGCCGGCGGTGTGGTGTGTGTGCTACAGGCGAGAGGAGCCGGCGGTGTGGTGTGTGTGCTACAGGCGAGAGGAGCCGGCAATGCAGTTCAAATCCAAGAATGAAGTTGTAGCAAAACACAAGAAGAATCCAAAGGAGTAGTCATAGACAGTCAAGCAGGGTCCAAACCTAATTATAAAAGAAGAATGTAACAAGCATAGTGGTGATCTAAGAAGACACTTGAGGCAAAGCTCATGTCAGGAATTCAAAGAGAAGCTCAAGGTATGGAAGAGGGAAACTAGGGAGGCTCCAAGTAAACTCTATAACAGAGCTCACAGCATTTTCAGGGCAGACTTTAAGTAGTCTGATCCACCAGAGATGGGGAGTGTTTGAAAATAGCCCACAGGTGGAACAGGCTTCCTGTCTGATTTTGTAACCATGGCAACTTACTCTGATTTACAGGTGAATAGAGGTGTGACCACCTGCCATGGCAAAGCAAGCTTGCTCTGCACCACACCAGTGGGGGCAGGCATGACAGAATAAACATGACAATATGAATAGGGGGTCAGGTATTAGTGTTGGAATAAATGTTTCCTGAACTTTGAGGAATCAACACTCTTAAAATTGTGGAAAATATAAAAAAGAATTCCAGATTCTGTTAGAATCATTCATCCTGCCCATAAAGATGCAGTGAGTCTTTCAAGAGATGCATGTGCAGCTGTTAGGTTAAACCATTGGTATAGCATGTGTTTCCAATTCAGTAAGATCACCTTTTTTGCTATTGTGAGAAAATTAAAACTGGAGATGGTTAACATGACACTTGAGCACTTAGACTGAGTGCCGGAAATGTCACAGTGAGTGACATTAACTCACTCGAGAAGCCTGCTGTAGAACTTAAAAGAGTTTTGTGGAGAGGAGAAGTCCCTGCTGGCTGGAGCCACAGGGTATCAAGTGCAGGGGCGAGTGGGCGTGAGTCACAGCCCCCAGCCCAGTCTGGGTGCAAGAGGCCAGCTTTCACACCTGCGCTGTATCTTTCAGCCCTTCGCAGGAATGTCAGCTTCAGAAAAAAAAACACACAGACTGCTGTTCCTGAAGCTGAACACAACTGCACTTAGACTGCAAAGCACTATTCTGTCTATGTGATAACTGGAGATTATGTCAGCATGAGAGAGACAGAATCTGTCAGGTTACTCCTAACCAACTACTGCAGATAAAATCAACCTATGACTCCATCAGTGCCTGATGACACATATACATCCCTCCTTGTGCAACACCCAGAGCAGATGTCTCTGTGCACTGGTTGCAGGCAGGCAGGCTGTCAAGCTTCTCCCTGTCCGAAAGTAGAGTTGGGCCAGAGATCTGCACTTTTCTCCACAGGTCACTGTCTCACAGCGCTCACTCCACTCCAATGATACTCTCTCTTCCTCTCACTTCAGTCCATTGACTGTCCCCATTCTAACCCTTGACATTGTCTAACTCCCCTTCACTGGTGTAAAGACACTGCCGTCTTGGTCTGTCTCCCACAGCAACTTTCACCATCTCTTCCCTTTCTCCAGGGAGACAATCTGGAGCCACAGAGTGGTCTTCTTGCAGGAGCGCATCCTCTGCCAGTGGGATTCTTTCACTATCTGGAATGCTGGGAAACAGGGGCGCAAGCTGTACCGCAGCCTGTCCCCAGCTAATCAGAGCAAGGTGAGGGGATGTCAAGCAGGCTGGAAGGGAATCCTCTTAAAGAGGATGCTGTTCAATCGGGCTTCATTCTCTTAGAATAAGGAAATAAGGACCTGGAAACAGCCATAGCTTGGGATTTAATTGTTTGTTTGGCAGAGGAATTGTTGTGGAGAAGTTTGTGATACTTACAGTGACAAAAAGGAGCTCCTTCTGTGTCTGGGTCTGTGTGGGCTTGATGAATGGAGCACTGAAGGGGGAGCTATGATTGGCTGCAATAAACACTTCAAATGATCCCCCACAGACATCTGTGCTGTTTATTCTACCAATCATTCGGAAAACCAGAGGGTGCTCAAAGAACAATATTTATTGTGGCAAGCAGCTGTTTAAATAAAAAAAATCATTGAAAAAATATTTTTTCTTAAAGTTCTTGGTCCATGGCAACTAACTTTGAAATACTTCCATATTGAAATCTTATACATGTGGTGACAAACAAATGATGGACTATCTATCCTTTCATCTCGTCCTGAGTCTCAGAGCTGAGGGGAGCGCAGACACAGTGCCTGAGGGCTGTGGCTAAAATTAAGATGGATGAAAGGTGGAGAGAAAAGCACAACCTTGCAAAACAGATTTTAACAACTGAAAGCATTACTCAATACTGGTGTAATACTGAAAGTATTACCTCAATACTGACACATACAGCCTCCCATCTGCAAAGTGTTCTTTCAACTAAACATTCACCTGAACATTAACTTTGTAACAATAACTTCACATACAATCTAAAGTGAAAACACGTCTCTCTTTCAAGTTGGTTTTAAATAATAGTCCAGCAGTCCAGCATTCCTCTGGAATGTATTGCAACAAGAGGCTTTGAGTTTCAGAATCATCTTCAATATTCATATGTTGAGTATTGTTTTTAAATTTGCTTTTCAGGTCATTGCCTTCTGTGATGTTGATGAAAGTAAAATAAAGAAGGGCTATTACACCTATGAGGATTCGAAGGTGGGTCTTGTTTCTGTGTATCAGTAATGTTCTTTTGATCAGAGCTCCTCAGCACTAATACCCTGAAGTGTTATGGCAAACCTTTGATTTTACATTAAATCCATAGTTGCTGATCTGAAACTTATAGGTCTGATATCAGCTGTGTATTATTGATATCACTGAAACATTTATAATACATTTTAAAATCTCTAAAATCACACCTCCTTACAAATTCTTTGTGATTTATTCAATTGTCAAAAATTTGAATTTTCTGAAACTTGGAAAAAGATTCTGTGATATCAAGAAGGTGAAGGTTGATAAAAATGAAACTTCTGATTTTAGAAATAATTAATATAAAAAACACTTAGAATCACTATATCACATTATTTTTTATATATACACCTGGTTTGGAATCACGAATCGTTTGTTTTTCACGTCTCCAAACTCCAGAACCGCACACAGGGGAGAGTGAGGAAGTGTGGGCAGACTCCTCCTACCACTCTCCTTTGAGCCAATCGGCTTTTAACACATCACCGACAGCACCACCCCCGAACCAGAGGTTTCGTGCTGATTGAAGGAGAAGCATGTACCTTTCCAAGGGCATCGTGTGCCTGCAAGTTCTGTCACTGCTACAAAAAGTCCAGTTTTTGATATCTGGTATAATGTTTTTGGCATCAACAATTTAATTTGTAATTGTATTTCTAATATCAAAAATGTAATCCCTCATATTTGAAATTAAATCTGGATTTAATGTCTTGCCATACAATGTATACAATGAGTAATGAGTCCCTTAGTTCTAGAAACTTATATTTCAATGTGTGTAGACAGAGCTGCTTTCAGTTACAGTACTTGTAGCTCTCGTAGAAGGAGATTGTGAATAGTGCTGAGCTTTTCTGTCACTGATCGTACAAGAAGTCCCATGAAGCTACAGCAACTGCTAGGAATGCACAAAGGAAAACCCAAGATTTATTTAGACACACTTAGATTGAGAGAGTACTATTGAGTTTAATTTCATTAGACCAGCCAGTAGAGCTTCTAATAATATCATAGTTGCATCCCGAGATTTGTTACGCAAACACTCTCTCCAATGTGGTTGGGCTGCTGGCCAAAAAAGTTCATTATTTTTCCACTCTTTGGTAATTGTGGCTACCCTGGTTCTACTTGTGTATCCATCAGGGCATATCACTAGAGGTGCAGGATTTCGTCATGTGACCTATAGAGATAACTCTTCATTAAATCAGGTACAACATAAGCACAGCTGACAGCTGACAGTGCGCACTCTACTCTCTTATCTAGGAGAGGCCCAAGCCCAGAATTCCAGTCAAGCACTTCAGAGATGCCTCTCCCCCGTTCATCATCTGCGTGAAGCTGGTGAGTGGAGTGTGAACGCTGTGTCAACGCCCAGCCGGGGGGCACAGAGCTTGGAGTGGGGAGGGGAGAGAGAGGCTGCAGAGACGGTCACCATCTTCTCCACTCTCAGGTCACACCTCTCTGCCCCCCGCCTGCTCTCAGCCCGTCTGTATGAGCTCAGCACAGCCCAGACCTGCACAGCTTCGATTGTTTCTTCCACGGAATCTCACCACGGGGATGGTGGCACTGGGCCCATGTAGTTTATTCACTCTGGAGTGGGCAGTCAGCATTTTGCCCGCATTTCATCTGCAGCATTCCTTAGGTTTTTTAAACATTTTTTTAAAATATATTTTTATGCTTGAATTTGGGATTGCTTGTCCTACTTTTCTAAATGCAGATCATCCCTATCTGTGATGTAAACAGTCTAATTCCTGTTCTAGAATTCAATATTCACAAGGTTAATAACACAAGCTCTCAGTAAAAACAAACTGTGTGTGTGTGTGTGATCCTTTGGAAGTAGAGAGCGACTCCCTGGTTCTGTGGTCAGTCTCGGCGCAGTTTCAGTGCAGAAACCGTGATTTGCAGCCCAGACCACGATGGGAAGTGATGCGAAACCAGGTCAGACCTGCAGAGGAAACTGAGCCGCACGGCTGGTCTGTGGTGAGGGCCTGTGAGGCAGCTGCTGAGCCAGAGCTGTTCTCCTGACTACTATTTTTATCGGCAGCTTAACCCACCCTGCGCAAAGACCACATCACAGGCCAGCCAGCAGACAGGGCACTAATTGCTACTAATTGCATAATTACACTTCCTCGTGTTTGGCATTGAATAGCTCTTGCACAGAGCAGAGGAATGCCAGGCAGGAAATCAACATGGAGACTACATGCCTTCTGTGCTCTCTGTGGGTGAGGCCAGGGTGGCTGTGCAGGATTGTGTAGGTAATTGTCTTGGTCTCTGCATCTTAAAGTCCACTTTATAGTGCTTACAACTAACAACCTTCAAGTAACAGGCTTCTCAAAATATTGTAAACACTGCAGCATCTCGTCAGGTAAAACATGTATTGCAGTTATTTTCATTGTTCGTTGAAGTATTGTTGTTCTAGATATATTACTGGTGGTAGCAGGAGAGTTGTATTATTTTTATAATTACAGTAATTAGTAGCAGTGCATTAGTAGTACAGTAGTTGAGGTTAGTAGTATTAATAGATGTCTTTGATCAGTATTAGCTCTAGAACTGCACTGTCAGTGTGAGCCGAGGTGCTTCTAGCTGTCTGAGAGCTGATGGGATGCAGGTCTCCACAGAGCTGGATTACTCCACTGGAATGTCAGTGGGCAGAAGGAAGAGCTTCTCCAGAGCACACAGCTGGGAGAGGCTGGCTGGGTCTGCCCTGCATCACTGACACCCTCATTTCTCTTGTGCCTCAATACCCAGTTACCTCCAGGAAATGTACAGTATAAAGAAAACCTACAGTGTGAAGAAGCTGCTGTCCGCACTGAAGCACTCTTCCAGGTTGAACAGCAATTATAACCTTATAGAGAGCTAATACAGGCAAAACACATCACCTGTAACCTAGTGTAGCAGCAGACAAACCCAGCTGGAGATGTTATACTCATACAGGGCATGACGCAGACGTTCATGCAGACAGATGATGTTTGCATTGTTTTTGTCTGTTTTAATAAGGAAAAACTGGGCAATGCCTCTGCTTTGGTGTGTGGGGGGGTGATTTTTCCAACAGGACTCTGGAAGCTCTGGAAGTGCTGCACTGTGTCCGGCATTAGTGAAAATGTGAAAATGAGATTCCTCAGAAAGCCCAGGGCGGAAGGAAGCTACTCATCCTGAAAGAAGAAGTGTGTTTGTGGGGTGCGGTTTAGTGTACCATTAGACATGGGTGTTGTCATTTCACTTTTTTTTCCTTTTAATATATTATCGGCAATTATTTTTCCTCTTTTATGACAATTGAGAGGCCTCAGCATTGAAAGACGGCTCTCTGCAGCCACACTAGTGAAGTGTGGCAGGGAGGAGACATGCCTCCTCCCAGAGAGAGACCACTCTTCAGGTGCAGGCGAGAGGAAGCCCCAGGACCAAACCGCCTCGCCTGGTTGCTAGTATTTCATGGATTCGAGGCCAGAGGTTCTCCTTGTCCCAGTCCTAACAGAGTCCAGGCTGTCGGCTTGGACAGCCTGGCTGGGTGCGGTGTTCCACACTCCCACAAGCCCCCTGTTCTCGGGTGTAAACGTGCTTTTGTCCTTTGCTTTGGGTTCTGCTGTCAGTACTGAAGACGTTAATTGGGTTGACTAGTCTAGTTCTCATTATTAATTATATAACCTTACATGTAAGAGAGGTAAGGCTAATTGGTTTGTAATTACTAGGTTTGGTTTTATCACCTTTCTACATTATCAAAGTCCGTGATTTTTGCCCTGGCTGACTGTTGAAAGAGTGTCACTAGTGGCCTAGGAATAACATATCATGTCCACCTTTTGAACCCCTGCTCTGACTGTACTTGCTTCGTGTCCGTGTCTCCGTGTACTCTGGGTATGGGCACCGCATGGCTTTCTTCTGTGCTGCAGGACCAGTGCTTGGCTTTGAGAATAGTCAGCCTAGCAGGTGCCTGGCCAGCAGCAGGTAATCCTGATACTAATGACTGGCTTCAGCCAGCCAGGCAGGCAGCATCCATAACTGACCCATTACCACTCACATCGCTAATGGCCGAGGCTGGACTCATCCAGCACGTTGCTGAGGAAGCCAGTCAGCAGACTTTCCCTTTTCCCTTGTTTTTTATATGAGCCAGTGAGCTCACCCCCTGCAGAGATAAATACTCTGTTATGATGTATGACCCTGCATTCCTCCTTCGAGTTTATATCTACCAGATCGGCCAGAGATTGATGGGCTCCATAAACTTTGGAAAGGTAATAAACAGCTTGAAGGTATTAAGTTGTAATATTCCACGGACATCTGAGAACTATTGAGCTTAACCCACAGTCAGCTGAAGAGGGGCTGAATTACACTGTCAGCATTCTTTCTCTGATGGACTGTCATGCTTTTTTACCAAGATGTTTTGTCTTTGAGAGGTTGTGTGAGTCTATGAAGAGAAAAATAAAAGGCCAACAGTCGAGGCTTTGACTGCAGATAGTCTTCTCTAAATTCATACAGTACCTGTATATATATTGCACAAAAAACATTCAGTTTAAATTTAAAAATGGCATGAAACTAACACTTCATCCTTAATCTGCATCAGGTCTCACAGATCCCTCACATCCACATGTGATCAACAGTCCAGTTCTTGTGATTCCTTCGCCTGTGATAAATGTGTACCACACTTTAACAGCCAAAGTAGGGCTCTCAAATAACTCGATGAATGTTTGCACAGAACCCAAATATAATACCTAGCAAGTGTGTAAGATTATAAAAAGGTTGGTGAGAGACCAAGTCACCATCAGTAGGACACCACAGGAAGTAGGGGTGAATTAAATGAAAGTAACTGCCTAATCACTTCACGAACAGCTAACTGACTGGGTGCCCTGGACAAAGCTTGTTCCTCCCTGTTGTGTAAAACATTACTGGCTTCACGCAGTGGTGTCATAAAAATGTGACACCCTGACACCCTGGGTCTCACACTCAGGCCTCCGATATCTGTGTTGTGCTCAGCTCTGTGAAGGGCAGGAGGCTCTACAGAGCGGAGGGGACTTTTGCTGTGACTAGGAACGCTGTTATTGTTGCTGCTTCCTGAAGCTCTTGTCGTTTTTCTTCAGTTAGCTGATTTCTTGTAAGCATTGCGTGGCATCTGGAAGTACCACTGAATCACCTTTGTGGTATTTTTTTATAACAGATTCTTTGAAAGATAAAACTGTGAAAGAGACTTATTTGACATCTCATAGTTGTTGTAGAGGAAAACTTAACTGCTTAGCTCAGCAGAAACCATTTATTTTTTGCATTTCCTCTTTTCTTCACGAGATTGACAGCCGGTTCCTGGGCAGCCCACACAACCACCCTCGTCCCAGAACCAGGGATCAGCTCCCGCTGCCATGGTTACAGTGCAGGATATCAACAGAATTGATTGATAAAATAATCCGAAGAGAAACCATCAACGAGCTCATGAGACTAAAATCCAAACAATAAGATGGTTCTCTCCTCTTTTTGGTGTTTCTTATTATAAGGGGAAAAAATAAGGAGGTATATCTACTGCTGTGAATCAGCAGGCTGACATAGTTCCCCAGTGAAAGATGCTTCTCTGTGTGCCAGTTTTTTTCAGCCTGGAGTGATTTCATTAACTGGAAACACAGTGATCTTCCCCGCTCTTTTTTGCTTTGTTTGATATGCAGATTTTTTCTCCCTTTCAGGATATGACAGGTGGAGTTTTGGAAGACAACCTGCGCTCTCTTAACCTGAAAGAAGGGTTAGACTACTATCATTTCAACTGAAGAAAGAAAAAGGAAGAAAGGGAGAGAGTAGGGCTTGGAAATCCAGAGAATACAGCACTATGGATTCCACAGTGCTTGGGGAGTGAGGAGAGTCTGGCTCTGCAAGAAAGACTCCTTTCTTGCAGAGAGCACCTGAGCTGAGTCCTGTCCCACCAGAGACAGACAGCAGCACACCAGAAACACTATATCCAGGCCACCTCCGTCCCTGCGAGCTGGACTCAAGACAAAATGAATGTGCTTGAAAATGAATAAGACTATAGTGCATTTGTTACGTTGCACGCAAACGTTACTCAAACAGATTACTAAATTACCCCCACCACTCGCCTGCCCAGTCAAGCGATGTCATCTCTCCAATGCAGAACATTTGGATGGACGATTATGCTGATGTTCTGTTGTGCTCATTAAACAAAATAAAAAGCTTCAAAGTCTGATGTTCTGCATCTGTTAATTAGCTCATAGGTTCCAAGATGAGGATGAAACCAAGATCACGTGGTAGAGGCTACCCCTTTCTCCCCAGACTTGCTGTTTCTGGCTTCTAGCAGAGCTGTTTATTTTATGGGGATATGAAAGTGTAGAGTTAACAAAGGACCAAAAGACAAACAGCAGAGTCTTCCGGCTGGGGGGAGCAGAGCTACAGGTCTGAACAGAGTGCCTCCTTCATCATAACCGGCTGCACCTCCTGAGAGCCTGCAGGTGCCACACAGAGCAGCACTGACAGCCAGGCGTGATAGATGTTTGTTATTGAGACACTCGAGTTGTGTCATCGCAGTCAAACGGAACGAGCGCTCTGTGTTCAGAGGCCAGAAAGCGTGCCAAGAGCAAAACAAATGGTGTCACAGGCAAGGCGTACAGAGCAGTAATTTGAGCCAGAAAGAAACTGTTTCGCTGACTCCTGTTTCTCAGGTTTGGCGAGTTACTGCTCCTGAGCTGAAAAACAACCTTTTCCACTTTTTTGTAAAATTATTTTCAGGACAGACTACTGTGGAGGTTGTTATTAGCAAACATCTGGTGTTTTAGATGGGAAAGAAGGAAAAGGCATGGCTGGGTCTGAGCTGCGATTTCTCATCCCCACACTCCCAGCGTCGCCGTTCTCTGGCCCCGCCGAGTGCGAGGAAAGGCCTCTCGCTCCTCCCGTGCTCTTGAGAAACTAAACAGCAGCGTTCGTTAGCATTCTCTGCATTCATGTGAAGTGTAATGTAATGTGAAGTCAGACATTGCAGCTCTCCAAACCTGCAGCCCATACTCTTTCTGGAGCTTGGTCATAGGGCCATTGTAGGGGCACGTATTCACATGTGCAGTATGCATCTGCTTTGTAAAACCCCAGACCAGACGGACCGAGCCAGCGCCTGCAGTTGAATGCAGAAAGACCAGGCATCCAGACTTGCGGATGTCTTGTGTTCCTTTGCTTTCTGAGCATCACGATGTGTTTTCAGAAAAATCCAGAGAAGGCTGGACTGTGACACTGGCATGAATCTTCAAAGGGTGCCAGTCTTCTGCTGTTACACCCCCACCAATGCAGGCAGTCTGGAGCTGAGGCTTTCCCTGTGCCTCAGTTTACCCTGCTGCTCCACACAGCCTGGAGACAGACAGCCTGAGAAAACTATCACGTCGAGTTGTCACTTTGTCTCCAGTTAGCATTGGTTTGCCCCGTCTCTGTGTTTACATTCCTGTTACTTCCCTGCCAGCTCTGGCCAGCTCTCAGGAAAGGGCTCTGCTGTCACTCACATCACCGTGGAGACTGAGGGCAGTTCAGCGGGAAGTCTGGGGGAGGAGGGCGAACCAGGTGACCAGGCGGCTCACGGGGACTTTCACAGCTTTCTGCTTCACACCAGAATTTGTTCTTAATTAGTGGAAATTGATTTAAAAAGTGGTAAGATGTTTTTTTTTTACCTAAATTTTGGGTTTCAATTAGGATCTATTTTGAAAGACAATATTGAGCAACTTTTCCACTGGGACTAAAGGAATGCTTTGAAGATGGTCATGTAAAAGTGCCCAAGCACAGCTCCCTGGCAGCAGTGAAGTCAGCAGCACTGGGTGATGTACAGCCAGGCAGTAGCTCCTGTGAATGACGTGTAGCCTGAGCTGTATTGCTCAGGGTTTAAGACGGGTACAAGCCAGCTCTGCATGTATTGCTTATTTGGTGCAAGAAAGGAAGAAAAGAAAGGGTGACTAATCTACTTGCCTGCGTCAGTGTATGAGCCCAGTGACAGCAGACTCTGCTCAAACCTTCCTCCAGACAGGATGTTTGAATAACGCCCAGGTGACACAGACAGGTTAAAGAAAGACATGTAGCTCTAGGGGGCTGGTCAGACCTCAGGGCTTCTTCTTACATTTATAAAGAGTGAGCAAAGTGGGGGATCAGTGACAAGCAGCAGCCCCTCAGCCTGAGAGATATTCTGGGGATCACATCAGAAACGACTTCCTTGCACCTGTGTCTTTCTTGGTGCAACATCGAACGTGTCACTTAACACCATTCCCAATACCGTTCCCCACCTGGATGTAAAATATCCTATTTTCCAGAATGAGGAGAGGAATCGGACACTTCTCAGAGCTGCCTGAAGAGTTTCAGGTCAGAAAAATAGATGACAAAACAATGGAGGCATTTTGGCTCCTCTTGCTCAATCCCTTGCGAGTAGCTTAATGATCCAAGGATCTTGTCCAGATGATTCTTGAAGGATCCCAAGGAAACGGCTTCAACCACATCCCTGGGTAGTTCATTCCCTCAACACTCTTTCTGACAAAACAAGTGTCTCTTGCTTTCAGCTCTAAGTGCTGTTCTTGTTCATTTCCAATTCACTTTCTAATTTTCATCTGCAAGAGGGAAATGCCCTTCGTTGCTCGATTATTGACCGATCAAGCTAGCGGGTTTTATTTGACAGCACTGTCCCAGGGTGAGCGGGAGCAGGGCTCAGCACAGTGCTTCATAGTGGTGCTTCATGGTGCCACCATGTGGGCTTTACTGTTAAACCCAGAAGAAAGGTTATAAATGAGAGGAGCTCTTTGGGCCATCAAGCTCTTTTGGTTACTAGTAGCCGATTGATCTGATCTCCGAGAATCTCACCTTTTCTGGGAGTAATCCAAGGTATCAGCTTTGACAGCATGGCTGGAGTGCTTGTCACAGACTGCCGCAGCTTGTTCTGAGTTTTATATTCCATCACGTGCCAGTAGTGTCCACTTGTGTCCTCTGGTTGTGCTTCACTGTTGATCCTATTGAAGTCCACTGGACTGACTTTGTTTCTGCCTTTGAGGACTGTGAATACGTGTACCAGGTCCCCTCGAAGTATTTTCTGTTCAGGATGAGAAATGGTTCACTTCCTTTACGCTGTCAGTGTAACACTGTTATTTACGCCCAAGAAAGTATCTGCTCGCTCTTCCTCCTGGAGCCCACTGTACATGCAGAAGATGTGAATGATACATCACCCTCAACAACCTGTGTCTTTTTTATAGCTTCTACAAGGTCAATGTTTCCCAGTTTATATCTACAGTTCTCGCTACTTGCATGTAACAGTTTGTCTTTCATGCCATGAATCAGATGTTTGTCCAGTCCTGAATGTGGTCTAAGTCTTTATGGACTTTCTCTTCAGCTTCTGTAATGTTTTTAATTCTCCCTTTTCAGTATGTTTACCAGCTATACCAAATATTTCAGTTCAGTTTTGCACAGTAAATACATAAATATTTACTATATTTATTATAATATTATAATTTTTATGTTTTTATACTCACAGATATACCCGTGTAGTGCTTAACGTATAACTGTTCCGTTTTATTCCAATTACGATGAAAACGGAGTTCCTAAAGATACCAGCGACGGCGCTGTGTGCAATCGGCTCTCGAAGGTAGTGTAAACGTATTCTGAAATAAAAGTGTCCGAATAATATGGCCATTAAAATAGACAGGTTGGAGACAAACCAAGCGTGGAATTTGGGAATGATTAAAATACGAAAAATAAAGTCTACCTGTAAGATTTTTAGTAATTATTTTTTTTAATTAAACGTTTTATTAATAACTACAGGAAAACATGTTATGATAAAGCGCTAGTCTGTAGTTCTGTCTTGCTTAAAACCAGCGGGGCAACATTTGCTTTGCTAAATTTGTATTGAGCTGTGGTATCACTGACATTAAACACCAGAAATAAAGTCAGCCAGGCGTTTTTTTTTTTAATGTATTCAGTAACTAAAAATATCTCCAGGACTCCACTTCCTGCGAAAATGAGACTTTTCGGAGAAATGGAGCACAAATTACCGAAGAGCGCCAAGATAGGCTAGAAATGTAACGTGAACATTATGAAGAGCTCTGGACTCTGAAACTCGAGTCAAAAGGAAAAGCGGTTGATTTAGGACAAGTCTCGCCGCGGAGAGCGCAGGCGTGGCTCGGATTCAGCATCTCAGTGTCAGCTGGCCGGAGAGGCAGTGACGTGGAGTCGAACTCGAGTGAAAAGTTCCTGCGGCTCCGCTCCGCTCTCCACTGGCGCACGGCGAAGCTGCAGGGTCCTGCACGGGCGAAGAGGGCTTCAGCGCAGATAGACACCCGCCTCCCGCCCTGTCACGATGTAAGGGAGAGGAAGCTTCTGTCCTCCGAGTTGTTCTGTCGGGATTTTGAGGAAAAGAGTCGGACCGAGAGAGCCGGAGCCGTGTGCGGGGACCAGCATGCGGGCTGCGGTGGCGAGGCTGCTGGCCGTGGCGCTGCTGTGCGGGACAGTCTGCGCGCAGTACTCCAGCGACCAGTGCAGCTGGAGGGGAAGGTGAGGGCTGCTTTCACATGTGCCTCGGGTTCACGGATGCCTTTTCATGCTCACTAGTGCAGCGTAGCTCGGGCACGGGACTCTTAAGCCATTCGTAGTTTCGCACTGCGGAGGATGCTACGTGTTTACATCACTGAGGGATTCAGTGCAGCTGAACAGAGTTTAGTGTGAAGTATAGTGTACGTGTGTGTATTTATAACTCCTGTACGGTATATGCACATATTTAAGATACGATTTGTATCGTACATCAGGTCATAGTGACTGTAGATGTTTTTGATCGTTCTTGAATGTTTTATAAAGGTATTCTTCAAACTGCAGGAATGACTAAATATTTTGTGCTGGGACCCATGTATGTGAATTTTGAGAGAGAGTTCTGTAGGCCATTTCTTTAGACATTCACTTTGAACTCTGCGTGGTACCTGAAGGCGATGTAGTGTCTGCTGGTTCGTGCGATCCTGCGGCTGTGCCGAGGGAGTGCCCCGGGAGCAGGTCGCTCTGCAGTGCGGGGTGCGAGGTGCGAATCTTCCGGCCAGACGCGGGCTGCAGAGCTACCTGCTCACTCGACACACACCTGTGCCAGCGAACACACACCTGTGCGCCGCTCCCGTGCGCTCTGACTGCCAAACCAAACGTGTAAACCAAAGCAGGAATAATAAAACTGTCATATTTTCCTTTGCATGTGTATCTTACACATATGGTTGCTCTATTACACTTTTTTCAGGTATGTTTTAAAGGTGGTATCGGAGAGCACATTACTGTTCACGAGAACCCCACACAGTGACGTTTCGTGTATCAATGTTTCGGTTTAAAAGCCCGGATTTGTAATGCTGGTAATGAAGCAACACTCGAAATACGCCTTCGCGTCTACATGTGATTGTCTACTGTATTTAGATCCAATAATGTGACGATGAAATGTAACTCTGTTCTGAAGCAAACACTTGCAATTGAAGTCCCCAAACCTTACGGATGTGTATAGGGCACAGTGAGCCTTCGTTGTTCACGGCTGGTGTTTGTAGTCCGTTGCGGTCGCACATTTACCTGTTACCGCCGCTGTCCTGGACAGAAATACTGCTGCTTGAGAGTCGCTTCAGTGCTGCCAGCGGCTGTTCGAAAACTTACTCGGTTCCAGTCGCCGTTTTGAATACTGTATGCACGCATTAAAGTAGAAACCTCCAATTTAAATTACATTCAAATCCAGTTTCCCAGAAATTTGGACTGCAGTTTGGAATATAAAAAGGAGAGATTTCGCGGAATAAGGGAGGGGCTACCGCAGGAGCCGTAGCCAGGAAATGAAGTTTGCAGCCCGCTGCCCGAGCTGGGTTAGCGTAGGAACTGTGTCCTGTTGAGCTTGAGAAGAGTAAATCACACCGCGTTCAAATTAATTGTTTTTTTTTTGTTTAACCTGTGCCGCGTGTTACAGACTGACGAGTCCGTTTGAAAAGTGCTTTAGACCTCCCGTTAGGCGATTCTCTGTGAGACTCACATAGTTTATTTTTATTTAAAACATCGACGAATAACTTTGTGCATTTTATTCAGTACATTTTTGCACGTAGCCACGTGGACTGTATTGTTAAATATTGATTTTATTTTGCACAACCGGACGATAAAGTGTTGAGAATCAATGAGCCGTAAACACTTGGCGCCGCAGACGCTGAAATATGGGACTACGGAACGGGGAATGAATAGATCGTATTCACACATGCAAAAACCAGAAAATCTAGATATATTTTTTGTTTAATAAATTGTTTACAGTTGCATGCTAATGAACCGCCCTTAAGGGTCTCGCCGAGCTTCTGAAGCAGAAATAACAGTACGGCGCTTTGAAACGGGACCAGTAATCTGGTGCCGATTAGTCTCCGCGGAGGTTTCGTAACGGCGCAGAGAATTGATTTAAAGACTTAATTAAAAGCGAGGCCGTGAGGGGTGAGGGAAAAACCAGGGTTCTGGTGGCAAGAGTGGACCCAAAGGGAGAGAGACTAGTTCCCCTCTTTCAGTCCCTGGATTTGTTAAAGGAGCGTAGAGTTTCGCCATCGAGTGAGCTACCAGCTGTTGAAAATAAAACTATCCTGTATCCATTTGTCTGCTGTGTTATTCCAAGGAAAAGGGCCAGGGAATGTTTAAATTGGGTGGGGTGTTGAAGCGCAGTGGTGATATCACTGATATCCTCTGTTGTTCTACAGCACGTCTGTAACTGGCTTTTCGTCGTTCTTCTGCCAGTAATTCGCTTTACCTTGGCTGCTGCTTCTCGATACCAGGAACCGTCTCCCGTTCAGAGACCATAAGAGGGTGGGTCAGTCCAGGGAAGACAGACACAGGGTCCCAGTGCCTTCATACTGGAAGTTACTGTTTCAGCTGCTGTGCTGCATATCTGTGCTTCTCGTATTATTTGGAACATCTGTTTCAAACTCCAAGATGAAGCAATGTGCCAATTACATTTGGTTAAAGCAGTGGAAAACTGCAGGTTTTCAGTTCTTGAAATGCTGTAACTCACTGAGGCCCATGAGCCCGTGATGAGTGTTGAAGCCAGGTGAGGGGAGGCTTGTGGTTAGGATCGAGCCACAGAGACCGGGAAGCCCTGACCAGTTGCCAGCAGGGTGACTGTGATTGAACCCTAGAAACAAGCTGTAATCCCAAAGATTGTTTTCGTAGTGGTTTCTCTATAGCATTCCTCCATTTTGGATTTTAATTCGGGATTAAAACTCACGTGTTCTGTGAAATATTTATAGATTTAGTCATCCAGTTATTCAGTTACATGCAGTTATTCATTTCACACATGTTTACTGCATTCCCCATCTTCACAGATAGATGCTTTTGTTCCAGACCTGTTGCCTCCCATGACATTTAATCAGAAAGCTACCTCGAACTGCAACACCTCCCACATTACTGGGAAAAAGATGCAAAGTCTGTCTTCAGATTTCTCATTTAGTTCTGTTCCATAAGGTTGTGTGCACTAGCTTTCTTCCAGATAAATAGTAAGTATAGGTGCATTTTTCAAAGGCATGATTGCAGTTTGAGCAGGATGACTCATTCGTCATCATTACAGTGCTGACTGCCTAACTGTTTCTGAACCACAGGAGGAGTAGAGTCCCCTGTCTTCTCTGTGGTTGGATTGGGCTTCTCTGCTCATAGCTGTGCTGTTGTAAGCTGGCTACCAAACTTAAGAGCTCAGTGCTATTCCTAAAGTAGAGCTAGACACAGAGATGACTAGGAAACCAGCTGTGGAGGCAAAAGGAACAAACAGAAAAGAAGGGCTTATAGTTTGCTGTTAGGTCACAGGTATCACTCTTGTTATTCCGGACATCTGAGAAGCCCATGCAGTCTGGATCTCTCTGTTCTTACAGCAGACCTCCTGAGATGAAACAGGATCATTGGGAATGGTATCAAGATTAATGTGACTCTTACAGCAGCCTGACGTTTGCGCATTTTAAGCAGCATTTGTAAGTGAGTGTACTGTAGTGCTTCAGAAGTGTTGCAACCATCCTGCAGCGGTGAATCCCGAGTTGTCTCATATAGCAGTGCACAAACTCTCTGCACTAAATATTGACTTGTTTGCACGTTCTTTGAAAACCTGACATTATTTACAAGGAGCTCTAGCATGTTTAAACATACTCCCAGCAGTTGGATAAACCTTTTGACAGCCCGGAACAACACAAGTGATGTTTTTGTTCAAATCACTTCAGTCTTCAGTTGGGGCTCATGACTTGATTTAAAAAAATGTTTGATTTTTTTTCCCCACAAGGCGGCTCTTTACATAGTCTTTAATACTGGAGGTAACCCTCCTTCCAGTTTAATGTTTTAAGTTTAATGAAACCACTTTAGTTTTTTTTACTTGAAATATCAGTGAGTGAATAGAAGGAATGTGATTAATGATTTTTTTTTCAGGGCATGTTCTGATCTCTTTGGAATGACTCATTAGGAAATTAAATTAATGTTTTTGATGGGGTGTGGCATGATTAGGCATTGGGCACTTGATACACAGAGTTGGCAGAAAGAAGATGGATGACTGCACTTATCTGCCAGTGTAACTAGTTAGGTTAACAGAATTGCACTCATTACCTGCTGCTCTGATGCAGAATTGACTTGGTAACAACCTTCTGCATTGTGTGTTGTTTCTGAGAGAAAGTCCAGCAGCTCTTCAGGTGCAAGTGGTGCTAGCCGGCTGCTACCCGTGTCTCTCCTCTCTCTCTCTCAGCGGGCTGACGCACGAGACGCACGCGAGGGACGTTGAGCAGGTGTACCTTCGCTGCGCGCAGGGCACGCTGGAGTGGCTGTACCCCACGGGGGCGCTCATCGTCAACCTGCGCCCCAACACCCTCACCCCTGCTGCGCAGCACCTCACTGTCTGCATCAAGCCCATGAAGGACTCCAGGGGCGCCAACATCTACCTGGAGAAGCTGGGGGAGCTGAAGCTGTTGGTGAGGGAGCAGGAGCCCAGCCGGGTCTACTGCTTCGGCATAGAGGAGGGGTCCCTCTTCATCGAGGCCACGCCCCAGTCGGATATTAGCCGCAAAATCACCGCCTTCCAGTACGAGCTCCTGAGCCAGAGGAGCAGTGCAGACCTGCGCTCAATGGCTGGTAAGTGTTGCCTAAGCTCTACCAGTCCTGCTTTGCTGTTCTCTGAAAGACTAGTGCTTGTAAATGGTTGTACAGAGCTCAGCCTTTTTCATACAGCGGTGTGGACATTAGGGGTACTATGTATTTTTAGAGCCCCTGTCACAAACAGTGTCGGTGCCTTAGTCTTGTGCGTCGTGCTCTTGTCAGCGCAGGCATTGGAAGGGTACTACTCCACGTGACCCAGGCTGTCTGCTTTTATCCAGCAGCACTCTGGAGGTTTCCTGTGTGCTCTGATGCTCCAGGTCAGCTCTTGGGTGAAAGCTCCTGGCCGGACGCAGTGTTCAGAAAAGTGATTAATCAAGACTGTGAAAGATGGAACAGGATTAAAGAGCATGTCATTAAGTTAAGACAGCTTTTGCCTTTTTGTTCCAAGTAGATAAAGTGTTGTAGCTACTTGCGAGCAACATTTATACAAAGTGTGATTCTTTGCTGCTCATGAGTAAATCAAAATGACAGGTTTGCAGTGTCCTGTGTCAATTATGGTGAGTCCTCACTGCTACTGTCCTAAGAAATCAGAATCCCACTTTTTAAGGAGCAATAGGAAGAGTGCCTGGCCAGTTCATGCAGGTTAAGGCTCTGAGTAATTCTGTTTATGCAACTTATGTAGTCTTACTGTCACCCATTGTTTCTGCCCTTGCACTGAAAAGCTCGAGGATGTCATTGGATTTTTTTTTTTAGTAAATGATCATGAATGAAAATGGGAGATATTTACAACAGGTACAAATTGGCTCTGTCTCCCTGGAACATCTCTCATGCTTATAGCTGACAGCAACTCAGAGGAATTAGTTCCAAACCAATCTGAGCCTGTCTGTCTGGGCTTTTAAAATTAGACAGGATCTATACTTTACAGTATGTTACTCCTGGTTTAAAGAATGTGGTCTGTACAAATCAAGTTTTGCCGCAGAGATTATAAATAACTGCCACAAAAATGTTGCACCACATATTGAATAAAATAAATATATTTTTCCTTCACCAGGAATTGATAGGGTTTCATTGAACTACAATTCCGCTGAGCCTGACTCTCTCTTTCTCTCTGAAATTTCATAGAGATCTGTTATTAGCCTGACTAGAAAAATAAGTGTTTTTTTTTCAGACTTGCCCCACAAACTATAATAGAAATCTTTGTCAAAAGGAGAGAACTGAGCTGGGCTAAGCCTCGGAGACCCCTCCAATCTAAATATTGCGCACAGTATCATTCACGTTATCTGTAAACCCAGAAAGCAGCTACATGTTAAGGAGTGAGCTGGTCAGCCATACTAGAACTGTCAGATGAGGCCCAGCTCTGACCGAGGGACAGGCTGCTGCTGCAGTGAGTGAGTGCTTACGGACCGCGGAGTCTGTCCGCACCGGCTCACTCCCACAGGTCCTGTTCAGGCTAAGAGTGTGTGGGCTGCTGGGCCAGCAGTCGCCCACTGCCAGAGAGACGTTTGTGTGTACTGCTGTGTAGCTGCAATCAGAACATTTGTTTGCATTTTACGGTTTGATGTGGTTATAATCTTACAAAGAAAAATCCTATGAATGTAATAATCCGAATGAAAAAAGTCTGTCCTTGTTTTGTAGGCTGTGGTTTTATTCCCGTCATGTGCAATACTTTGGACAAGCTGACAGGATCATTTTGCTCCTGGCACAGTTCTCTACCACGCTAGTGAAATTTTAATTCTTAGCACTATATCACTGTACAATATGCTTGGGGCAGATGTTAGGAAATTTCCTTCATCTCCTGATGGCAGCCAGCTCCTCTTAGAAGTGGTCTGGTGCTGCACAGAGCTGAGGGATGCGACAGAGCAGCGCTATTAATGTGGAAACGCTGAGCCACTGCATTCCTGTGGGAATGTTTCATGTTTGTCCTGCTGGTGATCTATGTGGAAAAGAGAAACGGAGCTCTTTAAATAGAGATCCAGAATTATGACACCAGTGCAACATCAAAGAGTTTAGTTTCTGCTTAGAGCTAGCTCAGTGTTATTCAGACCTTAAAAAAGAATAATTGAGAATGATGGTGGCTGTCCCAGATGCTGAGCAGCTTTGCCCGTGACCTCTTGTGTCTTCCGTGCTGCCCTGTCTGCCCTGAGCCCGTGGCCTCCTCGCCCAGTGCTCTGAAAGCATGCGCCGTCCTGCTGCTGTTTCAGGGTTGTGCAAGAATGTTTCTACATGGCATGTGTCGGCGCTGCCCGTTTCAGTCGGTCCTCGGGAATTTCTGGAAGGAAAGCGAGCTGCTCCTGCGGAGGGGCCGAGAGCGTCATTGCAGGACGGTGCGGAGGCAGAAACGCGGAGGTGTTGCAGGTGTGGTTCAGCACAGCCGTGCAGTGCCTTGTCTGTCTGTAGACTTGCTCTCCGTCGTGTCCTTGATCTGCAGGGCTATCGTGCTGCCCCCCCCTCCAGCCAGGGCAGTGTCAGGATTACAGCTGCAGCGGCGCAGGCTGGGGCCGCGAGCCTCCCAGGGGCTAATCCCACACGTGCTGATGTAGCCCTTTCCCCTGCAGGCTGTCCACTCCAATCAGCTGCACCCGTTTCCCAGCCCCGCCACACAGCTGGGAACAGAGGCCGGCAGACTCCAGAGAGCAAGCTTTACTGAGGCTTTGACTTATCCTTTGAGTTTCGGTCCTCATTATTACCGTGTCACCTCCTCCCATTCCTGACAATAGGTTTATCTTGTAGAGCTGGTGACCTTGGTCTAGGGTTACAGTGATGCTGCAGGCAGTGCAATGTTTATGCCCTTTGTAGGTGTACAGCCCAAACCTGTGTAATAATGGGATGGGGGGGTAAGAGAAGCAGTGAAAAGCAGCCTTGTGTGAACAAAGCAGCTGTTAATTAGATTGTGCAGGTCAGCTATGTCTGCACAATGTGAAGGAGAAGAAGCACTGCAGTGGCAGTGCACTGATCCAGTGGAGGTGGGAGTCTGTACAGCAGGGCTAATCAGGTGTTGGAGCTCTCAGGCCATTGCAGTGCAGGCCTGTGGCACAGCAAGCTCTACATTCTCAATTGTGACCCATTGAAGCAAAGTTCTAGTTCTACCAAAAACCTGTAGTGGAGGCCTGGTATTGTACTGTGGACTAGTAGTCACTCAAGGAGTTTGGAACTGGGTGTCAGTATTTATCTGTTACAGTAGTTCATGTGGGGAGCTGCGTCAGCATGCGCAGGCTGCAAAGGAACAAGTAATAGGTTTATTCCCTGCTGAAAAGAGAAGAAAGAAAACAGTGTTTTGGCTGTGGAACTTTCTACACAGATATGAAAGAAAACAGGTATATTTTTGGAATTTCCTGTAGTTCTGACGTTTTGAGTGTGTACAGTGATTTTACTCCTGGAGGACTTTCACTTTCACAGTACAGCCAGCTGACTGAGTTCAGTACAGCACATTTCAGGATTTCTGAGTCCTTGTGAAGAGCTGCTGACCACTTATAAAGATGTTTTGTTCCTAACTGGCTGCTAGCACTTTTTTTTTATAGCTACAGAGCGTGAAGGGTGATTCCTGGACTGTTAGGCCGGGGCCTGGCTGAGGAAAAAATTATTAATTAGAGCGTGGCAGCTTCCTGTCTCTGTGTGGGGCCAAGCATGTGGCTCTGACTCCTTCTCTTCGTCTTTCAAAAGAAAAAAAAACCTTTATCACTTGTCCGGAGAAGCTTGCCGCTGTGCCTTCATGCTTACTGCCTGCTGTACGGATGGAAGGGGAATAAGCCAGGCTGCTCTCTGGCTCTGTTTGGAACTTGGGGTTCCCCCTTGGCCTCCCCGGGCCTCATCCTGGGGGATCATTGAGCGACAGCTTTGCTGGTTGGAAGAATATCAACAACCGGAGTCTTCACTACGATAAACACAGTGTGGTGGTTGGCATCGCTGCCTCGCAGCTCCAGAGTAACGGGTTTGATTGCGGAGTCTGCATGTTCTCGAGGGTTCTTATTGGGTGCTTCAGTTTCTTGCCCCTCCCAGAGGCATGCTGGCAGCGTCCGACTGGCGATGGACCGGTGTCCAGAGGAAGAGCAGTCATGTGCTCTCGTCCTGCCTTGAACCCTGCTCTTCCCAAACGGGTTCTAGTGTGGCAACATGAAACATGCTGTCCTCTGGAAACTCACTTTGAGGAAAGGAGCAATTTCGGCCATTGTGCCTGTGAAGGACTTGATGTCCGAATCTTTTTTTCAACAATCTCCTCCATCTTTTTCAGCTCCCTGCCAGCCGTGCAGTGACTCTGAAGTGCTCCTGGCCGTTTGCACAAGTGATTTTGGTAAGTGTCCCGTGTTCTTGAACAGTGAAGGCATGTCTTAATGCACTATACTCATCCGCAGTGCCTGAGATGTTCCCTGTGGAAATACAGCCAGGTATTTTACCATGCTGTCAGAGTTGTAGTTTTGTGGGAAGATATTTTTGGGTCAGACTGGGTGAATTTGAGTATACATGTGTGTTTTCAAATTAAAAACTGGTTTCATTTTTGTTTTTGCTCGGTAGAATTTATGCTTGGCAGGACACACAATAATTACTGGAACGCGCTGGACATCTCTTTCCAAATAGACTCATAAATGCTGGTATACCTACAAAGGTCAAATGAAAGAGCACTTTTGTCTGAGCTCCTGAGGAGCACTTTAACCCTTTGGCATTTGGCCTGCCTCAGACCCCTGGCCTCAGATAACGAGTTTCCCCCCTCCTCAGCAGGCCCACGCCTCTGCGCTGGGAGGGGAGGGGAGCTGCTGGTGAGCAGGAAATGTGCCATAGCAGCAGTAAACAGTCCCAGCAGCCAGGCCAATTAAATTTGGGGGAGGGGGGGGGGCTCCACCTGGAGAGATTCTAATTAGTTTTTTCTTTTTTCATCTCAAGAAGAAGGGGCTCAGCAGCCTCTTCCATAGGCAAGGCAGGGGAAAGGCACAGGGTTTCCCCTCCCTGTCTGCTTAAGACATCTAACCATGGGCCTCAGCCAGTTCTGAATGAGGGCTCCTAAATAAAGACATCGTTCATAGTCGTTACCAGTCCACAGCCGTTAGTTCATCTGGCACAAAAAGGAACGTTCTGCAGCAAAGGAGTTCACCAGTCTCTCCAAGCCAGTGCTGCTATTTCCCTTTTTTCCCCCCAAGGTTGATATCCGAAGTGGCTTGAGAAATGTGTGGTCTGTGCTCCTGTTTCTGTCTCTCAATAAACGGAGAGCCACACAGCAGGGAGGTGTGCAGTGGCAGCCTCTTGAGAGCCACGTAAAAATGTGAATCCTCCTGCAGGTAGGAGTTGTAATCATCGGGCGACCCAGGACAGTGCTCTCTCACAAATGAGCTGCAGAGACTAACATGGGTCAGGGACCGGCTGGCTGAGCAGTGCTGTAGAGATCGAGGCTTCTGCTTTCCTCTGTCAGCCCGCTGCTAGAGCCACTCTTCTCCGAGTAATACAGATCTGAGTTTACTGACATTCCTTATCCAGGTTCCCGCCACAGCCTTATTGAATCAGCTCAGAAAATCAAACCCCCTGCTTGTTTGCAAGAACCCATTCTGACCCCTGTACTCTGTGACTGTGTTACTGTTTCTGCTCTCTGTTCACTGGTGAGAAACATCATAAATGAATCCCTGAGCTCTGGAATTAGGCACTGAGCAGTTAAAATTGCTGCTCTCACACCAGTTCTAAGAATATTAAATTACTGATTTTTTTGGTAACGATCAACCTATTTCAAGCTGAGTATTTTTGTCTTAGGTTTCTTCAACGTGTTGTTGTCCAACAAGATTAAACATTTTGTTGTCCTTTATTTCTTACCCTTATTGTCTAGAAAATGAAAATGGTGTCAAAATAAACACCTAAATATTGTTGATGAGTAGCTTCTTCAAGCTCAATGGTTCCCATATTATGTTCACTATAATCGCAACCTTTTGTATTTTGAAGATGAGTAAAAGAATATTGAACCCTGACTCCCAGGACTGGTCATGAAATATCACAGCACAGAGCCCCGAAAGACTTGGGTCTTTCAGAGTTTGCTTTCTCAGTTTGATCAACAGTGTGGAAAATAATGACAAGGAGCAAAGATCTCCAGGATTGGAGTTTACTGTCTGTAATTGAGGTTGAGTGATTGAATCATGGCAATATTTTTTTCTACAAACTTGTATTGGCAATGCGAGCTAACGACCCGAACCACGAGCTGAGAGAAATGTGTGGCTGACTCGTCTCTCTTGCGCTCTCTCCCAGCGGCGCGGGGCACGATCCGCGGAGTGGAGCACGAGAAGGACCAGGACGCGTCTCTGATCGCGGTGTCGCTGAGCCGGCTGTACCAGCAGAAGAGCCGCGTGTTTGCGTCCGCGGGCGGCCGGGCGCGCCGCTGGGCGGGGCACGTGCGGACGCTTCTGGAATGCGGGGTGAAGCCCGGTGAGGGCGAGTTCCTCTTTACCGGTTCCATACGTTTCGGCGAGGCGTGGCTGGGCTGTGCACCGCGCTACAAGGACTTCCTGCGGTTGTACAGTGAGGCCAGACAGCTGGGGACGAACCCCTGCCAGGTCGACACGGACTGAGCCAAGCTGCTGCGCCCTAACCCCCAGAGCACTGTGGGCCCAGCTGAGCGACTGGGCCGGGGCTGGCGAACACAGCTGGCTATCCTGACTGACGGAGGTACGAGCTCTTGAATGTTGCCAAGCAACGTCGCTGGACTTAAACTGTTTCTTACAGCCATTTTCAAAGCCGGGATTTTCTGAGAAAAAAATCTCTGAAATGTAAGGCTGCCATTTCTTCAACGCAAAAAAACCCTAATGTTGGACTGTAATGTCTTAAAATTAAGCTGACGTAGCAGAAGCTGGTATATATCGTGTACATTGCTGTAAATGTGAAAGAACATTGTAAGAGAAGTTCCAAATGCTTTGTAAAAAGCTTAATGTACAGTTTGAAGTTGTTTCTTATGACAGAAATGTATTAAGCTAAACCTGCTTTTGTTTTTATGGTGTTTTTAAGAAATGTGCAATTTCAGCCTGTAATTTTTCTTCAGGCTGCTAAATTGTAAAGGCCTTCTCTTTCAGAGAATAAAGGCATCCTGAAGTGAACTATCCCCTCTGTTGCTGTCTGCCCAAATGTTTTGGAAGCCTCCATGACTTCTGTGGCTTCACTGTTAGTTATTGATGTTAAAAATAGTGACTGTACTTGAATGTATGAGTGACAGAACTTCTGCATGGTCTTAGCACAGCCATTGAGAGAGCAGTGTTGATAGTGCTGTGCTCTCGATTTTCCTAATTCAGAAATCTCCTCGCATGCACCCATTCAGGCTTTCTGACCATAAGCTTATCATTGAAGTGACCTTCCTGTTAAACACTCAGCTGGTCTGGAACTGGGAGCACAGGAACAGGGAGAATAACATATGAACACGATTGTCCTCAGGATGAAGACCAGCCCGATATGGATTACTTCTGTCTTGCTGTAGAAGTAGATGTACTGTGTACGTTTTAACAACACTATTACAACAACAGTGTGGATGCAAGGTACCGATCACCACAAAGAACAAGAAGAAAGGGGGACACAAGTTTGCAAAAATGCAAGAAGGAGCTGATTGCAGGCGACTTCCTTTCCCCGAGGTCTTGCTTCCTGGAGTCGGAGGGGAGAATGTCTGTTGTTTGTGCCGTTTCCTTAACCTGCAAACTGTGACCTCCTGCGGACAGGCTGCACGACGAGGCCAAGCCGTTGCCTCACCTCTCCTTTAAACACCCTGCTGAGGTCTGAGGGGCAGGTCTGTGAGGATTCGCTCCAGCTCGAGCTGAAAATAAGCCGAAACTCTAATAGGAGACGTGCTGCCAGGCATCACCAGGCAGAGGGTCAATCTTGTGTGCGACTGTGGCATCTATGAAAACTTGAAAATGTTTTGAAAAAGAAAATCAAATTAATTTTAAACATTCCGGTAATTCTCCTGCCTTGGGCTGCGGCACACAGATGTGTTTTTCATGCTGAAGAAAGGCCTCTTTGTTCACACCGAGCAACTCTGGCAGGCACTGAAGGCGAGGGATTCATGCCGCAGAAAGTGGGCCACGAGCGGAGACCGCGCTGCAGCACGAGGCCGGGCTGCTCCCTGCTGCTGCTCCTCGGGCAAGGCAAGGCGGCAGTGGTGCTTCCCTGGCCAGTGGAAATGTGTGAAGTCCCGGTGGTGCAGCGGACAGAGCTCCTAGTAACAGAGAAGACATACTTCATGGTAGTATTGCCCACAAAAGTTAACTGCTGTCTTGCTTTTTTCTTGATCTGGAGTGCTGTGGTCAGGCTCTCCTCTGCCAGACTTCTTGGGCAGTGCCTGCTCTTTCCTTATGCCCCTGAGCACCCTGCTCCTGGCAGCGCGACCCGCCTGCAGTTACCGGAGCGCCCGAGTGCCGCACGAAGGCCTGAGACCTCTCTGCCCGCTGCCTGCCTCTCCTCTAGCACAGCTGACGGCACAACGCCCAGCTCTGTCCATCGTCCTGCATGCTCACCGTGCTGTGGAAAGTTGGCCCTAACGAATTATAATTAGTCCTTGCGTTGCCGTGAAGTAATTGCAGGGTAGATCCTAACGGCAGGGACTGTGAACTTCCTTTTTAGATTATTTTTAATTTTTTGGCAGATATTTGACTTCTGTTGCTATGGTGATTGTGGCATCTTCCCATAGAATTTCAGGCCCCAAACGCCATGTGGTTCAGGCCAGGACCCGATCTTCTTGAGCCAACCAGCCTGAGCTGTAATGAGTCCTCTCTGGCGGTCAGGCAGGGCTGTGGACACTGCGACTCCACCTCCAGGCGGCACAATGAGAGTCCAGTCTGAGCCGAGTGCTGCTGGAGTCACATGGAGGTCTGGGTAACCGTATATAAGAGGGATATTTAGATGATGGAATTGCTTTCTAAACTGGAGCATATATTTCCAAAAGCCTCATGAAGAACAGGGTTTTCTTTGATTTTGAGTCAAAGTTAAGTTGGATATGGACAGCAGCTACACCACTCTGTAGCCTAAACTATTTTAGATCTCGGGAGCTCAGCAATGCCAAGCCTGGTGAGTGGGATATGAGACCTCCAAGGGACACCAGATTGTTGCTGTTAGAGATGTTGGTGGACCAGTAGGTGGTGCTTTTCTCTCTGGAGAGGAGTTTCCAACCCATTGCCCCATTATGGGGAGTGGGGACACAGTTTTTAGGTGTTGAGATGTTACACAGAGGTCCTGACTAAAGAGCTCATGCTCATTGTTCAAGCAAAATTCTGTTCATCCTAAATTGCTGCCTTAAAGTCTTGCTTATCCAGCAGCCATATCACCCTGCAACTCACAACTGGCAACCCACTGAAGCTAAGCAGGTGTGAGCCTGGTCAGTACCTGGATGGGAGACCTCCTGGGAAAAACTAAGGTTGCTGCTGGAAGAGGTGTTAGTGGGGCCAGCAGGGGGCGCTCACCCTGCGGTCCATGTGGGTCCTAATGCCCCAGTATAGTGACGGGGACACTATACTGTAAACAGGCGCCGTCCTTCGGATGAGACGTAAAACCGAGGTCCTGACTCTCTGTGGTCATTAAAAATCCCAGGGCGCTTCTCGAAAAGAGTAGGGGTGTAACCCCGGTGTCCTGGCCAAATTTCCTGGCCAAATTTCCAATTGGCCCTTACTAATCATGGCCTCCTAATAATCCCCCTCTATGAATTGGCTACATTACTCTGCTCTCCTCCCCACTGATAGCTGATGTGTGGTGAGCGTTCTGGCGCACTATGGCTGCCGTCGCATCATCCAGGTGGATGCTGCACATTGGTGGTGGTGGAGGGGAGTCCCCATTACCTGTAAAGCGCTTTGAGTGGAGTGTCCAGAAAAGCGCTATAGAAGTGTAAGCAATTATTATTAATTATTATTATTATCCAATTGAGCTGCTGTGCAGTGGAACAGCTGGAATGTATATGGCTAAAGTAGTTCAGGTGGGTAGCTGTGTCAGCATGCACAGGCTGCAAAGGAACAAGTAATAGGTTTATTCCATGCTCAAAAGAGAAGAAAGAAAACACAACGTTTCGGCTGTGGAGCCTTCTTCAGGTGTAAGAAAGATAGGGCAGTCAGCACAGATAATATAGCCTGGGAAAACAAAAGCCAGGAGAGAGGAGGAGATGGGAGCAGGGGAGAGGCAGAGTGGCCAATCAAGTGATGCGAGGTCGAGAGGTCAGGAGAGGTGTGAAACCAAACCACAAATGAAAAGAATTAGAAGAAAACAAGTCTGTCGTTGAGAGAAGGGGGAGGTGTGAACTAAGTTTCAGGATAATTTTAGTTTCTGATATCTTTCTGTTGTGGGAGTTAAGAAACCCTACTTTGAGAACACAGATGGAGAGAACAGTGTGATCATGGCCGTCGGAGGTGAAATGAGAAACGATAGGCTTGGAGAAATCAAGAGATACAGTAAATAAGGTTGCTGGAGGTACAAGTTGTCACCTGAGTGATCCATAATTATCCTGAGGGGCCTTGAATGAGTGTGTTGTTAGATATGTACTTGCAGGTGATACAGCGAGCTCTGTTGCAAGGGAAAGTGCCTGGTCTGGATGATTGCTGAGGGCGGTCGAGAGAGCTGTGAACAAGAAGGTTATGCAGACTAGGTTGTCGGTGATATGAGATGATAAGGTGGTCAGAAAAGAGGGCCCCAATGGAGGGATCATCCTGTAGGATAGGAAAGTTAATGTTAAAGTTAATGGTTCTGGGGATAGAGTGTGTTAGAGTGTTAGGGAAGCACCAAAGGATGAAGTTGTTAGGTCGGGAGTTCCTGATCGAGTTGATGATCCGAAAGCTGTTTTTGGCTCGGGCAAGGGCCCTGTCAATAACACAGGTGGGGTATCCTCTGTTGATGGAAAAAAGTGCATTTTGAGTGCTTGGTACTGGAAATCATTGTCATCACTGCAGAGTCGTCGTAGCTGAAGGAACTGTGAAAAAGGGAGAGAGTTTTAAGGGTGTTTGGGGTGAAATGAGCTGCTCAGAAAAGAACTGTGTGAATCTGTGGGTTTGTAATAAATGGAAGTGGAGAGTCGGGGGTAGTTGATGGAGAAGTGGATGTCTAGAAACGGAAGAGTAGCGGAAGATATGTTAACTGTATATTTGAGGGACGGTGGAAGTTGTTAAAGTGATGCAGAAAGTGCTCTAGCTGGCCATTAGAACATGTGGCGGCACCAACCCAGTCATCAATGCATCACCTGTAGAGATTCAGGACAAAGCCAGTGTAGGAAGCAAAGATATATAGCCATATATGGCTATATAATTACATTTTTATTGCTTCATCAAACATTCATAGCTGGACAATTTCAGAACGTTGCACAAAACAAACTACTGGTGCAGTCCTGGGGCTGATGAGGATCTGATCCTAATCTGACCTTTGAATGATTTCAAATAAAAACACAATTCTTCCTCTTGAAAAACATGTAATTTAACTGGCTTCTATACAGCAATATCTGGTTTTGAATAAGGAAAATAAGAAGTCTTATATTGCACTGGAAGCAGCAGTGAAGTTATTTGCCAGTAGCAATAAAAATGTAGAAGATCAGTGTTTTCTACAAGGTTGGCTTGTGGCCGCAGCTCCTTTCAGGCAGCACGACGTCTGAGCTGGGCTGCGCTGTGACATTTTAGCCTCTTTGGGAAGTGCTGGAATCCCAGGAATTTGTTGACTTTACACACCACTCATTAAGCCTCTCCCATCATTGCAGGAATCAATGAAATATTGTGTGGCTGCGCGTGGCACAGCACAGAGGGGCTCTTTTCAACACAAACACAGTTATTCTGGAGGAATTCTTGCAGCCCACGTGAGAGCTGCCCCTGTGCCGCAGCAGCTCAGCTCATGATCTGGGTCACACATTAACCCCCTCCGCCCTGCGGGCTGTGCGCCGGCTGCCCTTTGCAGGCGGTTCTTGACATTGCCCAGCCCCTGCACACATGGCCAGGGCTGAGCGGATGAGTTCTTGCAAAGCTCTGGCACGAGGTTCAGCACTCACGTTGGACCAGCCAGTGCATTTGAAAGGGAGCAGAGTGCATTCGTCCAGACAGCTTACAGAATGTCTGCTCTGTGCTGGTACTGTGGTTTAAATATCAGGTTCCTACCATGATGCACAAGTCCAGGCTGTACCTGATACTTCTGTTTTGGGTGCACATTGTTTCTTTTATTTTCAGCTCAGTGCTAGGGCTGCTTGTTTTAATGTATCAGGGAACTGAGATGGCAATGAGTATCGGATTCAAATCCACCTTTGAACACAAACCGCAGAGCAGAGTTTGAAGCCGGGGGAGAGTCTAGGGCAGCAGAGGCAGGACAGGGGGAAGCAGAGTCAAGGCTCTTCATAGCTCAGCTCTAGTTTGCCAGCACCTTGATTTACTACTGCTGGGTCTCTCTCTGGGGACCCGGCACAGGAGAGAGGCAGACAGGCAGACGGGCAGAGTGCTTTTTAATTGTCTAATAAAAGGGAGGGGGTCTTCCTGGGGAGGAGCAGGTCCTGACACAGCTGTGCTTGGGCTGCTCCCTCTCATCACCTCCTCCAATGCCCCATTTAATAGCCCAGTAAAACGCAGCAAAACTACAGCAGCAATTGCAGACCAGTTAATGTGTTTGGAAAACTGCGAGTCAGGCGCGGAAAGGGGCCCAGACCAGCATTACAGCAGACACCCGCAGGAATGAAGTAGGAGTGGATCAAGATGGGGGTTAAAATCCTAGATCCTATTCAAATGTTTGAACTGACTGTGCAGTGAAAAGCTTATAGATCTGTAATGCATCAGAGGATACTTTTCATTCTGTTACTGATACTGGAGTCTGGAGGCAACTTTCGGTCTAGTTGCTCTTTCTTGTGTCTCTTTGTTTCCACACATACTCTTCAGAGTGGCGAAATTCTTCATGATTAGGGTGTCTGTACTGACCCTAACACAGCCATGTGCAGCAGACAGAATCCAGACTTTCCTGGAAGGATTGGGTCATTTTGTAAAGAAATGTGATTTGCAGCAGCGCTTTGAAAAGGGGTAAACTGAGACAGGAACAGGCCACATCACAAGAGCAGCTCTAATCCCAGCACGCTGCACTTTCTCGAAGACAAGGTCACATGCTGCTGTATCAAATGCCCTGGAGAGACTTAAGAAAATAGCAGCTGATGCATTAGCCAAGTCCATAGCACACAGCCAGAGTTCAAGTGCTGAGGAACAACACTTGATGCATAAGGCTCAGGAATAAGAGGAAATTACTGGGAAGATTAGGTCTATGTGATCTGCAGAGACTCTCACTGTGTGTTGCCAGAGATCGGTTATCCCCATGAGGCATCAGTAAAGGAAAGGTCATAAAGTGGGACATCCAGCACCGATACCAATGTGCTTTATTCACAAAGGTCAGTGTGAACATTTAGTCATCATCATCATCCGCATTCTTTTGGTTTATACATTTATAATCAACAACCATTTCTGATGTACCCACCGGATTTGGAATAGCTGATCGCATGTTTTTTTTCACCTCTCGGCCCACAGCTAATAACCCCAGTCACCGCACACGGGAGAGGAAGAGGAGGATTGAGCCGTCTCCTCCCATCCACCTTTAATCCACTTGTCCTTCAACACACCACAGCCCCGTTCCCAAGGCTTAGCGCAGATCAGAGGAGACTGCGTTGCAGGTCTTTCAGCGGCAGCAAGGCCACAGGTTTTGCTGAGAGACAGCCGAGATGCCCTGGCTGTCACATCGCCATCCGAATTCTCATCTCATATTTCCTGTTTGCTTTGCAGGGTGTCTGTACGTGCAGTGGTGGGGGTTATTAACGACATGTTTCTTGTTCTTATCTGTGGTTGTGCTGAAACACTGGCTGGAGGTTTTAACACCACTGTACTGGCCTCCTGCTCACTACCACAGCCACAGGACGTATGGACCCGTCTCTGAGCTCAGGACAGACCAAGCCATGTGAAAGCAAGGTCCTGCATTGTTTGATCTTTTCAGGGACTGGGCCTCAGCGAGGTAAAGAACAGTCGTATGGGGTCTTGGGAGCAAGATGCCACAACTCCTGAACAAAAGCCCTGTGTTTGGCTCCAACAAGAGGACGAGATCTGACAAACAGCCAGCGATGTGTTCTCTATTTACTCTTCCACACCACAGCAGCATTTAACCTGCGCCATGGCAACAGTTGGCCACATCACCGTGGCAACTTATTTCTCATGATGTCATCTTCTCTGCCTTTCCAGTGTGAGGTGCAAAGGAAATGAATTTTGGGTTTGCTCTGCAGACAGGTCAGTGACCCTCTTCACCCTGACACTCCGGGCTGCTAGGTGTAGGTGGCACCAGTTCTACTGAAGATTGAGCTTAGATACATCTGACATAAAAAAGACCAATTTTAAATTAACACCAGAGTGCATGTTTGTCACCTGGGTTTTAAATCCATCTATCTTATGAATAGTAGGTGTACAAAATTATTATAAACTTTTCTTTCAAAGTTGTGTGAGATCCTAGATCTTTTATCTACAGGAACTACAAAACAAAGCAACTGAATAAAACATCTTATCTTTCAAAACCCAAAAGTACAAGCATGCATGGGTGTTGAGAGGAGTATTTCCTGGTGTGCATTTGTAATGACAGAACCGTCAGAAAGGTTTGTGTTGCGTTGAACAAGAAATCATTTAGAACTAAAACCATAAAACAACACCCAACTTACAACTTCATGACGTGCGGTAACAACACATCTGAGGTGTGTGACATTCCTGTGAGGTGAGGCCCGCCCAGTCAGCACGCCTGCCAGCTCAGCAGCACTGTCGCACCCTCTACGTAAGACACCATTGTTTCTATCAAAACACACAGCAGAGATTTACACACACACACTACTACTGTGTGAAAAACTGCTCTGCTGAAAAGTGTGAGTTGCTGTGAGAGTAATATAAACAACTACTGTGAAGAAACACTGAAGTGCAGTGCTCATACAGGACACCCCATGTCACCTGACCGCCACACAGGCCCTCTGAGCCACACTCCTCTTCCCCACCTGCCACACTAGCACTGCAGGGCAAGAGCAGCTTACAGAAATGTGAGAACTATCGCGTGTCAGCTTGTGGTCAGAGGGTCGGGGACGACCAGCTCAGCCCCTGACACCCCATAAGTCACCTGATACCCCTTCCAGGACAAGCATTTCTGGTAGTAGTCAACACCACTAGACCAGAGACCACACTGCAAAACCAAAATAAAAAAAATGTTTTATCAAATGTATCATGTTTCTTCTAACCTGTTTTAATTCTTGTCTTTTATTCTGTTGTTTTAAGGGACTCTCCAGTCCTTAAAGACCTCAAGGGAAATGGTGTTATTTGACAAAGGACATTGTATAAATCTAAATATCCTTGGTCATTAAACAATGCTGGCTGGTTATTGCTTGGAAAGAATTACAGGTCACCTTGAATCAGTTTAGAGACGACGTGGAAAAACCTGTCCTGCCTTAAAGCATCTGGTTTATCAGGAAACAGCTGGCCAGGTTGTGTACTTGTCTATGAAATATTGAAATGAGCACTGCCTTAAAATTCACTGTCACTTTGACGTAATCTCACCATGTTGGTATCCCTAAGTAACCTTTGCTAATTGATGAGTAAAGTGCAACAGTAGGGATTTTCTTGTGACATTTTAATCCTTTTAAGAGTGAAGGTAGTACTGAGGTACTGTATTGTGTTTTAATTCATCTGATGTGCTGAGTTGCGATGGTCTTGCAGTTCTATTGCAGTCGGCCTGTTCCCAGAGGAGTGTAATGTCAGTGCTTCTTCTGTGTGTTTGCTCAGGCTGCTTGCACACTTGGTAATGGAGCTTTAATCATTTCAGCTTTTAGAAGCAGAGGAAGCATTTCTGTTCTTCAGTATTTCATTTACCAAAAATGTCACTGTCAGGCTCCTGTTTGCTTATTATAATGAGAGCAATGGCATTGCTGCTCCCAGGGGCCGCCATGGCAACCTGCTCAGCCGGTGGAACGCTGTGCTGTGGGACCTGAGCTGGCGGTGGGGAGAGGGACCCACACAGGAGCAGTAAACAGAGAGACCAGGGGCCTGGCTCGCCCTCAACAGCAGTGCCGGGCCAGGAAACTGCTGTGATGGATGGGGAACTAGCCATGGCCTGCCCGTGCCCACCACACACGGGCAGGCTTTGTGCGAGCAGAAGAGGTGGGCGTCAGCGGGGAAGCCACAGACTGAAGGACAGGTAGGAAGCAATGCAAGAGCTCTGGGATATGAACAAGGCGCACAAGGAAACACACCTGAGATCTGAGACGTTTGCTCTGTGCCTTCTGTGTTTGAGGACAGGCAAGATGATGACTGATGTGATGCTGGGCTAAGAGAGAGAAGATGCCATTCCTCCCAGTGAGGGAGGTATATTTTCTCTTTAGTTGTTAGTGTTTGTCACTGCACCTGGCACCTCACCCAGTAAGGGTGAGAGAGAGTCAGCCTGGATCAACAGGGGCCCTGAGTCTGAGCCTGGAAAGAGTTTCAGAGATCTGTGGGTCAGGGAGTTGAACGGAATTTCGGAGATTTGTGGGAGCTGGAGAGTCAGGGAACAGTACTTTTGCTCAGCACTGGCTGCTGTGTTTTTACCTAAATTTACCTTTTAAATATGTAAATATTATATAAGACAGTCTACTGTATGTCTCATTACCTGCAGATTCCAATGAAAAGTTTTGAATGAGTCTACATATCCAAATTCATTTTAGGAATACGTAGAAAAGTCCTTATTATTCTACTGTGGGAAAACTGTGGGCAAGTGTCCCACTCCACAGCAAATTAGTTAGGTGGGCAGCCTGCCCACAATAGGAAATTAGGACCCTTTGTGTTTTCCAGAGCTTTCTTGCCTCTGTTAAGAAGGAAGCATTAAAGCATTCCTAGATCAAATTAATACCACAGCACGAACGTTTTGTGCTAGTAATAATAAAAATACCTCATCTAAGCAATCTTCTGAGGAGCACTGTTTCTTTGAAGAGCATCTGGAGAGTTTTTTTCTTGGGTTGAAGCTGAGCTGGAAATCAAATCACCAAACACATACACCCATACAGCACATGCGTGCAAACAGGCCACTGCACAGAAATTTGAGCCCTCGAACCAACTGTGTCTTCCAGTCAGGCCTGCTCTGTCTCTTACTTATTGAGAAAGATCCCTGCAGGCGGGGTGCAGGGTTTGTTTTCAGGGGTTACCAGGCAGGGATGAGTGGGAGTCGAATCCCAGCCACCCCAAGCCACAGACCTCAGCGGCACACAGCTTTGCAGCAACTAAATTGAATACATTACTATTAATTTAATACATATATCAATTGAAATTCCAAGGCAAGGTAGGGCTGCGCCTTTGGCATTGCTTGAGATGAAGAGTTCTTGTTCCAAAAAAAGGGAGAAAATGAATCTATTTAAAAGAAGTATATTTTTTTACTGATACACAACACTATTTGATTTTTTTCTTCAGTTGTTTGCGTGTCTGTCACTGCACGTGGAACCTCAGCTGTTTAAGGTCCAGGACATGTCATACCGTAGCTAAAAATGCCGAAGAGCCCCTTTGCAGCTGCTGCAGGGCCAGGGAGGGACTCGGGGTGACACGGGGCAGAGTGACCTCAGTGCCACTCGAGCTCCAGCACAGGCTGCCCACTCCCTCACTCGGACATTGCAGCACTCTGGTCTCCAGCTTTCCCAGCTCATCACTGCAGCTGCAAAACCACTACAGCTACCCTTCAGAAACACAGTGAAGTGCTGAAAGCACAGTGAACTTACTGCAGTAGAATGACAAACTTTAGCAAAGATACAGCCAGTGGGGCACTATGGAAAGACATAGTTAAAGCACAGTATTAGGGTGGAGAAAACTTTTAAGATACCACACAGAATTGCTGTGGTATGCACAAGCGCAGTCTGGTGTGTCTGAGCTGCTTTTGATGAGAGCTGCAGAGCCCTTCTGTGTAAACATCAAGAAAACAACATAAAGATAGATCAGAACACTAACCTCAAAACTGAGCAGACACAAACAATGCAAGTCATAATCTGATCTCCAACAGCATACAGGGCCTGACCCAGATGCTTTACGAGTAATCCAGCAATGCCCTCGAGTATGTGTGCAGGGATACATGAGCCCCAATAGCTCAGGGTGAGGAAAGCAGAGGTTGAGACAGCTCAGGGGCAGAGGTGTCTCGGATATGAAAATTTTGTAACAGGCTTTTCAACTGAAAAGTATTATTTTTTACCCCTCCCCCTTCCCTCCTTTAAAAAAAGTTCTAAGTTCTATCTTACAATGTCTTTCGCTGACAGACATTGATCTAGGAGTGTTGAAACAAACCTTTCCTCATCAGAGCAAGAGCATGTCACCCAGATTAATGGCCCCTTTGTCACGGACTGGGGCTGTGCAGAGCAGATATAGGGGAGGTGGAGGTCAGGACAGTCTGATAAGACTGCAGTCTCCCGGTCAGCTGCAAAGTGCTGTAGTCTGTTTAGCCGGTCTTGTGAACAGCTCTGAGCTCAGTGAGTTGCAAGGTTCTGTGGTCAGCATGTAGTTCAGTCTAACTGGCCCAGAGAGTCTCCCGATATCTCTAGCAGAACATTGATTACAGATATGGCTACTTCAGGCTCGGATTTCATCAGCACAGCCCCCTGCAACATGATCGGGTCTCTGAGGTGTCACCACCTCTGAAAGAGCAGGACATTGGGGATTTTCCTATCAAGAAAGCAAACACTAATGAGGGGTGGTGCTGAGCAAAACTCAATAATGGTTGTTAAGGAATAACCAGGGAACTGAAATATAAGCCAGCAGGCTGAGAAGAAGTACTGTTTTTCTTTGCAGGCTTGCACAGAAATATATTTATTCATATATTCAGCAAGTGGATGACTTGTGAATGTTGTATACAGTAGTAATGGAACAAATGGACATAGAAAAAAACCTTTTCTATTTCTGTGACAGTTCCTTCAAAAAAATTCAGATTAAAAATGGAATGTCAAAATGATTTTTTCAGGGAGGCACAAAGGAGAGGAAAGAAACAATATTTTAACGTGTTCCCAAGAAACATTCTGGATTCCACAAGGCCGTTTGCCTGTGTGAGCGCAGGAGGTCTGTGTGTGGGTTCGAGCCACTCGGTCGGTTATCTGTCTCCTGCAGAGGGAGGGCAGACATAACAATGAACAGGGCACTGTGTGTTCGAGCGCTGGGGAGATTATCACAGCCCTCTGAAGGACACGACCTGGGCCCTGGATGTCATTTAATGGAACATTCTTAATATTGGCCTGTATGGACCTTTATCACGTAATCAAATTCATTCATTCTCATTGGGCAACATTGCTCCACATCACCTAGAGTTTGACCTGAGTACAGTTCACAGAATACACAGAACCACACAATATAAAACTAAGCAGAGAAGGTAAAGTGTCATTCAGAGTTATTCAGGAGTCGAACGGAAATAATTCCCCACAAGCTTGAAGCCTGTCCTGGCTCCAGCATCTGCAGTACAGCAGCACAGTGCAGGAATGTGTCCTAGAGCCTGAAGCTGTGCAGGAGCCTGGGTTTGGTTTTCAAAAGCTCTTGAGTTGAGAGGTATGTCGAAAATGTTGACGCATCTGGTAGATGGAGAAACCAGCATGTCATTAATCAAGAACACTCAGCAGCATTAATCCACACATACTTCCACTGGTATTTCTACAAAATGCTGCTTGAGCTGCTTGAGCTGTTTTAACATTTCTGAAGTCGCAGATTGAACCTGTGTGGGAGGACCCAGGAGAGGGCGGGGAGAGGCGGGGGGAGGCCTGCGAGAGCGGATCTTGGCACCACTGCCGCCTCCAGCTTTGCTGGTTAGTTTTTCCCATCATGGGCTGCAAGCACGGGCCAGGCTGTGCTGACGGAGGGGGGCTTATCTGGATTACGAAAGGTGGATGTAGTAGCCCGAGCATCTGGCAGGCTGTAATGCGATCCGGTGTGTTCAGGGAAAATTCTCTGCCCTCTCGTGCTCTGAGGTTACAGCCAGAGCTGGGCACAGAAGATGAGGGGGCAGCTGTGTCCTGGTGAACACTGCTTTGCTTTGCACTGCCTTTACCATTGTGTGTCACCATCAGCCTTCAGAGGGAGTGTTGGCACAGAGACACCTCGTAAAGACATCGTTCATGGCCGGCCCAGTCCTTGAGCAGTGGAGGGGTGTCATCCCCAGCGGAACAGAGGCAGAGTGGCTGTAGGAGCAGAGCCCTGGCCCAGTCCTTGGGCAGCCTGGACCAGGAGGAAGGGGGGGGGTCTTGTGCACACTGACCCGTGTCAGGAATGTGCGGAGCTCCTGGAAGGCTGCTGCAGGCGCTGGCCACAGACTGCACAGCAAAGACAACAGGGTGGCGTAGCCCCTGTCAGCTCGCTGGCCAGCTATGAGAGGAATGCAGGACCTGCTGGGGTGCTGTGGGGGTCCATATGCATGTTATCAAATGTGCTGACAGTGAGATTCCTCCACTTTCCCTTATAAACCCCTTTCTCTGCACCATGGCATCTTGAATGCAATTTAAACTATTTACAACCGTGGAAGGATTTTTGTAACTCAAGACATTTGCTCCTGGTGATGTCTGCAGGCTCTTAAAGTGGACTGGTGTACAATGACTGCTAAGTTCCATTACCATGAACAGCCTGAGTGGACATACAATCTGTTTTCTGATTTTAGAAACTCTGGCACAGGAAAAGTGTTTGCCTGCTTACAACCCTTCAGGAGAAGCATTCGTCTTGTCACGTGTGCATGCCTTGACCTCGTGTATATGAATGTGCTGTTATTGTAAAGATACCAAAGGCAGCCCTCACGCTTTATAAAATCTTTTGCTATCGGGACCCCAGAAATGTCCCAGCAGCACCAGCAGCCTGGCCTCTCCTTGTCAGCTCTGTTTGCTTTTGTAAAACAATCCATCCCTGTGAGCTCTTCGCCCCATTCCTCTTGCACATATTTCTTACAGTTTGTAGGCCTCTGTTCCAGACATCTGGATTCAATACTGGCCTTGATACAGCTCATAAAGATTCGAAGAGCAGCGCTGTGGAAAGGAGGTGGGGGGGTCAAGAAATGACTCATTCTTGACTCATACACTTAGCTACAGTGTGGTGTCCTGTTGTTACAGCAAAAGTGCTATTTATGTTGGTTGTTGTGAGTGTAGATTAAAACATAAAACAACGTGTATCTTTATGCAGCTGTCAGAGAGGGGGGGGACGAGGATTAGTCTGGAGAGGAGATGAAGACCCAGCTCCCTGGCCATAAGACGTTTCTGGTTGTTTATCTGCCTCATCAAGAGTCTGTGGACTTTGCTTCACTGCCTTGTTTTTGTCAAAGCCAAAACACCCTGGAACACCAGGTCGACAAGGACATAAGAGGGGATCAGACCGTGAAGCTGGCCTAAAGCCATCTCATTAGTCAGGTTGCTAGTAGTTTATTGATTGACAGACACTGTCCAGCTGCTGTTTAAACACGAGGATCCCTGTGTCTCAGCCTCTGCAGCTCAGCTGCTTATTTTGCTCCAAACACCCACAGACCCAGATCTCCTTCTCCCCCCCTGACAGCTACACCAGTCCTGCCATACCATCGCCAACAACAAGCAGCTCTTGGGGTGGGGGGTGCTACCCCAATGAATTGAATGCAGGGAAACAAGGGCTCAGTAAAATAGTTCCCTCTTCACTTCAGTATAATTCATCTACCATTAACCCGGCTCTGAAATTGAAAAAACATTTTCAGTGAAAGAATGAGGAGTGATGGATTGCTTTGGAAACAGTGAACGACTTGCTTTCGGGGAACAGAGTCCCAGAGAAGGGGTTGGAGAAGCTGGCAGAGAGGAGTGGATGTGTCAAAGGAAACAAATCGTTAGAGAAACACAAATACAGGGAGAGGGAGGGAGGGAGGGAAGGGTTTTGCAAGAGAAGAGGAGCAGAAAGGGGGGAGTGGCATCCATCTTTCAGCTGTCCTGTTATGGGCTCTGCAGCCCTCTAGGTGTCCGGTGTCCAGTGCACCAGTGCAGCATGGTCTGAGACAGGAGTGGCACCAGGACACACAGGAGCTCCCATCAGCGGCTCTCGTGTGCCCTGTGAATAATTACACAGCGGCAATCTTTGATCCTTTGATCACACCGATCCTACTGCAGTCTTCATGTTTGTACTGTCTACTGACCACAGAGAAACATTATCAGCAATCCTCAGGACTTCACACACTGCTGGACTGTTACTAATTTTTACTGGAAGATGGTGAAATATAGCAAAGAGAAAATCTTCCAGAAGGAGAATCTCACTGAATACTATGTCTTTAAGCCCTCCAAATTGCCTGGCTTTATCAAATATGTGCTATAATCTTCAGAATTTACAGGATTTCCTGTATTTTCAGTGCTGAAGCAGTTTCACAGACCAATGAGTTCTGGTGTCTGTGGGGCTTGTTTCTTTATCCCAGTAGCTTGTTCATTCACTGTGAGTGCAGACAACACTCCTGTCAGAACTCACACAGACCCGCAGTTTGGGTCTTTCTTTACTTCTTGTCACATTGTATCAGGATTTTCACAGCTCTGCTTTGCCCCAGCTGTATCTCAGATGCTCATGTTTCTCCTAGTGTGCTACAGGATATTTTTTGAGTAAATTTTATGCACAGCGAACTCTGGCGAGTATCACTTAAAGTTTATCAATACTGTAGTTCATACGTTCTGCCAGCTGCTTTCACTGCTGTTAGAGCTGTGGAGCTACACCAGTTCACTACAGGATCCCTGCCACTCCTCCCCTGCAGCTGTCCAGAGTGACCGTGGCGTTTATTTATAGTTAGCTAGAACTGCAGCACACTTTCCACCCGTATGTGAACTCTGACCCGTGAAGAGCCGAACCCCTGGGGGTGAGTGCACTTGTCCTGCAACCTCCCCCCACTGCTGTTGTCAGGCCGGAGGCCGGACGCACACAGGTCAGTGAGGGACGCCTGCTCCATCCTGTGCGAGCGCTGCCGCGCCTGCAAGCTCATCCATTACTGCTGATCTGAGCTGGCATGGAGGTGAGCAGGTCACACACAGACCCACCCTCCCCCCCCGATGCAGTAGGCCAGTAATTGCCTTGATCTGTTTTAATGAGGGCCAGAGATTAGAGAAGAGAGAACCTGGCGCAGGGGAGGTGGGCCCGAGCCCAGGAGGTGGTGCAAGGTCATGTGATTGGAGGGGCCACCTGGTTTCCCCTTGGCTGAGCATGGTAGGACAGAAGACTCTGTCTGAGCACTGGAGCAGCACAAAGCCAAGCAGCTTTCCATGTGAACCCCCAGTGCGTGACCTCTCCTGTATGGGCAGAGGGTCCTTCTTTGGCCATGGCCAGGGAGGGTGTGTGCCTGTCAATGATTTTCATGGAGTTTAATGGAAGACAGAAGAATAGTGTTTTAGTTCTTATAGAGAGGCCTTAGCAGTCTGCTAAAACTCTTTGACCAGTTGAAAAAAAACAGTTCTTTAACAAGTCTAACTTAGAGACAACACTATAATTATCGGGAAAGGAATTAAGATGCAATAGGTAATGTGTATGATACAGTGTATCTTGAGCTTCAGAAGAGCAGGAAGGAGGTGCAATTAACTGACAGGAAGCTTTGTTAACTGTTCAGTCTAAAGGTGGATGATGTTTTCTTACTGGTCCATGTTGTAATCTAACTCTTTAAAAAAACTGAGCCGCTGCCTGTAATGATAAGATGCTATATCTGCATATGGAATGGACGGGTTACCCACACCAAAGCTGGGCCTGAGCTCCGCCCATGCTCTCTCTGATGCTTCCCCATGAGAAGGGCTGCCAGCCAGGGGGCCTGTTGAAGGGCATTCTCTGTCACTTCTGCTGTGCATGGGAGACTCACAGCTGGGGCCGGGCTGCTTCAGGGCTCAATCTGGGCTCTGCAGAGAGGATTTGTTTTGATGACAAAGCAAATCCCAACACAGTGTGAGTTGTAGGCGGATGGAACAAGAGAGAGAAAGAGATCACGTTATTGGCAACATACAATTTCTTGTATTAGGAATACAAGTGTCTTTTGGCATACTCCAGCTTGCTCTCCATGAGACACACAGACAGGGAGAGAAGCTTGGGGTCAGAGCGCAGGTCAGCCATTTATACAGCACCCCTGGAGCAGCTGGGGTTAAGGGCCTTGCTCAGGGGCCCAATAGAGTAGGATTCCTCTGTCAGCCGCAGGATATGAACCGGCAACCTTCCAGCCACAGGTGCAGATCCTGAGCCACAGAGCCACTGCAATAGAGACTAGGCTTAATACTTGCCCTAGTACAATAAGGTAAAAAAATACAGAATGACACAAAGCCAACAGCACCTCTTTTTGCTGGCTTGGTCTCCGATCTAGATGGTGTGTGTCTAGATGGTGTGCATGAATTGAGCCTCTACCCAAATGAAGCAGATTTGCAGTCAGAGATCACTGCACCTTGTCCTGGTTAGCTGTAGTTTGTGTTCCTGTAATAAAGCTTCTTGTTGAAATGATTTTCACAAGTATTGAATCTGTTTACTCAACATCTGAAAACGTACATGAACTCTGTTATTATCAGCTGTAGCCATCTGCAGGATTTCTGTGTGCTGTGACTGACACTGCAGAAAAAGAGGCAGACCTGGGTCAGAGTCTTATCTGCAGACAAACATTCCTCCTCACTCTCAGCTGTCAGCAGCCAGCCTGGTGGGCGTGGTCTCTGCCCAGTGTGTAAGGAGGGGAGCATCGTCTAACAAGGTCCCCTGTATAAATAAGTAACCAAGGGACACTACACAACCTCTGGTAAATACATATTATCCTCATCTTCAGAAATGAATCTGAATCTGAAATTCGTGATAACAGCTCATTACAGAAGGAACTTATTTCATACACAGAGATGTCTAAATTTAATCAAGTCTCTCTTTCATTTTTATTTCTGCCTCTGAAACTTTGTGCTAATGTCAATATTTCTCCACCATCCTGGTCAAAATTCCATATAGGTGTGAGCTCCTTAACCTGAACATAGCCAGACCTACAGTCCACTTGCGTCCTGCAGTTACAATCAAAGGGTAAAACTCTCCACAATGAACAGTCTGGCAGGAAGTCTATAAATACTGCTGAAAACAGAAATAGAACATATTTCTCTATTAAGATCGTCCGCCAATGATGATAGCAAAACAAGCATTAGCACAGAGACCAGCTAACAGAAGAGATCAGTCATGCTTGAGCAAACTTATCACATATAAGGTTTATGTGACATTTACAGTATATCTTAGAACGTAAATCCTGCAAAGCTATTATCCCAACAACTGATTTACATCAGAATAACACCCATTTACTTCAGAGTGTTTTTACCATTAGTTCAAGTTACTGAGAAGCAATTCTTATTCAGATAGAATCTATTTTAAATTTCTTTTTTAAGCATAATTAGTTGAAATGAAAAGTTTCAGAAAATGTTTGAAAGATCCTGATGTGTTTGTGCCAGATGCAGTGCAGGGGAGTTCAGTTCTTTTCAGGTGAAAAGAAGAGCACAGTTCATGTGCAGAGCTGCGGTTTAATCTGTCTTACATGAAGTTCTAGGTTGGAATGGAATGGTATTTGAGGGCCTTGGGGCCCAGAGCTGCCACACAGGGGGTCTCAGGAAAGAGTGGGGAGGCCTGAAACAGAGGAGCAGAGTGCTGGCCACTCTCCCATTGTCCAGACGCCAAGACAGGAGAAACAATGGGACTCACGTGCCAATGCAGAGGAAACCCTCTCCTCTCCTGCACTTTTAATCCTCCTGTGCAAACATTATTAAAGACAAATAAACAAACAAGAGCAGCCATTAACCCCGAGGCCAGGGTGACAGCCTCCTATCCCAATATTTGTCTTTGGAGAGTCCATTGATCTAAGGGAGGTTCCACAGATAAAAGGCCTCCATTTTGTCACTAAATCCATTCTTCTGGGAGCCAATTTTGCTTTCCTTTGTGTTAAATAACAAACCGTGTCTTTTGAGCAAGTCAGAGTTGGAGGTCACTGTTATCAGGGCCATAATGCTGTTTTAGTTACATGGACTCCACTCAGCCTCTGCTCTTGTATCAGCAGTTACCCTACTCTAACCCACCCTCCACACCCCCACCTGGGCCTGAGCCCCAGCGCTGCACCACATGATAATGGAAACCACAGATGAGAGATCTCTTATCGTGGTTTCTATAGGTGCGCCATGCTGAAAGCACAATGAAAGTCAGACAAGGAACAGCAGGAAGATGTATGGTAAAGACATAGTAAAAACTGAACAATTACTGTGCAGGTTTCCCCTGGCAAGATACGCTTAGGGATCCCCAACCTTAAGCAGCCCTGGGATTTCCTGCAGTGCGACACTTTCTTAAACCCCCTCTTCTGCACTGCCCTCGACACCTTCCCGAAAACTGACAACCTCAGCACCTTCTTTGGCAGCGTTATCAGTACTATACCATCAGCAGTTTACAAAGCACAACTCATGGTTAAAGAAAATCAAACAAAACTTGCTCCTGCTGAGATCAGACACTGTTGTGCTTCACCATCCCTGCTCTGGGCATTGTGATGTAACCGGCCCTTCGCTCGCTACAGTCCAGAACAATGAGGATGCTGGCACAAAGGTGCACTCTTACTGTCTAATTCACTTGGCTGGTGCCTTTATGCACATTGGAAGCTTTGCTCAATGACAACAAAGGCTACTGTCCTTTTAGATGAGACTTTTGTTCCGCTGGGAGTCACACAAGGGCAGAATAATTGGAAGCAATGTAGACCTGACCACTCACCGGACACAGGTGCAGAGGGAGGGATTAACAGTGACACATGGGCCGAGAACCCCTCTCTGTGTATCTGAACACACTGATCCCACAAGGAACTGCGTAGTTGAAGAGCTTGAATCCACACCACGTTCTTCTGCAGGCTTCAGAATTCATATCCTGTGCACAAGCCTCATCTGCTGATATTTCATTAATCCACAGCCTGCAGATGTGCACATCTGTCACTGAAAAGACTTGAATTCCTCAGCAGGGGTGAAAACAAAGATTTGACACAGAATCTGAAAGCAAGGTTCTGGTGTTCACTGTCCCTGCCAGACTGGTAACTCTCAGCTCTCATGTGCACAGGCCTTTCCAATGGAGCCCTCTCTCAGCTGGGGAGGTCTAGGAGAGAATTGTTTGGTTTGCCTGTATACAAACATGTTAATTGGTAAAATACAGGGTAATTACCCTAAGCAAAATAAATCCCTCATTCAGTGTTATCTTGGGGTGGGGGAGAGTAAAGAGCTATTTTATCTTGTTGACATCTTACAGTAAAAGCCACTGTTGTCCTGGTGTAATTGAGGAGTTTTCTCCTGTAATTCTCTGTCTGACTCGCCTGGGAGTCCTTTTCTTTGGCTGTGGTCCTGAAGCCCTGCGGAGCCTCTGCTTGTTACTTGTCCTAAAGGGCTGAAGTCACGAGACTCGCCGGGCGATGGCTGCACCTCCATCAGCTGCGCTGCTTGCGTGCTGCTCTTCAGAAACCACACAGGGGCCCACGACTAACACTCACGACAAGTTCCTGACTCCACCTGAACCGCAGAACCCGTGGAACCACAACCTGGAGTGTGTACAGGACTGGGAATAAGGGGGCACAGTATGCATGGGGAGTAACGCATCTCTGCGTGGTGGACAAGCTGCTTAGAATGGCAGGACCTCTCTTGTCGCCTGTCTGTGGCTCTGAAGTTCTCATCCAGTGACGGTGAATGTGCTGTAGGGGTGAGAAGAGGCAACAGCCAGTGGCAACAGTCAGGCCACACCTGGACTGTCCTGTGCCCAACTCATCAAGGCTGAGAGCACACCCCAGGGAGCCTGATGGCTCCCAGTCTGGCTGGACACAGGTGGATCTGTACAAAACATCAAACATTTTCATTCCCCATCGCAGCAAAAGGGAGGGGGAAAAAATATCATTTTCATTCTGAGTTAAGCTGTCATTCCATTTCTTGGTTTCTTTTGAAGCAGAGTTTTATTTCAGGCTTCTGTTTGTACTTCAAATATTGACCTTGCAGCAGAGATCCTGGATAAACACCATCATTTCCAAGCTGAACAAGTCCCGTTATATAATGCCAGTTTTTAACACATGTCTGATCTCATTTTAAACCAAAACTCCTAGTTAAACAGACCCAGCTGCTCCAGTGAACAGCCCAGTTCTTTTTCCAGTCCTGAAATCCACAGACCTGCATGATCTCCTGACGTAGTGACAGTTCTGCTCAAACGGCAAATGTGAAAAGAAGTTCGCATCTTTCACAGGGTGTGAAGTTTCATGGAAATGGTAAAAGTACAAAATATGTTTTTATAAAATTCTTTTGTATTGTCTCTAATTGTGTTGAGCTCACCTTCCTTGAGCAGACTGCTTTTGACAGAACAGAGCTAGAGTCACATGCTTCTAGTGTGGTCTTGCTGAGCAGCTCTATGCCTTGTTATCTGCGAGTTCAGCGGAGTGAAATCAGAGAGACAGCACAGCTCGTTGGCCAACTATCTGACCAAGGACAGAGATAGCGAGCAGAGGGAGACTCTGACGATTTACAGGTCCAGTGACCACAGCCTGGGCATAGGAACTGGACACAACCAGACCTGGCCAACCAGAGAGAACAGGCTCTGCTCCTACTGCCGGCAGAGAGAAGCAGAGACAGAGATGTGCTTCCTGCTGCTCCGAGAGAAACACTCTGGGATTACACAAACACTCCTCCCCCACAGAAATCTAATCCCAGAATTCCCACACCAGACAGAATTCAGCACAGCCTTTAATCGTACTGGGAGAGAAAACTCAACAGATCTGCAGCCCTGTATGTGATATCCACTCACAGCCTGAGGGACGGAGTCAGCATCTTAAAAAAATAATATTTTGTTGTAGTTAGAATTGTTTGTGAATGTTTTGCAATTATTGCTTTAGCAACACTATAACCATTAGCCAATAGGCTTTTGAATTTGAATGCCGGAGCCAGAGCAAGGAAGAGTGGCGAGACAGGAAATTAACACTTTACCCCTCAGGCCGGTAGGGAACTCGCTCTGTGCAGCATAATGCGCGCCTGCCGTACAGACAGGTAAGCATAGCCTGGTGTTGGCCGCCCCCTGGCGGCCCTTTCTGTACACAGCGGATTGACTAGGTCTTTGAATCCTTCAGGCGAAGAATCACTTTTTTTGGACAACACATTTAATCGTTTTATATTTTACATGCTAATTAAAGTGCTTCTAATATATTATATATCAAATCTGAGTTATATACTGTTAAAAAATTAAGCAGAATTTGCGTTGTTGTCTCATAAAATTGAAAGAGAATTGAATATTATGATTAAGAAGGTGGGATTGGCTGTCGATTAATATTGGGTAACAAGATTAACAGAGGTCGGAGATACATTGGCAGGTTGGGCGCAACCTGACATTCAGATTATTTATCTCAGACATTAATAATGTAACGCAACGGGGGCTCAGGCGGGCGCCCTTGCCGCATCTGTCGCTGCAGAGAGACGCGGAAGTCCCGGGTTCGAGCCACCTATACTTTGGGCCGACCAGATGCGGCAAGGGCGCCCGCCTGAGCCCCCGTTGCGTTACATTGGTGTCAGAAGCGGGGCGGGATAGCCCTTCGCCGGGGACGGCGATTTAAGCGGGGGAGAGTGTAACGCTTACGGCCGACAGGCGCTGTGTGTAAGAGCCGGCGTACCAGAGCGGGTGACGTCACCGCCCTTCCCTGTGATAGCAGGACCACAGCTACTGGGCTGTGGAGAGATCTCTCTTTAGCTCACGGGGCTAGGTCGCTGCAGAGAGACGCGGAAGTCCCGGGTTCGAGCTTCCAGTCGGGATGGGGCCGAACAGATGCGGCAAGGGCGCCCGCCTGAGCCCCCGTTGCGTTACAATAATAACAGTATTCTCTTTGGCGCCCACTCGTGGTGACGGTCCGCACATTCGTAGGAACAGCGTTGGTTTACTTCCTGTGTGCAGTGAGTTCAGATCAGAGACGAATTTGCTTTCCGATTTTAGGTTTTTATCCCAGTAATTCGTTCTGGGACGTACAGGCGACACATTTTACTACACTGATCGAGCACTGCTTCATGACACAATAAAACCATTTGAAACTAAAGAATCTGTATTATGGAGACGTTGTGATGCAGATCGCGCTCGGTTAGTAAAGCACCGCAGTGACTGCATGCGTCTTTCTCTCTGGTTAGTTACTAAACTTGACTGTAAACGAGTCGTTGGGAGGAGAGACTGAATTTCTCTGTGTGAGCCGGTATAGTTTGAGAAAGCGCTTGCTGTCCTGGGCAGTGTGGTCAGAGCGCAGCAGGACGCAGATGCTCGGCGGGCTGGCGCGGCGGTCCGGCTTGGTTCGAGCTGTGGACCGGCTGCTCCTCGGCACAGCCGGGTCACGGCGCTCGGAGCGGGAGGTCAGTGACCGGAGACCCGACTGTGCGCCGCCGCGCAGCGAGGAGGCCGGCCTGTACGTGCATGTGAGTACTAGCTCCCGACAGGACAGAGCCCACATGCCAGATTCGCTAGCAGAGTCAGTCCGGACACTGAAACAGCATTGTGTGGATCAGTGGCCCAGACAGGGGCTTCTCTCAAGCAGTACTCAGTGGTAAAGTCTTTCCATAACAACTCACAATCCCCAGTTTTAGTGGTGGAATCTAGGAGATTATCCTCAACTCCACCGCCTCTCGCTAGATCAGTTTCAGTAGTTCTGTCCCTCTTTCTCAATAACCCCCCTCTCTCTCCTTCTCCCTGCTCTTCCACACAGTGGCCTTACTGCCGGAGACGCTGCTCCTACTGCAACTTCAATAAGTATGTGTCCCAGCGGGTGGACCAGCAGGCCATGAGAGACTGCCTGCAGCGGGAGACGGAGACCCTGCTGCATCTTAGCCAGGTTTCCTGGTGAGTCATGTCTCTGTGTCTCTCCTGTCCCCCTCCCCTCTGTGTCTCTCCTGTCCCCCAATGTCTCTCCTGCCCCCCTGGTGTCTCTGTGTCCCTCCTGTCCCCCCATGTCCCTCCTGCCCCCCCATGTCTCTCCTGGCCCCGTGTCTCTGTGTCTCTCCTGGCCCTGCCCCCCCCGTGTCTCTGTGTCTCTCCTGTCCCCGCATGTCTCTCCTGCCCCCTCGTGTCTCTGTGTCTCTCCTGTCCCAGAGCTCCACACCTCCCTGCGGGTGAAGGTCTGACTCCCACTGGGTAGCAGTTTCACCTGCTGCTGCCACATAACTGTTCTGCTGAAGAAGCACAGGACCACACGTATAGTTTTGTGTTAACTTCACTTGCACAGCAAAGCAAAAATGAAGTAGCAAATTAAAACAAAATAAGGACAAAGTATTGTATTAATTTCTGCTGAGAATGAGGACTAAGACGGCATGCAGATTAGAGCTCAGAAAGTTTCTCAGAAGTGGGTGGGGGGTCGAGTAGAGAGTACTGAGTGGCAGCTTTGATTTTTATTCTGTCCCGTTTCTCCTCTCCCTCTTTCTTTTTTAGCATTTCTTCTGTGTTTTTTGGTGGAGGGACTCCAAGCCTTGCCAGGCCTGACACCATTGCTGCTGTCTTGGAAACTGTTGCTAAGTGCACTTCTCTCCCTGGTAACGCAGAGGTCACTCTGGAGGTGAACCCCACCCCTGAGGACGTGGCCAGACTGAGTGAGTTCTGCAGCGCTGGAGTGAACCGCTTCTCCATAGGGGTGCAGGTCAGACAGACACCTCACCCTCCCACACTCCTTCACTGTCCAGGCAAACAAACCGCACACTGCCGCTGACACACCCCACTGGACCTCAGATTTGCAGCAGTGGACCTGTGTTGTTGTCTTTGCAGTCGTTGCATGATGCAGACCTGGAGCTCCTTGGAAGAGACCACAGTTCCCAGCATGCCCTGCAGGCCCTGGCAGAGGCTCAGCGGCTGTGTCCAGGTCGCGTTTCAGTCGATGTCATTTTCGGGCGCCCAGGCCAGAAGTTGCAATCCTGGGAAAAGGAGCTAGAGGACCTGCTCTTGGTCAGCGATGATCACGTGTCTCTGTATCAGCTGACCCTGGAGAGAGGGACAGCCCTCTTCAAACGGGTGCAGCAGAGCGAACTGACCATGCCCAGTGATGATGTCACTGCCCACATGTATGAGGCTGCCAGGAGGATTCTGGGAAAAGCAGGCTTCCTCCAGTATGAGGTGTCAAATTTCACCCGAAATGTGAGTCTGAAAATCTGACTGTTGCATTCCGAATTGAGCAGGTGAGGGCGAACCGAGCTCATAGCGACTCAAATGCTTGCCAGTGTCGCAGACGTCCACCAAAGGGGGCTTGTGTGAACCTGTTAGCTGATTCTACTGTGTGCTGTGTGTGTGTTAACCCCCTGCAGGGAGCCGTCAGTGTGCACAACCAGGGCTACTGGAGGGCCAGCCAGTACATTGGAGTGGGACCAGGTGAGCACTGAGAGCAGGAGGCTCTGCTTACTGGACGACCCTAATGAAAGCCGCTCCTGCTCTCCAACTCCAGCCCAGTCCGCCCTGAGCCGGGTCACTCCTGGGAGTGCACTCAGCCAGCTGGTGCTTTGCTTTACGATTTTAGCTTCCCCGACTGTGCTTCTGCACCCAGGTCCTGATCTTAAGCTGTGTGCCAGCTCTCCTGCTGGAGCGAGGCAACTAATTCTGGAAAGATGATCTCCTGCAGGGGCCCATGGCCGATTCGTCCCCCGCGGGGCAGGGGGCTCCCAGAGAGAGGCCCGCACCCAGACGCTGGAGCCCGACGTGTGGATGAGGGAGGTGCGGCACTGGGGCCACGGGACCCGGCGGAGAGTGGAGATGAGCCCCCTGGGACTGTGAGTGAGCGGCGGAGTGCGGCCGCAGGGCGGGGGGTCGCCTCCAGGGCCAAGTGTGTAAAGACTCATAACAGGACTAATTCTGCACTTGTGTGACCGGCACACATGTCCAGTTTTAATTCAAGTTCATTGAATTTGTAAACTAAACGCCTCCGTAGCTGCCTCTGGAGTGGTGGTGCATAGATCAACAACGAGAAGAACCCTGAATAGAAATGGCATCTGTGGAAGGGTTGCCAGGAAGAAGCCTCTCCTGTCAAGAAAGGACAAAACTGCCAGAGAACTGCCATCTGTTCTCTGGACAGATGAGTCCAGAATTGAACTACTTGGGCACAACAAGAGGGGCCATGTTTGGCAAAGAGCCAACATAGCCTACCATCAACAAAACCTTATTCCTACTGTCAAGCATGGTGGTGGGGGTGTCCTTGTATGGGGCTGTTTTTCTAACTCTGGCTCTGGGCAACTTGACATCATTGAGGGAATCATGAATTCTGAGAAATATCAAGCAATTCTTGAGAAGAATGTCATGCCTTCAGTTCAAAAACTCAAGCTGGGCACAAAGTGGATGTTTCAACAAGACAGCGGTCCTAAACATTCAAGTAAGTCCACTAAAGAATGGCTTAGGAAGAAGAGGTTCCATGTCGTGGAATAGCCAAGCCAAAGCCCTGACCTGAATCCTATTGAATGCTGTGGTAGGACCTGAAGAGGGCTTTTCATACAAGACATCCTTCAAACCTCACAGAGCTGGCAGGGTTTTGTAAAGAGGAGTGGGAAGAAATCCCTCCAGCAAGATGTCAGAGACTGATGATTGGTTATAGGAGGCGACTGTGTGACGTTATTGCTGCTAAAGGAGATGCCACAAGTTATTTACTCATTAACTTTTGCACACAAGAAAATCTGGTGATTTGTTAAATATCACAGTCTAATATTCTGTGACTTCAAATCCCTTTTTGTGTGTGGGAAGACTTTATTTAGTATATTCATTCTATATATTCAGTAAGAGTTCAGGTTCATATAATATCTAAAATAATGACCACCTTGAAGGGTTCACAAACTTTCATGACTGTATTCTCCTGGTTCAGCCTGAGCTGCCATATTCATCTTCCTCTATTTAGCGGGACATGCAAATTAAAATGTACATGTACATGGCTTGTTCCATTCTCTAGCATGGACCTGCTGCTCTGAAATGTCTAATCAGGGTTTCTCTCTTGAAGCCTGGAAGAGGTGCTGGTGATGGGACTGCGCATGACCGAGGGGATTCCTCACGAGGTACACCAGCTCCTGTCCTGTCCTGCACACTAATGAACGGACTTTCATGGTCTTTCTCATTTGTGTGAAACACACTGGCCTTGCACACAATGCAGGCAGCAGCCCCATAAGTAAAGTAAATAATTAGTAAATAAGAGAGCAAGGTACATGCTGGATGCTTGTTAACATTGTAAAAAACTGCTTTCAGTGGTTCCTCCAGCAGGCGTGAAGAGAAAATTCCTGATCCTGTTAATGACCCTGACAGTTAATATCCTTTGGAGGAGACGGGCCGGGTCTGAGGGTGCTCCTGAGAGAGGCTGAGGTCTGGTGCCCAGTGGTGCTGTCTGTCAGCGTTGGTGAAAACTCACTGCAGCTGTGTTGTGTTACAGAACTGGAGGCAGTTCAGTCCGCTACAGAGCCTACAAGAGGTAGTGGGACAGTCCCAGGAGGTACAGGAACTGCTGGAAGGAGGGCTCCTTGTCCTGGATGACAGGTACAAAGTGCGATAGAGTTCTGGGCTCCTCCAGGTTCTTCAGAAAAATTCCAGAGGGTTTTTGGAAGGCCAGTGGAGCTACAGCGTTAAAGAAATTCAGAGGTTCATATAATAATGATCTCTCAAAAAAACGTTCCTGACTAAGGTGTCATAAATACTCACCAGAAGAAGTTGTTGACTTGATTGAGTTGTGTCCTGGAAGAAGGTCAAGCTCAGTGTTTTGCTGCTGTCGTGTCTTCTTCACGGCTCAGGCTCAATTAGTCCTTCAGGGGAACACAAGCAGCTGAAGCTGACGTGTTTGATACCAGACGGTCTGCTGCTGCTGTTTGTGTGGCTGTGAGAGGATCTGTATCGAGGGGGGTGAGAAGCAGGCAGATGAAAGAGGAGACTGATAATGGCCGAGAGCTGCAGTCACGAATCCCTGTCTTCTGTAATTGCCTTGTTTGTGTGAAAGCACAAAAGGGAATAAAGAACTCGAAGACTTCCTGAAAAACAAGAAAAATGGTGAATGCTTATTTTTCAGTCTATTGCTATTTAAGTTTCTTTGCTTGACACCATTCTTATGTTATATGTATGTTTTTATTTTCAAAGTTGTTCGTGCACTTTGCTAGAGGCAGTCCTGATGAGGGGAGTGGAGTGCACAGGCAGACAGGTGTAGAATCACAGCAGTCAAATGCCCTAGACGAGCAGGATGGCCTCGTCTTGTTTGTAACCTTTGTTGTCTGTAAGAGACAGCTGGGTGACCTGTGAGCTGAGCTGAGCCTTGAGGGTGCAGGGAGTGCTGCTGCAGAGCCTTGTGGTTTCAGCATTCAGGAGCTGCTGACACTTGAGTATCACTCAGCACTAGTTACTGAAGTTCAAGCTTGGAAACTTTACTGGAATAGGCAGGACATTATAATAATAATAATAATAATAATAATATATGTTTCATGCTTTATCATTTCATAAGAGCTGATATATCTTGTATGTCATAAAACCGCTGTGTGGTTATCGCACTGAGCTGGGTGTCTCTCTTCCCCTCTCTAGAGGGATGCGCTGCTCATGGGACGGTCTGGCACTCCTGGACAGCCTGCTGCCGACTCTGCTGGTCCAGCTCCACGCACACTTCTCACAACAGGAGGCTGGGCGGCACTGAGGGGGTCAGCAGACGGCATCAGACTGGGCACCTGGACACAGGGGCCTCGGAACTTGCAGGATGCGGCAGTGGAGCGAGTCATCTGTGGGGGGAATTAAGAGAAGCTGGGCTTAACAGGGCAGTACTGGTCTTTTCCTGGTGGTTCCTGAGTCTCTGGGATACAGGATCCTCCTGGATCCATCTGTGCTGCAGGCGTTGGACGTGAGGAGGACTGGAAGCCTGTGACTTCATACGCTGTCGCCTTTTAAAGAAGGCAGGTTTAGTCCTGTTTGTCAGCTTGATCTTATTAATTATTTCTACTTGCTGAATGTTTCAGGCTGATTTCAATCCTTAATGACAGTCGTTATGGCAGATTAATTTGACAGTTGGACAGTGATCCATTGGAGACTGTAAATGGTTGGTAAATACAGTAATTATTTTTTGTGTAATTACATTGCTCTGCAGAACATGACCAGTATAGCTGTGCATTAGAATCTTGTGGAATTTGTGTCCTTTCTTCCATAGAAACAGAACAGCACCCATGAGCCTCGTCTCTCAGGCTTTAAACCCTGGTGAATTTTCACCTGTGAGTGTTCCAGCCCCAAACAGACAAAAGGGATCCGGACTCTGCTGTCCAGCCTGTGGGAAGTGTGAAGCAGCTGGAACAGGCTGCGTGCTCAGTGATGTTGCGTGCAAAGCCCCTGTTCCTGAAGGCACCTGGCTGGGAGAAGACAGGCTGCGTGCCAGGAGCTGGCGTGTCCTTGTTTCTGATCGCTGGGACGGAAAATGCAGCCCCGCAGATAAGCCTGCGCAGCTTGTCAGTCAGCATCACAGCCTTTCAGAGCCACGAGGCCAGCCGGCAGGTGTGCGCTCTGGGCACGGCCTCTCTCTCCAGAGGTGCACATCTGCGCTCAGGTGGCATTTAAATGTCATAAAAACAAAGCCGGGAGCTGGCTTTTGGTCTTTCTGTGTAAAGACACAAAACAAAGAGAGAAGAACGTGCTGCTTGAATTGTGTTTTTAAAGTTATTTGCTTTCAAGCTGAAAATTCCTAAAAAATAATAATATATTAACTTTCACTTACTGTATATAGTGCTTTTATGGACACTCTACTCACAGCGCTGTACAGGTAATGGGGATCCCCCCCACCAGCACCAGTGTGCAGCCCCACCTGGATGATGCGCCAGTACTCTCTCCACACACCAGCTCTCAGTGGGGAGGAGAGCAGAGTGATGGAGCCAGTTCAGAGATGGGGATTATTAGGAGGCCATGAAGGGTAAAGTCCAATCGGAAGTTTGGGCAGGAGATGGCCAAGTTACATAATGGAGATGTTCATTGAAATTTGACTACACTTAATTGGAAAAACATCCAAGAGCTGATTTCTGTTTTCTCAGAGCATTAAGTCTTTCCTGGCAGACATTTCTGGACCAAACAGCTGCTGTGTGTTTGATTTAAAACAGTGACAGGATCTGTTGGAATATGTAAACCTAGAGGTTGTGAGCTTCACAGTTAATAGAATGTGAAGGGTATCAGTGTAAATGATGCACTTTATCCCTCATTAGATTACCATTAAATTACAAACAGTGATAGTTCACTCCCCTGACAGCTTAGTAAAAATTGTGGTTTGTGCTGTTCTGAGATTACAGTAGAGCATATCGGAGAGCCTTCATTTCCAGTAGAGGCACTTTTCATAAATTCTCTTTTCGAGCTGGTTCAACTCTTGCTCTTCGGCTCTCCTGCAGCATTTTTACATTCTTTTAACTCCTTGTTTATGTAACATTCCCACAGAGAGATTTCAGGGGATTTAATTTGCCCTGATAAGTGGTAACAGTACACAAGGAAATCATTCAGGGTTTTGTAATCCTTGATCCTGATGTTTTCATGCACAAATCAGTGGATTGTGCAGAGCAAAGGAGACCCTGCAGAGGAGCTCCTGTGCACAAAAGCATCAACAGCTAAGCTTGCCTGGGTCTCCTTGCTCTGCCCTCGGCGCCGCTCTCCGCAGTGCTGTGCAGACACGTGAGGGGAGAGTGGCCTGGCACAGGTCTGTCCGTCACGCTGCAGTGTGCGCTGTGCAGGGGGCCCCCCGTCTCCCCGCGGGGTCACCTGACTCCTGCTCACTCAGCTCTGCTGCGTCATCCTCAGAGCCGCCAGCTGCCTGGACTGCTCGTGCCTGACAGGCTTCAATCACACTACAATGATTTTTTGTTGTTCTTCACAATTTTTTTCCCATTCTGGTCCATTTTAATGTGGTGTAGTAAACTGGGTAAACAGCAAGAGTATAGCCAGTTCTTTAGTGAGCAGTGTGTCATAGCCTTCAGAGTGACAATAATCAACGCACTGTTATTTGCACTTAGTCACACAAATAAGCAAACAGCCCAAGCTGTTATTTTGGTAATGTGCACGTTTCAGCAGCTAGAGCCAGAGGCAAAGCCACAGTGTGGTCATCTTGACAAACAGAGCAGCACATTCACGTGCACACCTGGCTCTCGGCTCTGAGAGAACACGGACAGACCATTGCCCTCTGTCCCAGCTTTCCACCCTGAATACCGCAGGAGTGTCGCAGCCTGCATCCGACGTGGGACAGGATCTCAGATGAAGCAATGCAAAACCCTAAACCTTTCATCCTCTTAGTGTAGCAGGGACTGTCGGTGTGGTGGGAAGTTCAGTGGAATTGCAGGGTGCTGGATCAGCCCTTGTGTCTGTGCTGCCTCACGCTCTTGTGTCCCCTGCAGCAGCAGCTGTAGCACAATACACATTTCACAGCTAATGGTTCAAATTAAGCTTTTTTTCCTTCTTCGCACGTGGCACGTGCTTGTCTTCTTTGGAACATCATGCACTGAGGGCTCTCTGTCCCACTTCACTCTGAGCTGTGTGTGGCTCTTCGGGTGGTGTGTGAGCCATCCTCCTGCGTCCGGGTAAAAACTCGAGATACGTGAGACAGGAGACAGGAGAGGGCTTGCAGCCTCCCGACAGTCCTGCATGTGAGTCAATCAAAACAAGAAGTGAGCTAATCAGTGACTCAGGTCTGTAATTAAGTGCTGTTTTTGTTGTGGTCCTTGTTCGTGGGTAATTGTTGAAAGCTGAGCGTATTCAGAGTGTGAGAGAGAACATTATTCCCTGACATTTCTATGCTGCTATTATGAATATTAGCCTCTTCTATGTCTTCCAGAAGCCTTTTGTGGTGTCCCAAGGCTGAGATGCCCAATACTGTTGTTTGTGTGCTCAGGTTTGTCTTACCAATGTGCACAGTAAGCCCCTGTTATTAATGGCAATAGAGTGTTTACACAGTTCTATATTATGGGAGAGAGATTCAGATTGAGTTGTCGGCAGGACCATTAAAACCAGTAACCTGGACTGGATGCCGGTCTACCTCAGGGCACACACACACAAGCACATAGAGGTACTGTAGTTTAGAGTCACTAACCCAGCAACGATGTTTGGTGGGAGGAAGCTGGAGCACCTGGACAAAACCCACGTGAACACATGCGGAACATGCAGACTCCACACAGAAGGAGCATCAGCCCGGCCCTCCACACCATCGTGCCCCCAAACAGCCAGCATGTCCCGGCAGTGTGGGTCGAGCGCAGTAATGCAAAGAGCCTGTTGGCATGTGCTCCACTTTGTTGTGAACAAGGGCTGTGAGTTACCTAACGGGAATTGGGAAGGAAGCAAACCACAAGAGCTGAGAGGTCAGACGTGCCGAGGAGACACTGGCATGCAGGCAGGGACGGCGCAGTCGTGCAGACAGTCTGGCAGGAGGGAGAGAGAAGATGAGAGAGACGGTGGCGATGACAGTAGGTGAGAAATTCGGGTGTTGAACTAGATGGATGAAGTAATGGGGCACCAGTGGATGGACTGGAGTGACGAAGTCGAATAAGACTGGTCGGCCTCACTTCTCTGCACAGCACAGTCCTGGAGAAAAGTCACCTCCGGCACTGCTGTGTGAATCCTCTTCCAGCTCCCACTCTTGGCTCAGTAGCCCTACTTTCTTCCTGTTTCCATGAATGGAGTCGGAATACAAGAACCGTTTCTATAGAAAAGTAAATTTAGCTGCCGTGGGCTCCTTTCCGCTGTAATCACTGTTTTTCAGGAGGCGTTTGCCTTTTCATCTGCTCTGCAATAATTCCTGCTTTCACGTCGAGTGAAGACAGTTGTCTTTTGAAGTCTGTTCCAAGCACACCCCTCCCCCATTTGCCCCAGCCTCATTGCAAACACCCTCTCCTTTCCCCCCTTCTTGATGCGCATGCCCCTTAGGGTCTATCCAGACCCTTCATCGGGAGTGAGCGAATGTCCTTTCTTCCCATCTGCTCCTGAGCAGCCTTCACCGGGATCTACAGCTTGTTTCCAGTTTGGGAGGTGGGGTGATGAAAAGGCACTGTGTAGTTATTTGATCAAACTAACCTTTCCCATCCAAAGCAGAAACATCCTTTTGTAGGGCTAAAGCCCTTAATACTACAGACATGTTTTTTTTCAGTTAAGTGTGAGGTTTTGACAGCACCTGCGCAGTACAGGGGTTGTTGATGTGTGCTGTTGTAGGTTATGTAGTTGTGCTCTTTCTCTTTATAGCCAGGGATCAGCCTGGGCACTGTCACACCCTTAACAACAGCTAAATGACTGACCTGATACTTAATTGCCTAATTAGCCCGGTGATGATCTCTCCAATTATGAAGGGCTTGGAAAAGAGAGTCTAGGATGACGATTCCCGACAAAGACCCTAATTTACAGTTTCAGTGGAGTGAAGGAGGAGCAATCAAATTTCAATATTTTTTTTATTAAAATATTAAAAAGTTGTATATTTACATATTCACATTCATTTATTACATTCGTGAGTTTTTACAGGCTTAAGGGGACTCGCCGTGGCCTTCCTGTCTGTGTGTTGCAGGTACAGCCAGTTCCCCGCAGCCCACAGCCGCAGACAGGAGCGCAGGCGACTCGTATTTACATGAAAAATAGTTCTATCATTAAAAATAAAAAATCCAATATTAAGAGCATAATCAATTTATTCTAGAGTGAAAGAAATAACTTATATCGAGGTTACAGGTTTTGTTTCACTGAATATTACATTTCTCGAGAGTCTTGCTTCTTTTCCTGATCGGACTGGGTCCCAACACCTGCCGGAGGTCGGTGCTGAAGCTGGGGCGCCGCGCCAGCGGGTAGACCGCCCCGTACGGCGCCTCTCCGGCCCTGTTCTCCTTGCCCCCTCGCCGAGCCGAGCGCAGCGCCTGGTAGGAGCGGATGGAGATCTTGCGGTGCTGAGAGGGGCCGGTTTCGGTGGGAAGCCCGCCCCTCTCCGCCAGGGCCCGGAACATCTCCTCCAGGTTCGTGCCGTCCTTCGCCGAGGTCTCGAAGAAGGCGCGGCCCCGCAGCGCCCTGCACACCTCGGCGCGGGTGTCGGCGCGCCGGTGCGGCTCCAGGTCTATCTTGTTCCCGCAGATCACTGTAGGGACGCACACGCTCTCCTTGGATTTCAGCAGCTTGGTCTTCGCCTCCACGATCTCGACCGCTAGAGACCGCACTTCCTCCAAGGACCCCCGGTCGTCCACGCTGAACACCAGAAGAAAAATGTCGCCTGCAAATGAAGAGGGATCAGATTAGTAAATGGGTGACACTCTTTAGAAGTATGCATTATTACCTTAAACTCGCCGCTTCTAACCGTTTGTTCTAATCTATTGTCTGTTTTTGATCTATGTGCTGGGCTTGGGGGAGGCTAAGAGGCCGATGAGGATGTCTCGACCCCCGGTTCTCCAGAGTTAAAGCTTGATTTGCTCAGAGTAACAGACGGCATCGCCTTCACTAGCCAGCCTGCAGCCGCGGCCGGGAGACTCATCCCACACACCTGTCAGGATGGACAGCCTCCTCTTGGCGGGGAAGCCCCTCTCTCCAGACGCGTCCAGGATGTCCAGCTGGTAGGTCTCCCCCCGGATCTGGTACAGCTTCCTGTGGAAGTCCTCCGCCGTGGGCACGTAGCGCTCCTCGAAGCCCTCCCGGAGGAATCTCCGGACGATCGAGGTCTTGCCCACCCTCGGGGCGCCCAGCACCACGATGCGGCGGCAGTTGTGCGGCTTGACCGAGCGCAGCAGCTCCAGGCGGGGGTCCGGCTCCGGCAGCTTGGGGAAGAGCTGAGCCCGCAGCGCCGCCGCCGCCAGCTGCCCGTAGGGAGACCTCTTGCAGGGGAAGGGGTCGGAGGAGGGATACCGGTTGCCCGTGCTAGCCGACCGCACAACTCGAGCCTTCCTCTCCTGGTGCCGCCACTGCGATGTGACCGTCTTGATAATCCCCATGCCTGTTTTGGATATGGTACCCAAGTTGCCGGGGACCTTGAACCCAGGCGCGGCCGGGTGCTGCGTGCTGTTTTTGTAATCCAGACGCCTCTCTGCGGCCCCGCCGCACGTGCCCGTGTTGCCCAGGAGCACGGCCGCCTGTCCGCCGGCCAGGAGCGGGAGCCGGACACCGGGAGGGTCATTCCCCGTCCGGTCCACACAGGAGCACAGCGCCTCGGCTCTGCCTGCCATGGGGAAGCGAGCCCGTTCCGCCGTTAAAAAATCCATTCCCTCCTTTTACAAAGGCACCACCGTCGGTCTGGACTGTGCTGTGCAAAACGCCAGGCTGGCGCTGGTTGCAGCGCTGTAGTGCAGGAGGCTTGAGTCAGTTTCCCGGTGTCTCCGTGTTCTGTCAGGCACCGAGTGAGCTCTGTACCTCTATATATACCGCCGCCTGCGCAGCAGCGTCACGCAATTCTGCACAGTTCCCGGCCGGCTGATGACAGACAGGGATCGAAGCCAGAGCTCCCGGCTCACGAGAGCGCGATCTGTTGACAAGCAGGACAAAGTGTGTCCGTCTCGACTGCTGATCACGTGGCCAGGGACATCAAGAAATCTGCCAACAAGAGGAGACCATTTGGACAGTGTAGCGCGTTTGGCTTTTAATAGCTAATTGAGGCAATTTAGCCAGTCCTTACTAGGACAAATCCAAGGTATTGGCTTAGACAACACGACTATTAGTTTGTTCTAGACTCGCACAACCCTAGCCAGGACTCTCAAGTCCGGGTTAATGCAAGGAGACTACATTTGCGCATTGTTAAAGAAAAACAACACAACCACACAGAGATGGCATCAGGAGAACTATATGTAAAGGGGGTTAAGGGCAATGGATTTTGCAGTAAGGTACGAAACAATTTATTGCAAATTCATGTTCTTAGAAAACAAATTAAACACACTTTATTAATAATACTTCCTTGAATTTGTTTTGCGGTTTTTAGGAATGCAGATCGCTTTCCACGCAGGAGGGGACTTGCTGAATCAGTGGTGAAGCGCAGCACCAGCGCGGGTGACACCCGGGACCCATCCGGAACCGCGCGGTCCACCCGCCGTCCTTAGGGATAGAATTCCACAGCCGCGGGGCTTATAGAGCCGCAGGGAGTTTTAGCAAACGGAGTGTTTATGACCTGTGAGTCGAGCAGTGTCCGTCTGTCCGGACGGTCTGGCGGCCGGGTACAACGACACAATGACTGTGATGGTTTGGAATAGCGCAGGAAAGCAAAGAGGCAGACACAGAACCGGTTCAATAACAGCATTTGTAAAGAATGTTTTGAAACTTGACTTGAAGGATTTCAGGGAAGGTGACTATCCGATATCCTTAGGGATAGATTTCATTGCTGGGCATTGGGGCGTTTTCATCAGCAGTGTGTTTCAGCACATACATATGACACCATCCGCAAACAGAAACCCCCTGCAGAAGAAAACTGCAATCCTGAGCTGGAGAAGGTCTGGTTTAGTGTCCGTGTGATGTGCTGGACACAACATCCCCCTGAACCGCGACCCTGCCTCATATGTAACCGTGTTCCTCACGGTTTACATGCTTATTCATCACAGCGGTAATCCCGGTTCCACGCGATTAGCGCTAATTACGACCACGCAAAAAAATGGTTATTTTTAGTCAATATAATTTATTCCTGGATATGCGTGGGCCGATAGCTGTGCGTAGTCTTAAATGTTTTATTTAAAGTTTGCAGTGTGTTGGAGTGCGAACGAAGTGTATTATCTCAGGTGCTGGAGTAACACGACGTGAGTCATATTTCAGCAGCACACGGTGTTTCCCAGAGAACACAAACAGCGCCCGCTCGCGTCTGTCACTCAGGATATCACCCAGGTCAAACCCGAGTGCGCCGGGCCGGTCTCCACCCGAGCGCAGCGGAGGGTTATCTGTCGGCAGAGAGAAAGTGTCCTCGCCTTTAACGCCCTCCGTCGCGTCAGGGCGCCTGCGGTTGCCATGGAGTCCAGGAGAGACGCCGGGAAAAGGAAAGAAGAAAGAAGTTTTTATGTCACAAGATAAAAGAGCGAAGAAACTGAAATAAACTGGAGGAAGGACCTTCGCCTAGCTGACAATTACAACGCGATAAACTGTGCACTGTCGTTTTATTTGTCCTGCACTTGGACACAGGGAAGACAGAGCATCTGAGCGCAGAGAGGGCGACAGGAGTCGGGCTGTGTCTGCAAAGCCCTTCGAGTTATTTACACAGTCCGTTTGTGAACCGTCGGTGTTGGGAGGCAGACACAGCATGTCCAGCAACAGTAAGTCCACGGGCCGGCCAGCGCGGAAGGAGGCGAGGCCCCGGACACCCCCAGGTAGGAGCGGACCGCCTGACCTCCGGCGGCTGACCTCTGACCCGGAGGAATCACATGACCCAAGGCTGTGTGCCCCTTGTATAACCCTCCTGCTCACCTATCTCACTTTTGTTGACAACAGCGACTTGTCCTTCCTTTTACTGCGTCGAGATAATCTATTCTGACCCCCTGGTCGCCACACGGGCGTTTTCCACAGCTCTCCCTCTGTGGTTTGAGCGGTAGGGCTGGGGTCTTGGTCGGACCTTGAGAGAGTCTGTGAAGGAGCAGCTCTGCTCCAGAGACCCATCGGTGCCTCGACCTTCTTTAGCACCCTTGGAGCGGGATCAAAGGCGATGCAATGCGCCCCGATTGCGCACAATCGGCTAGACATGTTTAAAAATTACTGTGTGCAGTTCTGTGGTATGAAAAAGCAATATTCACAGCCTCATTCCCGAAACGTACCCACTGCTACAGGCGTAAGAGGAAAGACTGCTAGAGAGCGTTGGGATCCCTCGCAAGTGACAAATATTTCCCTCATCCCGAGTGCGAAAACGCGCAGCCGATGTCTCTGCAGTCCGCGCACAGGCGGGAAGATGCTCGGACCCGAGTTCAGAGGAATGTATGGATTGTAAAAGTTTTTTAAAAACAAGTTGAGAGGGATGCCTGTGATCTGAGCCGACAGGCGTTACAAGTGCGCTGTTGTGAATCGTGATTCCTTTACTTTTAGCCCACGCACACACACACATATTTTACATTCTTACAGCCACCGATTACATGAATCTATAAATGTGACACCTCCTACATGGAACAATTGTAGCTGCCTTGGGCCGTCACTTATTTGGATAAAACGTGGGAGCTGATAAATGTATATGGAGTGGATTGTTACTCCTGTGATGAGACAATCCATCACATCAGGAGGGAAAAACACGGTTAGACTTATGAGTGATAATGTGTGACGTGTCCCTTCAAGAGTGGGCAGGAGACACTCGTTGTTTTCCATATCTTTAAACTCAGTTTCAGGAGTGGCAGTTGCTGGCATGCCCTGTAATAGGACTGCTGGTTTTTGATAGAATTCAGTCTGAAAGACATTTCCCAAAGATTTTGTTTGCTCCAAAAAAAAAACAAGCTTCTGATTTTCTGTTTTACTTTATAAATCACACTCCTAACATGCAGAGACCATTTAAGGAAACGATCTGCAGGCTTCCAGGCTGGTTTGTTCTCTGAATAAAAGCTGGAAATTAGCCTTGAAACAGCAAGGACTGCAGCACACAGGCCTCTGTGATTTGAAGGCTGAATGACAAGATAACATTGTGTGTGATTAGATAATTGTGCTTGTCAGCCACAAGGTCAGCATGTAAAGTCCTTTTGCAGTGTCGTTGTAAGGTTGTGTTTTCTTTAGAGGACAATTATCCATCAATTGGCTACACCAACGAGCCAGAAAGCTTGCAGAGCGATGCTGCACCTCTCTGCTGATCTGCAGACAGGACACTGCACAGGTTGTGATGTCTTGGAGAGGAGCACTGCTGTGGCAAGTGAACCCCATCACACTGGGAGACTGTGTGGTTTGGTCGCTGTGTTCTTTTCCCTTGCACCAGGCTCTCTCACACACCTCTGTGTGGCAATCGTGAAGTCAGTGTATTGTGCTGTGCAGAACAGGCTGCATGTGAAATAAAGATCAGGAACAGTAAGCCCCCATCCCTCTGCCTGGTTTCAAACCCAAGGCTACTGTGAATGGACACACAATAGGCACTGTGTTGGTCACTGTCAGAAATCCTGTAAAGCCAATTTATCAAAAAGGGACTTAATGTACTTTGTAGCTGAAAGGTGCAGAAAAAGGTACATGAAAGAAAAGTTATGTAGCCATGGAAACAATGGTCTGCCTCAGGAACTGAAACAAATCCCAGCATTGCATAACAGTGTTCAGAGTTTCACAAAACAAGCTGAGTGATTAATTCCCACTGTTAGAAATACCCAGGCATGAAATCTGCAGCATCTTCTTTTATCTTGGTGTGGTAGATCTCCCTAACCTGGTACTGTGGTGCACAGGATCTATACACAAACTCTCCCTGCAAGGAAGTATGGAACCAGTTCTGAGGCAAGACCAGCCCTCATACTCTAAGACTACCCAACCCTGACTTGGTCCCTAATCTGGTGGCCTTTCAGTTTCCCTGTCTTCTGAAATCTAATCTGCCCGTTCAGTCTAATTCAATCCAGTTTTTGCCAGGAATGTATCTCAAATAAGTGATACCAGCTACTCTGACTGCTCTGATACAGCAGCAGTTTGTTATTTTAGATTCTTAACCTCATGATATTTTGGCTCATGACAAGACTGAACGTTTTAATCCTAATGTAATGTTTCACCCCTAAACTTTACAGGACTAATCCATTACAAGAGTAGATGACCCTTCCCACTATTGATATTTTTTATAGAGGAATTGGCTGTAGATTCCTCTCCTAACCTCATACAAATGGAAATGTACAAATATTCCAGATCCAGATCCAGTAGTGACACTCAGATACTGTATTTATGTCATCAGATGGCATTAGACCTGTGCAATTACTCTTATATTCTGACTTCTGTATGTAGAGTCAGCACCCAATATGGAGTCCTCCATCTATATTCACCTCACTCAGACAGTCTAATTCTGTAGCCTGAAAGGATAATGTTGCCTGTTTAATGTTCTCTGTTATTCAGGGTGTGCGTCTGGCTGGTGCACACTTTATGTCTCAGGCTAACCAGCAAGGAGGGTTTTCTTTGAGTTTGTCTTGTTAAGATCCATTAGGAGGCCCGTAAACCACAGGTGGTACCTCTGTGGCCCCAAACATAGATAATCACTTCCTGGACAAAATGGACAGGTGTTTGTAATTCGCGTTATGGAACATTGGTGATATAGCATCCTTTCATAGAAAGGCAAAACTGGGCAAGCTGTTAGAAACCAATAAATCCTGCTTCCTTTAAGGTTATGGAAACAATAGTTAGAGCTGAATTAATCAGCCAGAGAAGAGTGACTAGATACAATGACGGGCTCAAGGGGAATGTTCTGCTTTGACAAGCTGAAAGAACATAATCTTTTACTCTCAAACAAAAAGACTGTGAGTATTCAAAATTCTTAAAGGCATTAGCAAGGTCAACCCAATAGACTTACGACATACATACTAATCACCTGTGAAATATGAATTGCATTTAAGAGTAAGAGGCTCTTTTTAACACAGAGGATTGTGGGAGTCTGGACAAAGCTTCCCAGCTAGTGTTGAGACCAATTTATTTCAAGACGCATTGCACGAAATCCTCATTTGGCTACTAAGAATTGAATTAAAGACCATATAGTATCATCTCATTTGTTATCTGATTTGTTATATTTTCAGTTTTTTCACCTTATAATTTTAAATAAGCAAGATGGAGTATTTCATCATGTTCTTCATAAGTCTTTTATACCACAGTCCTGACTACACCTTCCACTTTCCTTTGAATAAGACAGAAAACATTGCACATGCAAATCACCGTATTTGTCTCATTCATTTTCTCTGTTTTTTTTAGAAAAAAGATTTATCTCTTTGTTGTGTTTTTTTCTGGTATTTTAGAAAAGAAGCGCCTGAAAGCCTCAGAGGAGTTCACCCCTATCTCAGAGGAGCAGCCCCAGAGTCCCACTCTGAAGGGGGAGGACATACAAGCACTGGCCATTAAAGTGGAGGAACTGGAGAAGGTGGGTGTGGAGGTCAGGGGCCACATTCAGAGAGGGGATGGGTGGGCCCAGCCCAGACAGCAGGAAGGCAGAATCTGAGGCTCATTCAGGACAGCTCAGAGGAGGCAGATCTTCCAGGGTTGGAATGCATGTAAAAAAAAAAAATTAACCCGCTGTTCTTCTCAGGCTTGGGAAAAAAAAACGGCAATATTTAGACTCATAGTGCTTTTTGAGCACCAGTACAGCAATGATGGATACATGTCCCTGTCTCTCTTCTCACCTGTCACTGGGTGTTGTACCCCTAGCTGCGGGTGCCCCAGCCACCCAGGAACAGCCAGAAGGCCCCAGGTGTGACCCGGGTGCTGGTGCGAAAGGGCCGGCCTCTCATGGAGCAGAGGAGGAGAGCTAAGGTGGCTGTGGCAAGACCTGTCCCCTTGGATGCCACAGTGGAGCTGCTGGACTACATGGGTATGACAGGCAGGGCTCCAGACACTCCTTATGTACTGGTAGACTTTTATATATTTTAAATCTAAAGACTTTAATATACTGTATGAAGACGTTTGAGCAGGTAGCTGTGTCAGCAGGCATAGGCTGCAGAGGAACAGGTTCATTCCATGCTGAAAGGTATAGAAAAGACACAACGTTTCAGCTGTGGGGTCTTCTTCAGGTGTCAATATTTTATATGTAGTTCTTAACCTCTCAGCTCAGGAATGTGAATTATTTTAATGGTTGTAAGCCTTCAAAGTAAGAGACATGAGCTGGACAGCTAGCACGGGTGAGACTCCTGGGTGTTGTAGTGTCTGACTCCAGACTGACTGCTAACCTGTGTTTCTGTAGGTCCTGGCGGGCCTCGCTTTGATGCCCAGGGAATGGTGCTGCCACACAGCATCCTGGGAAGCCTGGAGGATTTTAAGAGAGAGGTGGAGGCCAGAGGAGACACTGAGGTCAGTGAGTCCGTCCGGTCTAAACATGAGCTCATAATACCCTAGCATCAGTGTGCACACAACCATAGGGTTAAGGTAGGACAAGGGGGGCTTCGTAAGTACTCCCCAAGGAAGACTCACTGTAGATTGAGTCCCCTGACAACAGTCTAATGTTCAAAGTCTCTAAATGTATTCACTACAGATTGCCAGTGAGCAATCTGTTCACGTCATGGAATGAGAGTATTGAAGTGTGCATAGTGTCTTTTCACCTTTAAATGTGATAGTATATCAGAAAGATGCGGTTTCCCCTAAGATGTCACCTCTGAGGCGGATGGGTATGATGTTCGCACACGTGTGTGTTTTAGCTGCTGAAGAGGGTGCCGGACTCCCTGGGGCCGTGCCCCCCAGCAGAGGCAGCACTGACCGGAGGGCAGCAGGCCGGAGCCCCACCAGCAGGCCGGTCCAGTCCGCCCGCCCCCCAGACCCGGGCTCTTCGCCACTGGGAGCACCACATGGCCGAGCGCCACCGCCAGCAGGGCTTCATCTCCCGTGGGTGTAGCAGCCACAGCACCATCTGGCCGTCTTGCAGAGCCCACCAGACCCTACATACATGACTCAAGCAAAGCGAGGAATAACTGCCTCCGTGTGTTTAACACTACTGCTCTATGGAGCAGCGTGAAAGACACACCAGCCAGCTCGCTCAAGATGTGTAGATGTAAATCTGTTTAAATATTACACTCCAACAATATACAATACACACAACAATACAGCAATACATATGCAGCTCTTTTACATACATATGGCATTATAGAGTTTGCTACTGTACATGTGGTGCTGTATGAACAAGAAATATATATGCATTTTTTAAACAATTATTTAATTAAATTGTGAAAACTAAACAAAGCAACCACACAAAACACACAACAATACAGTAAGTAGAAGCTTAAAAGAAAGAAAGAAATCATACAAACTGTGAAGAGAAGAGAAGGTATCTGATCATAAAGCTACAGTTTTTTGCATTAGCAAAAAATTATCACCTTCTCCAACTACTGCAACAACCTGTGATTTATGGATGTCTCTGTCTTTACCCAGCCTCACAAAATAGATTTTTAGATCACTGCAGTTAGTCCCTCTGTGCCTGAAGGTTTATTGTTACTAATCAATCGTTACTGAGCAGTAGTTGAGGAGGGTCACATTCGGAGACACAACTGAAAGCACATTGGCTATATTCGCTCAAATGCGCTCTTTCACACGACACACTGAAACATGTGGAGGATGTTGCTGGGAAAATAGAGAGCAATAGAAATGCTGCTGGAAAGTTTAGCAACATGAAGCCTCCAGGAATGATTGGCCTCTTTGCTGTGTTGTAGGTCTGCTGAAGAGGCCTGTGCAGTGCCTGGTGATGAACCAGGCAGACGGATTCAGACAGACACAGGAACAGCGGGAGCTGATCAGCCGTGCCCTCCCTTCACTGCATCCCGGCCAGGTCGGACACAACTCTAGTCAAAAGTATTTAAAGGCTGTGTTTGCAGTCTGGGGTGCTGGGTGAGAGCTGTGGTTCAATGTGAGAGTGTGCTGTGTTGACTGCAGGGGAACCGCGTGGGCAGTGAGTTCTGGAGCTTGCCGCAGCGCATTGGGGATGAGATGAGTGGCATCACAATGACTCTGACGCAGACAGAGAGAGGGAATCCTCAGCCTGTTACTCATGTCGGGCTGTCCTGCCAGCTGCGCTTGGAGACAGGTACGCGCACACAGCACCAGGAGAGAGAAAGTATTCACACCAGCTGACAGGCAGCAGCGCTTACACTGTCCTCACAGAACCGCGAGATACTAACATACAGTATGCACACAGCATACAGCACTTCAGCCTGCAAACTTTTAGAACTGAGTCATGTTGTATTAAGCATTGCAGTTTTACAAATAGGCAAAACTAAACCACTTTCATGTTTTTGATACATAAATCAATATCTTTAGTTTAATAATGTTACAAATGGGGGATTTCCAAAAATTGAAAACGTCAAGAAATTACCAAGTAGGCAAATCAATAAGAAAACACAAACATAACCCCAACTTGTAAAGGTTTCTGCCAAGAATGTACCCATACGGTTGGTATAATTAGAGGCACATTAGCTCTTTGTTCTCTGGCTGAGCTTTGGTGAAAAGAGTAATAATTCAGGCACACTGGATTAAACAAATATTTATTATTAGAACCAATCTACCTATTTTAAAAATGCACTCACAAACCAGCACAGGCCGTATTTAAAAGAGGGATTCTTTACATAGGAATTTACATTTCCCGAAAAGCCACAAAATAGCAAGCTCTCTTAACAAGGTTCAAACACTTAGCTCCAATCTGGTCTTTCCGGGTGATCTGGAACAATTGGCTTCTATATCTTCCTCTTCCTGTACCCTCTCTGTTCACTCTCTATATCTGCCTGTGAATTCTATACTGTCTTCTTGAACTCTTGATTGACACTTAATCATTATCCAGAACTCAATTAATTAAGGTAAACCATGGTAAACATTAGGATTGCTTTGATCACAGAATCTGGGACAACTACATCTCAGCAAATACCCTCCTTGCTTTGAAGCTGGAAATGTTGACATTAGCCAGATGTTACCAATTTTGTCTGTATTCACGTCATAACATATTTTGGAATCATTTGTTGTTTCATATGAATTACTCAGGTATTGAAATATTGTTGCTAGTTTCTGTCTTTCATGGGATATTTCATGACTTTGTGTGGTTCTGCTCAGGCAATGTTGTCCCAGCTGATTCAGTCCAGCATCAACGGGCCTGGGATCAGAGTCGGTACCTGCAGGAGCGGCGCCAGGAGTTGCGCGATGTCCTGCAGGAGCTGGATTTTAACCAGCCGGTATGCAACTGTTCCTGTGACTGCAGGGACTCTACTTCATTCGTCATGAATATCAATGTGTTTAGCAAAAGCTGCAGAATGCACTGTAGAATTAAATTAAAAAAAATAAGATGTTAGATTAAAATTGTATAATGCATTAGTAAGGTACCTTTTAGAAAACTGTACAATTTTGTTCACGAGATTGTAGAAAATAAATTGCTGCTCTGGAATCATCAAGATAAGATACGTATCCAGCCTGTCCTACACTGACCAGCTGAAGGAGCAGTCATTAGTTCTTTTTTAGTCATGAACAGACATTATGAAGGTACAAGTATTTAAAATCTTCAAAGGCATTGACAAAGTCAAGCCAGTGGAATTTTTAGAATGAACGTACACTAAAACCCAGAGATTGTGGAGAAAGTCAACTAGTCATGTTGATGAAACCAGTATTCTAGTTTCTTTTAAGAAACGGCTTGATGAGATCATTAAACCAGTTAGCTACTGATGGACTGATTTTTTTAGCTGAATGGCCTCTTTTTCCTGTTTCCTTATGTTCTTAAGTGCTGGGAATGTTCTGTACAGAACTATACATTGAGGCTAAACAGCATACACAGTGTTCTTGTTATTAAGACTCTGTCAGCAGGACTGTGCAAAATCCTAAATAAGAAACCAAAAAAAGACTTTCAGTTTAATAAAACTCAAACCATGCCTAGACACGTCTCGCTGCACAGAGCTTACCAATGCCTCCATTAGATGGTGTGAGATGTTCCTACTGCTCCCAAGCAGGCTGTGCCATGTGTGAGCTGACTACAGTGTGTCAGAGGCCTGCTCTCAACAGCTTGGGGATAATTTAAATCAATTAGCATGGTAAACTAACAGCTACTTTAGCTCCTTAGCAAACAATCATGTAATACAAAACAGCTTTCTGTGCTCTTTTTTATACCATCTGTTTTAATTGTTTTTATTAACGTCTGTCATGCATTGACACAGATGTTCTAGCGAAGCATGTGAATCTCAATGTACTGTTCTATGTAATGTAGTTAGATGGATTAATTGGTAAAGAATATGGATCGATTGGAAGTGCCGCTCATAATGATTTTCTTTTCGATGCATGTTTACTTGTGCCATAACTCTTTGTAAGATAAATATTGTTGGCTCCATGGATAAGTAATTAGTAAATGATAAACCAATAAAAGGAGAGTGGGTGTGGGATGCCCATTCTCATCTTGCTCATGCAAGAAGTCTGCACTTTCCTCTTAGCCCAGCTCTACACAGAGATGGACCTGCTACTTGAAGTTGCTGTTGAATAGATAAGAAACAAGTGGTTATAATAAACATCTTTAGGTTTTCGCCACAGATTAGACAGCAAGTGGTGCTGTTTAGAATTTCCTTCATCTATATTTTACCACTTATTGAACACCCCCCTGATTGGTTACATTTCCTAACAGGTTCATTTTCATTGTGCTTTTAATACATAGTTAATTCTGTAATTCTTTCTTTGTTCATTCTGCATATTTTACATGATAAGGAACATAAATGATTCACATGAATAAGTACAGATTTTCAACTCATTGTTTTTTTAAGTTTCTATTATTTTTTTATTTTGTTTACTTTGTTGTTGTAAGCTGTGGCAGTTAAGGGACAAAAGTGTTTATTACCACTACTACCGCTACTGCTAATACTACTGCTGCTACTACTGCCACAACTGCTAATACCACTACTGCTAATATTACTACAGTTACTACTACCACTACTACTAATACTACCACGACTATTACTGCTACTGCTGCTACAACTGCTAATACTACTACCTCACACCCGAAGAAGGCTCCACAGCCAAAATATTGTGCTTCCTTTCTTCTCTTTTTAGCATGGAATAAAACTCAACTTGTTCCTACTACTACCACTACTACTACCATTGCCTATACTACTATTGCAGCAACTATGTTTTGAACTCCTGCTACAATAACACTTACCTTAGAGTGCTTGGTTGTTCTTGTCAATCTTCCGCTCTGGTTTCTCTCTCCCTTTCCCCATTCCCATACCTCTCTTCACTGTTTTCCTCTCTGTACACAGGAGATAGATGGGCTGGAGGTCACTGGGAAAGGGCATCCGTTCACCTCCATCAGCGCAGAGAGCTGCTCCCAGGAGGAGGACCGCGAGACCTGGGCTGACGAACAGGAAAACCAGTGAGCAGGATCCCTCTCAAAGGGTCGCTTATTTAATGTCTGTAACCTACACCTACAAGAACAGTCTCTATCTCTTGCATTGCATCTGACTAGTAACACTGTAGGTGTTGAATTAGAAAGTAAGAGAGAAATTCAGAGTGGAGATGCAGATTCCTATTGTTGTTGTACTAGAGACCCCTTGGCTGACTACCCTGATGTGATGATGGAGGCCCTCCTGATACCCTCTCTTCGATTCTGCGGCCAGCCTGCTCGCTGGATCAACAGCTCCTCCTCACACGAGGTACGTTCAGCCAGCTTTTTCAGGAACTACTCCTGAGTGACCACCAAGGACAGGCAGTATTGTTTAAAATAAGCATGATGTTAACGTGCAACTGTGTAGCCATTCATTGATCCTATTTGATACTGTAAGTTGTTATTGACAAGGTACTGTATTGCAAAGCTTGTTTTTATTACTGAAATCATTTTTACAACTATATAGATGAATACAGCACATACCATGCATACTGTACCTGGCAGCAAAGAGGCACAGTGCTGCCTCGCAGTGAATGGGCCCTGGGATCAATTCCAGACCTGGGGTGCTGTCTGCCTGGAGTTCACCCCTTGTTCACATGGGTTTCCTCTGGGTGTTCAGGCTTCCTCTCATAGTCCAAAAACATACTGGTAGGTTTATTGGCTTCAGGGAAAACTGATCCTCGGTGTGAGTGTGTGCATGTCTGTGTGTCTGCCCTGTGATGGGCTGGTGTCCTGTCCAGGGCATATCCTGCCCTGCCCCAGTTGCTTGCCAGGAAAGATTCTGGTACCCTTGAGACCCTGAATTGGATGGCTTAGGTTGAAGCCCAATTAATTAATTGTGGTTTTAAATAGATACTTGTGGCATTGATCTTAGTAAAACTTGGTTTTTCGATGTTCAAGAGCATTACCATTGTCTAAGGCTTGTCTCAATATCCTAAGTAGTTTTATAACATTTCAACATTTCTTTTGAAGTTCTTATGTAACTTTTTAAAGATCCATAAATTCTAACACTTTGTTATCCCACATCTTCACAGTTGGCGTTGCTTCAGAATTCCACCATATAGTGGGAGAAACATTTCTTAGCCAAATAACTAACTATGACTAACACTTTCTGGGACCAATGCCAACACTGCAATAGCTCCAAAAACGAATAATGTTGGTGAGAGAATGAAAGGTGTACCAAGACCTTCAGGCAACTCAGTGTGCAGATTTCCAAATCTTTCCAAGATTTTGTTGCATTCCCTAAACATGGATGAAAGAGTCCAGGTTGGAATTACATCTCTGGCTGGACAGACAAGGGAATATCCTAACCTATCCTACACTAAAGTTCACCATCAATTTTGTGACCCAAATCTTCCTGCCAAATAGTCCCTAAAAAATCAAGTGAGAAGGTATCGCAACTGGACAGAATACAGTGGGACACAACAGGATTCAGAGACTTTCTATATATGGATCTTGCGGTTATTAGCAACCTTTTAATTGTGGATATCTGAAACTGAATTGCTTATTTTTTATAAGAATATTTTGAAAATGGTCTGTTTGAAGATATTTTGAAAATCAGGCCATATTCAGTTCTGAGTTCCACAATGGATCTAGGTACATTTTCTTCAAAAAGTTAATCAACCTTAACATTTGCAAAAACTCATCTCTCAGTCTGCTCCTTGAGGCCAACAATTGCAATAGCAGAATGAAGGTCTGGATTAAAGATCATAGAGTGGATATTGAGGGGATTCCATGAAGCCCTGGAGTAATTTATAGTTAAAGACCTACAACTCTTGATGACTGGGAAGTTTTGAAGATGCCCTGTGTTCATTACGACCTGGAAGGGAGACTGGCCTGTGAGCAGAATGGTTCCACTGCTGTGATGCTTCTCATGTGGGTACAATTTGACGAATTTCTTAGTAATAAAAGAATGTCCCAGTTCCATTGGAAGAGAAAACCATCGTCATAGTTGTTAAACCTTTGTCAGAGCCAAGTTAAGTCTTGCATGGAGAGGGGGCCCCTCAGCCTGTTCCTGACAGGGGTGCTGTCTTTGTCCACTGTGTCTGCAGGGTGAGGTGGGCGTGGCAGCTCGGCTGACGTTTGAAGCTGTGGCTGGGGACCAGGCTGTGTCCCACCTGGAGCTGAGCAACGATGGCAGCACTGCTGTCTACTACAGCTGGCAGCATCTCCCGCCGCCTCGCAGCTTCAGCCCAGCCCAGCCTGACAGAAGCAGTCAGCACTTTTACTTCAACACCAGTGAAGGTTGGCTGTATCACCCAGGAAATGCCACTCGCCGACAATGACACATATCACACAATATACTGCTTTAGTACGCACAGCACACCTGACAGATGCTGCTGTACACAATGTGTATCTGATTGCTTGCTGTACAGGTGTAGTCACATGGCATTTTCTACCATTCATCACTTAACAGATTTTTTTGATGAAGTAAAAATAAATTCCTAAGGTGAAGAAATGTAGAAGATGCACTTAAACACTTAACTTAACTTAAGAACTCTAAACATAATTTTGTAATATAACGATTCGGCTGTGGAAGGCTCTACAGACGAAACGTGTTTCCTTTCTTCTCATTTCAGCTGGAATAAACCTTTACCCGTTCCTTTGCAGCCTCCGCATGGTGACACACTACCCACCTGAAATAATTTTGTCATATGACAATGTGATGTTTTCCTTCTCTATTGTTTTGTGTTCTTAACAGCATGGTGCTCTATGTTTTATGAATAAAGCCTTAAAACACACACTTGAATTTTGGGTACATTGTCAGAACGTGGAACTGAACTTCCAACTAAAATTGGAAGAATAGAGGATATAAAATGTGTTACTACTCACTAGTCCAAAGTCCAAAGTCTTTGACTCAACCCTGTTCCTTGAAGTCTCAGTCCTTCAGGTATTATAAATGTCTCCTGTCAGAGACTATGCGTTCATTTTAAACTTTAACTCATAAATTCAATAGTTGGTTGAATTATTAAGTGCCTTGAAATTGGGGCGGAGTGGTGGCTCTGTGGCTAAGGATCTGCGCCTGTGGCTGGAAGGTTGCCGGTTCAAATCCCGCAGAGGAATCTTACTCCGTTGGGCCCCTGAGCAAGGCCCTTAACCCCAACTGCTCCAGGGGCGCTGTTCAATGGCTGACCCTGCGTATGCGGGGTATGCAAAAAGTCAAATTCCTAATGCAAGAAATTGTATAGGGTTAATAAAGTGATGTTAAAATTGAAATCAGAAGACTCTGTGACTTTCCAGGACTGGGACTTGTGATCCTGGTCTAGGCAATATGCCCTTTCCTCAATCAGGGTCAACTGGTGATGTTCTTTATGTGACTCAGGGGTAATCCTGCCAGGGGACACTCAGCGGATCCTCTTCACTTTCAAGTCCGTGCGCCCAGGAATCTTCAGCGAGACATGGGCCCTGAAGACACACCCTGTACTCCTTGGGGGTGCGGCTCTGCAGGTCACACTGAGGGGCATCGCCCTGCATGAGGACAAGACAGCTGAGGTCAGAGAGTCTCTGCAGGTAAGGGAGTACGAGAGGCACCTGGGGTTCTGTAGCAAAGGGCTCTGACAGCTGTCTGTCTGTGTGTGTGTGTGCAATGCCACATCACTAAAGGCCTGGAGCCTGTGTTACCTAAACCCCTCTGTGTGTCCCAGAGAGAGCTGGAGGCCCGAGAGGCAGTGACAGTGGCTAGGCAGATCCTGAACGAGCTTCTGCAGGGGGTGCGGACCCCCGATCGTCCCTGCTCTCCAGTGGAGACCTACATCACAGAGGAGGAGAGATTCTGCCAGCAGAACCCACAGGTACAGCACAAGCCTAATCCCTGTACGTGGAGAATAAACAGAGCGGGTCACGACTGTACTGGAGGACAGGGCTCCCCAATCAGCACTCTAGTGCGTTTTGGGCAGGTACAGTATGTGTTACTATCAATTCCAGCAGTGTGGATCATTGCAATATCCATTATCAACATCAGGACATGACTCCTGTAATGAGGTGTGTATGATTCCTGTAAAGGAATACTTTGGGAGGTGTTGCACTGGGGAACTACTGTTTTTGGGTTTTCAGTGGCCAAAGAGAACTGCAGTTTTACTGCGATTTCTACTTCTGTAGAAATGTTTGTACAGTCTTACAAGTGCTGAAGTTTATTTGCTGTTCCGAAGTAATTTTAAAACTTTCCAGTCTTATTGAGTGACATGAACATTTTATATCTGGAAGGTAGTTTGTTATTAGCACATTAGGAGTCTTCTATAACTCTTACACACACAGCTCACCCTGTTGCAGATTGGGAGACTGTGTTTGAATGCAATGACTAGCACAAATATGATCTAAAGGAGCTGCTTAGTGTCCTATTGTACATCATGTCATGGAATTATTTAGTTGTTTTTATTATTCATTTCCTGAAGCTGCAGTATGTGCATGGGGCTGTGCAGAACCTGAGGCATCTGTGGGAGCAGAGTGTGGGTGCAGGGAGCCTGCACGCTGGTGGCATGGAGAACCCCAAGGCATGCCAGGACTGGGACCTCTCCATCCCCCATTTTCGACAGGTCAGTCTGGGGTCTCCCCCTTCTCACTCCCTCACACAATACAAGCTAAACACTACAACAGCCATCTTACAAACACTGTAAGTCTCACTGACTGTTCCAGATTCCTGACACAGTATAGTCACCCACTAGTATACTGTACTATAAATGCCCTCTGGTGCAGTTTCAAAGAATACATATAGCAGCACACTACAGCAAGCCTGCCTTCTGTACCTGCACAGGAGCCAGGTTTATTCCACTCTGAAAAAGAAAGATAGAAAAAACAAACGTGCGTTAGAGTGAGAAGTCTTCGAGGAGACTGTAGTAACAGCTGCCACAGGAGTCCTCTGTCATTCGTAATTAAACACACTGGGTGATGATTAGCTATGAAATGGCATAATTGGTGTCGTTTAATTCCACATTCTCACTTGGGGCCCAATTAGTAGAATGTTTGGAAATGTAAAGAGCTCGCACTGGTTCAGCCTCCCAGAGCTGTTTGCTTGTTAAAAAGGGCGGCAAATCTGTGAAATATAAAGACTCTTGCGCTGTCTGTTGTCAACATCATGAGTTTTTAATGAATTTCAGATCCCATAAACCACATTAGTTAAACCGGTAATAGGTTTTATTCCAAACCTAGACAGCCTTAGCTTTCAGGTACAAAATATCTTAAAGTATGAGAGAATTAATACTATATTTACTTTTTGGGTGTTTCAGAGATTTTAAATTATTGTTAGTGTTATTATCCAGTATTTTAATGCTTAACCTAGAGAAAAACAAAGTCGTAGCTAAAAGAGATGAACTAGAGTATCATCCACTGTGTTGAAATCATCAGGTTGTGTTTCTGTGGATATCCTTCTGCAGACTCTACTGTCAATGCCAAAGGGAGAGGAGGAAGAACAGCAAGAAGCAGCACTCTCCCAGCTCAACAGCCTGGTCCTGGAGCTCAGTCAGCCCCAGCCACACTCACAGCCCGACCTGCTTCACCTGATAGGGTCAGTGACAAGGAGGGGGGTGAGACCAATGGCGTGACTGTGGGAGAGAGGCTCTAGGGAGTGTGAGATAGAAGAACTGTGCAGCTTTTGATATTGCCCATTTCACCCAGCAAAGCTTTTCATCAGTCAGGTGTGTTAAAGTCATAGTTCAAGGCTACATCTGTCACTGGGGAGAGACAGAGGGCCAGGTGCCCAGCCTGCATGTGGTAGTAGCTCTGTGTTGCTGCTCTGTTCCAGGCTGCAGCTGTGGCGGGAGGCAGCGGACGAGCTGGTCTGCCAGGCCACACTGCTCAGGCAGGTGCTGGGCATGCCCGAGAGAGACACCTGGGGTGACCTGCTGCAGGACGAAGCCTGTGAGTTGCCCACCTGCCCTCAAGAGCCTGTTGTGCAGAGCACTACCGCTGTGCTGGTCTGCAGAGGAGAGATGGGACGCATTACCTGGTGCAGAGACCTGATACTTTAAAACAAAAAATGTTGTTGTAGAGGTTTATGTAATTGTGAAAATATCAAATACAAAATGGAGAGACACAGATACATTCTATCAGCAAGATGAACCTTGTGGGTCTGAAAGGGCCTGTTGCAGAAGGTTATGCAGGGGTATGATCTTGAAACTCTGGGCAAAGAAACATCGTTGCAAACGTCCAGGGTTTTCAGGGGTGCTGCAGAGCTCTTAATGGTTCAGGTGAAAGATTCCAGCTGATCAGCTGATAAGCGTACAAGCTCTGAGTGTCCTGAAGGAGCTCTCGCTCTCCCCAGCACTGTGTGGGAGAAAACCGAGCTGTTGTGTCAGGGCTGTGAGTGAGTCCTGATGGCACTGTGCCTTGCTGTCTCCAGATAATTTATTAAGCAACAATTTGTCTTTTAGTTTATATTCCATATTTATATTTTTTCAGAAACTACTGTTTTGAATGTAAATGGATTTTGTTTTTTCTCATTCCGCACTCTCAGTGGAATCCAGCCGAGGGGGGAAAGGGAAGAAGGATGACAAAGCGGACAGGAAAGGAATGGTGTCCAAGGAGGAAAAGAAAGGAGGCAGCGGGAAAGAGAAGGAGGAGAAGAAAGGACCAGGGAAGCAGGCAGGGAAGGACAAGCCAGTAGAGGTGAGGCCTGGTTGCACTGACGTCAAGGAAACACCAGGGGGCAGTAGCCCGCAGCGCAGCAGCATCTCCTCAGAAGATGGTCATCTGTTATTTTTCTGTCATATCTGCCTTTTTGGCATAATGCTCTTGCTGAGAAAGAGTTGCTGCTTTTTGATAGATGAAAATCACTGCATTTTGAGAATGATATTGCACTGAACAAATACATTTACTTTCACACAGAACTAATATAGTGATCGATTTCCAAGAAGAGTCTGCAAGCTTGCGATTAATCCTACTTTACAACAGGAGCAACCCCCCCCAGCCCCTCTTCCTTGTGCCCCTGTGCAGTGATGTCACTGCCTGGCCCTGCCATTCCCTTTGTGATGACATGACTGTCTTTGTTAGGGAGATCAACAAGGCTCATTGTGAAAGGCCTGTTTATTCCACATAAATAAACTATCAAATCAAAATAGTAACACACAATGAATGCATACTTAGGAAATGTTTTCGTACCATATAAATGCAAAATTGAAGGCTTAAAATTATTAATAACTGACTCATAGCTCTAGAATGTGCTCTGGCAGGTGGTGAGAGCGTTTGACTGTGGCCTGTGTCTGTTTCTTCAGGACCGCCCTCCCAGTAAGAAAGGGAAGGGTCGGGATGACAGGAAGGCTGGGAAACCTGCGCTGGGATTCGGAAAGGAGCAGGTTTCCTCGGCAGAAAGCCTGGACAGTGTGCACCCGGAGTGTCAGCAGGAGCAGGTGGACCCTGCGCTGCAGGAGAAATACCTCCGGCAGCTCCATGGACAGGTCAGGCTCCACACCTTCAAGCCCTTCGTCCTGGAAAACAGTTCTCAATAACATGCCTTCTACACTAATATGACTGCTTTGAAAAGCTGCTCCTATGCCTTAGGATAACATAAATCAAATACACCTTAATATCATTTCTTTATAGTGAAAACTGTGAATTCTGAGTATTAGCTGATTATTTTAATGGTTCATGAGTTGCCTCTGGTGGCCTTGATGATGTAGTTAACGCCACAGGGAGGAACCTTGGAACCCGTCTAGGTAAGTCTCCTGTTTGATCTGCGTGATCTTTATAAGCAGGAAAGGAACTTAGTAAGAAGGCCCGCATAAGGAGCACCGCTGTGAGCTTGTTTAAGACTCTTCAGGAACGGTCCATCCACACTGCAACCCGCTGCTTGCCTGTAGTCACACAGCTCGTTGTTAGAAACGCAGTGAATTGCTGAGGGATTTGAGAGAGGTGGGCTCCCAATGCCTTCGCTCGGCAGCTCTACACTGTGTGAATCACATTGCATCACAATGAGGGTTCGCTGATCGCAATGCAGCACCAGCACTGAAGGCCGCGTATGAGTCAGGGCTCATAATTTATTACAGAGATCTGAAAGACTACTGTAAGCAAGACAGTGTGTGGGGTGGGCATCTATAGATTTTAAAAGGGTAGCTTCTTTCCATTATTGGTGCCTACAGCCTTTATCACTTTCCTGCACAGGTTGAAATCTGTGACGGTGTCCCAAGCCCAGGCAGTGTTCGAAGGCATGACGCGAGGTCTGTTGTGGTGTTCAGAGACTTTTATGTAGAGAATTACAAGGGTCACTTGAATCATCATGACGGACTCAATTACAGTGCAGTCACAGCAATGCACCTGTATTTTCACACCCATCCAGTAGTCAGTCAGCTGCACTCCATGTGGGGGTGGGGCAGCCCTTACCCCTATTTCAAAACACACAATTAGTCAAAAGTGTTGTTTCATTTCTGTAAATAATAATTACTAACTCTTTTTACAAAGTATCTGAAATGCACATTTAGAGCCTACCCTGTACTGAAGTTGTGTTTGCATTTTGTGATGAGTTAAAAGGTTCACTTAAACTGAGAGAGAAGAGAGAAGCATGTCAGCAACACAGATTCCCCTTTTAAAAATAACTCCTGAAGCTGCATCCTGTCCCAGAAACTCTGCTGGCTGACCTGCTTTCCCCAGAATCTCTTGAGCATCTCTCTCCTGTGTCACTGCAGCCAGCCTTAACCCAGCCTCTTCCTCAGAGTCTAAAGGACCTCACTGTGCAGGCTCACAGATAATGGCGAAAGTGGAGAGTGAATGGTCACTGTACTCAGCGCCCAACATCCTTCAGAAAACTGTTGTATTTTTGGATTACACAGCGGTCTTGAACTTTATTCTTTATTCAGAGAGTGATGTGATTCTCCTTCAAAAGAAAATTTAAGGCCCTGCATAGAGTCCATGTTTTAAGCTGTGGGGGGCTGGTTTGCTAGCAGTCAGGGCATGTACTTCCTACTTGATCTGGCCTTTATCATCTGCTGTCAAGTCTTGCAAAATTGTGCCAGAGTACATTCATAATCCGCACCTGTAAAATAAGACAAAAATTGGGCACCTGTTCTGTGCCCTCCGTCCTACTTCCAGAGGCTGTCTGCAACAGAGTACCATTCAGTATCTTCCATTGATACTGAGCTCTGAACAGGCCTATTCTTTACTTGGGAACTTTATAGTGCTGAAATAACCTTTTCTAGGGCCACAAGACCTATAAACTAGAATAGTTTTCAAGGTTAAAGAATTAAACCTGAAGAAGGCTCCACATCCGAAATGTTGTGTTTTCTTTCTTCTCTTTTCAGCATGGAATAAACCTATTACTTGTTCCTTTGCAAGCTAGACTACACATTAGTATGTAAAAACATTAACACAATATTTTTGTACTTCAAGAGATAAGATCACTTTATTAGCCATATACAATTTCTTGCATTAGGAATTCGTCTTTTCGCATACCCCAGCTCGCTCTCCATGAGACACAGACACACAGACAGGGAAAGAAGTTTGGGGTCAGAGAGCAGGGTCAGCCATTGTGCCATTGGTTAAGGGCCTTGCTCAGGGGCCCAACGTAGTAGGATTCCTCTTCTGGCTGTGGGATTTGAGCCGGCAACCTTCCAGCCACAGGCGCAGGTCCTGAGCCACAGTGCAACCGCTCCGCCCCATAGAGAGTAGCTGTCAGGAGTAGGGAGCTTCCTTCAAGTAGGGAGCTGTGCCAGCATGCGTAGGCTGCAAAGGAACAAGTAAAGGTTTATTCCATGCTGAAAAGAGAAGAAAGGAAATATCTTTGGGTTGATATGTTTGTAGTTCTTTTACTTGAATCTGTGAAAGGTTGATTAGGACAAAAGGAATGTGTTTATGAGCCTTTGACACAAACCAGACCTTTGTTTGGCTTTATGTACATTGTACCAAAATATTTTATTGTAGATAAAATCCCATTGTACCTGGCTGGCCGGTGAAACCCAAAGCATGTTGTGGCAGTACGGGGGGAGTGCCCAGTGTGGAGCACAGCCCTGGTAGAAGGGCGACGCCTCACCTTTCTAGTCCCAGCTGGGCGGGTCCTATAAAGGCACACTGGACACCCCCCGGAAGGGGGGAGTTTGACAGGGACAGTCCCAGAGGGGATTGCACCCATGTAAGGTGTTCTTTTTCTTTTTTGCCTGTCCCATCATGCACTTTCACTGGGGCAGGCAAACACACACACCTTTTTCACGTATAAAGTTCTCGTTTTGTTCTTGCCTTACGCCCCCTGCTCACCAGACTGGACCCCGTTAAACAGCGTCAGCCCAGCCTGGAGGCCGCAAGGCACAGCAGCACACTGTCTTTTTGTCTTATTGGGTATTTGTTTGTTCTTTTTGTGTTATTTGTGGTCCCTGCTAACCTCACACTGGTGCTTCCCTCCCCTTGCCCTGGACGCCTCCCACTACACACTGTCACAATGTAAAGACTGCGAAGGCAAGTGTACCCCTTCATTATGAACTAAGGAAAGAAAGAAGAAGGTGCTATGGCTGAAATGTGTATTTACATTCTGCCTTTCTTCTTTTCAATGCGGGATTAACCTCTATTCGTCCCTTTTTAAAAGAGGATCATATTACACAGCCTGGGTGTAAAGTGTGCTCCTTCACAGCCCCCTCCTCTCCCTCCCAGGTCTACGGGCTGCTGGCTGCCATGGTGGAGTCCCTCTTTGATCTGTGTGAGGACGTGAAGAAAACCAAAGAACAGCTCTGATCCAGGAGTTAATGTGTGATCCCGACTTTCTGGGAAACTATTATCGCCATCGGCTATTGTGGGAAGCCCAGTACCTAATCACATCTTGTTTGCAGCTAAACTGTATGTTTCTAATTAAAAATTCTCAACTTGTTTCATCGGGCTTCTGTTAGTTGCTCTATTCTCACATCAGCGATGTTCCCCCAGTGACCTGTTCTCTTTACGGGGCTGACGAGTTTGAGACACGAAGTCAGCGGGCGAGTATAGGGCCAGTGTGAGGAGCCGACTCTCAAACCTGTGCACTCAGGTTACTGTTGTCTTCCAAAATACTGAGCAAGGATTCTGGATTTTCTTTCCACAGCTGGATCTGAGTAAAAAAAAAAGATTTATACAAGCTAGAAACTAATCTAACAGCTACTGGAAATCAGGGTTGCGAAGTTGTCCTGTCATTATGCTGTGCCCTGAGCATGGCGGTCTGCTGGCCTGACGTCAGCTCTGTGAGAGGCCACTCCTGACTTTTATTCACCTCTAACCACACTGTGATTCCCACCACCTGACACACATTGTCTTCCTAAGGACATCTGTACTATGAATCTCATATGTGGATATTGTATATTTTCCTAATTCTTTCATAAAATAGATGTTTAAATGGTTTATAAAAATGATTAACTAATTTATAACACCATGTTGTATATCAGCCTGACTATAAACAATCTCACAGTTCTCTTAGTCCTTTTCTAGTTCGTGCTTGTGTGTGCAGACTTCTTTGTTTGGCAGTCAAGGAGCTTTGCCCTTTCCTCATACTAAAAGCATCATGAAAAGTTTATGAGCTGCAGTGAAGTGGTCACTGCCTTTCGGGAAGCTGTGTTTCTCAGCTGGGGTGGGGAGCTGGAAGCTGGCTCTTCTCCGAGGCTGCTGTTCATGTATCACAGTGTGGACCAGGCAGTGAGCTGTGGCTGCAGAGCTGTGAGGCACCTGTCTGTGAGCACCTGCCAGCCATCATCCAGACAGATGCCTTACTGTTCTGATTGAGCTTTTCCATTTTGTCCCATTGTTCCTCATCTTTATGTAACCGCATTTGTGTGTGCGTTGTGCCTTCTTGATGTTATTTGTGCTCATTCACTGACAGCCTTCTTTGTCTGGGGTTCTTTCTTACTTGCCTGCATGGCTCCTGGCTGTTGGACTGTGAGTTCAGCAGAGCAGCAGGGCAGGGATGGTGCTCAGGTTTCTGTCACCACCAAAGGAGATGTTGCAGGGCTGGGCTCACCACTCACTACTGTCCAGGGCCCAGATTATGTGAATGGGTGGGAAACACTCATGTTTTGTTCACAAATCTATAAGGATAATAGAAAACCGATTCCAGCCATATAATGTGAATTACTTATTAGATTATTAGATCTACAGTATTAGATTATATGGGTACAATATAATAATAAAATAATGGAGCAGACACAATCCGTTTCTGGCTGTATCTGCCTGTTTGTCCTTGAGCAATCAAGCAGGAACTGATGTGGATGTCATAGAAGGCTGATAATCACACAAGGGCATGAAAGTGTTTTTGCAACAGGAAAACGAGACAATTCTACTGTATGTTTCGGTCTGCACGTGCTAGAGCCTCTTCTTCCTTCTCTGTTGGTAATGCAGCCCCCATGGTAGCCTGGGCCCGGCCTGTTTTCACTACACACACCTAACCAGCTGTCATTCTGTCACACATGGAGAGCTGCACACAAGCACAACCTGCCTGTCAGGAATAACGTGCCTTGCTGGTCTCCAGCCCTCATACCTACACTGCAATCACAAGACAGCAAAAGGTATGCCTTCCTGTTACAGCATTTGAACATAATGTCTACGTTTGTTTTCATCTATCTCATAGTGCCCTGAAACCATGTACATTTTACAGACTTAAGTTTTAGCATTCTGCATTGCGATTTAAGATTTATTTAATTGCCTTCCACTTACTAGGCTGTTCAGTAAACTTAGATTGTTGGCAATGAGTATAGTTTAAAATGTTAAATCAGTGAATGAGGTTTCTGATACAGTGTACTAGTGCTCATACCCCATTCTCCAACAGCTTTATAAATGACATGCCTGTCCCTGTTATTCTCCAGAAGCATTGATCAAAGGGAACACAGGGTAGTCATGCAAACTGCATTCTGTCACAAAATGCTGTCAATTTTTTAGGTAAGCAATAATCTCTAGAACATAGGAACAAGTAAAGGTTCATTCCATGCTGAAAAGATATGAAAGAAAACACAACGTTTCGGCTGTGGAGTCTTCTTCGGATATAACCACAGAAGACATCAGAAGTCACCTGAAGAAGGCTCCACAGCCGAAATGTTGTGTTTCCTTTCTTCTCTTTTCAGCAGGGAATGAACCTGTACTTGTTCCTTTGCAGCCTGCACATGCTGATGCGGCCATCTACTTGAACTATCTCTACAACATGCTTTCTCTATGAGCTGACAGTATTGAACCTCAGCATCCACATGGAAATACTGACAAGATGAGAGACCTAAACTCTTTGGTCCTGACTCAAGGTAGAAAAAGATCAGTCTTGTCCGTCTGAGGAAGGTTTTGGTTGTCTCACACTTTACTGCATTGCTCTTTGTAAAAAAAAAAGCCACACAGCACAGTGTATGATAACTGAAATCCTTTACACTTTACTTACACTTTCTGTTTGCTGGCATCCGGTTTGTTCACATTTCAGACCTGCTTCTGCGTGTATGTGGGAAACCTTTGTTCTGTGTGTATTTGATTATTTGATTTTAAACAAACCTATAGTGTTACCCTGGTACAGTACACTTTCAGTTCTTTGGAGATGTGTTTCAGCACCCCTTACTTTACTGTAAGTACAGTTCAATAACCTGTTTTGATCAATATTGTATTGGCGGGAGCAAAGGAAGGGACATCAGACACTCTGGCTATGATTGGTGGGAAACTGGGTCTCTCCTTCATGCCATTTTGCGGCAACTCGCAGTGTAATGTCTTTCCAGAAAAGGTTGTAAAACGTCTGAAGGGAAGAGGAACAGGGACCTCATCTTTTGTCACTTTAGTTATGTCACACACAGAGAAGCATAACATTTTAACTTTTTTGACTTGTCATCATGTGACCAGCAGAGCTCCAGCTTATCGAAATAACACTGATGCAGCAGAAACCAAACATGCGTGGATTTTGATGAGACGGCAATTTTTATTATTGGGATTTTGCCCATCTGTTTTTTTTTTAATCATTGTTTAAACATGTCGACACTCCCCTTTCCCCCATATCTGTGCTGCTGCAGCACATGTCCGGCCCCTCTGACCATGGGACGTCCAGGAGGAGTCGACCTTGAGTCACCCCTCTCAGCTGGGAGACAGTGTTGTGGCCGTTTCCCAGCCGGACCCTTGCGGGAGGAGAGGTGGTCAGAGCTTCCCTGTCCTCTGAACCAGCCCCCAGCAGGAACAGAAAGAACTGAAAATATACAGTATGGAATCACAGAGCAGAACAACGCCACCACATCCCGTGCTCTTCTGATGTGGTATCAATCTGTGATAGATGAGGAATGACTCATCTTTGTGTTGCTTCTGTCTATGTAAATGATCTATGTTTCCATTTTCTAGAAAACCTTGAAACATAGCTTTCCCAGATAATTAAAACATTTGAATCCAAACTGCAAAAGCCTATTAAAATACAATTGACAATATAAGAACATATGATTCAGCAGAGCTGCCTCCTTAATGCCTGTTACCTTCACTGTTTGAATTGTGCATTGCGTTTGCTGCAATGCACTGCATATACCCTTATGGCATATCTGTATTTCCTCTCATTCAGCTGTGTGTCTGTGCTCTGCCTGTTAACCAGGGTTAAGTTAATCATTAATGATCTTTAAGTCTTGCTGAGCATCCCAGGGATATTTCATTCAGCTGGTGCAAAACAGTTTAAACAATAAAAGACAGTTGTGTTTTGTGCCATTAAAACAATTGTGTTGCAATAGTATCTACAAGTATCTATTAACCAAGAGTTACACAAGATGTGTAGTTTAATTCTGTTTTTGTTCCTCAAGCACTGAATCACATCTCGTTTCATCCCTTTCGCTTTTACTGAAGCCCTATTTTAGTGTCTGTGTTTATTTGTGGAGGGGTTACGGTTCGCTAAAGGGAAGAGGGAGAGTGTTCGTAGCCAAAGCCACGCTAATTTCCCAGGGGAGCGGGAAGTGAGAGGATTGAAAATGGGTCATGTCCCACTTCCCAAAGACTCCTGCGCCGGGAGCCTGCCTGCCGCTTCAGACAGATACCAAAACCACTGCCCTGGCCAAAACCCTCAAGGAATCGTGCAGTGATACAGTATTTTCTTGCTGGTAAGCAGGACTCGCAGACCACAGAGTGCAGCTCGCTGCGCGCCGGGGACGAGCGGGTTAAAGGCTGATTCGGCGAAGTTCGCAGTCTGCGCGCACCCGTCCCTCCCTCGCGGCCGTGTGGAGCCGTCCTCCGCTGCGGGGATGCGCGTCTGGCGTTCGCACTGACATCGCAAGACAAGCAACTTTTATCGGACGGCGAGCTTGTTAGAAATAAGCGCATAACGCGTTACCGCTCGCAAACATCAATCGAGGAAACGGGGCCTCGGGAAAGAAGGTCCGTCTTTTTTCCGCCGCTGGACTGTAGGGCAGTTTCTGCAGATTTGGTGCTGTTTTGTATCGAATCTACGAGAACCCGTGAGCTTCAATGGGGCTGTTGCCGGCGTAGTGGCTGCGAAGTTACTGCTGGATGAAGGCTGGACTATGAGAAAGGTAAGCGGCCCGCGGTGCCACGGGGGGGTTCTGGTGGCCGGCATAGAGTGGGGTAGATCGGTTAAGAGAGGTGATGTTTCTACAAGCAGCAGTGGAGCTGAGTCACGATACGGGGCTTCTTGTAGCATTTGTTTTCCTTTTGACGCAAGGTACTATGCGATACACGCCAGACTTCTGTTCTTTAATCATAGTTTTGTGAACGCATACATGAACTGCGGCGGGGAGGTGGAAACGGTGTCGGAGGTGCGATGGTATGATCCTCCCCGGAGTCTGCTCGCACCCCACCTGGCGCTGGGAGCCCGGAGAGCTCCGCTAGCCCCCCCGGCCGCAGGGGCGAAGCGCACAGGTTTCCTCCGGCCACGTGTACACCAGCCCCAGATCTTGTTCACGACCGCGATTCGGCTTTAAAAAGGCTTTTACTGGTGTCGCCCCCAGCCCGCACACGGCCTCCATCTTGATTAGTATGGGTTGTTGTGTGGATGTTAAAAGTTTTGAGTTTTATCCAGGTGAGGCTGAATGCACAGATTACATAACGAGAGACGGGACGCTTCAGAACAACCGCCTGGAGCGCAGTCGGACCTACAGACAGCGGGGTGCACAGCGCTTTCCGAGTGGGATACTGCAGCAGCTTCTCGTATAAGGAAGGGACGGCAGTTTATGGCTAATAAATATCTTAGCTGTGACCAAGAGCCACTCCCGTGCAGGTCTGATAATGTTTTATTCAAGCGCTAATGCTCTAGGACTGCATACGGAGATGTTCTCTGCTGAGATGTGACGCGTCCGGGCACCTGTCTGTCCGCACCGGGCGAGGCCACGGTTACCACGGGCAACAGTCAGTCAGTGATTTAGCACAGATTTCCTGGCGTCGCATTACCTGTTAGTCATGGAGACTAGAGTAACGCGTTCCAAGTTATCGATTGCTCAGCACTTCATACTGTTATTCATTTTTTTTTGTTTAGGGGAGCGCAGGTTAGTTTCCAGCGCTGCGGTTTTCCCGGACTGCGAGCTGAACTGTGCGGGTCGGGGTGCGCGTCCTGTATCCCTCCGCTTGTCCGCACCAAGGTCAGGAGCAGTAGCGCTTCTCTGGGTGCCATTAAAATACACAGCAGCCCCGCTTCCGGGGGACTGGCGATAGGCTGAAACAGCCAAGTGAAACAATTTATTCCTGTAAAGAGAAGGTCAGTTAAACCCGACACGTTGTGCGGAACACACGCACAGACTGGGGTTCAGCAGTGGTGTTCCGGGCGGCGTGGGTGTGCGGTGGGTCTGTTTCTGTGGTCACCTCGACAGTCAGACTGGTACAAGGGCTCCTGCTGGATATGGACTTCAAGAGTCCCTACTCACCCGAGATCTGACAGGGACCTCGTTGTATCTTCGCACAAAGCAAAGAAGGACACGGAGGCGGGTGTGGAACAATGGTGGACTATTACGTGTAATTTATACATTCCTGTATCACTTTACTACAGACCTGAGGTGCAGGGCTGTTCAAGCTTTGTTTCCTACTCGGTCATGTGTGTTTGCAGAAGTGAAATGACTGTTCTCGCTGGCCATCAGTCTGTCTGTCTCGCCCCACGTCCTGTGAGCAGGGAGAAGGGAGACCGTGGGGAGGAGAGGAGGCTAGGAGAAACGAACTGGGGAGACCAGCCCTGTTCCTCCAGGGGGAGGGATCTGTCCATCAAACAAGTGCCCATCAGTGGCAGGTGGGACACAGACACATGAGCACAGGAACCTGAAATTCCCCACTGCAGTCAGCCACCAGGAAATACTCTGCCGTTCTGCACACAGATGAAAATAAATTCCCCAGCAGACCAATGTGAATCTCAGGCTTTGCTGACTGATCGATTGGGCTCTGTCACTGACTGACTAAGAGTGAATGACTAAGCTCTGTTACTTATTATGTGATGAGAAACTGGTCGGTCTGTCCTTGCAGGCAGCCCAGGCTTGGTGTGAGAGGGGGAGGCTAGAAGCATGGTGGGGGGGGTTGTGATGGCAGCCGGCGCTGAAGGCTGGGTTCTGCCCCAGGGCTGGGTCCTCAGTCCTCGGAGAGCACATGTGCTCTGAACTGGCTTTGGAGTGTGATGTCATCACCGCTCCCCCACTGGCCCACAGCTCTTTGCCAGAGGGACAGGGGACCGTGTGGAATCGGGGGGGGTCTCCAGCCACTCGGCTCCCTCCATGAACCCACTCAAGTGAGGAGAGCCGGGGACGGTGCATACATCGTTCTACAGGAGACATGTCTTTTATTAGTGCTCAAAAATAATGATGTTTGCGTGATGCTTTTCATCCCAAAGCTTTCCAAAGTGTTTCATGTATAAGTGGGTCTCACTTCGTCCTCCACTGAGTTCCGGCCCCGCAGCCCCGCAGTGAGACAGAGGAGTGAGGGCCGCTGGCCGAGTTAAGCAGTAGCGGTACATTAACGGAGGCCAGACGGCTCCAGCCAGAGCAGAGCTGGGCCAGCCTGGACGTCCCGGTCTTGGGTGGCTGGGTGCAGTGGGAGGCCCAGGGAATTTGCGGACGTCAGGGGTTCAGCTTGTTTTCCCAGGCACACGGTGCAGGAGACTGCAGCGCTGAGCTCAGCAGGGCCTGTCTTTGTTCCCGACCTGGTGTCCTCATCCCATCGAGCAGGCGGCCGCTGTGCACGCGCAGCCTGTCTGCAGTTCCCGCTCCGCTGTGACACAGTTATTCGGACACAACCCTGTGGGGCAAGAGCTCACAGTTCACGCCTGTCGGGTTGGTCCAGTTCCACAGAAATATTGTTTTGCATATGCTTACGGCCAGAAGCCCTGTTCTGGGAAAACCCTTTTCCTCCTGTTAATGCGGATCGACCCACTGCTGCTGTTCAGTGTGAAGTGAAGTCTGCTGCCGTGGCCAGGGGGTCTTAGACATCGTCAGCTGACAGCCTTAGCTTTTAGATCTTGGGTTCCCAGGTTGTGCACTTTGCGGAGCTGTAATATACTGAGTCCTCTTCATAGCAGTAGCAGAAAACCAAACCAGGTGTCTTTCCTCCTCCTGGAAGCTCAGTAAAGTCCAGCACAGTGCCAGTTTCCCAGCAGGGCTGGGAAAAGAAGAGCTTGGCTGCCTGTCAAGAAGGTGGAGCCTCTGCCGTGTCAGATCCCTGTCGGACCCCCAGGCGGACTCCTGCAGTTTAAACAGCCAGGCCCCTTGTGCAGCCACATATTTTCAGAAAGGTGAAATGCACTTCTGATTGAGTCGGGTACATGTGCATTCCGCTCTGCTGGCAGCCCAGGAGCTCTGATGTGCTCTCGAGTGCTGGTCTGGAAAGCCTTACTGCAGCATCTGGCCTTTCCAGGCAGTCGTGTTGGGCCTGCAGGAGCTCTCACTGAGCCCAGCCCTCCAGAGCTGCAGCCAGGAGGGAGACTTTGTAGGCAGAGTTTCCCAGACGGTGCCCCCTCATTTACTGTAAAGGCTGCTGTGCAGTTGAGACAGTTGTCTTGGGTCCTGAATCGACTATGGGAGTGATTAGGATACTTCCTGCTGGTCTCAGAGCTGTGAAAGGGCTGCTGTGCTGTGGGAGCTGCTGCTCTTCCACCTGTGGTTCCCCACCCCCCCCCACCCTCTGCGCACCTCCTTGGCACAGCCCTGTAGCTGTTAGCACAGTAGCTCCAGACCCCACCTGCGCTGACTCACTCTCGGAGGCCAGAGCTGCTTCCTGCTCCCAGCCTGGACCAGGGCGCACTGGCTCGGGATGGCTGCTGAATTCCCCCATTGGGGAATTCAAGGGAATTTCGCTGAGTGGATGTTGGCACAGCTGGCACCCTGTTTTCGAGGGCTTTCAGGGGCTGGCGTTCTGCCACTACATAAAGAAGGAAGGGATTGGCATTGTCTTGAGTTTTATCGTTGTTTAGTATTAACTGATGTTTCCTACATTGGAAGGGAGGCTGTGAGGCTGTTCCCTCTCCATTCTGTCTGTAAAAGAACCAGAGTGTGAAAGTGTTCATCGCTTTCACTGACTGTTCCTCCGACAGAAGAGTTTGAAACGAAACCCCATCGACTCCCTGTGGCCTCAGCTCCTAAAACTGAAGGATAATTTACCTCTCAGGCTGTTCTTTTCTTTAGTGATGTCAATTAGAGATCTTTTGAAATATCTCGCTTCTCCCTGAGAGATGAGCTGCCCGTGTCTGAATGGAATACACGGTTTGAGGTTTGATGAGGAGCTGTGGTGAAGCCCGGAGGGCTGGCCCTGCACACCCCCGTGACGCGGCGTGGCTGGGTGCTGGAGTCGCAGCTGCAGCGCCGGATCTTCGTGTTGTGCTTGTTCAGCTGCAGCTTCTGAGTGCAGGAATTCCAGCTCAGTCACCAGCTCCCCTGTACAGAACGGCTGACCTTGTCACGTCACGTGGTGGTGAAAGAGTTAAGACGGAGCCTTGCTCTTTTCTGTGACCCCGGCAGACAATGAGCAGGTGTAGGAGGGTGTTTCTTTTGTTCCTTCAGGTTGCCTGCAGGGTTTTTCGGAGTTCGGCTCTTATAAGAGCTGTAGCCCAACCCTCCCGAGCAAGAGCAAGCTGGAAAATTACAATCAGAGAATACCTTAAGCTGTTTTTACAGTTTTGAGATCTGCCTGTGCAAGTGTTTTTTTTCTCAGATGCTGATGGCTTCAGTTTTGAAGTTTTTGCTGTTTTTGTTGTGTTTTGCACCTGTGGATCACAGGTTAAATTGTGCCAGGAATGTCACATGGTGGAGATCTGTTTGCATCTGAATTCCAGCCATGTGCTGTGGGAGGCACAGGGAAATTGGAGATAAAGTAAAGGAAAGCTGTGGCGAAGCACAACTGTGGGACTTCACCATGGTGAAACCCTGGTAGACGCAGCTCGTGTACCGTGGTAAAGGTTCATGTGGAGCTGCTGGGGCTCTGGGGTGACTGACCCTTTCTGCTGTGTTCAGGCACGTGGCCCTGCATGATCCCCCCGTCTTCTCTGGTGTGGCCCCTGATCCAAGCGCGTGCGGCCCCGCCCTGCTGTGCCAGGAGGGCCGGGTGGGGTGGCGCCTGCTCCCAGCCAGTCTGCCGCGCAGAGGAGGCAGCCACAGCAGCCGTCCGCCATGACGACCTCGTCCCTGCGCCGGCAGGTGAAGAACATCGTGCACAACTACTCCGAGGCAGAGATCAAGGTGAGGGAGGCGACCTCCAATGACCCCTGGGGGCCCTCCAGCTCCCTGATGTCCGAGATCTCCGACCTGACCTTCAACGTGGTGGCCTTCACGGAGGTCATGGGCATGATCTGGAAGCGGCTGAACGACAGCGGCAAGAACTGGCGCCACGTGTACAAGGCGCTGACGCTGCTGGACTACCTGATCAAGACGGGCTCGGAGCGCGTGGCGCAGCAGTGCAAGGAGAACGTCTTCGCCATCCAGACGCTCAAGGACTTCCAGTACGTGGACCGCGACGGCAAGGACCAGGGCGTGAACGTGCGCGAGAAGGCCAAGCAGCTGGTGGCGCTGACGCGCGACGAGGACCGCCTGAAGCAGGAGCGCGCCCACGCCCTCAAGACCAAGGAGCGCATGGCCGGCGTGGCCACCAGCATGGGCAGCTACTCCAGCCGCCCGCCCGCCCCGCCCGCCCAGCCCGCCCTGCCTGCCCCGCCCGCCCCGCCCGCTCTGTACGCGGAGGAGTCCGACCACTGCAGGGGCTCCCCCTCCTCCCTCAACTGTGAGTATCGGCCGCTGTGCCCCCGGGCCCCCGGCTTTGGGCAGGGCTTTGATATTGAACAGGGAATCTGAGAAGTGCTGCAGCTTTTCGGGGGGGAGGAATCCAATTTAAGAGCCACTAAAACTTAAACATGTAAATTAACAGGTAAACCAGACCACTGTCTGAGCATAAGAAGGTTTACAAACGAGAGGAGCCATTCGTGCCGTCTGCCCTGTTGATAAACAGTCGCTGATTGATCCCAGGGTCTCACTGTGGCGCGTCTTGAAAGGAGCCAGGACCTTAGCTTCTTCAACACGGTTGCATTGCTTGTTCCACACTCCCACCACCCTTTGTGTAAAGAACTGTTCTCTGTTTTAAATGCACTTCCTGTAGGCTCCGCTGTGTGCTCGGGTTTGTGGTAAAACCCACTGCTGCTCGCGAGAGAATCGCTGAGCAGCTGCAGTGCAGGAGGGCAGGATGTGCCTCAGCGTTGGCACAGTGAGGCTGGAGTGTGTGCCCCCACACCCGCGCATCCTGCTCTTAAGGAGAGACGCCAGGCGGGTAAATAACTGTGCTCTCAGGGGAGACTGTCTCCTGCCTGAGCTTTTTTCTGCTCAGAAGCTGACTGAGCGGCTCAGAAAAAGACTGCACTGCAGCTCCAGTCTTGCTTTGTCTAAAGCCAAAGACATAACAGCGATCAAGTGACAACCGCAAATAGCCTCTGCACTTACAGACAAACAAGATACCGTCCATCCTCTTGCCTGAGCTTTGTGGTACCTTGAGAGAGCAATTTCTTCCCCCATTAATGTTTGTTATAACAGGACAGACTGTTCCCACCGAGGGCTCCTGCTGCCCAGGAATCTCACTGTCGGATTCCTGTATTGGTCTTTTGTTTTGGAGCAGGGCAGTCGAACTGGGAGGGGTGTATTTCATGGAGAATAGATTTCCTTTTTAACTGCTTTTCCTGGTTTTAGCAGTGAGCTGAGTGATTGGGGGTGTTGGCTCCTTTCTGTGCTGATTTCCTCTTTTCCTGCCCATGGAACAGCCTGTCTGTGCGTTGGCAAGCCCGCCTGGCAGTGCCACACTGGAGTGCCTCTCCAACAGGCTGCTAAACTACTTCATGCCACCTGACTACTGGCTGGAAGGCACACACCAGTCCTGAGCTGGCAACACGCTGCCGTCCGTGCAGAGCTGCTGCAAGAGGGTGCATCCGACAGAGACCCGACCCCGGGCAGCGTGCTGTCCACTCGTACTGCTCTCTTCTCGCTCGCTGCCATGTTTATTGCTGCCCTGTCTGCCTCCAGTCTCCCAGGAGGCAGTCTGGAAAGGTGGAACAGCAGGAGCAGGCGGACGACCCTCTCAGGTGTGCGTCTTGGCCTGACGAGCCGCGAGCCTCCTGTAGCCCTGCGGGCGGGGCACGGGGGGGCTGGCAGGACAGTGCGGTACCAGACGGCATTCCCAGCCAGAGATGGCTTTGAGAGGCAGTGCAGTGGAACTGAATGGGCAGCTCTGTTAGTGTTGGTGCCCAAATTTACTGCCTGAGAAACCCTGGCACGGCGCCCTGCATCCCGAGCTCACCATCTGGAGCCCTCCCAGGGAAGAATCCAGTACGAGAGGTGAAGTAGCTGAGCTGACCTGGCCTCCGCAGCCCCAGCAGAGCCGCCTGTCAGGCAGGGGGGACGGAGCGCCTGGGTGAAGCTCAGTCTCCAGCTTATTTGATGCTGCATCTAATTCCTGGCTTGGCTCTCGTCGGCGTGGAGGAATGGGAGGAATTCGATTGTCATCAAGTCTCTTTCTCCGTAATGTGCTGCCAAGTCTGCCTGACTGCACAGGTGGAGATTTCCAGGGCAGAGGACAGATCGGGACTGAGCAGCACTGAGCTGCAGCACTGGACTCACCCTGTCCCACTTTTGTCTTAATTACTTACAGATATTGCCTTAAAAAATGAAGATATTCACAAAAACTCCTGAATCAAAAATTCTAATTTGGGAATCTTGGAGAGCCGATACTCTGGGATTAATTAAATACTAACTACCAAATGGGCCTCCTCTCGTTTGTAACCTTTCTTATGTTCTTATGATTTTGAGAGGCGAAGTTTATGAATTTAATGCAAAGGCCTGGCTGATTTGCTCCCATCTCTGTCCCAGCTTCCTCGTCCTCACCGCGCCTGACCTCTGACCTGGAGCAGGCCCGCCCCCAGACCAGTGGAGAGGAAGAGCTTCAGCTTCAGCTGGCCCTGGCCATGAGCCGTGAGGAGAGCGAGAAGGTAACCTAGCAACAGGTGCCTGGCAACGCACTGCAGGTACAGGAGGGACATTTGTCACTGGGGCACCTGGACCCCTCGCTGGCTCTCTGCAGACTGGGGGATTCTTCCACTACACTGACAACAATTACAGTCAGCAGCTATATCACCCTGCAACTCACAACTGGCAGCCCACTGGAGCTCAGCAGGTGTGAGCCTGGTCAGTACCTGGATGGAAGACCTCCTGGGAAAAACTAAGGTTGCTGCTGGAAGAGGTGTTAGTGGGGCCAGCAGGGAGCGCTCACCCAGTGGTCCATGTGGGTCCTAATGCCCCAGTATAGTGACGGGAACACTATACTGTAAACAGGCGCCGTCCTTCGGATAAGACGTAAAACCGAGGTCTGTGGTCATTAAAAATCCCAGGGTGTTTCTCGAAAAGAGTAGGGGTTTAACCCCGGCGTCCTGGCCAAATTTCCCATTGGCCCTTACCATCATGGCCTCCTAATAATCCCCCTCTATGAATTGGCTACATTACTCTGTTCTCCTCCCCACTGAGAGCTGATGTGTGGTGAGCGTTCTGGCGCACTATGGCTGCCGTCACATCATCCAGGTGAGGCTGCACATTGGTGGTGGTGGAGGGGATCCCCATTACCTGTAAAGCGCTTTGAGTGGAGTGTCCAGAAAAGCGCTATATAAGTGTAAGCAATTATTATCATTATTACAGTCTGTCACTGTGCTGCATAGTAGGGAGCCTTTTTAATAAACTCCCAGCGGTTAGATCCTAATCTCTCACACCTCTTGCTACAGTACGTATATAAATCTTGTGCCCAGTTCTCGCGATGGTGAGGGGGGTCTGGGTAGCCGTTGTCACATCCAGGCGAGTCATGCCAAAGACTTCCCGCTGACGCGTTCATTAGGACCTAACCCAACTGTCAAAACACGCACTAACGCGCCAGCTCTGTGTGTCACTCATTCCATCAATAACTCAATAACTCCCTTTGAAAGAGAAGCTGAAGCTGTAGATTCCCACTGCTGAATTAACACAGGAATGTCTCTGGGGGAGACGCCTCTCTGTCAGCCCCCCTCCCCTCTTCTCTTGCCTCCTGTGTGGATTTCCCTAGAATTCCTCTGTCCCAGCGCTGGATCCTGTGCTGTAGGCATTCCTGCTCTGCTGAGGGTTCACACAGTGTGTGCGGTCTTCTGTCACTGCAAGATGAATCCTTGTAGGTTTGGCCTCTGCAGTGAATTCTAATGTTGATGTATTGAGTTTTCTCTTTTTGACTTCATAGATTCTGAAAGTGCTTTCCCGGAAAATCAAATAAAGAGGGAGCCTAAAACAATGGATCAGCATATACCAAACTGAGCTTATTGATTCTCCCTCTGCCTGCCACAGTATCGACAGCCTTGCTGTGACCTCACTGCGGGCCTGTGTGAGAGGACACTATCAGCTGCATGACCTGCCCTCCATTGCTAGCAGCACAGGGGCAGAATCAGCCCAAAGGAGTCACTTCCAGTGTTTAGAAATCTGGGGGCTCATGCATGTATTGTATTTGGGAAAAGAAGACTGTAGTCTGTCTGAGCAGATCCAGTCAGTTCCAGGTAGAGCTGGTTTCCAGCAGAGGCTCTTGCTCTGGGTGCAGGCTGAGGCCCATGGGGCATGCTGGGACTCCAGTGTCCACTCAGTGGAAGCACCAGGCCTCTGGTGTTTCCAGTGCAGCTGTGTGGGGGTCTGCAGACAGAGGTGTGCGCAAGCTGCCCCTGCCCTACTGTCCAGGGGTGGGGTCAGTGAATGTCCATTCCTGTTGTACTGGTGTCCCCTGCGGCCCTGGTGCCCTGGCTCCTGAGAGCTCTCAGTGATTCCAGGTGTCGTCTGGTCCGAGACTTGAAGATGGATTCATCCTGCTTTTCTTTTTTCCAGGATTAGAGGAGAACTGCAACGCTATTTTTATATCCTGGGGTTAGAAAGAATCAGCATTGAAGAGTACATTTCAAACCACAATAAAAGTTTAATAAACAAAGTAACATGTAAAACCTCCAATTTACATCTCAGAAAAAAAGTCATTTCCAGGTCTGCGCAGCGCCATATAAAGTGATTCAGAGTGAGGCAACAGATTCTGTGATGTGTGCGGTCGAATGACATTAGAAACAAGCAGGCTTGTTAATACATCTCTTTTATTACAATGGAAACATTGCTCTTGACAGCAGTTTTGCCAATAAATGTACATACTTGTTAACTCGGCATAGCTTTGAAACACTGTAGTGTAATGTCTGCTGCACAACCTGTACTTATTCACTAGTGCATCACATTACATTAGCCATTACAGTGACTAGTGAGCAGGAAGGGCCGCCTCAAGGCGCAATTCATGGGGACTCTCGCAAATTATTTCTGTACCATCAATGAATTTATTTTGTGAATGAGATTTAATAACCTGTCTGAGAAATTTGAACTGCAGTTATCCTTTATCAGGTTTTCTTATTAGCTGTGCCTAGATTAATCCCAGTATAAAACATTTTACTTAATTACACTCATGTATTTACTTATGTTTGGAATTTTTAGTGGATGATTGTTTAATTGAATATAAATACATATGAGGTGGAGTCAGTAAATGAGCACACCCATAAAGGCGGAGTCTGTTGGGTAGCCTTACTGCGATTGGCTGCAACCTAAAGTCTCCTCCTCCTGGTGCTTTCTAGCTCCGCCTCCCAGAGTAGATAGACAAGTACACAGCTTCAGGCTGCTACAAGCATCCGCAAGGAGGTGCACAGGGAGGTGTAGTTGCCCCTCAGCTGTGCCTGTGGCTGACTGCCAGGAGGGACAGCAGTCCCCAGCTTTCAGACCTGCTTCGCTCTTGCCTCAAGTTTGTTTAAATAATGATAATTGGTTCCACACTAACTATAATTTGAAGTTTTACATTGATTTTTATTACACATACATACAGAAATGAAAATTAATGTCGGCCTTTGTAGTCTGGACATCATGGCCTGAGAGGCTGCTGTCTAACCTCTGAGCTGAAGTGAACCCCTTTCACTGGTGCTGTAAATGGGAGGAGCTTTTGGACGGCTGGTCTGCTCATTGGCTGGGCATTTGCTAATCCCTCCCCCTTCTGATGCTTTGTAGCCCAAGCCGGCCCCGCCCACCTCCCTGGAAATGGATGAGGACACGCAGCTGCAGATCGCTCTCAGTCTCAGCAAGGAGGAGCACGAGAAGGTACCACCCTCAGACCCGGGCCTGACCGGGGCTGGGGCTCTTGGGGCTCTTCACTGCCTCAGCCTGCTGCCTCTCCAGCCTGAGAGGTGCCCTGCATAACTTCTTTTCTCTCCTGTGCCTTAACACAGCCACCTGTCCTCAGCTCTTGGCTCTCTCTCACCTGCTCTGCACGCTGAGTGCCCTGCAGACTACTTTCCTCCCTGCTCTCTTCACCAAACCTCTCCCTTCTCTCCTCTGCCAGACCTGCTGAAGGGAAAGCACAGTGCCTCACTGTGGGGTTTTTATTCTTTAGTCTTTTTTATGTCCACAGTTAATGAATCTTTTCCTCCCCCTTTGCTGAGTTTTCTGCAGCAGGCCAGCTTGTCTTCCCTGGGTTCAGAGGTGCCTACATCTGTGCTCCCAGCTCCCAGCTCTGCTGTCACACGCTAATGTGACAGATCACGCCCAAGTCCGCACAGAGGAAGTCTGCTTCTTCTCGTGTAGCGGTGCTCATCAGTGTTTGTGTGTCCGTCCCCAGGAGCAGCGCAGCCGGCAGGGTGACGAGAGGCTGCTGCAGAGAGCTCTGGAGGAGAGCCGGCGAGAGAGTTCCTCTGGTCACCAGGAGGTAATGGAGTGGGCGTGGCACTGGCCTTTCAGCTGAGCGTCTGAGGTGTTAGCTTGCACTGTGTAGGTCAGCTGTGTGCCTGAGATTGTGTTTCCATCTGGGGGTCTGACGCACTCCCTGCCCTTGATGTATGATGTGTGCCTGGTGCCAGCGCATGCATCCCTACCGCTAGGACATGGCCCTGTCCCACTTGGTGGCCAGTCACTAAAGCTTGGGAAAATCTTGCAGCGCCACCGAGTGGTTGTCTTATCTGGAAATAGCAGCTCTGATCTTAATGCTTAATAAATATGACTCTTCTCTGCATCTTGAGCCCACATGTCCCCTGGGACCATCAGTCCTTTTTGGTATTTCTGGGGAAGACAGAATGTTGACATTTTTCTCATAAGGCAGCACATCTAGAATTCAATTTAATTAGTTTAAGTGAGTCTCGATTGCAGTCTGTCCCACGGCCTTAACAGGTCTGAGTCCATCTTCAGCTTTTTCTCACCTTTGCCACCTCGTTCTTATGGTGTCATTTAGTCCTGGGTCTGTGTGTGTGTGTCATCAGAATTGTGACCTGCTAGCTCCCTCCCCCTCGTTCCTCTCTTCCTCCATCGCTCTCTCCTGATTCTGTCTCTTTCTCTCGCTCAGTCGGCTCTAATGGACCTGGTTGACATCTTTGGCCCTGCACCCACGACACTTGCGTCCACTAGTGGAGACCCCTGGGACCTCTCAGCTGATGACGATCACATCTCTCGGAGGAACCCGCCTGGGACTTCTGACCCCTGGGACTCTGTGGGTAAGAGGAATATCTCACTCCAGGCAGGGGCCACACTGAGACCAGAGCTCACACACAATCGGGGGCCGCTCTGAGACCAGAGCTCACACACAATCGGGGGCCGCTCTGAGACCAGAGCTCACACACAATCGGGGGCCGATCTTAGACCGGAGCTCACACACAATCAGGGGCCGATCTTAGACCGGAGCTCACACACAATCCGGGGCCGCACTGAGACTAGAGCTCACACACAATCAGGGGCCGATCTTAGACCAGAGCTCACACACAATCGGGGGCCGATCTTAGACCGGAGCTCACACACAATCGGGGGCCGCACTGAGACCAGAGCTCACACACAATCAGGGGCCACACTGAGACCAGAGCTCACACACAATCGGGGGCCACACTGAGACCAGAGCTCACACACAATCGGGGGCCGATCTTAGACCAGAGCTCACACACAATCGGGGGCCGATCTTAGACCAGAGCTCACACACAATCGGGGGCCGATCTTAGACCAGAGCTCACACACAATCGGGGGCCGATCTTAGACCAGAGCTCACACACAATCGGGGGCCGCACTGAGGCCAGAGCTCACACACAATCGGGGGCCGCACTGAGGCCAGAGCTCACACACAATCAGGGGCCGCACTGAGACCGGAGCTCACACACAATCGGGGGCTGCACTGAGACCGGAGCTCACACACAATCGGGGGCCGATCTTAGACCAGAGCTCACAGACAATCGGGGGCCGATCTAAGACCAGAGCTCACACACAATCGGGGGCCACACTGAGACCAGAGCTCACACACAATCGGGGTACCCGGACTTCTGCAGAGCTGGAACAGGAGGAAGGAGGAAAGTGTTTACTAATTACAGTGGGATAATCAGTGGGAACAGATTATGCAGCCAGGTTGCTCGAACAGTGACTCTTACTAGCAGCCTAACAAGATAGATGGCCAAATGTCCTCCTTACAGTTATACATTTACTTAAAATCTTACAGAGAACAAAGCACACTACTGAAGCGGTGATGGGCTTCCCTCTAGTGGACACGACAGGAATTTCAGGAGACTCTAGAAGAGTAATATCCCGCTTTTCCTCCTGTCTTTTTTGCAGCTGGTGCTCATTCCAGTAGCCCAGTGACAGTCAGCCCATGGTCACCAACCCCTGCGTCCAGTGCCCCCTCCCAGCCCTGGGGGTCCAAGCTGACCCAATCAGACCCCTGGGAGCCAACATTAAGGGGCCCTAGCTCTTCACCTGCCCAAGCCTGGGACTCCCCTGCTCACCACACAGGTACAAGACAACAGCTTCCCTCTCTAGAGCGACTGTCAGCCCATCGTTGAGCCCAGGAGGCCTTGCAGTGAGCTCCGGCTGATCTCGGCAGTGCTGCTCTGGGGTGGTTCATACACTCCTTCACAGAGCCTTGAATGGGACTGGCTTCTCAATGCTCAGCTTTCATGGCTCTTGGACTGCACCATCAGCATGAGTTTGCCAGGACAGGAATGCAGTTTTATCATTGGACAGCTATCTAATTTAGGAGGGTGATTGCAGTACAAACCCTTGCATTGATGCTTGTTTGTATTTTGTTTCTTCATGCCAGTGTGCTGTTTTTTTGGACTGTAAATGCTGCAGCAACACACGTGTTAAAAGACATGTTGGTGCAGACTGTGCTCCAAAGCTCCCTTCTGCCCGCGCTTCTGCAACTCTGATCTGCTCTCCGCCCAGGTGCCTCCGGCTCAGACCCCTTCTGCAGGCTGGGGGAGGGTCCTGTGGAACGCAGTGGACTGGAAACACTCTCCTCTGCCCAGTCCGGCAGCACAGCAGGTGGGCCCCCGTCCCGAGAGCAGACAGGGAACCACAGAACCAGGCCCAGTCTGAACATTTACAGTATTACTGCAAACTGGCGATACAACCCTGCAGAGAAAGACTCTCTGCTCTGCCCCTCAGTCTCTGACACTGTTGCTCTCTCACAGGCACCAGCTCCCTGGGTGAAGTGTGAGCTCAGGCACCCCTGATATTTCTGATCATTAAAATTGTTAAAGCAGGTGCGAAAGCATTTTTTTAATATGTGCATATCAGAAATTCCTATAGGATAGCAGATGCAAGGAGCTAAATAACCGGTATGTCTCATCTGTGTACTCTACCTATCTGACTTTTCATTTTTTCATACATCGGAATGAAATTCTAATCATAAGTAACTGATGCCTGATGTGAAAAGCTGTCTGTGCAGGATGGTTGCTGCCACTGGACTAATGCAGCAGGAGATTCTGAAATGGGATTTGTATATTGGCAGTTCAGTAATGCAGCCCTACAGAAAGTCAAACTCGAGGGACTCAGTTTGATTTGACTTCTGGATGCAGACACATGAACAATGTGACTCTGTCACTGCAAAGCTTCTGGCAAAATGATAAACATGCAAGATGTGTGCAATGATAAATTCACCCACGAAAAACCAAATGTGCTTTGGTGCTCCGTATCCATGGAGATTTTGTTCCACTTAACGCTGAAGATCCCAAGTGATTTCATTAGCAGGAGCTCATTCTTCCTGACAACAGTATTATTTGTTCATGAAAGGTAAAAATGCTTTGCCTTTTCTCACCATCAGTAAAGGTAAGGAGGAGGACCAAAGTAAAAATAGTTTGGACACTTTTTAAGACGAGCAGCCCAGTGGTTTTGACAGTGGCTGCGATGCTCACTCTCCCCCTCTCTCCTCTCGCCCTCTCCTGCACCGCTCAGAAATGGACCTGTTTGGGGAGCCCCTGCCCAGCACCCAGATGAACGGGCGGGGGTGCAGCCCCGAGTCCTTTGACCTGACGAGTCTCGGGGAAACCCTGGGGAACCCCAGCCCCCGCGCCTGCCGCACCCCCGAGGCCTTCCTGGGGCCGACAGCTGCTTCCCTCGTCAACCTGGACTCGCTGATCCCCCCCAACCCCCCCGCTAAGAACAGGAACCCCTTCCTGTCAGGTGAGAGGGCGGAGGTCACAGGGGTAAGGGTGGGAGGCGCAGGCGGAGCGAGGAGGGGGGGCTCTCGGTGAGGGGAGAACTGCTGGGGGGAAATTTGGCCAGGGCGCCGGGGTTACATTTCTATTCTTTTAGAGAAATGCCCTGGAATACTTAATGACCACAGAGAGTCAGGACCTTGGTTTTACATCTCATCCGAAGGACGGCGCCTTTTAACAGTACAGTGTCCGCATCACTACACTCCAGCATTAGGACCCACACAGACTGCTGGGCGCTCCCTACAGGCCCCACTAACACCTCAGCTGTGGGCTGCCAGCTGTGAGCTGCAGGGAGGTACAGCTGCTGTCTATATTGGTAGATAAGAGCAGAGAACAGCCCTGTGGTTACAGTGCTAAGTAACTAACGGAGTTATTTTCTCTCCCTCCTCTCCCTGCCCCCCTTTCTCTCCATTCTTCCCTTGTTCTTTTTCGTCTCCTTCACACTCTCTCCGTCTTGACTCCTCTTCTTTACCTCCCTCTCTTTTCAGTACTCAGCGCTCCATCTCCCACCAACCCTTTCCAAAGTGAGCAGCCACGCCTCACCCTCAACCAGATGCGCCCCAGCTCGGGGTCGCCCCAGCCAGGCCCTCTGCCCTACAGCGCCTCCCTCCCTCTGCCCCTGAGCAGCCGAGCAGGGGCCACCCTGCCCTCCTCCCTCACGCAGCCGCCCACCTCGGGCGCCCCTGCCTTCACCAGCCCCGCGGCACTCCTGGATCTGCCCAGCACCCTGCCCCAGCCCCTGCTGCCCCTCAGCTCCGCCACGCCCCTCAGCCTACAGCCCGACCAGCTCAGCCAGAACCCCTTCATGTGAACAGGAACACGCAAGAGCTCCGCCGCGCCCCCCAGCCTACAGCCTGACCAGCTCAGCCCGAACCCCTTCATGTGAACACGGACACACAGGAGCTCCACCACGCCCAGCCTGACTGGGACGAGTCCTCCGGCCGGGACAGGATGGTTTTTGAGAGTTGATTTTCTTTTTCCGTTTTCGTTTTCCTTTCTTTCTCAAACGCAGCTTTGATTTTGTAACCCAGATCCGATGCTGTGCCACCCCTCACTGTGCCCACTTTCCAGCATGGGCAGCGCACTACCACAGCCGAACACTTGCCTTAACCTGGCACCAGGTGCACGTGTGTCAGGGGCATTCGCATTTCACCGGCAGAACAGGAACAAACCTGAAAAGAGTGCTGAAATGTGATGAACATGATTGCTAATGTGTACTCACGGGTGTGAGTGCCTGTTTTTTCTATTGCAACATCGTCTCCCCTGCTGCAGATAATCCCCCTCCTGCTGCCCATGAATTGTGACGAGAGCAGCTCCTGAGAGCCTCTTCTGCTCTCAGGACTGGGACTGCAGGCTCGCCGTCTGTGTTCATGATCTCACCCTGCTGTCCTGGCACGCCTCAGCCTCGCTAAATCACACTGGGACCGAGTCCCAGTCCCGCTTCAGCCTCCACCTGTCCGCTCTGTCCTGTTCCCAGTGAAGTCTGGGAGGAGGCAGCAGCCCAGAAATGCTGCTAATGACATGTATCTGAATGCTGTAGGTTTCCACACTTGTGCTGCATTGCCTTGACACTAAAACTGCAAAATTAACAAGCCAACAGAATCATGTTAAGATTGTAACAAGCTGGAACTGCTAGGCCGACGACGGTCTGTACACACCTACTGTATATGAAGAGAAAGCACAGTAATAGGAACATAACAATTTGTTCTTTTCAGGTCCCAAACTGCCCAGTACAGTGAGGGATTCAGTGCAACACTGTAACAGAAACATTGGTCATGTGAAATTAAGAATGTGTTCCCTGAAAACACGTTCCTAAATCTAAAAGTATATGTATAAAAGTTTATGATTGAACAAATAAATACAATTTGAATTAATTCAGTGGCTTTTTTGGCACACTCCTTACCTGGCCTCTCTTTACGTTGCATCTCTTGAGTTCACACTGGCATTGACAGGGGTTTAGTGCTGAGATATTATTACAATACTATTTTTAAATATAATAAAAACACCAGCTGGTAACAAATACCGGTCTCTACTTTATAAAAAGGTTTGTAAAGGCTAGAAAAGCACAATAAAACCATAAAAAACATGGCAAAACACAAGCGGTTCAGAGTATTCCCCTAGGAAAAACTGACTAAATTACTTCATGAGTTTACAATGTTAACTTCTGAACAGTCCAAGGTCAGGAAATCTGCCTGAAGGTCTCCGTGCCTCATAGGAAACAGTTATTAGTAAAGTATATCTATATAACTCCATAAGAGCTTGGCTGGTCAGTGCTGCATGTTCATGCTTGGGGGTCTGCTCTTTCAGAGTTCACATCTCAATCGGCATATTTTCACACAAGGATTCCAGGACTCCCAGTCCCACTTCTTCAGCATTTAAAATTTTTTTGTTGCATCTTCACAATCCGATGGACACTACTCTTGCCAATGAAAGAAATGCAGGAGAGCTCGGAACAGCACAAACACACACATACGCACAGGTAGCAAAGGAACAAGTAAAAGGTTTATTCCAAGCTGAAAAGTGAAAGAAAACACGTTTCGGCTGTGGAGCCTTCTTCGGGTGTGAGGAATGAACCTATTACTTGTTCCTTTGAGGCCTATGCATGTTGACGCAGCTGCCCACCATACATGCAGGTAGTCCAGTGAAAGGAGGCAAAAGCTTGTGTCGTTAAGAGTTGGATATCCTGGCTGAGTGGGAATGAATGTGATTGTGAGTGTGGCCCGGGCTTCTAATTCTCAGGGGTCCTGGTGCGAAGGGGAGAGCTGGTGTTGGCTCGCCGGTGTAGGTACTGCCAGTCCCTCAGCACGATGGGCGATGTGACTCCAGCCACTGCAGCACGTCCTGCAGGCCACGCCCGCTGCGCGCACTGACCTCCTGCACTGTGATGGGCTGGCTGGCACAGGTGATGATGTTGTCCAACCTGAACAAGGACTTCATCTCCACCAGGCTCATGGGGCAGGGGAGATCCCTGGAACCATGTGACACACGCACACAAAAAAACAACAAAGGCAGCAGGAAAAAAGCAAACTAAGCAAACAAAAACAAACGTGAACTAGGACAGCTAGGTCAATATGGACACGGGCACTCACAGTTTGTTGAAGAGGATGAGCACAGCGGCGTTTTGCAAGGGCTCTGCAGAGAGGACAGACAGCAGCTGCACACAGGAGGCAGACACCTGGCACGTGTTGGCAGCGTCAATCATGAACTGAGAGGAGACAGGAGGGCATCACTGAGGAGGTTGTTGCTGCACGCCCAAGACCATGAACCATCTGCTTCCATTCATACATGAATATAAGGAGCTGTCCCCTGGAGACGCACGCTGGGCATCAAATACTGAATTCAAGGAAATCAGAACTCTAGTGGTTAACTAATGATATTAGGAGCAGAAATACAGCGAATGTGAATCCTGCCCCCTCCCCAATTCCATTCCTTTTCCAACTGCTTCCTCCAATTCGGGGTCGCTGGGAACAGCCTTTCCCAGCGAGCAAGGGGCCAAGGCAGGATACACATTCGACAGGACGCCAGTCAGCAGGGCTCATACAGACACAAACACAGATGCGCACACACCAGGGACAATTCTGCTAGAAAGCCCATGAACCTCCCAGGATGTCTTTAGCACCCAGTGGAAAGCCATGCAAGAGCACTGAGCTCCAGAACAGAACCCAGGGCCCCAGCACTGCGAGGTAGCAGTGCAAACCACCATACCGCCCCCAAGTGAAACCATCACTCACAATGACAGAGGAGCAGTCTCGGTAGTAGCTGGACCAGATTGGCCCCATGCATCCCCCCAGCTCCCTCACTGTCAGCTTCCTCTTGTGAAGCATCAGGTCTGTGAGGTTGGTGCCGACCTGCAGAGACAGCAGGACAGTGCCGAGGACTGGTCTGCATACAGCCTGCATACTACCAAAAGAAACACTACTGTTCTGGGCCTGTGGGCTGCTCATTCTGTGTATTGAGGCAAATATAAAGCTGTTTAAACAATAACTTTATGTCAGGAGTGGAGCAGTTTGGCTGCCACAATTAATTGAGCTCTTCGTGTTAGCAGTGTGGGCCTTACTGAATTCATGTAATTACACAGTACAGAAACTGGCCTTGTTAAAGCAAATAAAGATTTTCTTATGGCAGAAATGATTCCCATTTTCTATGCTAATTCTCCTAGACCTGAGTCACTGTTAATGACACTTTACTCTCACATGTTGAAACTGTGTTTGGAGGTGCCGACATGTTCTGAAATGGTTTAACTCTTATCTTACCGATCGTCGACACTGTTTCTCTTGGGGGTTTTAGTTCTGAAGTTGGGCTCGTAAAGTCTGGTGTTCCCCAAGGCGCAATGCTGGGCCCCAGGCTATTCAGGTTTCCACAAGGTCAGATATTAACATCAGTCTGACTTGTCATTTCTATGCTGATGATACTCATATCTATGTCCATACTAAACCTGAAACTGACGTAGCTGTCTCTGAACTCTCCAATATACAGTGTATATCATATATATATATATCATATTTGCATCTATGATATAAAAACCTGGATGTTCCAAGAACTTCCTTCAGTTAAACTGCGAGAAGACTGAAGTCATGCTACTCGGCACCTCCCATCACCTTCATAAAGCCAAAGCAGGAACGCTGTCTGTGGACAGCAATGTGCTTGAATTTCAATCAAAACTGAAGAATCTAAGGATGGTATTTAATCCTGGCTTGACTTTTGACTATCATAATACTATACAAAACATCATTCTTTCATCTGAGAAACATCGCCATACTATGTTGCTATGTTGACTTTGACTATATCAGAAAAGCTGGTGAACATATTTGTCTTTTCCAGACTCAATTACTACAATGCCCTACTTGTTAGAGTAGCTAAATTCACACTGAACAAACTCTAATATGTTCAGAATCCTGATCAGGTCACATGAAAGTTATCACATTACTCCTGTCCTGGAGTCCCTGCACTGCTTTCCTATCAGGTTTTGAATCAACTACAAAATCCCCATGCTCCTCATGGCTTGGCACCTCACTACCTTTGTTCCTCTGACTCTGGGTTTCTGTCTCTTCCCCAGATTCGTTTACACTCTATGGGTCCCAGAGCTCTGGAATTCTGTCCTGAAGGACATGAAAGTCACCTTCTCTGAGTGCATTTAAATCTAGACTCAAAACCCTTCATTCTGCTGCACCTCTAATAAAATTAATAATAATAATAATAATAATAATAATAATACCGTGGGCAGAGTGGCTGGTGGTTCACCAACATCAGAGTGGTGGTCCCTCAGACTCAGCTGTGAACTTTGTTAAGACAAAATGACCAGAACACGGGAGAACTACTTGTACCCAGAGGATATCAGGACCTGTCCATCTTTTTGGATGTGTCACAGACACAGCATACTCACCAACATACATAAAAAGACCATTTATAAAGTCTAATCACAGGACTAGCGGCCTCACAATTCTTACAGAAAGAACTTTTACCAATAAGTGCTTCCTTTCTGTTTAGCTATAAACGTACTTAAATCAACATCAAAATGAAAACTTTTATTATTAAATTCAAGCCTAAAGATTACTAACGAAGAATGCATGTTGAATTTAAAATCAAGCTTACTTTTGAAATTATTCCTAGCACATTTCCTATTCCAGGAACCAATAAGACAGCAACAGTCATCATATAACGTGGATAACTGTATTCAGGTCAGGCTGTATAGAGGATTTATAGGAACAGTCAAAGCGACAACGCGCAGTGATATAGCCTCAGCTGGGTAAACTGGGTTTGCTCGAAGTCACTGTCTGGTTGATAACGAGCCCAGAGGAAGGATATTCTGCAGTCGTTTCAACAGCAGCGTCTTACCAACCCCCGTAGCCCCCAGCAGCAGACACATTTCCACGCCACTGGTGACAGCAGCCGCACCGTGATGAGAATCGCCGCCTGTTTATTTAAAGACCATCATCGCCGCTCACAACCCCACCAGACCCCATGGAGACCAACCTCGCTCTGATAGGTCTACGGAGCTGTCAATTAATCCATTCTAAATGGTAATTGGTCAAACCGGAGGTTTCCATGGTTGTCGCTTCAGCTTGAAAGTAGCAAGGGATTGTGGGCTATGTTGGAGAGGGAATCGGAGGACCATTGTTAACTTTCCGTGTTTGGCAAAGGAATTTCTGTACCAGTTCATACATAGTCGGAAAATGTGTACTTTGCTCATGCACATAACGCTACTATATAACATTTCACAGTTACCATTTTTATAAGTTTTTTAATCAATCTCACATTGTCAGACGAGTTATTATTTTGCAGAGTGCGGTGGCAAAGCTGTTCCTTCAATATCTCATCATCTATACATTACATCATCATTTTTATACGTAATATGTTTAGCTGTAATAATAATAATAATAATAATAATAATAATAATAATAATAATAATAATAATTGCTTACACTTATGTAGGACTTTTCTGGACACTCCACTCAAAGCACTTTACAGGTAATGGGGATCCCCTCCACCACCACCAATGTGCAGCCCCACCTGGATGATGCGACGGCAGCCATAGTGCGCCAGAACACTCCCCACACACCAGCTCTCAGTGGGGAGGAGAGCAGAGTAATGAAGCCAATTCATAGAGGGGGATTATTAGGAGGCCATGATTGGTAAAGGCCAGGGGGAAATTTGACCAGGACGCCGGGGTTAAACCCCTACCCTTTTCGAGAAACATTTTACGTCTCATCCGAAGAACGACACCTTTTTACAGAATAGTGTCCCCATCACTATACTGGGGTATTAGGACCCACATTGACTGCAGGGTGAGTGCCCCCTGCTGGCCCCACTAACACCTCTTCCAGCAGATACCTTAGTTTTTTTTCCCAGGTGGCCTCCCAACAAGGTACTTACCAGCCCCACACCTGCTTAACTTAAGTAGCTTGCCAGTTGTGAGCTGCAGAGATTGTTGTGAGCTGTATATCTCGTATTCCTTGTTTCTAACCCCACTGATAGCTGATGTGTGGGGAGCGTTCTGGCGCACTATGGCTGCCGTCGCATCATCCAGGTGGGGCTGCACACTGGTGGTGGTGGAGGGGAGTCCCCATTACCTGTAAAGCGCTTTGAGTGGAGTGTCCAGAAAAGCGCTATATAAGTGTAAGGAGTTATTAATGATTATGAAAGGCCAAGCTAGGAAACTCGAGTGGCCCAGTGACAGGAGGTGGCCAGAAGAGGGCGCTGAAGCGGGCAGCCGCGCTAGTTCCGGGTGTGGTCTCTATGGGAGGGAAGCAGGAAGCGGAGGGAGGGCCAGAGAACCAGGAGACTAGAGGGAGCTGAATCTAAAGAACTGCGTTTCCGAAAGCAGCCAGCAGCCAGAAGCTAGCCATGGGCAAGGGAGCAGGCACCTTCGAAAGGCTCCTCGGTAAATTGTCTTCGCTTTGTTCAGCTGTATTGCTAGTCTTTGTTTCCATGTATTTCCATTCGCAGTGCGTGTTCAGCGCGAATCGGGTCTCTCCCCATTGTTTCCAGCCGGCCTGAGCTGGAGGCCTGGCGGACTCAGGCCGGTTCCGTTCCCCCGTGTCCCCTGTCTGCCCTGGCCAGCCCGCAGACTCGTCCCGGTGGACACTGCCCGTGTGTTTTCCATTCGTTTCGCTTCTACGTATGGGGGCTGAGACTCGTCCTTGCCAGCTGGCCGGGTCTGTAAACCGGCGCTTCGGCCGGTTCCGTTCGTGAGAGACCGGGAGTCGCGCCGCCGGACTCCAGGGGTCACGATGCGGTTTCAGTAAAATCGCCTTTCTGATGAGAACCCGGCAGCTCTTAACCGTGTCTTCTGGCGTTTAACTAAATGACAAGGTCTTGCGAAGCAATTAAAAACAAATCACGGTGTAGGATTTAAGATGCATGATGTATAATGCCTATTTTTAATATATTTGAAGTAGTGGTGGTGATATGTATTTTCTCAGGGTCTGTTCTATTAACTTCAAAGCGTGTGTCTAAGAAATGGGGTTTTAAAGATGCGGATTGGTAGTCAGAACGAACACGGATTCGCTATTGACGGCAGACCCACTGTGGCCCAGCTGGCTGATAAAAGATGAAGAACTGAGCTGTCGTATACTATACTGACACCTGAAGAAGGCTCCACGGCCGAAACGTTGTGTTTTCTTTCTTCTTTTTTCAGCGTGGAATAAACCTATGACTTGTTCCTTTGCAGCCTACGTATGCTGACGCAGCTCCCCACCTGTCGTATACTATACAATGTCGTCTGCTTCCTGATATTCCGGCCTGAGCAGGACCTGCCTTGTGCTGTATCGGGTAGCTCGTCCTGTGTAACCTATTTCCACCTGTGCTGCCCAGGCCGTGGCAGATGGCGCTGGGCCGGCCGTGCTCATCAGAGCACATTCGTGATTAACAGGGGACTCTGCCCTCTCGCACACGTTTGAATGTTGTGATGTTAATCTGCCGGGATGTAGAAGCTCCCTCAGGCCCGTTCTGCCTGCTGCAGGCCCGTGTCTGTGGGTGGACAGAAGGGAACCGCGTACCGCTCAGTACCGGCCATGGGTCCGACGCGAACAGGCTGTTGAATGGCCCAGCGGGCTCCTCTGCTCTGAACATGTTGTTTTTGTGCCGGTGTGTCCCACGGCCCCAGGCGACTGAGAGCGTGTCGCTGTGGCGTTTTTCTCCTAACCTCACTTGTTGTGGTGTCACTCTTGGCTCCTGAGCGGGGGGAACAGTGTTATTTTAACAGCAGTGAGCAGTTCGGCCGCATCTTGTGTGGAGTTTGTTTCCCTCTGAGGCAGCCCCACAGTGTCTGCTAGCTGACCCCAGTTAAGAGCAGGTCACCCTCAAGCTTGTCCTGGGATGGCAGTGGCTGCTGTTGACTATTCCTCCTGTTTATTCTTCACAGATAAAGCCACCAGCCAACTGCTGCTGGAAACAGACTGGGAGTCTATCCTGCAGATCTGTGACCTCATTCGTCAGGGTGACACCCAGTGAGTATGATGTCATCCAAGGCCCAGCAGCACAGCCTGTAACCGCAGAACTCATAAAGCAGTCCCAGAACTTGGGCCTTCATGTTCAGTGATCAATTGATCATATTTAGGTGGAGATACATTTCTAAAACAGAGGAAACAGTCAGGATATACAGTAGTTTTGACATCTGAGAAAACCACATGATCGAGGAAAGGCTACGTTGTGGCAAGAAGACACAAAGGACAGACAAATAAAGGTTTAAAAAGAGGACATTTGGCAATCTAGCTCAGTCCTGCTACCATTGTTTAACTTCTGTACAGACTGTTCCTTTGTTCTGTTAGAACATTACAATCTCAGGTTTAAATTCAAGATGACTGATTCAGCTGAGGTGGAGCCCTCATAATGGTTACGTTTTCAGGGAGGTCCTAGCAGGAGAAGGCAGGAGGGGATAGAACTTTATAAAGCCAGTTTTCACAAATTAGTTATTCATTCAGAAGAAAAGTATTCTCAGTTATGGAAAAAATAGACATTAAAGAGCAAGGAGGATATTGCACTCGACCCGACGGGACTGCTTTTCAAGTGGGTTTTGTCTCCGCTGTTTAGGGCGAAGTATGCTATTGCAGCCGTCAAGAAGAAGCTGAATGATAAGAACCCTCACGTAGCTCTGTACGCCCTGGAGGTGAGTCCTGTGCCACACTCACACTGCTCTGCTTGTGCCCTCTCAGCACTTGCAAAACTGGTTGTAACTTGCAAGTCTCCTGACCTTACTGATCCTTACATCTGTAATTCATACAACCTGTAAAGGAATGTACTTTCACCAGCTTGTGCAGCTTCAGTAAATGTCTTTTAGAGACAGATTAAAAAAGTTTCTGACCTAGAACTGACCTGGCATTACCTTTTCTGGGATAACTTGTTAAATATTGTGCTCATTATTTGGAATAAAGTTTCAGATTGCCGTATGTTTTCAAGCATTATTATAATGGTTTAGGATTTTAGGGAGCAGATGTGAGGCTACAGTATTGTTAAAAAACGAGGCTCAAAAGAAAAGTACAGCTCTTTACTGTTGGTTACCTGATGTCTCCATCAGTGGTGGATGAAGTTCAACTCCAATTTGTAAAGTACTTTGGTATTCCCCGAGATGAAAAATTATACTATATGTTTATGCAGGGCATTATGATTATTATTACACTTCAGATTAATTTGTCAGTGGGCCATGATCAAAGAATCACATTCAGAATCATTTCCAGTGTATAGTTTCATTGGCACACTGGGGTCAGCAGTCTGGACTCGTGGGGCTCAGATGGGCTGATCACTGGCATTTGTACCTCATGGCTGCTTGACAGTGTTACACAGGAGCACACAGGGCACGAGGCAGTGACAGCGTTCAGATGTTCTGTCCTTTTGAGCAGGGTCCAGGTGTGCAACAGTGTGTTCAGCAATATTAATGGTTGTTGCCCGTCCAGGTGCTGGAGTCTGTGGTGAAAAACTGTGGCCAGACGATCCATGATGAGGTGGCGAGTAAGCAGACGATGGAGGAGCTGAAGGAACTGCTCAAGGTGAGGCTCGGTGTATTTCATCTCTCATTGCTCCTCCCCAGCTGCTTTTCATCCCAGTTCTCTCTGTTTCTGTGTCCTCTTTACTGCATTCAATCTCATGTCTCTCAAAGGCTCAAGGTCCACAGAATGGGATGTTTTTATAGGTGAAATAGACCTGTTGAACTTAGCAAACTTTGCTGAATTCAAGTCAATTTGGAGAAGAGCTGCTTGCTGTCTTGAGTTCTGGCAGAGCCAGTATTATTGGTGCTGACCTCCTGCTGGACCAGCCGTTTGTTTACAAGCAGTGCATGGAGGAAAGTGGCTTCTAGCAGAGCACAGCTGTTCTGGGGGAGGAGTCAGCCGCAGCAGTCATGTGTCTCTGAGGCCACAACACAGACTGCTGTGACTTCCTGGTGATGTCATGTGCTCACATGGCACTCAGACAGTATATCAGGGCCTGTAGGGAAGTTCCTGACTCACTTTCAGATATCAGAACACTCTGGACAAACAGCACTTCAGATTCTTCCAAACTTCTCTTCTTGCAAAAGGTAAAGCCCCCTATAGTTTTTTAAATAAGTGTTGATCTTGAAGGTTCAACCTTGTTTAGTTTAAAAAAAGACCAGAAATTTTTGACAGTCTTTCACAGTGAGGAGTGGGGTGGTTATGGTGTACTCTAGACTAGTTTAGTAAGTAAATTCTTTGTGTGGGTGTTGTAGTGAGGTTGAGTGAGATTGTTGAAGCAATTTATTCAGAGGGCACACCGTGTGTACAGAGGCACAGCAGTAACATTAATGCATAAAATGCATTGCCTGGTGTAGAATTGCCACTTTATATTTGAAATGTCAAGGTTATACCCATCTTTTTATTTTCTCTTTGAAAAAACATGAATTAACCCACATTTCATTTCATTATTTGTCAGAAATTCACAACCTGTTTCTCTTCCTGTGTTGTGGCTGCAAAAGTTACTGTCTGACATGTAAGACAGGCAGTGGTTCAGGTGTGAACACCTGATGGAGGCTCCACAGCCAAAAATTGCTGATTCTTCTGCTTTTCAGCATGAAATTAACCTTTACTTGTTCCTTTGCTGACAACACTCCCTGCTCGAAAGTGTGCTGCGTTCTTCTATTTGGTAGTACAGTCTACTTTGACTGATAAAAAGAAGGGTCTCGGGCAGATGGGCTGTGTTGGAAAGCCATACTTTGAAAGATAAAGATAATTCTCACCACTGTGCTGGGTCTTTTCAGTGAGAGGTTTGAGCTGGTTGTTGTATTCAAGAATTAGTTAATTATTTTGGAATGAGTGGCCCAGGCGGTTTTGCACATTGTGCAGTGTGACGGTGGTTGTAGAGCCATGTGTAGTGTGTGGTCTGGCCTGTTTGTTTTGCTGGGCCGTGTTAAGGGAAGGCTGTGTTTTCTCAGAAACAGACTGAACCCAACGTGAGGAACAAGATCCTGTATCTGATTCAGGCCTGGGCCCACGCCTTCCGCAATGAGCCCAAGTACAAGGTTGTACAGGATACCTACCAGATCATGAAGGTGGAAGGTAAGGCCTCAAGGCTGTCTCTCTCTGTAAGTTCTTCTGCTAGAGCTTAGACCTGCAGCTGTCTCTGGCCTTGAATTCCACTAATGCTCTGAACTGCTTTCTCCTCAGGCCATGTGTTTCCTGAGTTTAAGGAAAGCGATGCGATGTTTGCAGCTGAGAGGGTAAGCTGTGCCCACACACATCTCCCTGTGCGTCAGCTTCCAAACACAGCGTTCCACATTGTCAATATGCTGTATTTCAAATGCATGTTCAGAGGAATTATGATGCTGTTTATCTGCCTATGAAAACTAACTTCACAAGGCAGCAGGAATAAAGGAATAAAAATGGGGGCCGTTCTATGTGTCTGTACTATGAATCCCTCTGCTGGCCTCACGATTGCACTAAAATGCACATCAACAGTTGGTGCCTGTGTGTGTCCCAGTGCTGCAAGCCATGAGCAAGGAATGCTTGTGAACTGGTGGTGTAGAAATATGGAAGTATTCTTATTATTTATAAAGACAATTATTAAATAACCTTGTAGTACTCTGTAATACATTTAATTGAAATTATTTTGTGTGACTGAAACAGTGTTCTTGGGTATTGGGTTCACCAAAGAAATGTGGAGGCCATTATGTATGACACCACTATAAATACAGTATAAATGGGCAAATCCGTGCTAGTGACAGGCTTAAGGATCTGCTCACAGATTAGTGTGAAAAGACGTGTGTGACTGGGTGATGTCTCTCTGTCCAGGCTCCTGACTGGGTGGATGCGGAGGAGTGTCATCGCTGCAGGGTTCAGTTTGGGGTCGTGACCAGAAAGGTGAGCCTGCTGGGATGCTGCACATGTGGCATTAACAGGAGCTTGGGGGGCTGTAGGGCATCCTGACCAGACTGGTGTGAAGATCAGTGCATGCTGGACAGGTGTCTACCAAGCTGTTCCTGGAGAGCCTCAGGTCTGCAGCATGTCTAGGAGAATAACATACTCATTAAGATTAAACCCGAGTTATGGTGGCTAAATTTCTTTATATAATTATATAATTGTGAGCTGTTTAGAGATTATTGCAACTGATGTCAATTAAAACACAGTAGATCTGGAGTTATTCAGAGTTTGGATTGACTGATTCCTAGTGGAAGTTCAGTTCAGTTTATTTGTTATATGCACAAGTGCAATAAAATGCTTATTTGCATGTATGCTCCAATAAAAAAGACATTAAAGCAAATGTCAAAAGCATAAAAACAGCAGCAACAACAAGAAGTAACATACATCTTTAAAAAGAAAAGTCAGACAAGCAGTGTGTGAAGAAAAAAAAACATGAGTCAGTGGTAGGTGTACAGTTCAGTCATCTGACAGCTTGTGGGAAGAAACTCTCTCTGAATCTGGAGGTTCGTGCCTTCATGCTCCTATAATGCTGACCTGAGGGCAGGGGGGAGAGCAGTGATGAACCAGGATGACGGGTGTCCTGAACGATGCTCCCAGCCTTCCTGAGACGGCGAGTTGTAAAAATGTCCACAATAGAGGGGAGCTCTATTCATTTGTGTGACTGTGCCTCATCCTCTCTGCACAGCATCACTGCCGAGCCTGTGGCCAGATCTTCTGTGGGAAGTGTTCCTCCAAGTACTCCACCATCCCCAAGTTCGGGATTGAGAAGGAAGTGCGCGTGTGCGAGCCCTGCTTCGAGCTCCTTAACAAGTGAGTCGCTCGAACCCTGGCTCCAGAGCTGGGCCTCTCCGGTTTGGTACTTGTTCATTAGTACAAGCAAACATTAACATATGATGGGGGAATGAAACCTCTGGAAAATCACAGCCAGTGTGAAAGACCTTCACTTTCCCCTGTGAAAGAGCTGGTATTTCACATCCTCCTCGTAACTCTTCCTAGCTAACATTTGCTTTGTGCTGTTTTAGAGTGTCTCGGGTGGGGGTCTTGTAGATGCAGAAAGGAAGATGGCGGATGTATGAAATGAATGTTTCATTCAGGTGTGCACCAAGGAAGAAAACCACCTGCTTCAGGCTGAGGAGGGATGAAGTTCTGTGCTAAATATTATTAGTGTAGAAGAGCCTGACGTGTTACAGGTGCTAAAAACGCTTAAGATCAGGGCCTGAAGGTGTTGTACCGGTCTAGAAATGAGATCCTATTCATAGGCTGTTAGAAAAGCTCTTCCAGCTGTCACCAGTGGTTCCCCTTTCTTAGACAGCCCCCTCCCTACCCCTGTTGTTCCTCCTCTCGATCTCTAATTGGTGCCATTTCTCTTCCTCGCCCTTTGTGTAGAAAAGTGGAAGGCAAAGCGTCGGGTACCACTGAGCTGCCCCCCGAGTACCTGACCAGCCCGCTGTCTCAGCAGTCTCAGGTAGTGGTCGAAGGATCAGTAAGTAATTCCCTGCCTTCCACACCTTCGTGTCCATGCACTCACCTGGCCTGGGGGGTCTCCTGGGCGCGCTGCACTCGCTGGACCCGACACACTGCGCTGCTCTGCACTTCCTGCACAAGCACACAGCTCCGCCTAGAGTTATCCCCATCGTTAGGAAGAGCCCCCGGGCGGCTCTCACTCCAGACACCACTTGTACATGTTCAAAATACTCGGTTCACAGCCTTAGTTGAAGGTGCATTGCCTGTCTATGCAGCAGAGTTCCCGGCTGTGACAGGTTTGTCTTTGTAGAAAGGTTGCCTTGAGGTGCTTAGTGTTACTGGAATCAGTTGCACGGCCTCCTGGTGCTAGAACTAGGGTTTCCGGTGAAGGAAGGTGGCATTCAGCACACTCAGGGCAGGAAACCAGGAATGTCTCCTTTTGACTCATCGGCAGTTACTAGACAGGGAAAAACATCAGAATCCAGGTTCTTTCCAGGCTCATCAGTTTCCCTTTCACTTGTTAGTTTTGATATAACTTTAAGACTAACGTACCCTGCATTTTTAACAGATTTGTACATTTAGACTCCACATGATTCTACTACCGTAGCAGTTAATTCCCATTCCATATGTGACACTTTGTTAACGATAAAAGCATTTACTTGCCAGTGCAAAACTGATCTCCGTCAGTCGGTACATGATCCCCATGCTGTCCAACCTGAAACTGCTTTTGCTTCATGTGTTTAAATGCAACAGTAAATTAGCATGCATTTTCCTCATGGGATCCCATTGCAATTAGATGTTTGTAGATAATTTGTTTTCTAGTAAATGACTAACCGTTAAATTTGACAGTAGCCTTTCTGGAGACCATTGTGCACCTTCCCCTACACTTGTCCAGATGCCCCCTGTCACTGCCCTGTCTCCCCAGCTGCCCCCAAAGCGAGATGAGGCTGCTCTTCAGGAGGAGGAAGAGCTGCAGCTGGCCATCGCCCTGTCCCAGTCGGAGGCTGAGGAGAAGGAGAGGATGGTGGGTAATCTGCAGTCTGTCACTGCACTGCCATTCTCTTCGACACGCACTCTAAGCAACCCACACATAAGAACACAAGGAAACCAAGTGTCCGTCGTCAGTTAGTATCCAATAAATCCCCAACTGTTTCAGGCGGTTGACCTCGCAGTTCTAGACCCTTCAGAAATGTTTGTACAAGGTGATGAGAACAATGGGGTGCATGCTTCACCACTACACACTCCATCGCTGCGTAGTCATTCACACAGCTCTGTCGCATCTTGCAGATCTCCCTTCCCAGCTCCGTAAGTGTTGGGACTCCGGTTGTGCTCTGCTCGGCTACTGTCTTGATTCAGCTCTGTGGTTCTGTTGCAGAGGCAGAAGACCACATATTCAGTGTACCCCAAAGCAGAGCCGACCCCAGTGACTTCTTCTGCGCCCCCTGTCAGCACGCTGTATTCCTCCCCAGTGGTAAGACAAACCCTCCCTTAGGGTGCACCAACAGTTTTCCTGACACACAGCCGTTGGTGTCTGATGTGAAGCAGAGGTTGTTCTCTGATGTGACGTTTTGAGAACTGAATCTTTAGGTGTTGTTTTATCAACTGAGTTTATCTTTTCAGTTAATCCTGTGCCCCATGATGCTCAGAAGAACCAGTATTTCTTGCTGGCAGATGTATAATAATAATCTGGGCTTGTCTTTAGATTGTAATCTGGAATTTGTGCAGTCATGGTCTTGGGTTTTGAGATACTGCAGAACATCTTGTTGTCCAGTATGGTGATACCTCTTTCATGTGTTGCAGAACTCCTCTGCACCCACAGCTGAGGAGATCGACCCAGAGGTAAGACCTTCTTGTTAAGTAGCTGTGCCCTATGCAGTGTGGTTGCTTGTTTGCTTGTCCAGTAGTCTTGCCCTGTCTGCTGAGCCGGTCTCAGCTGAAGAAACCTGGATTTCTTTTCTGTGGAATATGTGATGCTGCTCTCCAAGTGTTGATCTCTAGCTTCTGCTGCTCTTAGTATCTGTGCTCATGCATATTGAAACCAGAGTTGTTTTAGGTTCCTCTTTACATAAAAAAATATTTGAAATTATTTTAAAATGTATATAAAGATTTTGTGCCTTAAATTCTTTATTGCTCTTTATTTTACAATGAATATAATGGAATAGATTTTTCCTGAATATATCACCTTGAATAGTACGCAGAAGAGAAATGAAACAGGTGGATTCAGTGCCGTGTGTGATGTCTCCTCAGCTGGCTCGCTACCTGAACAGGAACTACTGGGAGAAGAAACAGGAAGAGGTCCGAAAAAGCCCCACCCCCTCTGCTCCCGTGCCATTGACTGAGCCCCTGCCAATCAGCCAGCCTGTTGAGGTGCACCCACCCCCTCAGCCAATCGGTGTTGTAGAGGTAATTCCATCCTGATTGGTTGTCATACAGTCACTTCAGAACAGATCGAGCTGGTGATGGGAGAGCAGTGTTTGAGTCTTAGGACTGGGGTCCCCAGGCCTGGTTTTCTAGGTCTCCTTTTAAATAAACAGTTGAGCCATTTAAATCCGTTTCTCCGGTCTTCTTGAGACCTGGAGAATAGACTGATTGTGGTAAGACTGCATTGGTGTTTGGAGTTGAATGTTGGTGTGAATTAGCATTTGTGTCAAGGTTGTGGGTGTAAATTGGTGTGAGACTGTAGAGAGTGTTTGTGTGCCCCTCGGTGACCCAGTACGCTCTCTCCTTCAGCAGCAGTACCAGAACGGGGAGTCGGAGGAGAATCACGAGCAGTTCCTCAAGGCCCTGCAGAATGCCGTCACCACCTTCCTGAACCGCATGAAGAGCAACCATATGCGCGGCCGCAGCATCACCAACGACAGCTCTGTGCTGTCGCTCTTCCAGTCCATAAACAACATGCACCCCCAGCTGCTGGAGCTGCTCAACCAGCTGGACGAGAAGCGCTGTGGGTACCCCAAACGCCTGGGCTCCACAACCTCATGCTAAGCCCCTGAACTTGTCTTGTGTCTGTTGTTAAAGTAGATTTTTCCTGGGCCTCTGCATGACTACACTAGTGTCGTCTTCCTATACTGATCGGTGTGTGTCGTGTGTCCAGCTTGTGTGGTGTGGCGGCGACCTTGGTCTGTGCCAGCAGCAGCCCTGTGACCCCTCTAGCGAGTCCCTGTCTGTGCAGTACTCCGCTCTGCAGCTTCCCTCTGTCCCTTTGTTTCGACAGTGTACTACGAGGGGCTGCAGGACAAGCTGGCCCAGGTCCGAGATGCCCGGGCGGCCCTGAACGCGCTACGTGACGAGCACCGCGAGAAGTTGCGCCGCGCTGCCGAGGAGGCTGAGCGCCAGCGGCAGATCCAGCTGGCACAGAAGCTGGAGATCATGAGGCAGAAAAAGCAGGTAATAGTCCCAGCGGCCAGCAGCACCTCATGGTGCGGGGACATGGGCTTCTCCCGGCTCTCATTCCAGCTCGGATCAGATGCGGAGCTCCGTGTCCGTATTCCAACCTTTTTAAGGGGATGACGGGTGTGTTGCAGGAGTACCTGGAGATGCAGAGGCAGTTGGCCATCCAGCGCCTGCAGGAGCAGGAGAAGGAGAGACAGATGCGCCTGGAGCATCAGAAACAAACCATCCAGATGCGTGCGCAGATGCCAGCCTTCTCCCTGCCCTACGCCCAGGTGAGCTCCAGCAGGGCACCTGGCGGTTCTTCTGGCCCGCCTGCTCGGCGCTTTGCTCTGCCCCATGTTTAATTCTCTGTATCTCGTTCATCCTTTTTGTGGGTGAGTTTGAATTCCTTTTGAAATGGTTTAGCCTAGTGTATTATTAAATGCACACAAATGCTTATTAAAAGTAACAGATGTGTTATGGAACATTGTAACATTTTATTTTGAAAACTGAATTACCAATAACCACACATGCAGACAAAAATAAAGACAAGGTAGCAGCTTAAATAAGTTAAGGAGATGAGAAAATACTAAGACAACGTCATTTGTCTTGGTGTTGAGAGATCGTTGTTATTACTTGATTGAGGTGTTAGTGATCTCCCCCATCTGTCTGTTCCATGTCATCGCTGTTCTCTCTCTCTCCGAAGCTGCAGTCTCTGCCCCCAGTGGCAGGGGGGGTGGTGTATCAGCCATCCGGGCCCCCCAGTTACCCTGGCACCTTCAGCCCCTCGGGCTCAGTGGAGGGTTCCCCCATGCACACTGTCTACATGAACCAGCCTGGCCAGAGTGGCACAGCGCCGTATCCTGCCATGCCAGTTTCTGCCACAGGTGAGGGGCTCTGAGCGGTTTTTATATCCGGGAGGGGGCAGCTGGTGGCTTCTTCACCATAGACGTGCTCCGCTGTTTCAGAGCGTGAAATTAAGTGGCAGTTCGACTCGGCTGCTCTCTGGGTCCAGTAGGAGAACAGACGGGTTTATGGTTGTATAACAGGGGTGCTTTCACACGGGCCTCAGCTATATTGGGGGCATCTGCAGAAACTCTCTCACTGTTTAAAGGTACGCCAACAAATCATGGAGCTATCCAATTTTATCCAGGGCTTTTATATCCCCTTAGCCGAGTACGGTACCTTTCCAGGTAATAGCAAACGTTTTAAAAGGACTACAGTTTTTCCATGGCCATGTCACCCCTGGGTGTGGACAACGGTGTTGTTTTTCCTCTGGCAATTGAAGAAAAATTCACATCAGAGTCACGTCCTCTAAGACAGATGTCGTATCAAGTATCGGCATGCTACTGACCCCTAGACACACTGTAAGTGAATACTCACCTGTGCTGTCCTGGCTCCAGACCCCAGCATGGTGAATGCCTACCTGTACCAAGCCCAAGCAGCGGGCACCTCTGGGCAGACTGCAGCCCCTGGCCAAGCGGTGCCCACCACTAGCCCTGCCTACTCCACCTACCAGCCCACCCCCACACAGGGCTACCAGGTGAGTGACCAGAGAGTTTGAAGGTGCAGATTGCTGTGTGTGTGATGGAGTGAGAATGTCACGAATGTCATGATTAAGATAAGATCACTTTATTAGCCCTATAAAGGCATTAGGAATTTCGCAGACCCCACCTTGCTCTCCATGAGACACACAGACAGGGAGAGAGAAGCCTGGGGTTAGAGTTCAGGGTTCTCCAACGGAGTAGGATTCCTCTGCCGGCTGTGGGATTTGAACCGGCAACCTTCCAGCCACAGGCACAGATCCTTAGCCAAAGAGCCACCGCTCCGCCCCAATTAATGCTTTAAGTGGAAAAGAAAATCTGATGTACTGTATATTTGTAGATGGTAGTTTTGAGTTGTCTTTGAATGTGCCCTTCTACAGAGACACTTCATTTACGTATACATTTGCAAAACGTCTGGGGGGTATTTAAGGAAGTTAAATCGGAATGTTGCATAACAAGCCAAGGGCCAAGGTTTTGAACCAGGAACCTCCTGTCAGTAAGCTTAAATAGCTAGCCTCCATCTGGTTTTCAGAGGGGTTTGGACACTTAAGGGGGAGTTTGTTGATTGCTGTATGTGTGTCAATGCCAAGCGTAATGTCTGTGTTTTTCTACTTTTGTGCAGAATGTGGTTTCCCAGTCTCAGAGCATTCCTCCAATATCCCAGGGTCCTCAAAGCACTGGCATTGGGTACATGGGCTCTCAGCCTGTACCCATGGGCTACCAACCCTACAACATGCAGGTGAGGACACTGCCCTGTGCTAGATATATTCCTCCTCTCCCTGACTCTGTGAGTCTGTTGCACTGAGGTTGGTTGGACGTCTCCACACGTAGTCTACAGTCAAACCCAGCTGAACTAACCTGCTGAAACCGAAGTCTATTAAAGACCCCTGCCCCACTCTGAGTATACTTGGTAATGCCTCCCTTTGCTCCTCTCTCCAAGAACATGATGTCAGCTCTTCCTGGCCAGGACCCCAGTCTTTCTGCCCTGCCTCCACAGCAGCCCTACATGCCTGGGCAGCAGCCCATGTACCAACAGGTAAACACACCTCTTCTTTTCCACTTCTTCTCCATGTTAAGGACACTGAGAGGTTTTATTTCTTGGAAAGGGAATGCAGGACACACTGCACATGAGAGTGCCTTACGGATATTGCCCAGTGGTCCTGACCTGCTGTTGTGTGTTTCTTTGCAGATGGCTCCCCCTGGTGGCCCGCAGCAGCAGGTGCAGCAGCAGCCCCAGCAGCCGCCGCCCCAGCTGGCACAGGGCAGCGCAGAGGCACAGCTCATCTCCTTCGACTGACCAGCCCGCGGTGCTGTTGGGGGTCGGCGGCCAAACAACACTATGCTAACTGTCTACGGTCTCTGCCAGTCTGAGTGTATCAGCTTCTTGTCTTGCGCCAGTGCTCCCGGAAGCATTTGTTTTACTTTAGGAAAGCATGCCAGTTCGGAAGCAGGAGGAGGGGAGGAAGTGTAGCACATGAGCCGACTCCTCGTTCCCCTTGATCCCACTTCGTGCCCACCAGAAAGGGGAAGAGAGCTTGCGCTAAACTGATTCACAAACACGATTGCATGCCTCTTTAATTTGAGTTTGTCTTAATTATTAGTAGCATGTAGCCCACAGTGTTTTCCTGAAAAACACTGCCTTCATATTAACTGGCTTCTCTTCTCGCCTACAACATCTCCAGGAACTGAAGGAGTTTGGGGTGATTAATTTCCATCTAGTTTTCTAGTTTAGTGCAGGTAGGGAGCTTAAAGATGTCTTCATCCACTTGTAGAGACCATGGTGCAAGTCTTTTTTGTTTTCCCCACACTGTTAGTAAATATTAGCAAATTTTCCAACACTTCTATTAAAGTATAAAAAGACATTTTAATTTTTTCTTTGCCTACATTTATTTTTGCCAGATTTGCACCTTTTAACTTGTACACTTTTTTGAGTAAATTAGGGAGTGGGTGCCCACGCCCCCGTCTTATTATTATAATATTTTCAGCCTTCTCAAAAGATTAAAAGAAACCCGTGTTGCTGGAGATGTACATCCCTGCTGGATTTACATGGATCTTCAGATCATTTGTATTTAAGTGCAGGTTTTGACTACATCTCATAACACCAGTTAATTTACCCCAGGCTTCTATAAAACAAGAACACTGCAGTCTCCACTGGTCGCTCGTTCCCAGCCCCAAAATAAAGCATTAAAATGAAGCTCTGGACAGCTGCACAAGGCTCCTTCACTGACCCACCATGGGCCCTCTGCCTGTCGACCTCCCCTAATCTCTGTTGGACAGTAGCTGACGTGCTTTCGAGGTTTTGTGTATTTTCTGTCATTAATACTTAGTTTCCTTATGAAATAAATTACAAAATTATTTAACTAGCAATTGTTACAAGGTGTAAAAATACAATAAGCAACAGTTAATAAAAGCAAGACGGTAACCTTACTCGATCTAATATTGTTCTGTGGAGAATTGCATGTCTTGTATTGGCTTTGCAAACTGCAGGAGAGAGAGTGCAGCTGTTCATGAAAGATTTTTCTAATGTGAGTAGAGATCGGTTTTGTATAAAAAGTTAACACCGAGAGAGAGAAGGAGGAAGGGAGAGCTGGGTGCTAAAGAAATTGCATCAGGAAAGTATGTAACGCTAGGATCTGAGGTGTGTGGCCTCCTCAAGCCTGGTGAGTCACTCAGTCTGCCTCTGCTGCAGTAACTGCAGCTCAAGCAGGACACGTGACCACAGAGTCACCACTGATGCAACTTCGTTCCAGCCTGTCCTTGACGTTGGTGAGCTCCAGGGTGGATGTGGAGACTGAGGGTCATCGTGACCAAGCGAATAAGAGCAGAGACTCCAAGCAGGGGCCATGAGGCTGGTGCACAGCTGACCCTAATGCCTCACATGTGCAGTCGGACATTTTCAGAAACACGATGGAATGAGCTGTTCCTCGTCTGTAACAGGATCTGTACTCAGCATGTATGTATTAGGCGGAATGTCCGGTGATCTTCTGTAACCCTTCCATGGCATTTGTGATTCTTTTCCATCTTGCTGATTTTTCTGACCTTACAAAGTAATTTTAAAATTATATTTAATAAACTGTCCTGTTCTGTTTTTTTTGCTTGTTTTATCTTTGTTGTTGAAGCGGTTTGAGATTTGTGCTGTCAGATTCTGACAGCTGGAAATACACACTGGAGGCTGACCTGGAAATACATATTTTATTAATTTGAGGTTTAATTTTCAGGGTACAACATAATATTCTCTACACCTTATTTTCATGAGACGAAAAACAGGGACGCACTCAAAATCTTTGTAATTAGGAGTCCTATTTAATGAGAATTTCTGTAAAAAAGAGTCAAGAGCTATAGCTGATCCAACACCCCACCAGGGGGACTCTGGGTGTCAGTTTTCAAATCAAATTTTTCTGAAAACCAGACATTTGTTGCTTTCTGGCATCTCCATCTGGAATGAAAAAAGCTCCATCAGAATTCACATTTTGTTGACTTTATTTTTAAAGGGGAACAGCAAAAACTATTCTTATATTTTGGGGTTAGAAAGAATTGGCATTGAAGAGTGCATTTCAAACCACAATAAATGTAAAATGTACAGTACACAGTAATGTGTAAACTTTCAATTTACATCACAAAATAGATTAAATTTCCAGGCATGCGCAGCACTATATTCTGTGATTCAAAATGAGGCAACAAAACTTCCAGGGACATGACACGACCCTATTACATATGTAAACAAGCAAGCTTGTGAATACATCTCTCTTAATCCAATAGAAATATCACTCTCAACTTCAGGATGGTTTTGCCAACAAACACTACTTGTTTGCAGATCACGTTGGAACATTTATGTGGTGAAATGTCTTCTGCAGAACATGATATACAAAAATAGACACATTTTTACTTGTTAACTCTGCATGCAGATCACGTTGCAGCATTTCTGCTGCACAACCTGTCCTTATTCACATGTAAATCACATTACCTTAGTCATTACAGTGACTGGTGAGCAGGACAAGCTCCTACACGGCACAATTTGCACACCCAAAAACCGCAGAAACAGCCAATAATTCTTCCTGTAGCCTTCAACTGCCATATGGCCCCAGCCCCTCCCTGCCTGCCCTCCAGGAGAGGAGACTGAAGCTTCACAAAAGAGATCACCATAATCCCAGCAGCCCTGCCCTCCCTGCCTGTTCTCTTGCTCCTGTAGCTCGTCCGTTCCTCTTGTTACAAACTAAACACTATGTAATCTGAAACCTCAGCTCATTTAGTGAGAAAAAAATAATGATGGCAATGGGACCTCATCCAATCCTGTCCTACACGTGCACAGCACAGTTCAGCTCTTTAAAGCCAGGCATCATTAATTAGTTCTTTAAGGTCTTAATTAGGTCTTTAAGCGGACCTCAGCAAAGAGCCACCAAGAAGTCCCTTGTCCTTAAAGGACGAATTCCTGATCCCCATCTTACCAAGGGAATGGCTGGCTGGTTTCGATTGTTTTTTATAGAGCCCTATTAGTGAGAGGGAGAAGTTCAACTTAAGATTTTGGTCCCGTTTCTACATGTGTCTGTGGGTGCTGCTTTGTCTTTCCTCTAGGAATGGAGGTATGGGCAGGGAGGTCTGAGGGGTTGTATAGCCTTTTCTCTGGGAGAGAACACTGAACACCACCAGCCAGGGCCCTGGGTGACAGTCGGGGATGAATGAAAGTGCCCGTATTTTACTCACCATCCTCTCCAGGCGCAGTCCATTCTCGAAGGCCAGCTGGCGCAGGACGTCGATATCGGGCAGCCCCCAGTCAGGATTCCTGCAGAGAATCATGGGTGAGGAGCTGCTTCTGGTCATAGGGGCTTTGCAAATCCACACAGGGCTGGGGTCCTCAGTGCACAGGTAGACCCTGCAGCCCATTACTATCCAGGGAAGGACACAGCAGCCTTCAGCCTTGTGCCCTGAGAAGCCTCCTGAAGCACCAGGGGGATTCCCTCACCCATATCGGAGGAGCACAGGCAAAACATGCTTTTGCTTTACAATCAGCCAATTTGTATTTGTGATTAGGAAATTAATATAAATGATTTAATATTAATAAGAGGTTTTTCTTGGCTGACCCAGTCTTGCCTGTTGGTAATCATACCTTTGGCTCCTTTCTGGTGTGCTGTGGCTATGATAGATATTTTCTTTCAGGTTCAGTTTTTTCTTTAACACAAAATTTTGGTTTTCATTTTCACTTTCCATCTTCAGACTGCAAACACTGAAGTCAAAATGGGACAGGATGATCGGATGTTCACAGGATCTGACCAACAGGAGACAACTGTCCCAACACTTTTGCTCCTCCAAACAGAGGCTCGGCACTATCAATTTGTTTAATTGACCCAAGAGAGTAGAAATGAATTGACTTTATTATTTGAAAATAAAATACAGAGGAGTTATACTTATCAGTCATGTGTTTTTCATGGGAAGTTCACTGTCCCAGTACTTTTGTAGGACATTGTATATCTATGTATCCTAAACTGTGGGTCACATCCCCAGAAATACCTGACAACAGATGCAATTGCATGGAAAAGAAGTTGCAAAACCATCGAATTAATGAAGTGTGAAACTTCCACTGTTCTTTGTATAGATCACAAGAGCCTCTGTGTTAGAAATGGTACAGCAGAGTCATAAGGTATCTGCTGCATCTCCTCTAAAGCCCCTAGACTCACAGACAGGGCGAGTGGGCGTGAGTGTGATGTCATACCGCTCTTGCAGGCTGCGGTCCAGCTGGACGTTGCTGTCGGGGATGATGATGCCGTTGATGGCGTAGGGCTGCGAGGGGAACAGTGGGGTGGGTTAACGATGTCATTGCAGCAGACCTGCGCAGTCACAGAGCCGCATGTGCAACAGCAACACTCCTGCGTGCATCACCTTCACACCCTGTGCTGAGACTCATCTAGGTGTCTTCAGGGCTCATTTTAAATTAGATGGCTAAGCAGATTAGGGATAAGCTGGTGTACTGAATTCGAAATAAATAAAAGGCGTTTTATAATACAGAAGAAAAGAAGAAGGCTACAGAAGAAACAGGCTAATTAAACCCATAAATTAAAAACTTGTTGGAGTCTTAAACCTCATAAAATGTTTTCTCTAAAATAATCTACTTAGCTAAAAGAAGACAGACATCCTTCGTGGAGACCCAATTGTACAAAATGTCTAATAATGGACAAGTAAAGGTTTATTTGGCTGTGGAGTCTACTTCAGGTGTCAGGCCGAATCGTTGTGTTTCTTTTCCTCTCTTTTCAGTATAAAATAATCCTTTACTTGTTCCTTTGCAGCCTACGCATGCTGGCGCAGCTCCTTACATGAAAGTGTCTAACAGTTAGCAGTCAGCTCCCACCCCTGGCGCACACATACCCCGAAGGTCATCAGCAGTCCCCTGGCTTTCAGCAAGTGTCCCGACCCTTTAAACACTCCCTGTGCACAGAGACACAGAGACACAGAGACACACAGTCAGAACCCGAGACGCCTCCCCTCTGCTGCAGCTCTGGGGTGGAGTTCACCTACATGTCTGCAGGCTTCTACTCAGCTCTGCATTACCTCTCAGTGTTGCTGAGCTGTTACTCTAGCTTCCTTATGAACAGTCTATTCACAGTGGGTTTAAAACTTAGACTCACTAGACAGGTAGCTCAGTGCAGCAACGACCACAGCTCTGTGTGGAGGGGGGTGTTGTACCTCAATAGTGCTGAAGGCACAGAAGTGCAGCATGTTGATGCTCAGGATGATATCACAGGCCCCCCTGGGCAGCCCAGCCCACCTCTCCCAGGGCTCCCCAGCATCCAGGTGCACAGGCTGCAGCACGTTCTTCACCTGGGTGGCTGAGATGTAGGATCTGATGCTGCAGGAATAATACCAAACTGACACTGCAGGAGTCCATACACACTGCAAGGCCTAATGCATGTTCTATTCTGCTCTGCTATCTCGTGCGGAAATGCTCTAGAAATACTGCATAAACAGTTCAAAACAAAGAGCACGCACGGCTAGCGATACTACTATCAGTGCTGCTGTTATCTTATTCCCAAAGCTCAAATCGACACCGATCGGAAGTGAGGACTGGTGCTGTGGAAACAGCACGTTACCTCTGCCGGGACTCCGCACTGATGTCCGATGGCTGCCAGGTGACGAGGGGCAGGTCCTGGGCGAAGTGCACGACGTGCTGGCCGGTGCCCGAGCCCAGCTCCAGGGCGAACAGCGGGTGGTGGCAGCGTTCCCCCAGCAGCGTGCGCAGGCCGGCCAGCAGCCTGTCCTTGTTCCGCTCGGCCGCGGGAGACAGCAGCATGGTCCACGGCAGCAGGGAGGCAGCGAGCTTCTCCGGGGAGCCGAGTGTGGCTTCTGGGGAAGTACTGCACTAAGAGGATTCCTGCTGCCCTGCCCCCCGCCCTGTCACGGGCCTGGCACACAGCTGGCACGAGCTCAGGGCTCAACGTGACGTGGCTGCACGTGCGAGGAACCCTGGGCTCAGCGTCAACGCGTCGGGTTTCTCACTGCGGTATTAGTGACCACCAGCAAAGCATTAATATTGGACTGAGCAGGGTGATACTGCAGAACTTGACTTCAGAAGGCAGGGGGCTCAGCTCCAGTCTCGCAGGGCCTTAGTGTCTGCAGTGCCTTTGTTCCACCTGAGCTCTTAACTACTCAACTGATCCGCTCATCAGCTTAACTGGGCAGATGAGGCACCTCCCAGTTCTTTAGGAGCTGGAAATGTAAGGAGAACTATGAGACCTGCAGGGGTTGTGCACCCCTGACTCACAACTGTTGCACCGTGTTGCATTATTTAAGCACCAATGCAGAGGGCACAGCACTTGGTGAAGATCAACGAAGGGGCTGGTGACTTTGAGCCCTTATACTGTCATACACATTTTCACATTACTGAAGAATACAGCAGCCTTGTCTGGAGCTCGTGAACTGCGTTAATCGAGTAATCGAGTGTGTGGAAAGGTAACACAGGGATTAACTTGCACGTAGCAATATTCCAATCCCCTTCCGTCCACCCCGTCTGTGTGCACGGTGGTGTTTGTTAATAAAGTTTGAAGACGGGCGGTGCATTGTGGGTAGGTCAGGGAGAGTGGAGGACGCCATGTGCTTTTGAGACGGGGCTGGAAGTAGCGGTAGAGCTGGACGCGGCTGCAATCTTAAACAGAAGGATCTGAGACGCACATTTCTTTACCCGAGTGAGAGCCGAGATGTACCGAAGCAGGCACTGCCTCAGAACTGCGCTGCGGCTGGCCTCGCAGACGTACAGGTGGGCGCCGACCGGTACCGGTCCGGGGTTCGGCCGGTTACGGCATCTTTTTGTAACCGGAGTGCTGCAGCCCGTGAAGTGCCTTCAAGGACAGATTGCACGTCGGGGAATAAGATGCAGACGGGTCTGTGCCGGGTTCCGCTCGGGCCGTGCCGTATCCCTCAGTGGGGTTTGTCCCTAGAGCAGCGGTCATCAAAGCTGGGCGGTGGGGGGTAGTTTAGTTTCGCTGTGGGAATATCTGGTTGTAAGAAGTCTCCTTTCCGTAACCGGGTGATCAGGTGTCCGACGAGACGTTATGGTCAGAAGTGATGGAGGCAGAATTTGGATTCACGGCCGAAATCCGTATCGAGCGGAGCCAAGGTCAGTCCTGTCACCCGGCTGTGAATCCGACAGGCTCCTGGGACCGGCTGCTGTAAAAGGTGCTGAAATATTAAGGAAGGAGAAGGTCGACACGTTTTGCACTAGTGTCATGGAGTCGGCATACTAAGATGCACCTTTAAACACTCGCGAATACCGCGGGGGAAAACTAGCATTGAGCTGCGGAGGTTTCGTGACACCGGTCACAGATCCTCCGTGCTGTGAGGGGTCTCTTCCTGCAGGGATTAGAGCCCTTGCTGTAATAAACTCTCATGTGGGAGCTAAATAAATCTACTTCATATTAAAAAAACGTGCTCAGCATTTCGAAATCCCCCTTAAAATGTTTGTCGCAGACAGGTATCTCGGGTATCAGCGGGCATGTGATTGTAGTTGTTTACGAGGTGCCCTGTGGTCAGTTCCTGTCAGAGGGTCTGGTGTAACTGCTCTGTGCTACAACACCGGCTGTTGTGTTATTTGGTCCTCAGTCCTGCGGGATTTTATACGGCTCTCTGGAATCAGCTGCTTCAGGATCTGTGGATTAGATTTGAACTCAGCTGGTCCACCCTGAACTGGACCAATGTAATGTCTCTCCTCACTTCCGCAGACGCTGCTGATGTGTAGATTTTGCATTGTGGCCCTTGAGGATGTATGTCAGCCCCCTGCCTGAGCAGGTGTTGGACTGGGCGGGCCGACTGGAGCTGTACTTAATAATTTAATAATTATTCCTTACGCTTATATAGCGCTTTTCTGGACCCTCCACTCAAAGCTCCTTACAGGTAATGGGGATCCCCTCCACCAGCACCAGTGTGCAGCCCCACCTGGATGATGCGCCAGTCCGCTCCCCACACACCAGGTCTCAGTGGGGAGGAGAGCAGAGTGATGGAGCCAGTTCAGAGAGGGGGGTTATTAGGTGGCCTTGACTGGTACAGGCCAGGGGGGGTGTGTCCATGGCCCTGTGCGCTGAGTCCTCTGCTGTTGCCATGTGCCAGTCAACAGGCGCTGCCGACCTTCTGCGCTCTGCGGAGACTGAAGACCAGCTCTCCCAGCGGCTCCGACGCCCTGGCGGCCCCTCTGCTCGATGACGCCCCAAAGCAGTACTCCCCCAAAATCCAGCAGCTGGTCAACGACATCGCTGGGCTGACGCTGCTGGAGGTGTCCGACCTCAACGAGCTGCTCAAGGTGGGTGGGGAGAGGGGGTTCTGCACGGGGCAGGGCAGCTGGCCGGCAGGACGCAGCAGTGGCCACACTCAGCCCTGCTCTCCCCCAGCGCAGTGATGCCAGCCTCCGATTCTCTCAGCTTTCCAGGTGATCTTGTACAGTTTTATAACAGCCTCTCCCCAGTGATCGCAACACACAGCTTTCACAGAGGGCCTAAGCAGTCTGACTCTGTTTCTGCTTGCTTTCTTAGTGTTCTGGGTGGAGCAGCTCTGCTCCCACAGCTCACCACATCATGTGTGGAAAACAGTCTTAAACATTTCCAAGCCTTTAGTTTTTTTATAGTCGGGAGAGTGATCGTCTGGTTGTAGCCACTGTGTTGACTGACTGGTGTTTCTCCTCCTGTAGAAAACCCTGAACATCCAGGATGTGGGCATGATGCCAGTGGGCGCCATGGCAGCAGCAGCTCCTGTGCCTCAGGTAACCCCCCCCACACACACACACACAAACACAAGTTTTGGAGACCTTGTCCGTCCATCCCCTCTTTACCTCCATTTCTGAGCTACTAATGGCTTAATTGGTGTAAATTAGTACAGATTCCAGGTCTAAAGCCACTGAGGATTCGAACTGGATGTTCTGGTCTAAGAGTGAGTTTCACTGTCCTTGCATGTTTTCGTTCTGGTAATTTAAATGTTGGTCTCTGTGCCCTTTTATACCGAAGGGCCTTGCTTCAGGGTACTACAGCAGAGCCCCATCTGGGATCTGAACCCACAGCCTTCCAGTTACTAGTGCTGAGCTCTGCAGCACTGCTCCATGCTGCTGGACTGAGTTCTCATTGCATTAGTGCAGCTCAGGCTCCAGCTCTGAACGATGTCTGTGTGACCTGTGTCTGCTCCAGGCAGTGGAAGAGGAGGCTGCCCCAGTGAAGAAGGAGAAAACCCACTTCACGGTGAAGCTAACAGAGCTGAAGGCTGCAGAGAAGGTGAAGCTCATTAAGGAGGTGAAGAACTGCATCCAGGGACTCAACCTGGTCCAGGTATGACCCCAGCGTCCAAGGGGGGGGGGGGCGTGTCACTCCCCTCTGCCTCTTCCTTCCTGTCCTGAGGTCGCTTGTGCTTCCTCTCCCTCATGCCTCCCTCTCGGTGCCCACAGGCGAAGAAGCTGGTGGAGTCTCTGCCTCAGGAGATCAAGACCAACGTGTCCAAGGACGAGGCCGAGAAGATGAAGGCGGCGCTGGAGGCGGCGGGAGGCACCGTTGTCTTGGAGTAGAGCTGCACCCTTGTCGTTGTTTGTTCTTGGTTCTTTTTTTTTTATTTTACAAGAGTCTTGCCTTGAACTCCACTTGTCTCTGCCCGGGCTGTGGGCAGCGCGCGGGCCCGCCTGTGTCTCGGGACTGAATCCGCGGACGCTGCCCGTCGGACCATCTGCCCGACTCCCCGGCAGCAGAGCTCAGCTGCTGCTCCGCTGCCCCGGAGGGAGAGCAGAGCCGCTGCCGGCGGGACGTCGGGATCCGAGTCGTTACAGGATACATCTTTCATCTGTGCTGGAATCGCCTGGTCGGGTTTTCATCATGATATTAAAACAATAAAAATTGAAGCTTTTTATTATTTGTGGTAGAAACTGCATCTGAGTCGCAATAAACAATTTTGATATCTCCTGAATATCCAGTTTTTCCCTGTGGGCAAACTGTACCATTAGGCCTTAATTAAAGCACGTGGATGGCTTGTCAACGAGGAAACTGGGTCCCAGAGTGTCCTGTGCAGGGCCCCCTGTGTCACCCTCTGCGTGCCGCGGGTCTGTACCCCTGCCCTGCCCGCCTAGGGGTGGGAACTCATCTCCACCAGCTTGTTCGTCTCTTCCCTGGATGCCTGGTCCCTGCTGTTCTGCTGTTTCCAGTGTGGAAATATCTGCAGGGAGAGAAGCAGCGCTGGAATGTGGGGGGGTTGCAGCAGGTGTTCTTGAGATCCCCCCCCCTTGTTTGATGGCCAGTGCCGAAGGATGGGTTCTCCCTATCGTTGCTGTTGGGTGTGATTGTGAAAGAAGCGTGTTTCTGTGAGTGTACCGTGCCATCTATCCACAGGGGGCGTAGTGCAGCAGACAGTTATTTTCGGCAGGCTGAACCTCAGACGGCAGCACCTGTTGCCTGTTGTACCAATATTTATGTCCAAATAGAAAACCCATCAAGTGAACTTCAAGACTTGAAGTTGGTGTGTAATAAGCGTTTTTGTGTTTGCCTGAACGTGTCCTCATAGGCGGGGGGGATCAGGAGTCGCCGAGGGGGAAGCGGCTGGATCTCGGGTCGTTTACGGACGGGCTGTGGTTGAGCAATCGCAGCACTGAAAAGGAGGACAGGTTTAGGAGGCTTTCTTCCTAAGGGCAGTGACTTGGCACTTCTCTCCTGGGCCATCCTCTTCAGCTCCCCACTTCCTGGTTCAGATGACTTGGCAGTTTTCCGCAGAAGGAGACGGGAATGTGCTTTGTGTCCTGAGGACCAGTATGCTGGCTTCAGCTCCTGCCGTTCCTACTGGTCTGGCTAAGCGATCCCCAGCAGTGTTGCAGGCTGGGGGTCTGGTGGGGTGAAGAGACTCTCGTGCTCCAGTGCTGTGGTCTGGGGGGACAGAGTCTCTCTCGTGCTCCAGTGCTGTGGTCTGGGGTGACAGAGTTTCTCTCGTGCTCCAGTGCTGTGGTCTGGGGGGACAGAGTCTCTCTTGTGCTCCAGTGCTGTGGTCTGGGGGGACAGAGTTTCTCTCGTGCTCCAGTGCTGCAGTCTGCAGGGACAGAGTCTCTCCCGTGCTCCAGTGCTGTGGTCTGGGGGGACAGTCTCTCTCGTGCTCCAGTGCTGTGGTCTGGGGGGACAGAGTTTCTCTCGTGCTCCAGTGCTGTGGTCTGGGGGGACAGAGTCTCTCTTGTGCTCCAGTGCTGTGGTCTGGGGGGACAGAGTCTCTCTCGTGCTCCAGTGCTGCAGTCTGCAGGGACAGAGTCTCTCTCGTGCTCCAGTGCTGTGGTCTGGGGGGACAGAGTCTCTCTCGTGCTCCAGTGCTGCAGTCTGCAGGGACAGAGTCTCTCTCGTGCTCCAGTGCTGTGGTCTGGGGGGACAGAGTTTCTCGTGCTCCAGTGCTGCAGTCTGCAGGGACAGAGTCTCTCTTGTGCTCCAGTGCTGTGGTCTGGGGGGACAGAGTCTCTCTCGTGCTCCAGTGCTGTGGTCTGGGGGGACAGAGTCTCTCTCTTGCTCCAGTGCTGTGGTCTGGGGGGACAGAGTTTCTCTCTTGTGCTCCAGTGCTGCCTGGTGTCCTGGTCCCGCAGCTTCCCCGGATCAGATCTTCCATGTGTCTGTGCTGCACAGCTGGTGGGACCGGTGCAGCAGTGGACAGGACCCCAATGTGGGCCAAGGGCAGCGGTCCATTCCAGTCCGACCTTACCCTCAAGCCCCAGTCTCACCCTGTCATGCCTGTGGCTTTCCCAGCGCTCTCCTCTGCCCAGCGGAGGAGAAAAGCAAGGGACAGAATGATTTCAGGTCACCCCTGAAGCCCAGGAGAGGAGAGTCTGCAGCTCCCCCGGCTCTGACTGCACAGCACTATTATACATTTCCTTTCCTGACAAAACGCTAACGTGCCTCCGCACAACAGGCAAGATAGGAATGCAGCTTCACACGGATCCTGAATAAACGTCTGAGTCGAGGCGCGGTTACAGTGTTTCCCTGAACAATGAGCGTGAACCCGCTGCCCTGGAGAGACGTGCCAGGGAGGATTTGGAAAGCATGGGGCTAAAGCTTTTTAAAGGGGGAGGGGAGGGGTCGCTGCGCAGGGCTTTTGTCCCTCAGTAGCGAGGGAGAGAGCCGATGGCTCTCTGGTGATTTCAGCTGCGTGTCTCTTTAAGAGCGAGGGGCGGGCCGAGGGGGCTGCGCTGAGTGTACCTCCGGCTCGCTGCACGGCTGAAGCGATACAATGCGGGAGACAGAAAGGAGAGAGACGTGCTGGGTTCTCAGGCACAGAGGGAATACATTGTAATCCGGACAGCCTTTGATTGGGGTGGATCTGCACCGGGGAGGCAGTTCCTGAGCCTGCTGCCAGATTGGCTGAGCTGGGCTGTTTGCGTGCGTGTTTTCTCCCTGCGCTTGCCGAACTGATTCCGAGTTCAAACATGCTGTTTTCTGTGCGGGCTGGGGGACATCAAGCCAGTCAGAGGAGGTTTGAAGATTAACTACAGGAGGTTATTAATTACAGTGTGCGCAGCGCTGCCGAGCGAGCGCAGGTCCGCCCTTTCAAGCCCAGCTCAACGGAGAAAGAGAGAACGCCGGAGGAGGACTCGCCATGGCTGAAAAGAGGGTGTCCAGGTGGTATTTCGGGGGCCTGGCCTCCTGTGGGGCTGCGTGCTGCACCCACCCTCTGGACCTTCTGAAGGTAACGCAGCGGCGCCGCCTGTCTGAGCGAGAGCTCGCCCGTCCGCGGGTCCGGCCCGGGGTCCGCAGGGCCGCTGCCCCGGCGTGCCCGCATAGCGTCCCCGCCAGCACCCCTGTCCGGCCGGCTCCGCGTCCTCGTGCCCTCCTGTGCGGCCTGCTGTCGCTCGCGCGGCCTCTGCCCGGGTTCGAAGCCAGGGCTGCTCCTGTAGTGACGTGTCTCGCGGGTGCAACGTTGCAGGATCCGTTTCCCGGCTGCGGACGCAACACAGGCGCTCTCACAGCAGTAATGTAGTTAACTGCCGTCTCTCGGTGTGACATGAGCCGATATTCCTTCCCCCTTAACGATAAAATCCGTGATTCTTCTGGGGGCTATGAACGTGCATCAGGGACGGACCAGACTGGTGTGCCCAAGTTACCCAGTGGCGCTAACGAGGCCTGCAGTCATCTGGCTGTGCGGGGAAGGTCATAGCCGAATGCACACAGACTCTGCAACAAGTGCAGTGATGTCGCAAGGTGCTCTCCGCTGAAGTGATTGGGATAGACCTGTCTCCAGAGTGTTTAATAGCCACTGCTGTGTGCTTCTGCTCTTGCCCTTGCACAGAGAACCGATGTGTTAAATGAGTGTCCTCCTGCCCTTGGGGTATTATAGATTGCCCCAGCAGTGCAATCAGGGCACAGATCTTCAGCTCGAACCCTGCGCAAGGCCAGGCGGCCGGCTCCTGTCTCCATGGCGATATTTAGTCTGTAAGGAGCCCCAGTCCAGCTGGGAGACTCCCAGAGCTGAATGCCTCCGGCTGTCTCTCTGCCCCTTTCCCAGGGAATCCTGATCTCCGATCCCTCGGACCACCGGGCCGTGCCAGGTGGCGCCAGCCTTGTGCTTGGCAACAGGAAGGTGTCTGTGGGCACTGCAGCAGACTGTCCCGGTGGTCAGACCAGTGGCTTGTGTGGGAGAGGCTGTGTTCCTGTGGGCCTGAGCCGCTGGCCAGAGGAGTAGTGCTTCCCTCCTGCAGTCCTGGGTGCAGGGCTCGGGTCTGCTCTTCCTGCTTCAATCTGCTGGGGTACTGGCCAGCAGACCTGTAAGACTGTCCACCACGTGTGCATGGGGTCTGAGGGCAGGCCAGGGCAGGAGCGGGGTTAACTGGACTGCAGGGCAGTCTGGCCTCTCAGTGACCAAGTGGCCACTGGAACAAGTGCTGAACTCTGGCTTGGAGACAGGGGGCGCAGAAGAGAATGGAAGTGAATGGGGCCACTGCACTCGTAAAAGTGAACTTTGTCCTACTTGGGTAGGAGCTGAGGCAAGCAGACAGTTTGCTGAATCACATGCAGGCTGGCTGAGACGCAGGGCTTAAAGGGACAGAGTCTTTGTTACTGCCAGCCTGTACAGCAACCCAACCACTGATACTGGGGTAACTAAGTCAGCTCAGCTATAATTTATCACCTTCAGGTTTCAACATTAAAATATTCATGGCATTTGTTGTTTACATTTAGCACATTTGAAGTGCCTGAAAGTACCACAATTTAAAAAAATGCAAAAGGTGCAATGATCTGTGTTCCTCTGGCTAGAATTAGTTGGGCTTTTAGGTGTGGAATATATCCGGAAAGCTCTCAATCCCCTTGCCAGCCAGAGCTGATTAGGTTCAGGTGAGGAGGTGATTGTCTAGCCTGGTGAGGACCGGAGTTCACAGCCAGCAGTCTTCAGCCTGGCAGGACATCGCCTCCCAGTGCCAGGCTGTGGCCCAGAGACCTCCAGCCTCAGACACCTCGAATGAGCGCTGAGGAGGCCCAGGTGTGCTGGTCTGGGCAGGAGAGTCGAGTTGCTGTAGAACTGTGCTTTCAGTGACTGGAGGGAGCCAGACTGCACCAGCCATGCTACGGACTGCCTGCTGGACAGACTTGAGCCCATTACCGTGTGTGGGATGAGCTGGAATGACATGTAGCATCAGAAACCAGTAAACAGGCACATGCTTGTCCAGGCTCTGCCAGAGAAATGGGACACAATCCGACAAGACAGGCGCCATAAACCTGGTGCAAGGCATGAGCCCAGATTTTACAGGCTTCAGTGCTGATGACACACTCTACTGCCCTGCGTGCATACCTGTTCCATAAAATGCACCTGTTACAAAGATTTGGGGTTTTTCTGTCAAGGACTTTGTGAATAGCTGCAGCTCGAAGTGAGAAGGCTTGTCGCTCAGTATACAGGCTTTGACAGCAGGAAAGCAGCAAACTGGTGGCGATGGCTTTTAAAAAGAGCCGTGAGAAGAAACGCCAGGTGTGCCGCTGTCCTGCTGCGTGGCACAGAGCTGGGGTTATTCCGTTTGTGCTTGAGCTATGACCTGCTTCTCCTTCTGAGCTCTACAGGCCTGTGCATATTTTCCGCAGTAACGCCCCGCCCGCTTGCTGTGCCCACAGGTGCACCTGCAGACGCAGCAGGAAGTGAAGATGCGGATGACGGGCATGGCGCTGCATGTGATCCGCCAGGATGGCGTCCTGGCTCTGTACAACGGCCTCACCGCCTCGCTCTGCAGGCAGGTGTGTGTCTCGGGGCTCTTCCCCTCAGGGCTGCAGCTGTAGGGCTCGTTCACGACGTGAACCCCCACAGGAGAACTGGGGGCGCAGAGAGGCGGAGACGCAAGCATTTCCAACAAAGCATCACCACCGTTGGAGCAGCAGTGCGGCCAGTCGGACAGATTTTGCTCCTGTGGGAAAGCAGCTCAGAGTATTAATCCGCTCGCTCTGAGCTGCTCTCCTGTTTCCCAGCAGTCAGTAATTGTTTGTCCTGAGTTTCTCTCCTCCCACACCTGTACCTTCCCCCTCCACCCCTGGGATTCTGCTCACGTTGTTTCTGTGTCTCTCCCGGAGTGTGTAGCCCCCCCCTCTCTTTGTTTCTCTCTTAGTTTGGAAAGATGGCAGGTTTGTGATCGTGTCAGCTGGCCTGGCAGCGGAGTGCAGTGAGAGAGTGTGTGTTTGGGGTCTCGTGATGTTCAGATCCCAGCTATTCTGAAGTGAGTAGCTCTGATGCAGAGATGATATATATATATATCTCACAACATCAAGCACAAAGAGGAGCAGACAAACCCAATAGGATCTGCTAGACTGCTATTTACCCATCATGCAGGTGTTCATTTAGAAGGCTGCTGTTTATATAGGGCTCAGAAGTGCTGTGGGACAGCTGAACAATCCCCTCTGCTCGGGTGCACTTGTTTCCACTGAGCAAGCCTCTGGTTCTGGGCCTGGAGCTCAGGCAGTGTGCATCAGGGATAGGGTCTGTATTCCAGATGTCATCCAACACGCAGCAGGCGAGAGCACTAAACCCCGGAGAGACAGTTTAGACGTGAATTGATGCCACTTCCTATTTTGGAGTGTAAACTATTGATTGAACTCTAATGCAATAGAGCAGATGAACTAAGATGAAGAACATTTTCACAGGAATGCCGCATGCTTGTCTGTGTCGGTCAAGAGGCAGGGAAGCACTGATCTGTGTGAGCAGGCAGTGCTGCTCGTGGCCAGGAGGTGTCGCCAGTGAGCCACAGCCCTGCCAGAGAAGGGCCACAGCTACAAACCCTTGGCTGCTGTGCTACATTTATCACAGCATGCAAGCTTTAGATTTTCTAGAAGGCATTTGAAGGTTTGGTTTATGAATATTTTACACTTAGAGCTTGTTTATGCTGTTTCAAAAAATGCAATACACTTACATGGCGAAAAGTGCTTAATGGAATTTGCTTCCTGTTGGCGTGATCATCATCGGGTCGGAGGAGTGGCTCTGTGGCTAAGGATCTGTGCCTGTGGCTGGATTGCTGCCAGTTCAAATCCTGCAGCTGGCAGAGGAATCCTTTTCCGTTGGGCCCCTGAGCAAGGCCCTTCACCCCAACTGCTCCAGGGGTGCTGTACAATGGCTGACCCTGCGCTCTGACCCCAGGCTTCTGTCCCTTTCTGTGTCTCATGGAGAGCAAGCTGGGGGCTGCGAAAAGACAATTTCCTAATGCAAGAACTTGTATATGGCCAATAAAGTGATCTTATCTTAGGAACAAGTAATAGGTTTATTCCATGCTGAAAAAAGAAGAAAGAAAACACAACGTTTCGGCCGTGGAGCCTTCTTCAGGTGTGAGGAATGGCTCACGGCCGAAACGTTGTTTTCTTTCTTCTTTTTTTCAGCATGGAATAAACCTATTACTTGTTATCTTATCTTATCATCTGCATCGCAGATTTGTCCTCTCCCACACGCACCTGTCTCTCTGCTTACTTGCAGAGCCTGTGGCTCTCCGCTCAGGGGCGGCAGCTTGGTGGAGACTGAGACACACCTGGGTGTGTGGCGCAGCACAGCTGCAGTGGCCTCTTCCAGCTGTTGGCTGTCTGTTCATTGTACTGTGGAATGTCTCCCTCTTGTGGTGGGAAGTGGGCACAGCATAACGGAACTGCTGCCATCGGCCTGTGTGCTGAAATCGTGCCTGGCTGTTGCAGCAGGGATGCAGTGGGAATGGCTGCTGATTTGGTGCTTCCTGCTCTCTCACTCCCTCCAGATGACCTACTCCCTGACACGGTTTGCCATCTACGAGACTGTGCGAGACTGGGTGTGCAGTGGGAGCCAGGGCCCTCTTCCCTTCTACCAGAAAGTGCTGCTGGGAGCCTTTGGAGGTACAGCGCCCCCTAGTGTAACTGTGCATCATGCAGGCGCTCGGCCAGACTGCAGGGGGTCTCACTCATCTCTTCCCCTGCAGGATTCACTGGAGGCTTCATCGGCACGCCTGCAGACATGGTCAACGTCAGGTAGGGCACCTGGGACGACGTAGAGGGAGCCTGGGACTCGGGGGCTGTGCCAGACCACAGGTCCCTGCGTCACACACAATACGCAGTGATGGTCACTGTTCTGACAGGAAACATGTTATATGAACAGTGAATTTTAGCTGAGGGATCAACTGTCCAAGTGTCTTGAGTTGTGTTAGTTGTGAGTACGTCCTCTCGCCTGTTCCTGGAGCAGGCGGTGGACCAGAGGCCAGCAGTGCTGTGTGTGGGCTCTGGCCTTGCGGGCTGTCCGTCTGCCAGCAGGGCTCTGCACAGCATCTTGCAGACAGGTTTAATTGCTCTGTTTGCTTCAGCTGGGCATGTGGTCAGAGGGAGGGTGCAGCTGTCACCGATTAAGCAGGGTGATTCATTGTTGCTCTAGTGCTGCTTTCAGTCTGGCACTTGACACGTGGCTGTGAACCACTCGAGCTGGGAAGAGCAGCAGAGGGGCTCCAGGGCTGATCGGAGTGACTCGCGAGGAGAAGTCTGCTTGTGAACTGAGCTGCAGCAGGTCCAGTCTGGCTCAGATCCATCAAGAAACTCTGCTGACCCTTCCCCACCTCCACCATCACCTGGATAATCCCATACATTTGTTTCACCATTCAGTGCCATAATTCATGCAGGAGCTTCAATTCACACATTGCATTTCTTGAAGAACAGATATAAATGATTCACAGACGTGCAAAAGAGCCCCTGTCCAGCCGTCACCTGGAGCTCGTCTGGGCTGCCTCGGCCTCGCCAGACAGAACTGCACAGGGCTGGGCTGAGAGGAGGAGACGCACACCCTGAAGGGCTCCTGGTGTTTTTCCATCATTACCAGTCCAGCAGACCTGTCTGCTTCATGAACAGAGGAGCAGTGTGGGGCCACTAACCCCTGTGTGAGCTCTGGGAGCTCTGGGGTGCTTGTAGAAATATCATGCACAGACTGGGTCCCAATTGTTTACAGTGGACATTGCAGATGTCAGGTCTGCCTACTGCTGCCGTGTATTCTGGGGACAGAGAGGATTTAGCAGTGGAAGAACATGGTCAATAATACACTGTCAGCAAATAGCACTACAGATGTAGTTCAGCTCTGCTCCACAAGATGTCAGTGTTACCCCACGCTAGGCCACCCGTGTGGTCCCTGAGGCTGTCCCCAGCAGTGCCCGCTGTAGTACAGCATGCTGAAGAAATCACACATAGAACTGCACCCATGCAAACTTTCTGAAATTATGTGACATAACTTTTCTAAAATGTCAACATCTGTGATTAATTTAAACAGAGATTTTTGTGCTGGTTCTGACCACATTTTGTGAAGTTTAACTGTTGTTTCTTCTTTTTCCAGAATGCAGAATGATGTTAAACTTCCTGCACACCTGAGGAGAAAGTAAGTGTTCTTATCCCCCAAACACCAGCCTCTGAGCCAGGTCAAGACCAGTTTAACAACTAAAGACACCCAAACTGCTAAAGACAAAGAGCTGCTTTTCAGTCCCTCCTCAGTCAGTCCGTTTGTTGTTCAGGGAGTGACAGCAGACACTTGCCAGCATCTCTGCATGACCTGGGAGCAGGTCTCCACATCCAAGACCTGTCCAGAGACAGAAACAAGAGCTGGGGGATTTTGCAGTTGAGTATATATAAATTAAATGAGACCTTAACATAAGGCAGGTTGCAAATGGGGAAAAAACTAGACTTATTTCTGTCAAGCATCATGCTGTGTCCTCTGAAGTTAAAGAGTAACCAAGAGGCAGCAGAGGTGGTGATCTCATCTTAAAATGAGTTGCATAGAAACACGTCAAGTAAAACTTCTTCTGTCTTGATGATGTCACTCTCATGTGACCCTGAAGCAGCCAATGGTGGAGCTTGGTGTCGTGTTGCCTAGCAATGTAGGAGGCTGGTTTTTGCCTCTGAACACCAGTTAAAGGACGAAAGGATTCGTCACCAGCAAGCAGTGGTGGGAGGAGGGGAGGCCAGTGGAAGCGGAAGGAGGTCCAGTGGTGTTCAGCCTTGGCTGTATCAGGCATGTCCCTTCCTACCGCACTGAAAATGGAGAAATGTTTCTTTTACTAATGAGCCTGAGGCTTTCCAGTGTGATACGCTGGCTTGCGGCGCAATGGGGACAGGGCTGTGGACCGGCGCTCCTCTGCCTGTTCCTCGCTGCGGCTGAGCGCTGGTGCCCCTGTGGTCTAAAAGGTCCTGTCTCTCTGTCTCCCAGCTATGCCCACGCCCTGGACGGGATGTTCCGAGTCTGGCGGGAAGGTAAGGGAGGTGTGAAGACTGGGGTGGGGGTGAAGCTGGTTGGCTGTGTGGGGTGTGAGCAGTGGCCTAGTCTGGGTGGGAGCTGGACTGCAGCGTGTGGAGACAGGGGCCTGAAGAGGGGTAGCTGGCGGCCTGGGGAACAGCATGTCTGGATGCACACTGAGGGGCTGCCTGGCGTCTCAGCCCATCTCTGCTCTTGTCTGTACAGAGGGGCTGAGGAAGCTGTTCTCTGGAGCTACCATGGCCTCCAGCAGGGGAGCTCTGGTCACAGTGGGGCAGGTAGGTGTCTGCTGCTCCGAGAGACCAAGCAAAGTCACACTGGACCCATCGAGCCCGTTTGGCTGATAGAAGCTAAGTGATGAGGAGATTTTTACATGTGTACATGTGTGTTCCTGGTCGAGAAGGAACGTCTTGAATAGAAAAGACTACGAGAGGACCTGATCAAAGTATCCAGGCTCCTTGACGTTTCTGATGGTCAAACCAGCGGATTGCTCCAGAATGAACAGTGAGACACGAACCACAGGATACAAGAAGGAATTACTTGACTTCAGCTTCAGTTATGTGCTTCAGACCCCAATAAACCTACATGAAAATAAGTAGAAGTAGACTTCTAGTGTCCGTATTAAAATGAAATGACTAAATTTTTTTGCCTTTTTTAAATGAAGTGCTTCTGGAAGCTTTTTGTAAAGTGCTTCCAGAAACGGGCATTATTTTCTTCTCTTCAGACGGCCAGTTGAACTGATCCCCTGTCTCATGTGTCTGTGTGCTGTCTTCTGTGTTTTCTAGTTGTCCTGCTATGACCAGGCCAAGCAGCTGGTCCTGGGCACCGGCCTCCTCTCAGACAACATCTTCACTCACTTCCTGGCCAGCTTTATTGCGGTGAGCCCGACCTCTGCCAGCAACTCCATTTCAGAGTTCTGCCCCCCAGCCAGTCCTCTTCTTGCGATGCTGGTCTTTGATCTCTCAACCACGTTCCTGTCTCTCCTGTGCAGGGTGGCTGTGCCACGTTCCTCTGCCAGCCTCTGGACGTGATGAAGACCAGACTGATGAACTCCAAGGGGGAATACAGGGTGAGGAGAGCAAGGAAATGTGAAAATGAATCCCAAAGACATTTTTTTTTATGTATGACCTGTGTTGTCTGCAGTACTGCTCAAATTAGGGGGGGGTGGGGCAGCAGGTTTTCAGGCTCAAGCGCCACCTGCTGTCTGAGATTGGGGTGACCGTGTGGTCAGGGTTGTAGGTCTTGCATGTGAATGGGCTGTATCCCCGGCAGGGCAGCGGAAAGAGATGTGCTGAGGGTCACTGTGCTCTGTGTTGCAGGGAGTGATGCACTGTGTGATGGAGACGGCGAGGCTGGGGCCCCTGGCTTTCTACAAGGTAACGGTCCCGATCAGGGTCATTGGCATCAGAGGGAGACCTAGTGAGCGACAAGAAACCGTGATTTTCTGTCAGTGCAAGGCCGCCATTACTCTTTAGACAACTGCCTTTGTATCTTTGCGTACAGTAACATGAGTGTAAAATGGGGCAGTATCTGGTGTTGCCTTGTACACCCCAGCCTGAAACGGGTGCCAGTTAGAGCGTCTCGGCATGCTGGGCGGCATGACCGAGCAGTGACTGTTCTCCTCCAATCCCGTCGCAGGGCTTCGTTCCAGCTGCGATCCGATTGGTCCCTCACACTGTGCTGACCTTCGTCTTCCTGGAGCAACTGCGTAAGAACTTCGGCATCATTGTCATCGCCTGAGTGACCTCTCACCTCTGACTCTAGACTGCTGGACCCCCCCTCCCCCTCCACTGCCACTATCTCCTCCTCACTGCCGCCGGGATATGAGCGCCACCACCAGGCAGTGTGATTATTGCCCTCGAGAGATGGCTGTGTTACTAGACAGGGGAGCACAAACTCTGACATGCGAGATAGTTCCTCCACGTGTTTCATAAATGACCCAGGAGTGAGCTGGAAGACTTTGTTTCATAGACAAAATCCCCAACTTTCTGCAAGTGCTGTAGGCCTTGGTAGATGTTTCTCTATCATTTAAAAATGGATGCAGCTGCAGACATGAATATGGGGCTGTTGTGTCTGAAACAAGGCTCTATATTTCCTGTGCTGTGTGTGACTGGAGCCACAGGCATGATGGCAGGCAGGCGGTGAATTAACTCCTGTAGGAGTCAAGGTGCCGGTATTCGGCTCTGCACCTGCAGGGAGGCGCAAGTCTGGAGCACACTGCCCTGTTCTTATCCCTGTAGCCACAGTCACAGTCCTTTGTAAAACCGGCTCTTCTCTAGTGGTGACGATGAGCTTTAATTTGGCTCCTGCTTGGGCTTTCACTGGGACTGAGGCCAAGGTAGATCATTAGGTAGTTGGACGCAGCATTTCTGTTGTTCTTTAAAACTGAAAGGTTTAGAGGAAACACTGGGTTATAGTTATATTGTTTAGTGTATTGTATTGGAACTGTTTTGTAAACATACCTAGAAAGCTCAGTCTTAAAAACAGATTTGTTCTCAATGCAAGTTTAGAGTTTTGCTCCTCCATGCATCTGAATCTTTAGGAGACAGAGTATATAATTTTTTTTCAGGTTTGAAAATCATTCTCATCATTAATTGACATGTCCAGCAGGGTGCAGTGTTCAGCTGCATCTCAACGGTAGGTGAAAGTATCTGTGTGTGACTTGCGCTGGGTAAAAGTGGAAGGCCATTCACTCAGAAGTACGAGCTAATGCAGGTGGTTTGTAGACATGAGCTCCAGTGTTCCTTGATGCTTATTTAGGCTGCACTACTTCTAGAAAGAGGAGTGTGACACTATGACGGAGCACTGTGTGACACTTGAGCACTTATTGCAGTACAGTCCAGACTTATTCAGCAGGAACCTGACCCAGCGTCTCGAGAGGAGAACAGTGCCTCTTCTCAGACTTGTTTCTACAGGGGCTCATTTCATGCTTTAATTCTGGTGCTGTTGCAATATCCTAGTTTCCATAATACTGGGTTTGGCACTAGACCACTGGATTGGTAAATTTTGTGCTTTTAGAACACTTGTGTAACTGGAAAAACGAGGAGAGTTCTTCAAGCACAGAGTCTGTTCTGTGTGCAGTGTGGGCAGGGGTGACTCTGACCAACTGTGGACATTCCAGGGACAGAAACCCTGGTTATGAATGACTGAAACTCACAGAATAGAATTATAAGATATTTTAGATATTTTTGCACACAGACAAATGCACACAGTGGACATATAGACCAGTGAGCTTGGGTTTAGAGATACCAGGAAGTGGTCTCAACTCTGAGCAACTGCAAAAGTCTTATCGATGTGAATTATACGTCAATTTAGAAAACATCCAAGCAAAATAGCCAAGAGCTTATTTTAAGCTCCTCCAAACTGCAGGAGGACCACAGGCTCAGATTGACCAGGAGTGATTTCTTAAATATTGATTGTGAGCCAGTATATCTAACTGTGGGATCTTTTTCTGAAAAATTATGGGCACAGAGTTGTTCTGGAAGTGAGTCCAGAAACAGCTGTGATTGTGGGACACAAGCAGATGAGAATAATGCTGTCATTTTCATGTGCTGTCATTGTTTTTGTTTTTTCTTTTGTATTATAGAAAAGAAACAAACCTTGATTTTTGGAAATGAAATAAAACACTTCGAATGTCTGTGTGAGTTGTCTCCTCTTTCGACTTCTATGAGCAGCTAGTCCATAGAGACTTCACCCGAGTTGAGCCCCCTCTCAACTCCACCTCCTTGTCACCTCCCAGCCACACAGCGAGCACCCCGTTCACCGCAGAGTCTCCGAAACAGCGATCCGAGAACCCAGTCATGTTTGTGGAGAACGCGCTTACCGCTGCCTCAGTTTCAGGCTTGATCAATGTGTGAAATCCTCCACTCAGGCCTGGCCACACTCTCGGCACTCAGGGCTGAGCTGAAGCCAACTGCTATAGAGCAAAGTGCCTTTTCTCACTGAAGGGCTGTGTTCTGCCATGCTTTCTTCGTTTCTGAGATGGCAGGAGGTTGGTAGGCAGGCAGCTCTTCGGTTTAGATTATTCAGAAACCCTTGTAAATAACCACAGGGCTTGGTGACTTATCTCCTCCTGCTGTCTGGTTCCTCCTGGATCCTTCAGGGCTCTGCTCGGCAGCAGTGCTGTGGCTCGCCTCTCCAAACCGTAGGGAGGCCGAGGGGATGATGCAGCAGGCGTGTCTATACTCTGGAAGACTGCAGGGAGCTCAAGGTAAGTTTGTGAAAACTTTTTGGGATGCTCGGGTTGCTCTCTGGCAGACATGCTGACTGGTCTTAACATACCCAACGGCAGGGGGATGGGGATGTGTGGGTGTTATCGTACCTGGGGGCAAGGGGGACGGGGATGTGTGGGTGTTATTGTACCCAGGGGCAGCTGGATGGTACACAAGTTTGAACACAATTTAAATGCTGTGTAACAGCCTGTTAGGCTGAGGCTGTCAAGGGTCCTCTAGCATTTGTAAATAGGGTCACCTACAGTAGCTAATTAATTTCATTACTGGTGGTGTAGTATGCAGAGTCACATGGGATAAATCTATAATTAGTGGTATGTCTGGAATCAAGAGGGCCTCACTCTGGTAGCTAGTGGTTGGGTTGTGGTATCAAGATTGGAGACTGGTTCTGCTGTTGAAACAGAGGGATCAATTCACCTGCACTGTCCATTATCGCCACTGTGAGTTCTGGGGTTCCCACACCCCTGGGGTCACCTTGTTTAAGGTCACAAGGATGTCACAAGCTGGTTCTGTGTAATCGCAGCCTACAGTTTTTCATGATGAATAAAAGATATGTGTGTATTCCTCATACAAACTGTGGCTAGAACCATGATTTTCAGCAGCAGATGATCTCTTCTATTTAGTCTATTCCGACACCTGTTGCACCAGGAGGTGGGTACTTCACCTGTGCGAGTCTGTGCCACAGTCCAGCCAGTCCTTGCACTAACTCACGCAGGATTTACTTGAACTGCCCTGAGAGGCTCATGCTGCTGGAGAGATTTAGAGTTGTAGTTAAAGTTTTATTGGAGCACTTAAAGGAAAAAGGGACATAAATCCATTGACATTTCTGCTGTGGAGTGTCATAATCACTGCTTTCCCTCAATGACAAAAGACACGTGCAAGAGCAATAAAATCTTAAATAAGCAAGGCAGCGATGTCGTTTATGGACTCTTAAGTGCTCTGAAGTTTTTATCACTGTCCTGTATTTATTTCTTTTTTTTCAGATGGCAATGGCTTAATATTAAAGGCATCCCAGGGGAGCAGTTAGAGCCAAGACCTCCCCCTCCCAGGAGTGTGAAGTCTTGCAGCTCTGCCTGTGTCTCGCTGTTTCTGGACTTGTCTTCAGCTGTGGAAGGAGAAGCCCCACAGAGAGGCTGGCCACCCGCAGAGCAGTTTGGAAGTTACCAGGCTGATGATCTTAAGTTTTTGGACTCGAAGCAGTGCCAGGTACATGCTAGGCTGCATGCCAAACAGCCACCCATGCATCTATTTACAGACTGTCCAGGGCTCTCCCATAATCCCTAGCTCCATCACTGGGCTGGTGCTCTTGTGGGAGGCAGTGAGGTTGCAGTTAAGGTTAGGTGCAGTGCTGGGGTTTGTGTGCAAATACTTAGATCTGTCATCAGCATCCAGATAGTTATCATGAGTTGAAACTTGCTGTCCGCAGAATAGCCATAAATTGTGGACTGGCAAGATTCTCACTCCTAATGGTGGATGGGGTTTATGGGGTATCAATTACAGCACTTCCCCTCGAGTGTGATGCAGACTTGAATGTGCGTTTTAACTTCAATTCGGACCAGAGAAAGTGGGTAACAGGGCAGTAAAGCTGTAGGTATTACTATTAATATCACTGAAGTGATGGAGGTTAGAATTCTGAAGGGGCAGTTCTTGGGTTACGACTGTCGCCATCGTGAGCATTTTAATGAATCTTCTAAAGTGGTGAAGGAGTGAGATCACCTGAGACCACCCCCAGTCTCCCACCCCGACAAAGCAGGAGGTCTGGCAAATTTCTCAGAGCTGAACCACTGAAATACCTCGGAGCAATTAAACCCCATCGGAATGCCCTCCTCCCCGGACCTCCGATCGCAGCGTTGCCTTATAAGGCCAGCTGGGGGAAGGGAGCACAGCGCCAAGGCTGACAGGAGAGCCGCTCTGAAGGGTGTCTGAGCAAGGGAACTGCCTTTGGGAAGATGGGAGCATATTAGGAGCACATAACTGCTCTTCAGTTTTAATTAAAAATGATGAAACACCAGAACATGAATTCACCTAAGCCTGTTGCCTTCTGGCCAATGATTATGAAATAAGTGGGATTTATCTTCCCCTTTATTATCTCTTTGAAAAACATTTCTCTCTGACGTTTAACCTGTGACAGGTAACTCACTGGAGATGGCTGGATGCATTTTCACATGGTTTGAAATCTCCTTACGCCCCTCGATGTGGTCTTAAGGCTGAGACGGACCTGTGCCTTCTGGTGGTGGTAAGTGTGGGATCTCAGATCCTTGGTGTCCCAGTCATCCCCTCAGGCTTGCCCCTCCCTCAGGGGGGCGTGCACTCATGTCACATGACACCGGCAGGGCCGTGCTCTGATTGGATGGCTTCTGCATAGAGGGTGGAGAGCAGCCTCATGCTCAGAGAGGCATCCCTGTTTTGTGCCTTTGCAATGATATGGTATGTCTTTGAGCTGGGACGTGTAAGCAGGGCAGGCTGATGTGAGGATTTCAATAGAAAACATGAATGTAAAATTCCTTATTTAGTGAACTTATTGTTAACAGCTGTGGCGTGAGTTAGATTAAATTATGTTTATGTACTTAAGGATGGTAGTTTAACCACAGTGAGTTATTTTAACAGCTTCCCCAGGGTTAACTAACTGTGCTTTTCAAAGTGTGCTGACTGATCTCCTGGCACTCGATACAGGAGTCTTCTCTTCTCTGGACTCCGGCAAGCAAGATGCTGCACTGTCCTGCTCTGTACTGGGCAGCTGGGCATCTCTCTCCCATTGTGTTTCTCCCATGAGCCATTCCAAGTCTTAATCTGATTTAATGTAATTGACAATGTTCTGCCAGAACTCTCATCGTTCCATCTGATACACAGGGAATTCACTCACTCCCCATTATGGGTTTCCAGAAATTAAATTATGATGACTTAATTTTTGGTTTTGGAGATTTTTTTTTTACACAATAGATGTTGTTCTTGTTCTAAAGCAATTTGGAAAGTGCTCCAAATGCACACTACTAGTTTTTGAACAAAAGGTTGCAGCTCTTATCGCAGTATCATATTTCCTGTGTTGTCTTTAAAGAGAAACTTTGCTGTATTTTCCTCAGTTTAACAGCAGCTTTTTTATTTGGTTTTCTTCTGCTGTCAATCCATCAGTTCTGAATCCTCTAATTTGAAGAAACTTGAGAGAGAGGTGTAGCACTGTGTTACTGGGAGCAGTGCACTTCAGTAAAGCTCATTAAGTTAAACAGAGCTCACGTGGAGACTTCAGAAACAGAGGCACATGTGTCCAGGTCCCAAGTAAAGGACTTTGCCCCAGGGGTTCCCAGTTCAAGCCCACTGGCTGTGCTACTGACTCACTCGCTGTGTGCTGCCATGAGATGAGTGCTGTGTGAATTCCATCTGTCCTCTGGAGGAGCATCAACGCTGCGATCCTGTGGGCAGCTACACCTTGCCCTGGTGGTGTCTGTGTTCTGTTAGTGATAACTGGTAATTTTATAAGTCGTTACAGTACCTAAGGCCAGTGTCTCCTGCAGATGAACATTATGGAAGCAGCACTACACATTTTTGCACTACATAGGAAGGTAGAATTGCTTCCGACTGACCTGCCTGTTGTGAAAGACCAGCTTGTAAAATGATTAACTCCTGGCCAGTGTGTGCAGCTGAGGTGTCCCAGCAGGCCCTGAGACCAGTCGGACAGATGGACTTTCTCCCTTGTGTTTATCGTCCTCCGGTGGCTTGAGCTGCCCAGTTTGAGGTGTCTGAGTTTCTGATGTCCAGCTTCAGTAGCTGTAGAGCTACAGGCCTCTCCCACAGGTTGGTGAAGAAAACTGTGTGAATGCCAGTCAGTGGAAAAGGCATCCAGCGATCGGGCCAGTGGTGCTGTTATGCTTGCTCACAGCAGAGGAGCGACAGTGATTTATCACCCCTGTGAGGGATGATAAACAAAGAATCGTGGGCAGGAATACATTTTCTCCAGAGCCAAAACCCCATGTGGCTATTAAACACGACGTGTAGAGTCTAATCAAGCTGCCCACATTGTTTCCAAATCCCATTAACCCAAGTCCTGACACCCTGACAGACAGAGATAGACAGAGATTACTGTCCCTAATCTGAAATGAGCACTGATGGAAAATCTCCATGATCACTCTCTGGCGCCAAGTGGAGATCAGATGAATCGTGAGTCTTTTGTGTTCAGGATATGTACAGGAATCTACAGAAAATTGCTTTCTTTTATACTTCCTTTTAATCAAATCTCCCCTATAAACTGAGTAAGGAGAAAACTGCTGACCTCTCCGATGATCTTTGAGACTTTGGTACTTGATGTTTCAGCCTTGAGACTGCAACTGCCTTGTCAGCTGATACTACAGCTCTTATCAGGTCAAAGGTCAGAGGTCTGCTTCCAAGGCTGGCTGGATTGTTTTCTTTTTAACTTATTGACTTGGAGTCAAGTTAAAAAATTGAGCTACATGGCTCCCAGTGGTTTTCTTTCTCTAATCTTCTCTAGTCAATGTAGTCTGAACTACTTTCATGCAAGAGTCACAACTACATGGTGACCTCCTGAGTCAAGCGACAGAGTTAAACGGGCAGAGGCAGTCCTTCTTCTCTGTCACTAGGGGGCGTGCTTGCATGCAGAGAGAGGTGGAAAGTGCTCCTGGCCCTGCAGCAGGGCGGTCGCCCCATTCTGAACGCCTCCTGAGATCTCGGGAGATAGCGCTCGCTTGGCGCGCTCAGGCTGCTGTGCACAGACAGGCGATGTGGGCTGTTAGATTTCAGCCTGTGGAGGTGTCTGGTGAACGAGAGTGAGAGATGCTCCCTCAGGGTGCTGAGCTGACAGAAACTGCTCTGGAGTCTGTAGATTGAAGACTCAACAGACGGGAGTCATACCACTTGCTCGCAAAACAAACTCTCCGCAGTCACTGTACTGCAGTCCTTAATACTGTAATAGCAATAGGAAATCAGAGAAGGAAGATGCCAGCTTGGCCTTTGGGATCTGACATCAATCAGCTGAGAGGCAGTATTGCAGTGAGCCGCCCGACTGAAGCCTCAGCGTCTCTTCACAACCTTGGTTTTCAGGGTCAGATTCCCAAATCGGTCCTGGCTAAGCCCTGCACAATGGGGTGTTTTGATTAGTGTCCTGCTTTATTTTTAATTGAGCTTTGTTTAAGGAGGAAATGTTGCGTGTGTGGACTGGCCAACAGGCTGATTACAAAAAAGCTTGATTCATCAGATAGTCATCAGCAAATTCTGCTGCAATTTTCTAGGGAAAACACACGAGACAGTTTATATAAGAAAACTGGATTAAGGGTAGTCTATCATAGTGATGTTTTTTACAGCCGTAAAGGAAATCACCTGCTGCAACTGATAAGAGGATGAGTAACCGTGGCATCTTCCACTGAGATCACAACTAAACACAACACAAAATAAAAGCTGGAATTAAGATTCAGTTGATGGAAACGCCTGTAGTCATGAAGTATTGCTTTCAGTCTCGAGGCACCTGATATTTTCTGCCAACATAATCCTTAAAAAAACTAGCTCAACTGCAGCGCCGGCTGGACTGCACCGTGTGTGAACACAGCCCTCTAAGAAGAGAGGCGCTTCTGGGCAGAGAGGGGAGCCAGGGCTCCGCTGGGCTGGGCTGGGCTCCACTGGGCTCCACTGGGCTGGGCTGGGCTGGGCTCTGCGGGGCTTTGCTGGGCTGTGCTGGGCTCCACTGGGCTGGGCTGGGCTGGGCTGTGCTGGGCTCCACTGGGCTGGGCTGGGCTGGGCTGGGCTGTGCTGGGCTCCGCGGGGCTCCACTGGGCTGGGCTGGGCTCCGCGGGGCTCCACTGGGCTGTGCTGGGCTCCACTGGGCTCCGCTGGGCTGGGCTGGGCTGGGCTGGGCTCAGAGGGGCTGGGCTGGAGCTTGGGGAGTCAGGCCCTTCAGCAGCAGATGTGTTCAAAGGTGTGTAGCTGGACAGTCGGGCAGGGACAAGCAGCAGGTCTGTGCAGGTGAGATCTCCAGCATTAAAGACACGGCTGTGGTGAGGCTGCGGCCATGAGCAGCACCCAGAACACAGGGGCTCCCTCACTAGGCTCGCAGTGCCGCTGAACGACTCTGCAAGTACCGAGCGGAAGCTCACTCCCCCCCTTATTGAATTTATTTATATTGTTTGCAGTCCAGCTACACATCAGTTTCCTCCAACGGCTGTAATGTAGCTAAACTGAAGCACGAAGAGCAGTTTTTCACTGTGTACACAATAATGAGGGACTGAAGGCCGTGACCTTAAATAAAACAGCTGAGGAAATAGTTTTAGCTCCTTAGAGCCGCGAGCTGTGTTTCGTTCCTACCATTTAATCTCCAGGCTGTTCCTTTGTCCAAATTAGAATTATAAATTGAGGACCATGTTCACCGGTGCAGCTGTGAAGGAACATTGCGTTCATGTTCTCTCTGTCGCAGTGAATGTCAGTGAATCTGCGGTGGTGGTGGCTTTTTTAATGATCTGTTAGGAGCTCTTTTTTCATACATGTCTGCCCTTTTGCTTTTTCAAGCCTCAGGAGTTCAATTCGGCGACTGTGGCCTATAAGGAGCTGCCTGGATGCCAGGCATGAAACGATGGGGCAGGCGTGTCTGGGCTCTGCTGCCGAACAGCACCAGACCTCCAGGTCTTCCCTTTTAATTGGGTAAATGGGCAGCATTTCCACACGTCCTCGTGGTTTTAATTCCTGTGTTCTGCCCTGGTCTGTGTCCCGCACCTCCTTGCAGCTTCCTGCTGTCACTCTGCTTCGCTGCTGGGATCACCTCACTGCTGAAGGAATGCAGAAACTTCAGACTGAAAGCTTTTATTTTCAACATATAATTGTGTAACTGGTGCGTAAAAGAATTTAGCATGTCAGTGTGTTCCATCTGGTTGGTCACCAAGTGTTCCTATGACCCAGATAGCGACAGCAGACCGAGTCTCTCGACACAACAGCGGGAAAGGAGACGAGTGGATTCATTATCCACTGAGGGAAACGGTCAGCTTCACCAGAGTCATATCAGCATCTTGGTCAGATGGGATCACTTCATTTAGACAACTGGTGTTTTTTCCCCATGTGATCCCGTATCAGTGATAAAGACACGTCCATAAGAAATTAAGCCAAATTATTTAAACTTCCTGTGTGTGTCAGTGTTATTTCATTCATGAAATAATGGCCCAGCAGAAAACACTGTAGTCACTGAGTAGAACCTGAGCAGTTTAAGCAGGTTCAGCGACAGACCCCACAGACACACACCAGACACACACATGTAGGCAGAGGTGGAACTTGGCAGAGCTTGCTGCAGGGCACAAGAGGACAGCATGCATCAGCCCTCATAGACTGTACCATGATGAAGGAAAGAGTCAGATTCAATGCTTTTGGTCTGTGTGTGCTCTGTCAATTTTGGAAGCGTGATCCATTTATCCAGGGACAAAGGAAAACAGAGGAAAGTGTTTTCACCTGCTAAAGCAGGTCAGCTCTTAAGTTTTGTAAGACTGCACTCTATCTCTTTGGGAAGATAGTGCAGCCTCCAGCAGAACTAATGAGGACCCCTTCTTCACAAAACGCTCATCTCCTTCCCTTTGGGCCTAATCTCTGCCCTTTAAGAAGAAAGAAAGTGCCAGAGACAAGTGATTTCTGTCAAGAGCTAAGCAGGTGGAAAAACCACTTCAGTGGACCCATGCAGGCCCACAGCGAGGCTGGCATGGCAGCTTGTACCTGTAATGGTGTTTTCCTGTTGCTGGCTGCGCTGCGCTCACTGGCAGAAGGGACAGGACACAGGCGAGCACGGCGGGAGATCAACTGTTAGAGAAAAGCATGGCTTTCTCAACCATTCTTTGGCTACTGGTTTCTTCATTTGACAGGACTCAGGACCCACAAAATTGCAGCATCTCAAAGCATCTCCCGGTCTGGACGATCTCCTCTTTACCTCTTAATTAGCCTTACTTTAACCAATTACTGCAGTCGAATTTGTGTAGAGTTTGAATCCCAATTAAGTTTGCTATCATCTTCACACTTTCATTTACTTTCTTGCTGTCCATCCCAGAAATCAGTTCCTGGTCCTCTGGTGTGCCGGGCCTTTTGGAAGAACACAAAGCTCCTAACTACACAGCTCAGTCACTCACAGGTAGCCTGCAGCTCCTGGAAGGCAAGACAAAGGCCACAGGGCACAGCTGGGCAGCAGGCAGTGGGACACTGTTACACCAGGACAAAAACAGAGTAAACTGTAGTGAGGAGCAGTGAGATCAGAGCAAAGTGTGGTCAAAGTACTGTAAAACTGCAAGTTCACTCAGCACAAAATCAGCACAGCTCCTGTGAGCAGCTTCAGCTTCCCAGTCTTTGACCTTATTGAGGTGAGGATCTGTTGGCAGTAAGAAAATGATTAAAAAGTGTTGTCCTTTTCACTCTGCAATTACAGATAACCTGTGTCTACGTGCATAACATTTGCAGTCGATGCTTTTATGTATCTCCAATAATGAAAATTTACTCTTGTATCAAATTGATTTAATAAGTCAGAAGCAATCATGAGTTCTCTGCCGGGGGGGTAGAGGGGTTGAACACAGGCTTTCAGTACGCAAATGTGCTCTGTGTGGCCAAGCCCCTACAAACATCATCCCTCTCTCCAGCCAGCACTCGGTCCCACAGTTGCCAATCTTCAGTCCAGCTCGTTAGTTCAATTACTAACTAAAATTAAAAAATTAAGCATTACAGCTTTTAACCAGGTGGGTATTTCCAGTCCTGACAATCTTGCACAACTTGGTCACTCCTGGCCCAGAACTGCCCACTGAGCTCAGCTTCCTCTTCCCCATCTTTGCACTCGTGCAGGACTGTTGTGATGTAGAACAGGTGCAAGAGGCAACACTATTCGTAAGAATAGTAACAGTAGTAAAACTGATGTATCATTAGGAGGTTTAGTAACGCAGCCTTGGGAAGCCATAGAAAGTGAGGAAGCTCTCTCCGCGGCTGTGGGCTGGCCACCTGCCCTGGATGTTGCCCTGTTGCACCACAGTGTTGAGTTCAGAGTCAGCAGGTGTTTTCTCAACCTTGGCAGTGACTTCACCTGTATTAAAAATCATATGGTGTGATATTCATGTATACTAGCTAGTGTCCTAGCATGCAAAGGTAATATTCATGAAATATTCATGTGTGAATCATAGCCTCCAAGCCCACAAGAAAGAAAGAGATACAGCAGATGAATTCTGTCTTTTCCTGGCAGAGGCTGTTGAATAGGCTGCAAGTGAGTGTGGGCCTCACTATTGTAGAGCACCAACTGGTCAGGCAGGGGCAGCTGTATCCTCAGTGGTGAGCATCTGTGAATGATCCCCACTGCAGGGAGCTGCTCTTTCATCAGCTTGCTGGTGCACAGACCTGACCTGAGGGGTCAGTTGGCTCCTTTCCTTTCAAAAGTTCACAGAAAGCAAATACAGGTCAATGAACACAGCAGATCTTGTGATTCCATGTGATCCTGTGCAAAAGAGTTGGTTCCCACCTTCCCTGTGCTGTTATGATTCGTTTACAGTTTCAAGCTGTATTTTGAAAGTTCCCAGTGCATCGTCTTCCACAATGCAGTTTGACAAAAAATTGCATGCAGTTATAATTCTGTGTTTTTCACTCTTTGTATATAATATATAATGTATATTTCGAAACATCTCTCTTGGTCCAGCATGGACTCAGCCCAGACTTAACACGGGACTGGATCGAGGGTTAGTGTATCCAGTCTGGGCTGCATCTCTCTCTATGTTCCCTGGGCTCTCTGTCTCCTGTCCTCCTCAGTCCTGGACACTGAGCCTGCACAGGAAAGCAGAATCACACTCTCCAAGCCAAGCAGCAGGGGACAGGCGCCGGTCTCCAGCACTCCACAGAGGAGGAGTGTTGCACTGAGTGTGAGGAGCAGGCCTGGCTCGTTGACATTGGATCCTCTGCCCAATCCTAAAGACTGTACATGTCATCTGCAGCGCTGGAGAACAGGGTGAGAAATTCATATCCTTACAGGAGGTTTATGTTATCAGCTGTGCGCCTTCCTTGGCTATCACGCTAAATGTCAGTTCTCACATGGTTGGGCCCAGAGCTGTGTTCATGCTGTCTTGCCTGGACTAGCTGTCCTGTGCAGGGCCTCTCAGCACAGTCGGTCTGGCTGCCCAATTCCAGCGCGGGCTCCTCTAAACCCACTGTTCTGACCAGAGGGGAGCTGATTTCACCAAAAAGCTTGGTGAAATCTTTAAATCACATTCAGGAGAAAAAATACACCACTAGCTCACCGCCCGCAATAAATATTTCTAGAAGGACGCGATCTGGCTTATAAAAAAGCCATTTTCACTGTGATGTCGTCACCACACCCCCTGTCTGTCAGGAGTGCCCTGGGAGTGTAGGAGGGGATGTACTGTATTGCTGTTAATGTGGGAGCAGAATGAGAGAACAGCACAGGCCCACACACAGTCCAGGGAATGAGCTGAGTAACAGGCGTCATAATTCGGCTGTCAGTAGGACTGTAATGGCCTTTCCCTGTCTGTGTAGTCCTCTTCCCCAGGGCTGCTCTGCCGTGTGCGGGATGAGTGTTCATCCACACTCCGCAAATAACAAAGCTTTTTTATTTGTGGAAAACGGCTGTAGTTTCCCAGGTTCCTGTGCTATGAAACATCGGCAGCAGAAGCAAAGGAGCATATTTAGGCTGGAGGCTGTGAGGCTGGGAGAAAGATGGGAGTCAGCAGCAAAAAAGAGATCCTTCCTCAAATTACAAGCTCAATCCGTCGCCGCATGGAAACCAGGCTGCACTCGAAACCTCTCAGCCTTGGGTGGTGAGTTTGAAATGAAAGCGAACAGTTAGTGAAGTGTAGCCTGCTGACTCAATGTCTTGTCAGGAGGTGTCTGATGTGGGATCAGTCCCCCCTGGGTTGTCTGTTTGCCTCGCTGGTTCTAGGAGTACAATCATTCAGACACCAGCCCTTCCACAAAGCCTTAAAACGACATATCCAGTACAAGACTCAGTTCTGATCGTCCCTGCTCAGGAGCAGACTTCTACATCTAAAAGCCCATTGTATTTGAAAAAGACCTTTTCCCGATGCGAAGTGAGACTGTAGTCTGCGTGCTGGTGTTTTCGGCTGACCTTTCTGCCAGGTGATTGATACCGTAAGCGTGCGTGAGGCGGCTTTCCTGAGGGATTTGCACATGTTGCCTAATTGCCGAGGCCAGGCTGTGTGACGACAGGAGCGGCACACAGTCTGAGTGGGACTTTGTTTCTCACGTCTTGCTTTAATTAAAACTCCAATGCCGATCTCACAGTGATTCAAAGGGCATCGCCCGTGTTGGAGCTGTGATTGCTTCTTGCACTGCTGGTGACAGCCGCAGCTGCGGACCTGGCAGAGTCCTCACACCAGCCGCTGTGCAGACAGGACCCGCTCTCAGCCTGCCATCGGCCCTGCTGGAGCCCAGCACTGGAAAAGCACTGTATGCAACCTGCACGCTGGCCGTGCTTTCTGCCTGCTGAAAATCAGGAAAAAACTGCATCCTGCTTCTCCCTGCCCTTCCCTGAACCCAGCTCCAGTTTGACACCTGGATGTACTGCATGATCATTTCACCAAAAACGAGAGCTAAGCACTCCTACCTTGTGTGCGATACTCTGGGGCTGAACTGGATAAGTTGTTATTGAACATGGTGTGATGAGCTGAGCACACGCAGCAGATTTAACACAGGACTTTCAATCCTAGTCCTGCCAGACCTCTGTGATGGCCGTTACACCTGAGGACTGCAGCGGCCCCCTCAACTGGAGGAGTAATGTGCTTCCTCAGGATTTATTGGGCTTTTTTACTTGTCTTCAGCTGACAAGTAGTCAGTGAAAGGTCTGGGCCTGCTTGTTTAGGTGACTCTTAGTAACAGAGAGCTCCGCTGGAATGAGACAGGCATACTCTGGGGTGGGCGACATTTAAACAGCAGAGACTTGCTACACTGCAAACAGTGTCAGCGCTGCACAGGGGAGGAGGACAGTGAGTGCTTGGCGCTCCTCCCAGGCTCGTCCAGGCCCTGGGAAGGCAAGGCGTATGGCCCCATCATCCCCCTTTGTGAGCCCGCAGGTGTGTGGGGCTTTGGCACTTGCTCCGCACAGACAAAGTTCAGGCTGCCACGGCGGTTATTGACGGTTCTCATTTTGCAGTTTGACCTTTCCATTCCTACGAAGGTGTGACAATAGGATGCTGTCGCTGGAGGTGTAGATTATGCTGCTGAATGGCCACATCTCTCTCCCACTCCTTTCCCCTGTGCTCGTTATTAAACATTCGAGCAATAATGGTCTGTGCTCAGACATGCAGCCCATTCACTGGAGACACTAAATCAGCTCCGGACACTTCACCCGTCTCTGCAGTTGAGGAATGGGCTGCAATTCCTCTCACTGAGCCTCAGATCCAGGAGGCTCAGGCGGGGGCCTTCCAGTCTGTGCGCAAAGCTTAACCTCGTACTACCCATGCTGGAGAACAGCACCTCACCCCTTCTGGGTCCAGATCTGATCAATCAGAACTCCCCCTCTCTTTCTTCTCCTTCTCTCGGTCGGTAAGGGCCACCTGATTTTTTAATACTGCTGCAACTCCCGATTAGGCTTTGGCCGAGAGTGTGGTTGGTGGAGGGGTACCCCTCTCATCAAGTGGTGAAATTTCAGACCTTCCCCTGAGCTCAGTGACCTGCAGGTCAGAGCTGCGCCTCCCCGCACTGAGACTCAGGTCTGACAGATCTGCCAAATAGCCCATGTGATGAACAGTCCGCAACTAAAAGAAGGAACCCAGAGTCGAGCTCTGTCCCAGTGCTTCCATAAGTACAGTAGTGTATTTTTGTACTCTTAGTGTGGACCTTTTCTACACGACTTCAGATTTCAGGCAGTGCTGTCCGTGCGCAAACCTCTACCGTCAGTGATGGTTAAGAACAATGCACTGACGTACTACATTAGTCATTATTGTAGGTGTAAATGAGGTGAAAGCTAGAAAAGCGAGCAGAGGCTACAGTTGTTCACTGTAATTTATTTCCTGGGCACTTAGCAATGTTTAACTTTCTGCTCGCCTCATGCTGGAGTGAAAGAGCTAAAGTTACCTGCTACATGCCCAAGGACATCAGATGGGCTGTGGAGTGGGACTGTGTCCTGTATGCAGAACCCCACTGTGCTTGGATCTCCTCTGCTCCTAGAATATACTGATCAAGAGGTTCCACTCTCCTCCCTGCACAGTGAGGCACAGTAGATTTGAATATATTGCCCAACCAAAATATGACCATATTACATGGTAGCAACTCTCTTGTCCAAACCTGAGGAAATAGCCCAACACAGGTTTAGCTCTCTGAGGACTGTAAACAAGTAGCAGACCTGGCCTTTCCCTCAAGGTGCTGTATTATGAGAAAGACAATGTGAGGCATCAAAAGAGGCATGGTTTTTGGTACATATGCCTCTGGAAAATAGCTGAAGGTAACAGCACACCTGGCTAGTGTGACAAATCATACAGCTTAAAGGGTTGGTTGTTGATGGTTAAGAGGACTGAAGCCTCAAGATGTTAGCAGATCACCCACATGAAGAGCAGCATCAGTTTCTGTTGGCTGAGTCATCCCGAATCGCTACAGACATCTGTGAACTTCGAGTGGAATTGATTCTGTGATTGCAGCTGTAATCTCCACTGGAGAGGAGGTAGACTGTTCCACTGTCTGTAGTACTTGCTATGTTTTCTGGCTGGACACTATATTTCATGATGGAAGAATTTAAAATTAAATTTCCCACTGGGGCTGTGGGCTCGGCTCTTTAAGAGATCAACATAATCTGAAGAGGATTAGGCAGCCTGACGGTCGGGCAGGTCAGCCAGTGGTTGATTGAGCAGACAAAGTTCAGATAAGCACAGTCTGCAGAATCTTGACCAAGACAGTGAGCCAGCAATGTGGGCAAGTCCTTCTTGTGGACATACTGGAATCAGCTGTGTGGTCACTGAACACTAACCTTGAGGATTAGTCAAGTGCTAACATTTTCCTTCAGCAGTTCGTCCACAAGGAGAGCTGGGAACCGTGGTGGTCAGTCATGCGTTAGACATCTGCAGCTGAAGGTGATCATGATTGATCTCCACTGTGGAGCTGTTCACAGGGATGCTAATGTGAAATGAAAACAGTTTGTGCTGTCAGTGCCAACTAGCTTCAATTCCCCAGGAATAAATATGTGTATGCAATGGAGATCAATCCATTCTTCTTTGCAGAGAAATAATAATCATTCACTCTGAGGGACCAGTTTTTAATTTAGCAATAATGAAAGCTGCTGTCTTGGCAGTGCGTCAGGTCTGTCTTGTTTAATTCAAAGATCCCTGCTTCAGAGGCTCAGATTGAAAGTCCCTGAAGCTGCGTGCCTCATGCAGGATCAGTGCAGTTCACTCCTCAGTGCACTGCTCTTCTACACTGCCTCTGGGAGACTGAAGCAGCCACAGTTAGGGCAGGAGGAGGCAGGCTCAGTGTGGGGCTCAGGTATTATTTACACACACTGATGCTTACAAGGTGATGCTGTTCTGCACTGTCAGTCGCACCTGTTCCAGATATCAGTTGCAATAGAAAAACAAAAGGCTGAACTTGGGAGTACAGTGTTAAAGGATATGAGACTTTATTTACAGTACACAGGATGCAGGAAGAATGCACTAGAGGTCACAGCAGTGAGCTAAAGAACAGTACAATGCAGAAAAGGGTAAACAAATTCAAAGTTAGCTCCTTCCTCCAGGTAAAAAATAGATTACACACAACACTCCTCAAGCCAAACGCTACTGCTACTGCTACTGCTACTGCTACTGCTACTGCTACTGCTACTGCTACTGCTACTGCTACTGCTACTGCTACTGCTCTCACCCATCTTTCAGCTCCCAGCCACACCCAGACCCGGACACACTTTTAAACCTGAAGCCCCGCCCATTCAACAGACACAGACCAATCACAGCCAACAAGACACTCCACAGGCCCCTGATCACACACCAGTCTGGAAGGTGGGTATAGAGGTGAACAGAATATAAACTCCATGGAAGAATAGTGAGACAGAGCCCTGAATCCAAACATGTGGTGGAAGGGGTGAAAGGCCAAAGAAAATCCAAAGGAAGTTGCATTGGAAGCAAAGAGGAAAATGAAACAAAGGACCAGGTAATTATTTGCTAATATCTAAATGCCAGGTTTATTTGAAACAAGGAAACATGAGGAAGAAGCTACCACCTAAGCGGCAGTTATATTATTGGGCTCACAGAAAAATGGCAGAAAACATAGGAGATGACTACAACAGTAGGGGATACACTGTTCCAATGAGATAGGAAAGACAGGAGAGAGGCGCTGTAGCTCAATATATCCAAAACAGTACTGGGGCTCAGGAAGAGCCTGCTGAGTCACTGACAGGCTGTAGGCTTCCACTTTGGTTACTGCTGGTTTGTGAACTTGTTCACAGGATGTGATTCTGGATACGGTCCTGCACATCCTTATGTGCCAAAGAGCACATGGAGTCATTCACTACTGCTGGATTTTGTCCAGAATGATTTTGACATGGCAGAGGTGATTTTTCCAGGAAGCACTGTAACAAATTATGTCATCAAGCTACGAATCAGAATATTACTGCAGTCTGAATTATCTAGTCCTTGAAATGATAAATTAGTGCAGTTAGAATTTTCCATAAGTTATTGAAAAGTGGTTGGTGCTGCATGGAGTGTGTTGTTAGAAACGCCAAAGGAGTTTGAAAAGTGGAAATTGGTTTTGCATGGGGTGTTAGAGCAGTAAATTGTCTAACTGTTCTGCACCCACTGCTGCTGCCAACAGGAGCTCTGAAAGAGCTCAGGAGTCCAGTGGAGTTAACAAGGCCTTATTCTTCACTGAGTGGCCTTGCGGACATTCTTATAACCAGCTTCAGGAGAAGCAACTGATCTGTGAATCAGCGACTATTTCAGAAAGACTCTCTCACATGCAATTGATTTTGAATGGGTTGTCTGAATCTGTAAAGTAGTGTCTAATTTTAAAACCAATTTATGCAATTTGGATACCATTTCCTTTGCAAGACAGAAGAACCGAGTAGTTATTGCCATTAAGTATTAAAAATTTGAATAAGTAGTCTTTAAGCAAAGCACACCCTCTGGGTATAAAAAAAGACTGGAAGGATAAAGGATTAAGAGCACAGCAGTCTGTGAGCGTCGGTGGGTCAACTGCTTCCTCTTCTGCTCTATTGTTCCAGAAACAGATGAGTTGAACAGTGTGTGAAGATGAGAGCTCTGCATCCCCTTCTGAAGTGACACCTCTGTGTGTTTCCTGAGGCTAATTAAAGTTCCGCAGTGACTGATGGTTAATGCACATTCTCTTTCTTCATTTAAAGTTAGGCAAAACTAATGATTTAATGGATGTTACATCTGAAACTGAAAAACAAGCACAACCTTGGAGGAGGTAATTGGCTGTAATAACCTTATATAAAGCAGCACTAATCTGCAGTGCAGAAGGAATTATCAGTTAATGGGCCTGAGTTCCACCTCCTAATCTCTCATAATTCCTGCTCTTAGAAGAGCATTATTGGGATTATATGTAAAGGAGGACAAAACTTTTTTTTGCAAAACTCTTAGGCACCTTTACTGTGTTTAACATTCATAAGAGCATTAACACTGGAGACGCTGGGAGGCTCAGAGGAACTGACCTGCCTGGTTGTGCTGAATGCTCCGTGTGCAGAGTGCAGTGTTGGCTGACACTTGAGAACTAGAGAGGACAACTGGGCAACAGTTGAGCCTGTGGTCCTGTCACTCCTTTCCAGGTGAGGTTTCCCCAGCAGAGCCACGACACGATCACAGAGATGTTCAGAGAGAGGGGAAGCGTGCATTTGCCCCCCCTTTTCACATGTGGCCGGAAGATTTTGTTTCATGTCCATTCCCATAGTGCTCTACTGCTCTGCACAGAACATCATCTCCACACGGGACACGAGAGAGACCAACCGGCATCTTCCCCGTAGCATCTGCAGCTTTTTAATTGAAAAAAACTTTTAGATAATTAACTCCATGGCTTTTTTAGAAAACAAATGTAAAGACATCATTGACACTGGTTTCCATCAATAACTGTTCCCTGTCAGCTGTAACCCCCTGTGATAATAACTTGTGAGCAAAGAAGGGAGATTCCTCTTCGGGCCCCAGACACGCCCCCCAGTTAGAGGTCTAGCAGGAGGCGTGGGCTCATGGCCGGCAGGATCAGTGACCCCCCGAGTCGCCTGGCTCCGAGCGAGACTCCGAGTGAGCTCCGTGGACTAAACTCCGGCAGGGACTCGTCTGCCTCTGAGGCGACATATTTCACATAACTGTCAAGGCAGAGGTAAAAGCAACAGACTGCAACTCACTGTTCCCTACGCTCACTGTGAAGCCCAAAGAGTCAGCTACTGTCATCTTAGTTTGAGCCTTTTGACTTAATGAATTTCTCCCTCTCGCCGAGAGTCACTCTCTGTCTCAGCTGCCTGTGGTACAACGCAGTCAAGGTACAGAGCTGTGTGGGGAAACAGTGAGCTCCCAGCAAAGCCAGGAGGAGCCATAACAGAGCACAGGGAGGAGCTGTGGGAAACCACTGAGCAGGATCTCCAGGTACTGGTACTCCGGACCTGGTTCTGCTTCTCAAGGGTCTGGACCTGGTTCTGCTGCTCGTGGGTCCAGACATGGTTCTTCTGTTTCTGGCCCAAGTGGCCGATATCTGCTGCTCGGAGGTGTGTTGTGGACAAGGTGCAAGAGCGGTACAGGAGCAACTGTCAGCATTGTCTTTAAAAACAAATCTTATTTTTTACAGATGTGCCAATTAAAGTAAAAAAAAGGTCCTTTTGAGCACTCATGTCGAGAAGGCCGGTGCCAGGAGCCTGCGTCACCATGGCCGAGTGCAGACATGCGCCGTCTGCGCAGAGCGTGACGAGGGTAAGGATGTCTCAATGCTGCGGATGTTCGACTTGCCAGCAGTCATTAGGGTCTAATGTACGGGCTTTATTGCCTTAAGAGATGCAGAGGTGAGTTCTGCTATGGATTTGTCTCTGGGCCGACTCGGTCCTGCGTCATGTGTCTCTGGGCACTCTGACTGGCAGGCCGCCAGAACTGCGTCAGTTCGACCCTGGAGCTGCGCTGGGGTCCAGCTGAGAGCGGGTCCTGCTCGTGTCCAGGATGCTCGGGGTGTAATCTATCTACAATAATTGCTTTGTGTTTTGGCGGGTTGTGCGACGACTGCTGTGGGGAATTCAGAAGAGAGGCAGGGCTTGATCAGGTGTGGCTTGAGCCTTTCCTGCGCATAGTACTAATGGCAGCGCTGTGCTGCGTGTGCAGACTGTCGGGGTGTCCCAGCTCTCCAGCACAGCCCCGCCTCATCAGGAACAGGACAGGTTTATCACACTTCAGGAGGTTGTTGTCTTCTTCAGAAATTAGCTGCAGAAAGCTGTTAATACAAATCAAATTTATTTTGTTGTAACATGCCTTTTGATACAGGCAGTACCTGGCTAGGTTAACATACTCCAGCCACAACCCAGTGAAGCAGTAATATAACCTTAAATCCATGTGAGATGTAAAGCTGTTTCCTTCCGAGATTATCCTACACCTTCAGCAGGCGTGTGTATTGGCGCATGTCTCTCTGTACTCTGCCATGTGCGCGGAGCAGGCCGGCGGTGAGGGCGCCGAGTCTCACAGCTCCTGCCCCCTTTGCTCTTGCAGCCTGCTCTGTTCACACTCGAACAGCTGCAGCCCCACATTGCTGACAGGCTTCAGGAATGAATGGAAATGAGCCCATCAGCTCAGTACAAGGATCACATGCATTATAATGTTTGATGGGAATCAAAAGCTGCTGTCACCTCTCTGATTTCCATAATAACCTTTGTGTAGAGCGATCCTTCTTCGCCCGCGAGAGCACTAATTCATATTGAGCAGAGGGAACCGAGAGCCGAGCACCCAGTCCTCAACCAGAGAGCATTGTTTTAAGGAGAGAACAGCCTGTGTTAGAAGAAAGACAAGTGACTTCAAATTCAAAATCAAAATCAAATCAAAGTTTATTTATCAAATCCACAACAATACAGTGTGCAGCAGTAATTGCTGGCAATTAAATGTCTTTTCTGTGAGCTCACAAAAATAACAAGAATCACAGAAATCACAGAAATCACAAAATTGAGGTTATGAAAATAAGGTTACATAATAATAGATGTAATAAAAATGGAATAAAACTCAATATGAATAGAGCTGCTATGTGTCCATGGCATTTGCAATATATACATATAGTGCAGTTATGCTGAATACAGTGAAAACTTTGTGTCCATGTAGCCATTTCAGGTGAAGGAGGTGCAGGTTGGCTATTTAGCAGTCTTATTGCCTGGAGGTAGAAGCTGTTCCGTAGTCTGTTGGACTTGGACCGAATGCTCCAGTACCTTTTACCGGATGGTAGGAGGGAAAACAGTTTGTGACTGGGATGACTGGGGTCCTTGAGAATGGACCTGGCCCTCCTTAGACATCTAGCTGAGTAGATATCCTGGATGTTCGGTAGCTCACAGCCGGTAATGAGCTGCTCTGACTTCACCACCCTCTGCAGTACTTTGCGATCCCGGGCGGAGCAGTTCCCATACCAGGCAGTGATACAACCAGTCAGGATGCTCTCAACAGTGCACCTGTAGAAGTTGGCCTGGATATGTGATGGCATGCCAAACCTCTTTAGCCTACGGAGAAAGAATAGGTCCTGCAGTGCTGTTTTGACCACGGTGTTGGTGTGGTGGGTCCAGGTTAAGTCCTCTGAGCAGTTAACTCCCAGGAACTTAAAACTGCTGACCCTCTCCACTGCTGTCCCACTGATGTAGATAGGTGTGTGATCTCCTCCCTGGTGTTTTCTTCATACACAGGCTTCTCAGCCTGCGGCTCTGCTATCTGCTGCTCCAGCAATGCAGAGATGCAGTTATTAACATGCAGCTTGAGACGCGCTTTGAGATCAAAAGTGTTCTATAGATACAACAAAGTATAATATTATTATTGCTATTGTTACTGCTACAGAATGCTGCTGTGTGAGAAGTCAGCTCCTTCACATGTCTTGGCAGGGGCTCAGCAAAGCACCAGACTCATTTCCTGCTCAACAGCAGGTAGCTGGCAAAGAAGACTCTGGCAGAAATCACTTCTGCATGTGCTGCTGCAGAGCTCTTCTCTACTGAACCAGACTGACACAGCTCTTATGATGTGGATATGTAACTTGGTTGTGCTGAAGAGCTATTCCTCCTTAAATATGGAAAAAAACATCTTAGTTTCTAGTTTGCTGATAAACATTTACAAATGTAGCTTTTTTCTAGGGAGTAAGATGTTTTTAAAAGTGTTGTCACCTGTGGTAAATTAAAAATCTCTACTAGCACTGAATCTGGAAATGGACTTGTGTTTTGTAACATTTAGAATTACCAACTACTTTTTCTGACAGTCCTGTTTCGGAGTGGCTAATTGAGTCCCATGCTGCACGGGGAGATCAAGGGCCTGCAGAGTCACTCCTCTGGCTCTGTGCTCCGGCTCTTTGGGAATCTTAGGGGATCCCAGTCTCACTGACTCGGAGACATGCCCAGCCTCGAACCTGGGCCTCTCTGTGAGCATTGTCACTGACTGGGTCACTCAGGACCTGATTGCTATGTTCTTTAATCTTCCCAGAATTCAACCTGACAGAGCTGTCAGCTCTCAAGAGATGCAGGGATAATATTCCAACACTTATATCAATAGTCCTGACAATGGTCATAAGGAGACAATAAGAGCAGCATTATTTGGAACAGACCCTGAGCAGGTAAGAGCAGGTCAGAGCAGAGCTCCTCTGGTCTGTCCTCGGTGCTGCTGAGAGCCGGAGTGTGACACTGGGCTCTGGCGTAGGGCAGTCCTGCAGCTACCCGAGTTGACCAAGTTGACTGCCTGAGCTGATTCCCCGAGCTGACCAAGCTGATTGCCAGAGCTGGTTGAGTTGTTCAAGCTGACTGAGCTGACCACCATCTCTGCATCGGTAGTGCTGTGTTGTCCCTCTTCCCAGTCCTGGGGTCCGCTCACAGCTCCGCAGTGTGTATGATGTTCATTATGCAACGCGCTATGAAATCATCTGATGGTGTGAGTTCCCTGTGAAGTGGGAACATTCACCTAAAACCTGGACTGAAGTGTTTGTCAGAAGAGGTGCTTATCTGCAATTTTACAACAAATTAATTCAAGAGCGACAGAAATGTACAGTGGTGTCCGGTGTAGTCCACACTAGCGTACCCTAGTACAGTTTAGTAATCTGAAACGTCATCCATTCTGACTGCTTCGGACTAGAAACCTAGGCTTACCACTGATTTTTGCTGACTGCCCGATCTGTCTGCTTTGACATCGTTGACTGTGATTAATTGTGTCAATGTACTGCATTACATGTCTGTTTTGTAGTAAGTGTCATGCCTGTGTACTGTTTGTATGATCTTTTAACTTCATGAGCTGTGTTGGCAACTTAATTTCCCCATTGGAAATTAATAAAATGCATCATGTCAAACAAAGGATCAGAGATGTCCCATCACTGTCCTGAAAGAGCACCGTATTGTGTCATGTACTGTGACATTATCTCCTCCTCTTCCTCCTCTCACTTGTTAATAGTATCAGGAGGGATTGCGTACATTTCTACTGATTCCACACTGCACTGGCCTTCATGTCGATTAAAAAGGCTTCAGTTCTCTCACTTCAGTTCAGCACTTCTAGGGAATGGGCTCCTGCTCCATCAGTGCACATTGTGCTACTGGCATGCCCCATCGGAGTGTATGAAGAGGACATTGCGTGTGCATTCAGGTGTGACGATGAAACCCAGATTTCACCCCTCCAGGAGCGAATCAGGAGCTGCCTCTCCTGACTGCATGTTACTCAGACGCCCACTAGTCTTGCAACGCTCTGCTGCCTGTCTGCAGGGCTTCAGCAGTGCTGGGGCTCTTTCCACTCTGCCTTTGTGAGGGTATCCGGGCTCAAGAGTGCCTGAGGCAACTGCACGGTGAATAATTGATGACTATTTGATCATCTAAGGATGTTTTTTTTTGCTGATTCTCCCAGATTGTGTATAGCATCTTTCTAATAGCATGGTAGTGGAACAAAAGATAACTGGCTGTGATGCTTGTCTCAGAGATTCAGGGCAGAAACTGATGTGCTGGGAGAACACGTTTGTGCTTGTCACTCTGCTCACTGAATATGCATGGGATTTTAGCCTTTGAGCTTCTGCGCTGACTCCCAGAGGTGCTTGTGTTCTGGAACCAAAACACTTTCACACATGTGGGAAACCCCCAAGGATCCACAGTTCTTGTTACAGAGTAAAGCATGAGGATTTAATCTCCAAGTGGCCTCGTGGAGACTCGGCAGAGTCTGTCAGGCTGTGAAAAGAGATGACAATGTGAGTAAACACAAAAGAGTTAGTCTCAGTCTCTGCGCATTTTGATTATAATTAAAGCCACAATATTTACCCTCTGAAAGGAACCAGAGGTTCTCTCTGTGCAGCAGAGCTTTGCTGATTAAAGCCCCAAGTTTTTATCAAGGTAAATGAGCAACATAAATTATTCTTTCTTGGAACAGTGCTGTGGCAGTTTTGCCATCTGACAAAGCACAGTGCCGGGCAGATGAAGATGGCGATACTCAGCCTTGACCCTGGAAAACCACAGCTATGCAAGTTTCACAGGACCTCAGATTCTTTCTGAGCTAGAGTCCTGGGGTCAGTGAGCTATAAATTGACTTGTTCAACAGCTGAAGGTTTGAGTACAAACACATTAAAGACCCTCCCATCACTCTCTACATGTGGGAACTGCAATTGTCATTGCTGTCATCGCTCTGCGTATCAGACAAAATGGTGCTGTTTCTTCAAAGGATGCTTCTGCATGCAGTGTTGAGAGACTGTGCAGTGAAAACACAAAGGTGAGCAGTGAGCTCCAGTGGAAACGCTTAGCCCTGCTGAGAAGTCAGGGAGACAGCTTGAGAAAGCCCCACTGAAGACAAACTGTACAGAAGCTTCAGTAAGGTCCAGGAAGAATAGAATATAGGTTAAAGAAATCAGGAGGCTGTCATTCTGATTCACAGTCTGTCAATTGTCTCAGGAGCTCAGAGGGGAGCTTAGTTCTCCAGATTGCAAATCGCAGCTCCATCAAGGCCAAAACTGAAATAACAAGCCAGGGAAACAAACCTCATTTTTTAGTAAAAATCACATTTCCATTCCATTTTCATTATTTACAGGGATACGGCCCAGTGCCTTCATTAACTGAGCTCCTGGGCAGCGCAGCTCCTCTCTGACAAGTCTCCTTTCTCTCACCATGGAGCCCTCTGGGAAATGCAATTAACAATCTGTCACTGAGAGACTGATGAGTCCGTTTGCTAGTGGGACACAGATTAGCTGTATCCCGAATCAGGATCCCAGATTCAGGAGTTTCCTCCGCCCTCCCTTAAAGCCCTCTTCCCTGTGGTCTCTCTAAGCATAAACAACTGCCATTCAGGCTCTAAAGTGACATGAACCACAGCAGGTAATGAAAGAACCACAGGTGTATGTAATGACATTGTCATCGCATGCACTTGGTCCTTGAACTTATGTGCAATATTTGCTCAAGTCTGCTATTTAGCAAATTAATTTTCCATTTAGATTCACCTGGAGGTTTGTTGATTATTGTATACTAATGTATAATAATAAACAGATTATTGTTCATGCTGGCAGCTGTTTTTGGACTTACAGCTGCCAGAGGATCACGGTTCAGATCTATTATAACATCACTTTATTAACCCTTTACAATTTCTTGCATTAGGAATGATCTTTTCGCACACCCCAGCTTGCTCTCCATGACACACACAAATTAATGACATTTAATTAAAACTCTCTTCTCTAGAGGTGTTTTCTATTTAATAATTAGACACATTCATTCTGGCACCAGTAGGGCATGTTGTATGTTCACGGGGGCACACGTTTAACAAAGTTGAGTAAAGTGATTGACATTTTACATCTCAGAGTCTTGACTTGGGCGAATCCTGAAGTTTACTCCTGAAGCCAAGAACTGTAGCTGGATTTCAAGTTGAGAGGATGCATAAAACGAGATTGGATTGCCTACTTATCCTGAATCATTGGATTGCTCCTTTCAGTTTTATGTGAAATCTTGGGCGGATGTGGTAAGTACTATTCCTTTTTAATGTCTGCTGGTGCTACAGACTGAAAAAAAAATGTATAAGCTAAACTAAATGGCATAAATATCCAACAAAAAAGCAGGATGTTTTCTTCTAATGTCTGTTTTTTATAGTTCCTGAGTTTGTATATAAGGCTGCTTTTGATTTGAATATCCTTATGTCCAAAAGCTTTTATAAACGAATATAATTTTTATCTGACTTACCATGCATTACTTTCTTTTCTGTGGTGACTCCCTCTCAGCGAACACATAGAGTCTGATTGTCAGGGGTGACTTGTGGCTGTTCTTTCCTGCTTTTATTTGATTCTGTGAAAGGTGCTCTATGAAAGTAGAGATTCATGGGGTTCTTGATTGAGTTGTGACATGACACCCCCTTCCTGAACCTGTTCTGTGCTGTGTTATTAACGGAGACTGGCTAGTTTGTATGCTGAGCCATTACACAGCCGTTTGTTTGTGCTCTTTTTTTGATTGTACCCTTGGTTGCCATGGTAAATGTTTGTGATGGAAATTATCGCAATTTAAAGACATTGGCAACATGTATTTTAAAACAAAGTATTTTAATAATTGGAGAACAATCAACCTTTATTAAAAAATTGGACATCTCTCCTCGCTTTGCTGAGACTCTTGTGGCTGCAGCACAGGAATCAGGGATTCATAATGACGCTCCACATACAGCAGGCAGGCTAACGTGCTCATTACAAACACTGTACGCACTTTCATTACCGAAAGGAAGGTGATTGTTAGTCAAATTGTCAGTCAGAAATTGTTTCCTGCATGTTTTGTTTTTAGCCTGGCGAACAGAAGCATTTCTAATAATGACTGAGGAGGTTATTGAAGCAGGTCGGCATGCTGTGGCTGGCCGGGCAGACTGCTCTCACCAGTGGCCCTCAGACACAGCTCACGTGTGCCGGATCAGGGCTCTGTCCACTCTTCATTCGAACCTGTTCTCTCAGTTGACCAGCTAGTTAGAATAAAAAGAAGCCTCCTCTCATTGGTAACTTTTGTTATGATTTCTGGCTACAGATTAAGAGCATGTGTAAATCCTGGAGGACTGGAACTGGACTGGAACTAGACAGGATTCAGACATCTGTTTTGTTCATGTACCTAATTAGACTTTAATTGTTTAATTAACTCTGCTGATGAAGTCTCCAAGCAGTAGTTACGATGTAGAATGAGGTGGAGGTTGCCACAATTTGCTGGGTGGATGTTGTGGTTGAATCCAGATCCAGTGTACAGGATCATTTGGTCTGTGAGCTTACATGAGGATTTTACTCCTTTCCCACCTGTCTTTGTCATGGGCTTACTGTGCTTTGCTGCTTCTGCTCCTTTTTCTCCAAGGTGCACCACAGTGGTCTTGTTGGAAATGGAATGGAAATGGTTTTCAATGATTGTCCCCTCTGGTTGCCTGGAAATGAAAGCTGGATATTCCATATCTCTGCTTGAAGTGAAAACATGGGACTATTAGTGTTGAATACTGCAAAGACAAATCTTTACAACATTTAACGTTCCTCTCAAATCACAATGACACAATGTTTAAATGTATTTGCCCCTCATCGCAAATTGTCAAATGGAGTGTGTGCACTCCACACAAAACCAGTTTTCAGTTGCATTGCTTAGGGGACGAATAAATGTGGAAGAAAAATGTGTACAGCTCAAAACAAGTTTGAAGACTGCTAGTCGTTTTAGACAAAAGCATTAATGAGACTTTCTAATTCTTAAGGCAAAGAATCCTGTCTGCATGCTCTGACCAGCTTTGAAGCCCTCAGTGTTTTCCCTCTATCTGACAATGCTCCTTTGTCTCAGATATATTTAATGTCACAGACGAGCATGACAAACAAGACAAACGCGGGAAGTTCTGATGGAACTGGGGGACATTGTCTCCTGGGTTGAAAACCTAGCAGGATTTAATCTGTCAGAACTGCTCACATAGGGACAGTGGCCCACTGATGCGATTTTAAGCAAAACATCTAAGAGCGGTTAAGGAAATTTCTTTGTGTATATTTATGTGGTATATTTGCCAGCCGTTGAGTAGTAATTATATTAATGTTGTGGCTGTTAACTGAAGTCTGCACAAAGCATCACTCTGTGATGGGGGGGCAGTGGTGCAGGCAGTGCTGTTCTTCTGACTGCTGTCACCTGTCACTGACCTTACAGGTAACCTCCCCCACAGGGCAGGGCTGAGAGGTGACTTGAACCTCCACCCCTCCAATGCACACACGCGTGCACACACACACACACGCATATGCATGCGCGTGCACACACACACACATAGGACGCAGAGATGCTCTGGGATACGAAAAGGCAGCTTTATGTTTATAGCCCGGATCTGGTGCAGAGATTTCCTAACTGCTATTACTGTAACACAGACATGTCCCTTTAACATCACACCCCTCTGTCACCTGAAAGACACCAGCCTCTGTAGGTGCCAGCTGCCTGGCAACAGGTCAGAGTCAGAGTGCCAGTGTCGACACTGGGTGTTCTGACAGGGTGTTAGAGAGGCAGGAAAGGTTATAGAAAAAAAAATATTCAATGGATGGATCAGTCAATGATCTGTGTGTGTGAGGTCAGTGCAAGGAGCCAAGATCACCACTGGGGACAGAAGTTTGTACACAAAGCTGTGGAACAGTCCGATAGTCTGAAAAGTCAGAAACTCTTGACTCCCTCAAGAGAAATGGCTGGATGTACAGTAATTTTTCCATTAGATTCCAAGACATGCAAGATGAGCCGAATCTCCTCCTCTTGCTTGCAGTCTTGTTGATGCTCTTGTATTCTTGTGACTGAAGGGTTCTTATGACCTTGAGATAAAGACGTATCTGTGTAACATGCTGCAGTGATATTCTCTTGTTTAATTTGACAGTGTTCCCCAGTAGATGACTGAATCTATCTGCCTTCAGCCCCTGGCTTCCTCTGGCCTGTTCTGATTGATGGACAGTACAGCGCAGGAGAGAGGCAGAAGAATTGGCTCTGAAAGGCTGCAGTAATCTGGTCAATGCCAGACTTAACAAAACATAATGATAATGCAGCATTGGATTAATGTCTCATACAGCTGCTAGGCTGTCAGGACGTGAATAACTCAAAACAACGTAATTAATATATACATAATTGTCTCTTAGAAGGAGTAATACAGACCACATTGTGCTTTGGGGAACTGAAGCAGAATATTTTAAAACCTGGCTTCGCACAGCGCCGCTGTCGCCATTGTGTGCTCTTGAGTGAGGATGGAGGTGTTGAAATTTTTGTGTGATCAGTCATGTACAGCAGTGTCCCCTACTGCAGCAGGAACATGTTTGTCACATACTGGCGCGCCGGTGTATCTCCTTGGCCAACATCCTGCTGGAAATCAAGTACAGCTTCAGCGCGGAAAAGCAGGCCCGTGGGGTGTGTAACCCCGAGCGAGGGGGTGCGGGACGAGGAAGGAGGGTTTCTCCTGTGGACACGCCCTCCAGGGGTGTGATGGGGTTTAGCACCGCGACGCCTGCGGCTGCTGGTGTGTTCACACATGCACACTCTCAGTGATTGATCTCGCCTGCTGTTTGTCAACGATGAAGAGACCAGCCCCGATCGCTGAGAGAATTGTTTGAAAGGGAAACAAATCGCAGTGTTTTTTCAAAGGACACTTTGTCTTTTTTTTCTAGTTTCATGTGGTGCCTGAAACTCTATGACGGCACTTACGTTTTATATGTAAATCTAGCCTGTATTATACTCTCTCTCAGTCCTTGAAGCTGTGACCTGTTCGCGACTCTGAATAATCAGCAGCGATCGGGTGTGAAGAAACAGCTCTGAAGTATAAAAAGCGTTGTGTCCTTGACTAGTTGTGTGACTGTGACTGAAAGCTGATTCTCTCTTTGTGGGTGGCTCAGAGGATGACTGATCTGTGGTTTATATAGCGCCTTGCACCCAGTGAGGCAGGGAGCAGGACGAGAGCAGAGCCTCCTGACACCTCGGACACTTTTTAAGCTTCGAGTGGCAAGGAGAGCAGATTCTGCAGCGGAGTTGGTCTGCACAGCTGACTCTGGCTGTAATTGGAGCTGGAAGAGCTGAACTCCCAGCGGACTGATGGTAGAGGGAGAAAAGAAGCATAAAGAAATAGGATGCGTCTCCCTCATGGCTGGCCTAGTGCGATGGTTTCCACATTAGAACATCCGAAGAGGTTGTGGAGCTTTTCTCCTGTGCCCGGTGGGCAAGAAGACGCCCTCTAATGTGGAAATGATCTGCGCTCAATGGAAACCTTCTCAGGTCTGTGTTTCCCATTAATGGCCAGTAAACTGATAGCCCTTTGAGCTGATTGGATTAAGTGACGTGAATGTGATGTCTGTGTACCAGTTAGGGCTGGGTTATTGGCACCATTCAGTCAGGCTAAGTGTGATTGATGCTGTGGGATGTGACACTGGAAGCATAGGATGGTTCCAAACAGAGATCAAGAGCTTTCATGATGCTCAGCTTTCCGGGCGCATGGCAGAGACAAGGGAGAGAGACCAGGAAGACCCGAGAGCTGGTCTGTGACGGAGTCGATCAGATCGCAGCGCCTGCCGAAAATAAACCTCGTGAGGAGCGATGCAAAGTGAGAACACCATTATCTTCCAGACAGCAGTTCTCATGTCTGCTCAATGGTCTGGATAATCTTAGGATTCCCAATCATAGGTTGAAAACGAACTTGCAAGAAGTCAGTCCATTATTCTGTTGAGCAGTTTTGTAGAAACACCAAATGTTTATGGTGTGAACATTTTGATATGTTTTAAAGGTCAGTGTAATGTGCCGTAGAAATGTCCTGCAAGTCTAACAGGTAGGGGCTCAGTGAGAGGAAGATCTATTCTGAAGACTCAAACTCTGGTGCACTGAGAAGAGTTGGTTAATTAACCGAAGGGCTCAGTCTGACATAAGATGCCTGAATTGAGCTTTTGTCAGCTCTCAGCCACTGCAGTCATCGCTGGGTGGCGCAGCACAGCCTGCTGGGTATGTGTGCAGCCTGTGAGGAGCAAGAGTGACCCACTTCTCACAGCGCCTGTCTGGAGCCTGTCCAGCGCTGTCCTCTGAAGTGGCCTCGCACTGCGATCAGTTGGCAGACTGGTGGCGTGTTGTGAAATCCTGTCCTGCATTGTTTTCCGCTCGGAGCTGCAGTCCTGTTCTCTCGCACCCAGGCGTCTCGTGATCGGAGGTCAGCGCACTTCAGCCGGGACGCTGGAGTCTCCAGTGAGCTGCCGAGCAGTCGTCTGTAGCTGGAGTAAAACTCAAAGAAATCACAGCCACCTCGGGCTGATAGTCTCCCCCTGTGACAAGGTCCTTGTCCTGAATGAGATCAAAACATTTTGATTTTTGCTCTTTCCCCAGCTATAGATTAGCTGTACCAAGTTCTGTTCTGATAGCTCTCTGTTCAATAGTATTTGCTCCTCATGCCTCTGCAAACAGAACACTGTCTTTTTTCTTTGTGTGCAAATCAATGGTACATTTTGGGATGTCTGCCATTTCTGTCTGGGATCTTCAGGTAGTGAGTTGGACTCTGTATTGCGGTAGTATGTCTACTGAGACAGCAAGTGGCGCTGACCCTTAGTGAGCACAGGACAGCCAGAAAGATTGTTCTTGGGTGATGAGTGCTGTCAGGACAGATGAGTTATTCTTTAACTTCCATGTGGGCAAATAAGATTCTACTGTGTGCACTTCAGTCGACTGCAGATTGACGGAACGGGGATAGATGCGAATTCAATTACTTGCCACCGAGGGAATGAAATTGTAATAAAGTTCAACACTGATATCTTGTATTTTCTTTCATTCCTTCTTTAAACCTCTTTTATTTAACTATAACTGGTTTTGTATCCTGATGAGAGGATTTCTCCTGAGCTGCTGTTAATAAGCTGGACAGACCGTGGACCTCATGTCATCTGTCTTGCTTGTTGGTGCTTCATTACGGGACTGAGTCAGATGTTCCTGGCTCCTGGGCTGCCGTCGGCTTCTCTCGTGCTCCCATTGTCACTATCAGCTGAGCCTCCTTCATGTCTCTGTGCTGCTTTCAAGCAGTGAGTGAACAACTTCTGCAGATGTTTTGTACAGCATTTTGCAATGTGTGCAGGGAAGGATTTGGCAACTGGTATTTTTAGGTGCACAAACACGCCAGTGTCTATGGAGGACGAGAGCTGCCACACATCAAGACAGTCTGTGGGGTCCACATTTGCAGTGGAGATGCATTTAGAATGAAAGAGGTTATGAGAAGCACTCCTTTCCATGGAAGGGTGGGTGCCTTGAACTCTCTGCCCAACCGGACAGCTGAAAGTGGAATTGCACCTGGATGATCTGGGTTTAGAGCTCTTGCTGCTCTGAGCAGCCTTCCATCCGCAGCCCCGGTTTTGTGTCCTTAAGGTCAGCTGTTCTTTCAGACAGTCATGGCTGCTGGCTGCCTGGCATTGTCAGAGTGTTATGGTAACTTTTCTTTACTGATGGTGCCTTTCTCCAGCTGGAGCCACCCATTCACCTGCAGTGTTGCAGGGGCAGAAGAACAGTTGTAGCAGGAGCCTTGTGGTGTGGATAACCAGTTTTAGCACAGCAGCGACCAGCAGAATTGCTTGATAAGGGCCGGTTATGCTCTTTTAGTTTTAAGGCATTAAGCTCAACTTTGTAAAAAAAGGCACCACTATATCGAAATGTGATTCATTTTGTCTTCAGAAAAATGTTCCTCTGGAAATGCTGGGCCAGGGTGCTGTTTGCTTTTTTTAATATACCAGAGACTCACTTCAGAAAAACCTGATTCCCTCTTCTTTACTCCACTAGCATGTTCATTCACTTGCCCATCCCAGACACACTGGTGCTTGGTCCGTTCAGCTCCTTCAGTTTAACTCGCCTGGAGAAGCAGGCTGAAGCAGTGCAGTCAGTGAGCAGGGGACTGTATGAGCCCCCAGCTCTGAGGACTGTGGGTAGATTAGTGCAGGACTGCTCTTACTGAGAGCTCAGTGAAGTTGGCCCCTCTACAAACAGGAATGAAACAGGAAATGAAAGCAGAACATACAGGTATGCTACTCTCAACAGTACAAACCAGCTCAAACAGAGCGCACACAATTTGATGGGGTTCATTGTTTGTGTTGTTTGTCGGGGTGCCGGCCACACACAGCCCTTACTCAGGCACGGTGCTGCAGTTTGACAAGCATGGAATTAACATGACGTGGAGATGGCGTCGCTGGTAGTGAACAGGCCATGAGGTTCACTCCAGTGGGTTATATTTAACTCGAGGACATCTGCCAGCACAGAGGATTCGTTTGTGAAACATGATAAAGCTGTATCGTCTTGCAGTGTAAATGTTTGCTGTTGCTCAGGGGAGATTTCATTCACATCTTTCTTCTGATATTTCAGTTTGAGAAACACTCAGATTCTGGCTCTGAGACAAAAAGTGCTCAACAGCTTATTTCGAAGAAGAGGTCATTAAGCCCATCGAGTTTCACAGTTCCTAATTGATCTCCTGCAGTCTTGTTTAAAATGCCAGGGTATCAGCCTCGTCATCATGGCTGAACAGCTTGAAGCAGACTCCTGAAACACTTTGTCATTTTTAAAAGCACCTTTCAGTAGTTTCCATTCATGTTAGCTGGTTCATACAGTATTTGGAAAATTAAGTTAATTGGATCAGCTTTCTCAATTGTTTTTGAGGATTTTGAATACTTGAACCCAGTTTCCCTGTTCAAGATTAAATAGTTCATTGCTTTTAGCTTTTCACAGTAGGGCTTTCCTTTAATACACCTGATGTGTTTCTCTGAACTAATACCTGAGCAGCAATATCTTTTTTGTAGCATGATCACAATTTTCCACAAACGTCTAGTTTATTTGCAATTATATTAGTGTATTTGCAATTTAAACATAACATACACTGATTTAAATGATGCAGTGTTAACTATCCAGCATCGTTGCTTTTTTAATTGCTTCCCCACATTGTCAGTAAGAAATACAGTAAATGTTAACATAAACACCTCAGTCTTTTTCAGACTTCCTTTGCAGTTTCCTTTCTTACCTTATGGTTTGTTTTCTCTGTATCAGATGGTATCTGCTAGGTGTTTGCACGGTTTTGACGTCTGTCTAAATCTTCCCGAGCGTTCTTTCTAATTTCTTCAGGGTACAAATTGACGTATCTATACATAATGTTTATAGTCAAATGCTTGTCCACATTTCCGTTAGAACGTAAAGAGTGTTACAGATAGGAGGAGGGCATTCAGTGCACCTTGATTATTCTCTGGAACTTTTATTTAATGTTCTGTTGCAACATTACCTGCGGTAGCCTGGTTTGGTAACTTTAATTAATGCAATATAAACAGACTGAGCAGGGTAGTATGGTGGCCCAGATGTGGAAAACGCGAAAACCAAAAAGTGTGCACAAACAAAAAACTGGCAACACACTTTTGTGTTTTGCACTTCTGGACCACCATAAGATAGTCAAGGTAACAACAAAATTATTTGTGAAAAACAGCTACAGCCGTGAGACAGCTCCATCAAACAGTGTGGAAGGCCAATATAGTAACTGACTGTCATGACCAGCCCTTGCACAGTGAATCTGAGCTCCTTCTGTCTGTGTCGATTTACACTACCTAGATTCAAGTGCAATAGATCTACAGTAAGTTATCCTTTATTCCCACAGCTATTAACCAGCATAACTTAGGCAATTTATGTATGTTTCTTATTTGTATATTGTATACTGTATTATGTTTTTTACTTGCCTGCAAAGTAAATTTATCTTCTGGGACAATAAAGGAAGTAATTTTTTTAATTGCCCCCCTGGGGACAATTATTTTGAATTTTGTATTATTCGGTATGGTGAATTGAATTGAGTAAGTTGATTTGGTTTCTGGTTGCTAATTGATCCCCTCTTCCTTCGTGCCTCTGATTATTTAGAGGGATACAGAAGTTTGAATATCATGTGGAGGTCAGAATCATTCAGTCTTGTAAGTCTGACGACAATTTCCGCCTTCGCCCTCAGCTCCAGAGCAGTAGCTGTGGCCGTGGGGATCCTGCCCTGTGCTCTGGGCTCAGTGTAAACATTCCCACAGAGCGTGAGCTAGGAGCTGAGCTGGGCTGGTGCTCCTCAGCACGTACACCGGCTCTGGGGGTCACTGCCACACTCCTTCAACAGCTCTCGCACTCGCCTCTGCAGGCGCATCCCAGCGGCACTGAAATCACACACACTGTCGCATAGTATTGTCTTTTATCGTTGTTTTTCCCAAAAAAATTACCTTTACAGATGTGAAAACTACAAGACCTATAGACAGGATTGGATATTTACAGTATTACAGAAGATGGAGGTGTCTTCACAGTGTCTTTTTACACACAAGTGAAGTAAAGGTTCATAACTCTTTGCCAGTGATGCTCTTTAAATCTTTAAAGAGTCTGGAATCTGGAGGAGGCTCTGCCTGCCAGATGTGGACAGGCCGGGCCTGCAGTTGACAGCTAGAGAAGGGAGATTGCGAGACACAAGTGTCATTCCGCAGCAAAGCGAATGGGAGTCTTGAACATGTAAACACAGCGACACATTGCAAAGCCACCGCAGGCCTCCTTTCATCTTCACTGTGAAATCAGCCTTTGAAATATCACCCCAGCGAGCGCAGAGCATAGCTGAGGTCTAGGATGCTGTGTAATGAGGGTTATTAGAGAGATGAAGGAGCGGCTCTGAGGGATTGCTCTGTCTGCCATGTCCTGTTCTCCAGAGCAGGACTCTTCCCAGTCTCCTCGGCACCCCTCCGGAGCGCCAGAGCCGTGCTGCAGGGAGAGTGTCCCACGACTGTAGTGAAGAATAATAACGCTGTTCCTGACAGTGTGCTTCCACTCAGTCTGTACCCTGCGACTGCCGTAGGCTGCCAGGGAATTCCTGGGATTTAAGGGTTTGACAGGTGGGGATTATATATATCCTGAAGGCTCAGACACAGAACTGAAAACTGACGGGGTGGAGGGGAGCAGATCAGCATGTGGTTTTCCCCTGATCTCGGTCCTGGTCCTCCATATAACAACTTACTTTAACACTAAAGTAGAATCACAACCGGTTGCAATAAGAGCACAAACCATGAACCCGGACAGCACTGTAAACCCCTGGTGTGAACGAGGTCACGCCTGTGGAAATTCGGAAGTGTCTGGCAGATGAACGACAGGGCAGGAGCTGTTTGTGGTTGAAAAGATTCACGAGTCGTTCGACCGGCTGGCTCCCAGGGATCCTCCGGGAACCAGCTGGATCGAGTTCTTCACTCCAGCTGCTGGAGCAGGGGTGACTCTCCTCCTCTCCTCCCTCAGGTGTGGCCAGTCCAGCCTTGTGTGCATGACAACAGACCCGCTGGCAGTACGAGGCAGCGAGCTGTCTGAATGCCGATATTGCTCATGCTTTCACACTCCAAGACATTCTCTCCCTTGTTCCCAGTTTACAGAAGCTCTACACGTTAAAGACTTGTCAAGTGTTTGCGTCTCAAAGAAAGATGTGAGAAACTGGGGTTGTTAGAAAAAATGGATATACATTTTTTTGTATGAGAATGTCTTTGCGTCCATCGAATCTGGGGATTTCAACCAGCTACTGTGTTGAGGATGAAGGAGTGCGTTGTGTCAGCCAGCTGCACTGCCAGTGTTCAGTACACAGGAGGCACTGTCACCCAGCAGGCTGCAGAGCGAGCAGGCCTGATGGAAGAAGTGCTCTTCCTGACCGTGTCCGCAACGTGGGGTCATTTTCCAGAAGTGTCCAGAGCAAGAGACAGAACTTCCTTTCTCTCGGGGGCTCCTGCTGGCTGCAGTAGTGGATCAGGGGGCAGGCAGGAGACCAGGAGCGAAGGGCATTGTGGACCTGTGGACCCTCATGTGAGCTGCCATCCCCATCCTTCCTCTAGAGCACCTGATAAAACGCTGAGTGAAGTATCCAGCAGTGATGGATATTTTCAACTTCTTCCATGGCACCAATGGCTCCTGCCTCTGCTGAAAACATGTCTCTGATTCCCCCCAGATCCATCAGAACCACCAGACTCCCCTCCTGCCACTAATCACTGTGCAGCTCCATTATCTTAATGGCCGTTGATGTTTGGTTCTGGTCCAGCGGGCTCTGTCTGACTGAGTAAAGGCATGTGGAGGTAATGACAGTACTCTCTCCACACACCAGCTCTCAGTGGGGAGGAGAGCAGAGTGATGAAGCCAGATCAGAGATGTGGATTATTAGGAGGCCATGATTGGTAAGGGTCAATAGGAAATTTGGCCAGGATGCCAGGGTAACATGCCTATTCTTTTCGAGAAACACCCTGGGGTTTTATTTGACAACAGGGAGTCAGGACCTTGTTTTTATGTCTCATCTGAAGCACTGCACTTTTTTTACAGTATAGTGTCCCCATCACTACATTGGGGTATTAGGACCCACACAGACTGCAGGGTGAGCGCCCCCTGCTGGCCCCACTAACACCTCTTCCAGCAGAAACCTAAGTTTTTCCCAGGAGGTCTCCTGCTTTTTTGTATCACGGTGTGGCTGAGTCTGCTCTTGCAGCTGGAGGACGCCTGCTGCACACTCAGGGCTCCCTGGCAGCTCTGACTGCTGTGTGCTCATCTGCACCCTGTCCTGCAGGGATGCAGCGTTTCACCTGGGCGCACATTCGCTGTAATATCATTCTCAGGGTCTTGGGATCGTATGTTGCAGATGTCTGGTCAGCACTGTGTGTGTCGGCTTCCTTAATACTGTAACACTCCGGGGTTCACGTGGGCGCCCTTGCCGCTGCCGCCTCAGGCCAGCCCCCCACTGTCGGGGACTCGAACCCGGGCCTCCAGCATCACTCAACAGGGACCCAGCCTCTTGAGCCAAAGGGAGATCTCCCATCAGCCCAGCGGCTGCGATCCCTGCTAACCACAGGGAAGGGCGGTGACGTCACCGCTCTGGTAAGCCGGCTCTCACGAGCAATGGAGGCCGTATGCGTTACAATACCTTTCGTTCAAAACACTATGTGAATGTTCGCACGGACCACAGTAAACCACCAACACTCATCACGCACATCGCAGTGTAGCACAGATAAACAGTGATAAACCCAGCTGACTCCAACAGGCATACAGTAATGTCAGTGTATAAATTGCTTTTTGGGTCCCTGACAGTGCCAATGTTCTTTTTGGATGTTCTACAGTATCTGTATTAAATTTACCCTGACATTTTCTTAGGATTGCTTTGCTCAAGGAGAGACAATAAAAATGTATTCCTTCTTTCTTTTTTTGTGAGTGCAGTAAAGATTAATTAAATACTGCACACTGCCCAAAAAGTTTATGTGGTGAGACCGTGTCTCCCCCTGTTGCACGTTTTGGTACTGCATCCTTTTGCCAGCAGTCCGGGATAGAGAGGAGAGGCAGGGAAATGATGAAACACACAGGCAGCAGACGATCTGTGTTCCAGCTGCAGGCTCTTGTTTGCATTGGGTCAATGGTATGAGGCAAGTCCCACTATTCCTCAGGCCTGTACACTAGCAACAGCCCAGGCATTTTAGTTAGTGTACTGTGACCATTAAAAGGAAGGAGATGAGAGACTTCACAATGGTTAAGTCTGTTGGCGTGCATGCCTCTGGAGGCAATAGCAGACATGGCTAATGTAACAATTCAGATATTCTCAAGAGTTTACTGAAAATTGTTAACCGAAAAACACCAGCAGGAAATGCTTTTCAGGCCACAAGAAGCTGCTGTAGTGCTCTGCACATTTAATGCAGAAATGAATGAACTTCTGTTTGCTGAAATCTCAACAGGCATCTGTGAACATCTAGTGGGATCAATTCTATAATGTGCTGCAGCTGCAAGCATAAGTAAAGATAGCCTGTCCATTATCAAGACTGCCTTCTAACATTAGGATGGGGCAGTAAATTTATTTTGTGTACACTAATGCACAATAGAAGCATCTCAAAGGAATGAATGCTTTAGGATTGAATTCTGCATTGGTACACAGAGCAACGTGTGCTCAGAGGCTGGCGGCTCATACTAATTCACCCACTGCAGGGCTGCGTTCTTTGCTTTCTGTGCTGTTGGTTGTGAAGCAGTTCTTCATTCCACAGCATTTTGAAACACTTTTCATTTTTGTTTTGAACAGTCTGATGTAAATTTGAGAAACTCATGGGTTTAGAATGATAAAGGAAGGAATTCAGAGGGACTTCTGACTATAAATCCTGAGAGAGATATTAATGATGAAAAGAATTGCCGCTCAGTGGGTAGTTGAGAGAATGTATAAATAATGGCTGACAGAAGGCCATTGATTTTATTTCACTTTATTTCTCGCTGCCGCCTTTCAGGATGTGCGCTGCTGTTATTATCTTTCACACAGGAGCACCTCTGTCACAAACGGGAGATGAGATCATGTGTTTCCCTCCTGAGCGATGGCAATGATCGTATCGGCTGCTCCTACTCGACAACGGGTGCTGTTCATACAAACACGCCTGCTAATGACAGAAGTTTGAAGAGGGGGCTGCATGTATTAGCAAATGTCCAGCTTTATCTGAAATGTTAAGTTAGAAGTTGTGGAATATAAGGACAGATGTTGCTGAGTAGTGATGGAAGGAGACTACAGTGATCTGACGTGTACAGTATATACATGCGAAAGAACATGTGTGCTGGGAAGTTCTCTGACATTACTGCTGCAGGACAGTATTTTCCTCACTTCCTGACCTGCGGATTAATGAACAATCCCAGTTCCTGATCCAAGATCATGAACCCTCATTGATTTTTTCCCCCATCTTCAGCAATTCAAAAGCTGCCTGGATTCTGGAATCACGCACGGTCGGGCTCTAGGACCTGTCACAGTGGAAGACCGGAGATCTGGAAGAATGTGTCAAGGAAGACCAGACGTTGAAAAATTAAGATCATTGAGAATATTTGCAAAAACCTTGAGAAAGCAAGTTTAACTCTTTAACTGCTTTGTGGTGGAGACAGTGTGGCCACAGAGCAGCATGATGTTCTCACGGAATCTGGAAAATAGATTTTTTGGGTTGATGTGGGAGCCTGTGGATACTCAGTCTCTCCAAAGGCATGTGTGGGTTAAGGCAATTGTGTGAGTTTACACACAAATTAGCTGCACGGAGGTTTAGCCAGGCCAATGAGTAACTCCTGTGCGTTGAATTTGTGCTTAAGTTCTGTTTCTTGCTTGCGAAGGTTCTGTCCCCTGCTGGCTCTGTGTGTGGGTGCTCCTTTGCTTTCAGCATTCCGGCTGTTACTGAACCCCATTGGCAGCGTTGGCCCTGGGATCACTGCTCCGCTCGATCTGAAAAAGCAGAAGCACCACACAGGCCGGAGCATCTCTCCATGGCCTGGGAGTCCTCACACACACGTCTCCGGGGAGTGTGTGGATACCTGGAGCTGCAGGGCGAGGACTGCTGCGTGGGTCCGCGGACGTGATGTGATTGAATTGCGGAGCCCTCGCGTGGAGAACCTGATCTGGGCATCTGTCATTCCTGCAGTAGCCCTTCCTCCCCTGAGTGCAGGACAGCCTCACGCGCACTCAGACAGCTGACCTCTCTGCAGCCCAGATGCATCACAGCCTCACTGCATGCAGGTTCAACAGCACACTGTTTTTTTTTGCTCTGCTTTGTTTTTCACTGTTTTTCCCTGAAGCTTAACCATAAAGAGGCTGAGCACATTTTTTTTTTTGCACTGATGGCTTTAGATAATTATGTACGGAGGACAGAAATGCCTGCAGCAAAGTGTGGTCTGAGTCAGCCAGGCTTATCTATAGCTGAGCGGAGCATGTGTTTACATTCTTTAAAGTGAAAATCCATATACTTGGTCAGTGACTCTAATGAGAGACTGGAGAAATGAATGGACCCTCACAGCTGATTGGCACCTCACACATTGCTCTCTTGGCAGCAGTTCCTGTGCCTTTGTGTGTTCCTTCTTCCAGCTATCGAACTCTTGACACCTGCCGACATCTTCACACATCTTAAAGCGCCCACAGTTCACCATTTCTGATCCCTTTACACAAGTGGGACACAACACCTGATGCAGAAAGGAACATGCACAAACACCTCTGCATCTGGCAGCCCTGTTCTTTGAGCTTCAGAGCCTTGTGCATGGGGGGTTGTCTGGCACAAAAATCAGCAAAAATTATATTTTGTGGGTGACAATAGAAGTGCTCATTTTAACATGCTGTGACTGCAGCCATGCTGTTGGTGTGAGCTTGTTAATGGTTTCCAAGACCTTTGTTTCTGCAGAAGGCTGAGAGAACTTAACTGTTGCCATGTTCAGTTCAGGTGCTGGGAAGTAAAAACAATGCCGATTGAACTGATAAGGGCTAGAACGACATTCTGTATATGAACATGCCTCTGTATGATGTTAATATTATAATATTGCAATAATATTGCTCCAGAGGGCAATGGGTATCAATAGCTCTATTCTAGACCAGGTACCAGACACAGGTGTTGAAGGTTTTCCAAGGCTCTACAGGACCCAGGCTGTTCGAGAGCTCCTGGACCCCAGGCTCCAGCTTCAGTGCATAGCAGGAGTGTTGCTCAAGTGCAGAGTCACCTGTCATTCTGGCCTCGCTATCCCAGAGTCCTGCAGGACCCCCTCCTGCCCTTGCTGATGTTCATGGACCGGGCACCTCTTTGACCCGGCTTTGCCACCTACTGGAGCTTTTCCAGCATTCCCTCCAATTCCCTTTTTGTTTTGTTGTTGCAGAGTGGTTGATAGACGTGCCTAGAGGTCAAGGTTACTACTGAGTGGCTGAACTGAGTTTGTAATCATAATAATGGTGGTGATGACAAAAATAATATTTTTTGTCATCCTTGGTTCTGCAGTGTCAGTTCTTTCTGGGAAATTGAGCTCAAGGTGACATCAACTCCGTGCACTACAGCATCTGTGGGTCATTTAACAGAACTGCGAGCTGCAAGAGCTCAGGGCTTCAGAAGTAAACCACTGAGTAACTCAAAACTAGATTTACTCAAGTAATACAACTCTTTGACTTTCCCCTGCATGGGGCTGTTGATGCAGGTGATAGCAGAGGGAAGGTGGCCGTAGCCCAAGCTGTTATAAAATCCCCTGACTCTACAGGGCATCATAACAGATGGAATCATGATTTGTGATTGCAGTGAACTCCTGTCTGTAGAACAAATAAAAACAGCACAGCAGGTGTCAGAAGAGTCTTCTTGAGATAAACCATCCATTTTGGGTGTGAAGGTTATTATTGGGACTGTAGTTCTAGTGGTTAATAAGACTGTGAGTGTCCTGGGAGCGCTCTCTGTACAGCGAGCGGTCACGATGGCCGGCCTCTGAGTGCGCGTTGGGCTGGTCGTATCTGCACCACAGCGGACAGTCATTGTCTTCACGGGAGCATGGAGAACGGGGCAGCTCCTGAGAGGTGTGCAGAGACCCAGGGTGCCTGTGGGAGTAGAGCGAAGGTTTGGGACTGAGCAGGGCTACAGTGACCTGAGGTTTAAGGCTGAAGGTTCCTGAAGTGGTCGCCGGTCCAGGGTCCAGCCGGCCGATTCCACCCCTCCAGGCCCCTCGAACCCACAGCCACAGCAGCTCTGCGACCTGAAAATCAAACCGGAACAAACCAAGAACAGGAAGACGGCCCTCTGCCCTTCTCCGCTGACACTCCACGCCAGCAGAGGACGAGCTCCAGGCCGCTGGCGGTGTCAGCCCTGACAGACAGACGATAGCCGGCCGAGGGCGTCAGTGCAGCCCCTCAGGAGACGATGTTCGTGTTCGCGCTCCGGCCCGCAGTGCCGCTCAGCTCAGCGCCAGTGTGCACAGCCCACAGCACTCTGCTGCTCTTGAATCACCCGCCAGGATGCCCAAAACCACAGGACAAAATAGCAAAGCTCATTAAATGTTTCGGATGCTCCAGTCCACAATTAAAACAGATCTGCCACTCTTTGCTGTGATTATGAAGAAAAATGTTAAATGAAATTAAAATTTGTAGTGCAGCTTTGAATGTTTCAGCCTCCCGGCAGTACAAAAACAGATTTGTCCATGAACCATGAAGAGTGAAATGAAGATGTTTCAACAGCAGACTACTGTGCCTTCAGACTCAGCAGTCTTTCCAGATTTCTCTTTCCTTTGCAGCCCTGCTCTCGATGTGGTGACCAGGGTTTCCTGAGCTCCAGAGATGGGAGAGCAGCACTGTTGCAGCGGGCAGGAGAGTGTGGCCCCTCTCTCAGGGGAGCTGAGCATGTCTACGCAGGGATTAGAAGAGTCTGCAGAGCTGGGTTTGTAGGATCAGGCCTCTCAGGGGCACTGTAAGTGGTATCTGGGTTCCTGAATCAGATTCCTGATTATGTGGTTGAGGTGAACTAAAACCTCATGAAACACAAAACAGGTGGCCAGCTTCTGAACTAAGATTTAGAATAAATGTATTAGTTTAACTGCATGAAGTCAGTGTGAATCCTCTTTTCAAGAACATTCTTCGGGACAGCTAAGGTATTGTATACTTCATAAGTACCCTCTGCCTTATTGAGCACGAAAATGAAGAGAATATTTCAATAGCTTGCAGGCCCCTCTGTGGTTCACGCATCTCCAGGTTAGGGGTGGAGAGCGCTTGGCGCAATGCGGTCGCGCTGGACTGTTGCACATATCCCTCGTGTTCTGTGTTTCAAAATCATGTGCAGAAACACACAACAACAGTGAAATGCCATCAGTCCACAGGTCAGTTTGCACAGAGAGGGTTTCTCCGGCAGTGATTTGTACAAACTCGGTGTGCTTTACAGGGCAGCAGACGCGGTCTGTTTTTATCGTTAAACTCTGCGCGTTGGGATTATCAGGGGAGTGAGCGATTCAAGATGATATTTCAAAACTGCGTTGCGCTGAATGTGCGATCCAGCCCTAAAGCTGATAGCATTTTGACCCCGCATACCTTTTGAAATAAACCTATAATTACAGCAAATAATTAAAATGTACATGTTAAATATCCAATATATGTAGGCTACTATCACACGCGTACGGTTACAGTAAATCTCTGTGCCCAGAATGCGCAGATCTAACCGGGATCTGCAGTGAAGGTGGTTAACACTAATTCCACGTTACCGACACTTTTCCGAAAAGAAATGCATTACAAAGGGAAGGGAGAAACCAATACATCTGTTTATTTTACAGACTGTGTATGATGAAATCATCGTTCATCGATTTTGCTATATTGTGTAGAAATGTATAGCTGTTCAAAGAAGAAACACCGCTAACGATGAATTTGTGGAAATGGGTCCGAATACAGAGGCCATCGTGCGTAACTGTTCCCTGCAGGATACCGGCGCTGTGAGCACAGTGGTGTACAGTACAGCCTGCTGCACAGTTCTAGTCGTTACACGGTCACCACGGCGCTGTCTGTCGCGCCCACTCTGAGCCACAGCCCCGGCCGTCCGGTCCGGCCGGAGGGGGGCTCAGTCTTGACCCAGCCTTGCGAGGTCTCCCTTAAACACACGGGGCGCCGGTTGTGCTGCCGCAGTGAGTCGAGAAAAAATTAACCCAGACCTCTTGCGCTCAACAACCCCCAGCTGTCCAAATACAACGATCATCTAATATCAATAGGCAGGATTAGATGGAGAGTCTTAAAAAACACAAACGGTAATTTAGTTTCATATAACGGTTTATTCAGCAGAACAACAAATGTGTTCAAATTCACGAGGAATGACAAACACCCTGGCTGAGGGCTGGCCTCCCGGCCAGAGGACAAGGAGACCAGGACCCCCCTGCAGGGTGACCAAGGGGCAGCTACAGAGGTGGAGATGGGATGCAATAGAGAGAGAAAAATATAGGGATCTCGTAGGTATTTATAGCGTTTGGGAGAGGAATGGATTGTCAGGAGCTACGTATTGCTAATTACTGACAGGTGAGTCTGATTGAGCTTGGTTGTTGTCATCCCTCCCGAACTTTTGTTATAAAATCAATTTAAACGGCGGAAGAGAGGTTGTGCCAGTGATCGTCCGGCCCCGGTGACCTGCAGGGACTATTGATTAGGGTATTTGCATCAATTGACTTTGTGATTAACACGAGACACGAGTGCGATGTACAGGTTTATTGATTCTGTCCACGCCGTGTTCGTGAGGCCGGGGGTCCGGGGCTCTGTGCAGCGGTACCCCCGGAGGGAAGCTGCCCAGGGCGGAGAAGCAGTTGACGCCGTGGTCCGCTGAGAGGAGCTGAAGGGGCGATTTGAGTCAGATACGTGACAGGATTTAATAGCTCTCGTTGCTGATGGATGACTCTAGTCCTCGCGTAGTTACTACGCAGAGAAGTTGGAATGGGTACAGAAAAATAGAGATAAGGGGGGTATTAATGTTCCTCCATAATGTCGCCTCTTCCTGTAACTTTTTGGCACAATTCTCTGTCATCCAATGGGGTTTAGATGTTTTTTCACCCTTAATTATAGCCACCCACGGTCTAGCGCTAGTCACCGCGGTCAATGCCGCAGACGCTCGGCGTTGGGCTAGCGCACAGTCCGGGAAGACCGCCCCTGGGGAGCTGCTGTACACAGCCGTCTTAACCCCAGCAGTTTGATGAGAAAGACCACCAAGGTAATGATTTCAGTGATGGCACCACTTTTACCACGCAGTCAAACCGCCCGAGTGCTAAACAAATACACACTCCGTGTTTATGTCACTGTCCCTGGCTTTGTTGTAAATACACACAACGAAGAACACGTGTCCGCGTCCGGTGCCTTCTTCACTGACTCATCACTAAAGCGTTCCACACTATTTCACTTGCAGACAAGAGCCCAGTCTTATCTACAGGCGAAATCCCCACACAAGCCCGTGAATATAGACTAAATAGTCCACTCTAAATGGTATGTTCCGCTGTGTTGAGCTCCTGAAAGTCGCGGCGTGCTGTTTTCACAGGTGCGCTGAGGGTCCCTGACGAGCAAGGTGTGGGCTGAGGCGCTCGGGCACCCTGCGCGAGAAGTCACCTGCTCCCACCTGTGCAGGTCGGTCCAGCAGAGCGGAGCGCGACCCTGCCCCCAGCCTCGAGGACCCTGCTGCTTCTGCGGCCGCTGACCGGGGCGTAGGAGTGACGTCACGGGGACCGTCGGAGCAAGGAGCTGGAGTGGCTGTTTCTGGGTTCTTGGATCCTGTTAGTGTACCGCTCCCCGCCTGACAGCCAGCCGACCCTAACCGGCGAGAGCACGACATCGCGAACGGAAAGCCTCGTCGCGCTGTCTGTCCCTTCTTCTCTGCTGGATTATGTGTCCTGCCTGATCAAACCCGGATTCTACCTGCTGCCATTCCGCGCGCTGGGAGATGTGCCGCTGTGCTCTGGGGACTGGAGATGCTACCGGACCTCGACGTCTTCAAGGTACCGCTTTTTTATAAAACAAAAAACGCTTCTATGTTGAATTCAAGCGATTGTGAAAATATAAAAGTGCTAAATGTGTTCTTTTCGTATGTTAATCTCTATCTCAAGTGCGATTGCTAAACTTGCAAGTTGAAGTTTAACGGGACTTGGCACTTCACACACGTTTTTCTATAATCCCTCTCTTCGGTAGAATCAATTTTGTTTATCTTCTAATATCCTCAACACAAACCGTCGCTTTACGGCCATCTAGTCAACTTAAGTGGTTTGTTTTTTAACAGGCTGTCCGTAAATGTTCGAAATAACCTCATTATTGCTTTTGCAGTTATTGTAACACCCTTGAACCCCGCGTTAAATACTGTACAAATGAGATCATTCGGACTTGGCGAGGAGGGACGCGAGCCATTGTTTTTAACAATGTTAAGATAAACAGAAAAGGGCTACTGCACGGCAGCGGAGTGGGGAGTCAAATAGGAAAGGAAGCACCGAGTGGAGAACCGCTGGCGGGCTTGACGGCGTGCGTGTCAGTGTCTTTCAGGAGCTCTCGCTCGACCTGCTGTGGAGCTAGTCGGTGTTAAGGAGCTAATCGCTGCCGCGGGTGGAGAGCCGGGAGACCGGGGCTGCGCTGCCCCGCGCACGGCCTCAAGTGACAGGGTGTTCCGTGGGCTTGGCCAGGCTCAGCACACTAGGAAAAGACGAAGCTACAGGAGCTGTGACGTCCTGTTTTAAAAAGGGTCATCGCCCCATTTTAAACTGGACGCTTCTCAATTCGTTTTGTTTCTCCGTCCGCCGGGTGACCGCACTCCCAGCGGTCGTTTCCGTGCACTCACGCGTCCGAGACAACTCGAAATCCTACATCTTCCGTTTGTAATGCATTTCTAACTCCTCCACAAGAGCGAGAACAATGTGTCTCATTTAGAAAAGGTACGTCTTTCTGGGGGAGGGGGCCTGGATGAGGGCGAACTCGCCCCCTGGTCTCTCCTCGCATGAAACACCCGCCCGGTTGGAGTCAAAGGTCTAAAATTCACTCTTTCACAACCCCGGAGACCGGGGCGCTTCTGTTCCGAGTGAGTAGCATTAGGTGTACTTTTGGATTCTGAGAACTGATAAATATATTGTATTCTGTACGCGTCCTGATGCATGAGTGCCAAGCGTGGGGACAAGTTGAATACAGGACAAATCGATACGCACACAGATCAGGGTATCTTAAAATGATCCACCCGGCTCATTTTGCCAGTAGTCCTCGCTAAAGCTTCTGAAGTGGTTGTTTCGGTTACTGGTGTCCCATGTATTTTAGCTAATAATTTCTAAAGCGGAGTTGAGATGATCTGATAATTGACTGGCGATGGGTTTTTCCTGCGAGTCTCCCAGCCTGCAGTCCTCTCCAGACGCGCAGACTGGGACAGGACCGTGCAGGAATGTGACAAAGTTGGCGCGTGTTGGTCTAGTATAGACACATTCCCGAGGCAGCGATGGTGCTCCCAGCACTGAGAGGCTTCGATGAGCGCTCGGAGCTCGGTTTCCTTTAGGAGAATTCCGGGTCTGATGGACACAGCGAGCCGGCGCGCGTTGTTGGGCTCAGGTCTCAGTTTCATGAATCAATTAACTCATTTAGTGCGTATGACTTAAAGAAATGTTTGAAATGAATACATTTGCAGGTATTCACTAATTTAGAGTGTTATCTTAAGAATTTGTTAATATATATCAATCACCCCGGTATCTCTGTAAAGACCTAAGCTTTTCAAGCATTAGGTAGGTAGCCATGCAGTAAGGAAACTGTATTCCCTTCACTGCGGGTGACAAGGCTTCTGGATTATTACCCGCTAAGGGAGTACATTTTAAAACTTCTAAATTGTGTATTTGCGCCCTGGCAGCATGAGACAGTTTCATAAAGGGCTGGGGACGAGAAGGATCTCCTGCAGAGCGAAGTGAGTTTTAGTGTCTGAATCTTTCAGAACCAGAGCACACAGCAGCGCTGATGCCTGACAAACATTGAAGATCCAACAAGACGCTGCTGAGACGCCCGATACCGCACCTGTAGTCTACAGTACTGTATATCCGACTACGTCAGCAGGGTCTTGTGCACAGTACAGCTACACGCTTGTCCGGTCTCTGGGCTTTCCCGAAGGCTCGACACCTCGGCGCTTTCAGCTCCGACTGAGCGAGGATAAAATCAGCGAGGTGTCATTAGGAAAAAAGCCCTTATGGGTGTCTGTTAAAATAAAAAATGGAGGTGTGCGAATCTGACCATTTTGTGTATAAAGCGATGCATTCCCCAGTGCGCGAGTGCTGTGTAAGCAAAGGAAGCACATTGACGGCCACTGGCCATATTATACAAACGCATCAACCGATTCTGCACTTTGAATCATCATTAAGAGATTGCAATTAGTCAGCATCCGATTAATATATGCCTCGCGCTGTTGTTTATCCTGTAGAAGACGCACATTTCCTAAGCAAGCGGTTTTACGAATGCCGTTTATCATGAGCACTTTTTATCAGTCCTCTCGCCGATTTCCAGCGCTCACGACCTCATCGCTAAACCTACAGTAGGCTTCCACTTCCTGTGCTTTCTGCTTCGTGTTTTTATTTACGCATTTGCGATGATCGTGCAGATTGCTCAGAATGTCAGGCTGCACGGCCTAATAAAGGAAACCGATTGACTAACCACCGAAAGCAGAACCCTCCGACACACGGCCTGATCACAGTAGCAGCAGGTGAGGGAGGCAGCCTGAAGTCGCTGAAGAGGTCAGACCGCTGAGGAGGGCGAGTGCACAGCGACAGACGCGGGTTAGGACGGTTTTAATAAAGCAATAGAGCTACATTTTGTCTTTCTGCTTTTATATTTCCTAAAAGCAATTTGTACTGTTAAATAGCTACCACAAGACGCAGAATATTCACTCGACAATTATTTTTTCGTATGTTTACTTAATCTTGTGTATGGATTGTGGGTAACCCCTGTGGGTGTTTATATATATTCCAGTTATTCAATAGTAATGCTCTGTGGTCGGTGGGATGAGGCATTCGGAGACCACAGAGCGCTACATCCCCTGCTCACATGTAAATCCTTCAGGAGTACAAGTCTCTGAGATGTTTTTTTTTTTAAGATACCAAAACAGTCGGTAAATCAGTCATTGATTGGAATTCCATAGATGCCGCAACAACAGCGCTTTAACCCGCTGGCTGTAGTTGAACAGTAAAGGTGCTTTAGCGAGGGTTTAACTGGATTGAGGGCGGCGTGGATTAAACATTTACCGCCTTCTACTTGGGTTTGTAGCTGAAATTTCACCAGCGTGCTGTCATCTCCCCAGACTTGGGCAGTGTAACAGATTGCTGTGATTTATTTTGTCAGAAATAATCCATTATGTTTAAACTTCAACAAACCGGGTTTCTGAGGGGCTAAGCTACAACACACAAGAGAACCACCCACGCGATGGCCTCAAAGCAAAGGACTTTCTTGATTAAGTGCAGGATCCCTTCACAGGGTAGTTTCACTCCTCGCACTCGGCGCAAGAGACGAAACAAGAAACGTCCTCCCTCCGAGATGAGCAGCTCAGACTTCTGATTGTGCCTGAGCTCTTGGACCGCAGGATGATTAGTGCATCGTGATCTGACTCTGACTTGTTAACTGCTGTTTGACCACCTTCAGTCGTAGCCTAAAAGACGCCAGGGAAGGGATATGGAAATGTTTGCTAAAAAGACAGACGTCGCATTTTGTACTAAACCCTTTAAGTGCCTCGTTCTAATATTGAGACAGGACAGACAATCGTTTCGAGACTTGTCCTTTTTTTAAAATATACTGTATTCCGTCTCACTTCAAACCAAGGGAGGCTGTACGGACACCAGCTATGACTACGAAGCGTTTGTCTTCATTACCACGCGAGTTTGCAGTTGAATGCGTTAACCATAAACCTCACTGTGAAATGACAGCAGCTGACACCCACACATACTGAATGAGCACACTCTAGACCTGTCTTCCCAGAAACCGGCCGGAGCGCGTCTCTCGAAGACCGCGGTGGCGGGGGAGTCGCTGGCTCTGCGCTCGTCTCGGTCATCGCCAAGATCCGACAGTGCACGATGGCAGAGGAGCAGGACTCCACACACGCACCTCGTATTTCAATGCCTTTGCTTTACTTCATTTCAGAGGTAAAAATCTGACCTGCGGAAGCCGCGGTACTTGACGCGCACAGCACTATTCCGAGCTCACCTGTCAACGCGGCACGAAAGCAATAGAAAATCATGATGGACGTCTGCTGTCAACGGTGGACTCCGTTTATCCGTTTCCCTGCGTTTATGTCGCTCCCTGTTTTCCGTTTTCAAAGCCTGAATTACGGAAACAGTTTCTTTAATTTTTTGATTGAGGACCCCAGATATTCCTTATAACAAAGCCATCTGATAGAACAGCTGTCCTAAATTTCATGAGTTGCGTTTCCCGCTCACTGTGTCCTGCTGAATCAGGACAGTCTGTTACTTGAAATGCTTCCTTAACTGCAGAAATGCAAGGAAACCATCTGAGTCATACCGTAAATCAAAGGAACAAGTAATAGGTTTATTCCATGCTGAAAAGAGAAGAAAGAAAACGCAACGTTTCGGCTGTGAAGCCTTCGCACCTGAAAAAGGCTCCAAGGACAAAACGTTTTTATTTTTCTCTTTTCAGCATGGAATAAACCTTTTTCTTGTTCCTTTGCAGCCTACGCATGCTGACGCAGCTTCCCACCTGAACTACGTCATACCGTAATTCAGTTTAAATTATAGCTTCATAAACTGAAATTGGTCTAATGAGACACAATCAGGGAGGGAGATATTCAGCAGAGATCTCTGATGAATGACACCCGCTGTCCTTTGGACACCTCGGTCTCCCCGGGGATTCTGGGATTGCTCCTCAAACACAACGTTCCCATGCTCTCAGACCGTGAGAGTGCTTGTTAATTCCGGTTGTTTCATTCGCATTGCGCGCCTCCTCTGAACAAGGAGAGTGAGGAGTGTGAGAGCATGTCTATGATCGTGATCCTCATCCATGGGCCTGCAGAGCTGAGTCCCTTAGAGGTCTCCATTTTCCTGAGCTCTCTAAGGCATTCCTTCAAGAATTATTGATGTAATTGGTCTTCAATGACCAATAATGGAGCAACATATTAATGTACGTCTTAGATGACCCCTCTCATCCACTCTGGGAGGAGGTACCAGATCCCCTGTATAAAGACAAACGCAGCATTTACTTCCTTTATACCTAAAGGCATTCAATTGTTGAACAATGGGGAAAAAATATTTGCAGGTAGGGATCTTATGTTTTTTAGACTCCTTATAAGCTAATTGTCTTTTTTTTTTTTAATCATATGGTACTGGGAGAGTTCTGATTGAGTGATGTTGTAAAAGGTTTTTTATTATGGTGTTGTACCATTGTATATGTTATGTTTGTTATAGGATTATGAGCTCTTTATGTGCCAGACAAATTCCCCTTAGGGGCAGTAAAGGTTAATTTAATTCAATCCAATGGTTCGTGTTTCCTCTGTAATCTGGAGGGTTGTGGTTTCCCTGTCCCAGGAGTGAGGATCTCTGCCTCATCAGAAGACCGCGCTGAGTGTAGCCAGTGTTCTTGTTACGGAGGGTGTCTGCAACTTTCTACTGTTCATACTGGGACAACACAGTGGTGCTGCCTCACAGCCCCTGGGTTCTGGGTTCATTTCCGGGTCGGGATGTTCCAGTGTGGAGCTTGCTGGTTTATGCCTGTGCGCTGCGTGTCCTAGCATGTACCAGGAGCTGGACTGGGGGCCCTTCAGGGAGTGCTCCCACTTTGTGCCTTCTGCTGCCAGGATGGGTCAGTGTTCAGACACTCAGCAGGGATGGACATCTGTCTGGAGGCTGATCAGTGGGTGTTCATAGCCAAAAGCTGTCACCTGTCTAATTTGGGGGTAGTGTTTGCGGTTTGCTCTGCAGTCTATTTGATATATTAGACTTTGGACCTCTAGTGGCACAGCAGTAAAACAATTTGCTGCAGGTCATTGCACTACAAGCCTGTACTGATATCTATACACTGGAACAGCACTTGAGCTTGAGCTTTTTCCTGCTGCTCTCTCGGTCCGGAGCTGGAGATGCAAAGGCGTGTAGGTTTCTCCGCTGGCCAGCTGTTCTCCTCGGGGCTCAGTGTGAATGTGACTCCAGAGGGAGAAGGAGAGAAGGCAGGAACCTCGGTCTGTGAAGGAGGGGGTGTAGTTATAATAAACAGACTTTACACTTATATAGCGCTTTTCTATACCCTCCATTCAAAGCACTTTACAGGTAATGGGGATCCCCTCCACCCCCACAGTGTGCAGCCCCACCTGGGTGATGCGCCAGTCCTCTCCCCACACACCAGCTCTCAGTGGGGAGGAGAGCAGAGGGATGAAGCCAGTTCAGATATACAATTTGGGGAGAGAAACGGGGGCAGTGGGACTTCGTGATTACCATGAGAGAAAGGGGTTTGATTACGTCCCAAAGTGATATGTGCTCATACAGGCTACCAGCAGTGTTGGCACATTTTGGTTTTGAAACAACTAGGATGATTTAAAGCACAACGAATGTAGACCTAATGCTCAGAAACTCCTCGTCTTCAGGTTGCGAGTGTTGCTGTGGTGAAGGTATTTCCTCTTTCCGACAGACCTGGAGCCTCAGAATTCCCTGTAAGTCAGTCTCTTTGTCATACGCTTCATCGTCCTGTTGGCCCTCCATGCATGGTGAGGTTGACGGCTGGTGATAAATTACTCAATACCAGTCAACGAGTTGTATGTTTGCTGTGTGGAAATGGGGGAAATGTGCAGTTTTGTAGGAAGGGCTCTGAGCTGATAGCTGCCGCTTGGGGCTCTTGGAGGCTGAGGGGGGGGCTCTGGCAGTGGAAGGCCGAGGGGCTGAGCAGCCTGTGGGAGGAGGGAGACCAGCAGAGTGCCTCCCTGCCGTGTCTCTTTAAGAGGAGACTGTCTGAGCCAAGCTGAGACTAAGCAGACACCCTCCACATTCGGGGAATAAATAATCACTGCAGCGAAGCAGTGATAAACAGTGTCGTTTCTCTGGGCAGGTTTGTCTGCGCCTCTGGATTAAAACCGTCAGGCTGCTATGCAGTGGATCGGCCCTTTTATCTTCGAGAGTCTGAGATTCCACGCATTTCTGTCGCGTGATGGAAGAGCAGACAGGAGACGCAGAGTTCATGACTGGAAGCCTCTTCTTTTTTTGGAAAGTGCTTTTTTTAATTGGGCTTTCTAGACCCAATATAATGGAGCACACATGTAGTGACATTGTCTGTACTCCTATCAATGATAAAAAATAAGGCAAAGAGACAAGATATATGAAACAATGAAAAATTCAGGTCCCTGTTCAAGGTACTAAACTAATGTCAAGAACGTGGGCAATGCAGTTGGTTGTAACCAGAAGGCACTTCAGCAAAAGGGATGTGAACTGCCCCTCAGCTGTCTTCTCAGTAAAGGTGTTTATTTCCTGTGCTCTCTCAGATCAGCAAGTGGATCTTCCTGATTCCATTTCAATGTTGTATATCTTTTGGCAGCAGTCAAAGCAGTTTGAAAATGATCAAGCATAGCAGTCAAAAGGCTAAATGCTGTAGTATCTTACAGAATGGCAGATTGTGGGCATAATGTGCATCTTTCTGTAAGACAGGCCTGAGAAATCCTTGTGATGCTGGGCACCGGCACTGCGATGTGGGGCCAGAAGTCCATATCCTGTGCAAAAATGAGTCCACCTTGACCATAGAAGAGAAGTACAAACAATTATGCATGTGTTAATCTGGTTCAGTCAACACAGTCCTGGGTGAGATTTGTTTCCTGTATTAATATTAGACCTCTCAGTTGGTACACAAATATCTTGGTATAGCTCAGCTGTAAGAGGAGATTGTACAGATCTCTGCTATTTGTTTTCCAGTTAGTCTTCAAGGTTGAGTTCTGCAATAAAGCGTGGCGGGTCTGGGAGGGCAGAGTGACTGGGGTGGGCTTGAGAAATCACCCTGCCCATGGTGTGGCTTTAACAGACGCAACCGGCTTCGGCTGTCTATATCTAAAGCACTGAAAAGCTATTCCTCACGTCAATGAAAGACAGGGATATTTCCCTGAAAAAAATCACCTGTTTCCCAAGTAGCTCTTCTTTCCCATAATTTTAAAAAGTCCCCCACGTCTTGAGCCTGCTTGGGAACAGATCAGGATACTGTACGTCCGGTTCCGTCTCCATCTCGCTCGCTCACAGCAGCACGAGAGCAGAGAGCAGTGGGAGGTTGATGTTATCAGAAAACTGCTGTTTAATACAACTGGCAGGCTGGAAATCTGAATTCTTCATAGTTTTCATCAGCAAAATGTTAATATTTGTCTTCCTTCCTGTTTGAAAGGTCTTGGCTTTGTTAATGCAGAACCCTAGCCAGCCTGGTTTTGCATCTTGGATACTGTGACTGCAAGTTGCCGGTAGATTAGTTTAGGGAATTTTAAAAGCAGCTCTGGGAAACTGTGGTAATTACTACAAACTCTGAACTGCAGGATGGTGAATTGAGCAGAACTCTCAATTCTGTTGCTCAAATTGTTTCCACCCTCCCTCTCTGATAACAACAGTCCTTGGATTAACTGTTGTGTGAATTACCCCTGTAGGCTCTGGCACTTAATTAACTCCCACTTGATTCATACTCTGTCAGAGTGGAATTATTTTTTCAAGTAAAACATTAATCAATATATTGGCTCTTTCTGAAGTGGCATTATTTTTTTTTCTTAATTTGCATTATTAGCTGTAGCTTGTAGAGGCAGCACTGCTCTTCTAAAAGGGCATGCTTGGTATTTCACATGGCCTGGCTCCAGCTGGCCAGGCTCTCCAGCTCCAGCAGAGCTTTGTGTGATACAGCCCGAGAGCCGAGCCCAGCCTGCTGCCTGTGCCTCACCGTCATCTGCGTGACTGAGGCCCGAGAGCTGAGCCCAGCCTGCTGCCTGTGCCTCACCGTCATCTGAGTGATTGGGAGTGACTGCTGACTTCTTAACTGCACGAGTGATTTTGCCCCATTAAACCTTTTTATTTTACAGCAGGGTTTGCAGTTTGGAAGATGGTGTCAAGGTGGTTAAGGGGTTGAGCTTTAAGTAGAGTGGGCATGGCTGGAAGCAGGACCAGGGTGTGGCAGACTGTGCAGTAAAGGGCTGTGCTGGAGTGTGGTTTTGTTTTAGTAGTTTGTCACTAGAAATTTACACTGTGGGCCATCTGGCATTTTGTATATTGGTTTATGTGAAATATTTAAACAGGACAAACCTGCAGAGAAATAAATACATTTTTTATAGACTGTAGCAGACCTGAGAGGTCCATTTAACCCTCAGGCTCCCATTCAGAGTTCCCTAATGGGGGAGGGGCTCAGTGGAAAATGGTTGTTGCCAGAGCTGTGGGATCAGAACACACGTGCTGGACCTCAGGCCGGCTCACGCTGAATGTAGAACACAGCATGATGAATAATCATCAGGGCCCTCTTCCAGCCTGTTGGGTGTCTACCCTACCAACAGTATAAAATAAATTTAAAAGATAAGGGAACAATCCATAAGTGTTTCTGGCAAGACTGAAGCTCTCCTATTTGTCCCTTTAATGACGCGTGCGGTTCCTGCCTGCTCTGCTCAGACAGCGATCGCTCGGCAAGGCTCTCCAACCTGTAATCCCACCAGGAGTCTCCCAGAGGCAGTATCGCCTGTCCTGTGGCTGTCCCATTCAGCTTGCCAGGATAAAACCTCATTAAGACTGAGTGTTCAGCTGATTGCCTGAGCCGAGGACAGCTAGCTTGGAAAAGCTGCGTGTGAAGGTGACCTGGAGAGACGGGATGTTTGATTAAGGGATTTGAGAGTGCGTAGGAGCAGAACCACGTCTTTAATCTGCGCTGGGCCAGGCTGCATTGTTCCTGGTTAGTGCTGTTGTCAGGTGTCAATTGAAGAAGGCAGTTGACCAGGACGTGATGTTGGGATATCAACCACTGTGCCAGAGGCCTGGTCACACCATCACAGGGTTATTTTTGGGGTCCTGGCTATGTTCAGAGCTGTCAAGCTTTTCATTCTTCCGTTCAACAGAAGATCTAAAAATATCTCTGTGAAAGTAGAACATTATTAGGCATTCGTGATGTCCTGAAGTTATCAAGCTGATAGTGCTGAAGGCACCAGGACATCAGAGGACACCAGAACCTGCTGCTCCCCCTCTCTCGCTCCTGATATTTGTCATGGGGGGGCACTCTTCCACTCACAGGGCAAGGCTGGGGAAGCTCACAAGTCGCGGGAATGTGTCGGAAACTATTTCCGTACTGTTTTACTTTTATAGAAATGTTTTTGGCAGCAAATTAAGTTTGACGTGCCTGTTTCTCCCTGGAAATAAAGCTTCAAACCCAGCTGAAAAATGCACTAACGATATGAAACCTCCCTTTACCTGCCCAAGCAAACGATGGGTGAATATGAATATTACACTGTTAGTACTGTCAGGGAAGCTCTTGCGTGACGTTGCATGAAGCAGGGCTCTCTCTGGGGCTCTGCGGATGCATGCTGGTCAGATGGCGTGTTTACACGAGCGTGTTTGCAGGTAGTGTTGCCACAGAGCGCAGAGAGGTCAGCGAGGCTGTCCCGGGCTGTGCGTCAGTCGGCCGGCTCTGAAGACACAAGGTCAGGACCATAGCGGGGCACAAAAACAGCCTGGCTGCTGCCAGCGCACATGGGTGAAGACCCACGACACCGGCCCAGGGACACACTGCTCTGCAGAACAAAAGGTCCTCGTTTTTACAACACTTTTTTCAAAAAGGTGAAATAAACATCTACAGAGCAGTAACCTGTAGCCATATTTCTGTAGCTGAAGTCAGGCCCAGGTCTCAGGTCTTTCCCAGTCTGTAATGGTTTAATCAAGCATGCTAAATGAGCTTTCAGGAATAAATCCCACCACCGCTGGTCTAGTGTCTTGGAGCTCCTCAGTGGAGCTCCTGCAGGCCGTTTCACTGACTCTGCACTGATGTGCACTGGCTTAAGCCCATCTCTCCGGGTCTCCAGGCAAAGGGAAACCCCACTGCAGCGTCAGGAGCTGTTGGGGGAGGTCGCAGTCAGCCGGACAGTTCCCGAGCACGCAGCTGGCGGCAGGAGGAAGGGGGTGCAAGGGCTTGTGCTGGATTTGGGGAGCTCTCTGCAGAATCCTGAGAAGCCCCTGCAGTTGTATGGCTTCTTACTGCTCCAGTGCACCAGCTGTGGGCCCTGGTTGAAAGATATTACGTCAAGGTGCCATGTAAAATACTCACGAACCGGATTCAGGGTTTTCAACAGAACTGGGGCAGGGTTCAGAATTACAGCTGGGGGGAGGCAGGGATGATGCCATTTAAGGAATGACACTGTCTTGAGGTATTATTCATAGAAGGGTTTAATAAAGACAGTGGAATTTATTTTCTTAAAAGAATTACAGGGAGATTAAGAGGCAGTTATTGTGTTAGAGAAGCTCAGGGACTGGAGGCTCTGTTCCCATTAAGAGATTGATCCTCCAGCTGCAGTTGGGATGCAGTCATGTTGAATGCATGCATTGTGCCGTGATCAATTTCATATTGTGGCATACTTTATTTACACTCTTCCTTAGTGTCTTTAAATATGTGTTGAGTACAATATGCAATAATGTATCTTAATTTATGGTCTCAAAGCAACCAAAAGTAAAACTAGCTGCTGAAACATTTTATCTGTACAATCAAAATATTTTATATGGAGGATAGTGAAACTGCAATTTAACAAGCAATTATTTCCGCATACAGAAGAGCTCTTCCCATAATTCAGATTCAGAGTGCTTGCTCCCCTCTCACCCTGACAAACATGCGGTGAGATAAAGCCTGTTATTTTCCTCCACAGTCTCAACCTTGGCCCTGCTGACTGACAGTATTTCTGTTGACCCTAGAGGTTATCTCTGTTTGAAATCGGGGAGCCTATGCTGTTAGTCATCATCAGCAGTGCAGCCTTAAAAACAAAACCAAACAATATATATCATTTGAAAATCTGAATGGCCCATTTTCTCTGTAATTAATCTGAAGTGTCCTTGTCACGATGGAAGAGGGGAGCAAGCTTTTGTCCCACTGCATCGCCGAGCACGTGATCGGGGCAGAGTTCAGCGCCGGGGCAGTTGGGCAGGATTTTTCTCATGCAGATTCACTGGCACACCATTAACCGTTCATGTCCCCTGGACAGGTGCCAGGGGAGCCGTGGCAGAGCTGTGCAGCGCTGATCACAGACAGCCTGCCTGCGGTTCACCGCTCTGGTGTCTGGGGGGCTGCCCTTCTGTTAGTCATGAACAGGCCTTCAGAAGCGCGTATTGTAAACTTCATTTAGGCAAAAGATACATTACATAATATACTGCTACAGATAAGAATAAAATGTGCTCCTCATTAGTGGAGCTCAGTTACTAGTAGATAGATAATGCACCACTGATAGTGTTCCCATATTCCAGGTTGTGAAGACTTACTCAGCAGGTGTGGTCAGAAGTGTCCATTTCTCTGTCCCTGGTCCTCTGTCTGTGATGGGGAATTCTCACAAACTCACTTGCCGGGAGCAGGCAGTTCCCTCTTGGCCTGCTTTCTCTCCGGATGGCTTCTCAGTCCAAGCATGAACTTGAGAGCAGTGCGAAGCCGAGGGCCAGGGAGAGGGTGGGCAGGTGGGACAGTCCCCGCATTCCTCCCAGCGACCGTGTGGCTTCCAGCCATGACCTCAGTGCACGCCTTGTTTTAATTGTTGCGTCACCAGGCATGGCTGAGTGTGAACTTCAAGCCGTTAACTACAGAAAATACACTGTTTGTATACAGGCATTCATACAGAATCCACACAGTGTGTGCGCGTTCATCCATATGCCTCTGACTGATATAAATCCTAATGGCTAAATGTGCTGCTGATGTGAATTCCAAGTGCTTCTCCAAATTCAATCTGTGTTTTCAGCGCTGTGCCAGGCACTGATTGGACAGAGGCCAAATCTTGCAGGTCTTGCTCGCAGAGTTCTGCAGAGTATGTTCACCTGGTGGCCTGAAACAGCAGAGCCACATAAGCTAAAACTGAACCCTGTTCCCAGGTGGGTGACTGAGGAGCCATGATAAAAACAGAATAAGTCACAACTGTGCTGATTTACTTCAAGGGAGTTAGCAGTTTGGCTCCTAACTGCACCAGAGAACCGTCAACCCCCTGTACCCCTATAACGTGAATTGTCTGTTGTCAGTACTTTTGGGCCGAGGCTGAGCAATGATCTCCCAGCCCATGTCAGCTCCTACAAGTCAGTCACCACTTTTAAAAGCCGGTCTTAAAACTCATTTTTAAGCTTTTGCTTAAGTTACTGTACTGATCTGTGTGTGCCTGCCACTCCTGCCTGACTGTTTTATTGTACGACACTTTGACTTTACAATGGAGCAGAGATGACCAGAACTTGAAAATAAGCTGCTGGTTTCTAGTTTTAATGTTAAACAGCGAGAAACTGAACCTCATGCAAGCAATATAGGATGGGGGTTTCTTTAATGGAAGCCAGAACAACACCAGAAAGGGTTGTTTTATTCAAGCCAATTTCATCCCTCTCCTAGTACATTATTTCCGGAGGTAATTGTTCGCTACTCTTGTGAATATATGAATCACTGCCCTCATTGACACTGCCGACTCGCCTGTTCTGAAACACTACCTATAGGCCCTACCCTCCCTGACGCAGAAAGGCACAGAAAAACACCCCAGAGCTGCGTGTCCATGATCAAAGGGAGTAAATAAAATTAGAAAAGGAACAAGTGTTACCATAGACATTGTGCCGGAAGCATCTGCTTCTAAACTTAGCAATTGGCTGGAGTCTGGTACAACCATTCTAATTATTATATTAATACCTATAATCTTCTTTCTTATGGCAAATATAGAGGAATAATGTTGTACATGTGTCAGAACCACTTTATTCAAGCAACTTGACACTTACCTTACGTCAGTACTGACCAATGTGCACGTGAAAGGTGTAATAATACAGGCTGGACCACTGGAAAGCTGTGATTTAGCAAAGCAGTAGTAACGCTGCCTGTTAGTGTTACCTCTTCAGACATGGTGTTTGTGTCAGATGAAGATATACCAGCAAATTCTAAATTAAAAAAACAAGCTTTAACGAATTGCCTCTTTTGAACACGCATCATCACTCATTTAGCGGAAAAGCACCAACATACCTGATTTTAAGGTTACTGCAAAACCCCTCGACAAGCTTCAAAATCAGCACTGAACTTTTAAAAGCTACACCCCCTGTGTAAAATAGACATGAGGGCTTATGAGCTCTTTCTCCTAAACGGCCCTCTCTGTCTGCGTGTTCTCGTCACCGAGACAGCTGCAGGACCTGCCACCCTCAAGCAGGGCTGTGGGCTGTGAGAGGAGCATCCAGACAGGCCCAGGAACGTCAGGAGCTGGTCAGAGCCTGCCCCCAGCCTGTCTGCCCTCAGCATGCTCTTATCCACTCACAGCTCTTCTCACACGGTTCCAGCAGTAGCCTCTACTGACAAGCTCTAACATGTCATTGACTGTAATCATGCTGAACAAGGAGCTGTAAAACTAGCAGATGAGCTGCTGCAGCTTATTGTCAAGGCCTGTTCAGCACAGAGGCCCAATGTCTGGGATTTCTGCCAAGATCTTTGGAAGTTTGAAGGGATTGATCTCTTTCAGCTCAACTTTCCAGTAATTCCGTAAGAGGAGAAAATTGAGGATTGTCCTCCAACAGAAAACGAATGGGTCTTTGACAGTCATGTGAAGCAGGAGTTTAAATCTCTTAGTTCTGACACATTTCCGCATTCTAAAAAAACACCTGAAAACACCACAGGCTTACGAAATTATTGCATTCCTATCAACTACTCTGGATATAATGTTGCACACAGAAAAGGTAGAACCGGAAGAGGTTGTCCGTGTTTTGAATCCTGACCCAGGGCCGTGAGCGCAGACTGGTCCTGAGAGGAAGCTCGCACGGACAGGAGATCATTAACCTTGAGGGAATTCCTCCAGCTCTCACATTTTAAGTTACAGAAATGATTGACTGAACAAACCTGCCGCTTGCACACGGTGCAGCGGGAGTTGGACGTTTTGCTTATTGATCATCTTTTTGATTGACAGTTCTTCAGCAGTTAACGGTTAAACATGCAACGCGGGGTCCAGTGTGCTGAGCCGTGTGAAGGCCGCTCAGGCCCTCTGTCCGAGCCTCAGGGCCCGAGAAATCGGTTTAAGCGATTAGAGCAAACAAGGGGCCCTTTCACCCAGGCCGGAGCGTGTGTGTGCCCCCCATCGCCTGGGTGCAGACCCACACTCCCAGCTCTGTGCTAATCCCAGTTCCCAGGTGGGACAGGGCTGTTTGAGCCCCACAGGCTCCTTGACCACTCCACAAATCTGCCAGTAATCCCTCATCACAGGGCTCAGATCAGCACGAGCGTTCCTGCTCTCGGCCAGCGTGTGGATTTAAAAAACCTGCTAAGAAAAGGGGAAAACAAAACAGAATTAGTGATCCGAGCAGAAGCAGCCTTTTGTTTTCCTATTTGAAACCAGTGTCTAAGGCTTATGTGAAAAAGGTGACTAATGTACTACGATACAATTCAGTTTGCGGTAATAGAGGAGGGAACTAGGTAAGAGTGCAGAGTGGAGTGTGATATGACATTGTTTTGGAGAAACTATGGCGAAACGTTGATGTGAATTTCTGTGTGGTAAATGGTTAGAACTGGACAGATACAGCTGCAGTGAGAACAGACGGACCATTTGCAGAAAGACATTGGGGATCAATACAATGTGTCTGCAAGAGTAGGCCTTGATCATTGCCTTTGAAAGGATTGCTGGGGCACCGAAGTCGACATTAGCAATTGGCAGGGCTGCTGTTCCTAATCGGCTTCACAAGCGGAAAACCACAGTCCATGACGAACTCTTCAGTCTCTCCGCCCTGGAGAGGGAACTGAGAGAGAACGGCCACTGAGAGCAGTGCTTCTTAACCTCCTTTTATCTCCTCTGTCCCAGAAAGCAAAGTAACCAGTGTAGTGAGGGGTGTTTGGCTCGTTAACTGCTCTGCACTGGGAGGCCATGCTGCTTGGTGAGGAGTGGAGGCCCCTACCAGGTGCTCTCTGTGAGAAGGAGTGGCCTGAGCCCTGTATTGCATCTCTGATTATTTCTAGATCTTTTCCTTTTGTTGTAGATAAAACTGCTTCACTGCTCAGTAGCAGCCAGGTTGTGGCCTGTCTGGTGACGCAAGTGGGGGGCAGATACCTGAACTACTCCAGCCGGTCTGCACGGTCCATTTACTAAGAAATCCTTTCAGGAAGGGAGAAGGCATTCTTGTCGAGTTGCTAGAGATCCGACTATCTAAAAAAATTCAGTTCCTGAGGTTTCCCAGCACACCACTGACTCCCAGAACAGTTAATGCTTAAAAATCTCCAACTTGCACACCATAACAAAGTGAAGGAGCGATTGCTCATGACCGTTATCACTTATAATGGTGCCAGAGGTCGAAACCCTCAAACTCCACTGTAATAGAAAGCCCTCCACTCTAAAAATATCTTCCTAAAACTAACATAGTCCGTGGTCTTCCTGTAATAATAAAGTGATTTAAAAAAATAGGATGATTCAGGAAACAAAGGAAGGCTTTGCAAGATAAAAAATGTTTTTTAATTTTCCTGGTCCTGAACTGCATCCATACTCCATCTTGTTGCAAGGAAAGGACTCCTTCTCTTCTTTTCCACGTACGGTGGACAAGTTTGTGACTTTGCGGTCACCTTTATCTGAGCAGAGCAGCAAGGCTGGTGATGAATAGAAAAGGATGAAGACGACCTGTTGACCAGTGCTGGCAGCTGTCTTGTTCTTTGGCCTGAGGGTCCTGCTCATAACCTCCTCAGCCTCCTGTGACAAAGGTGACATCATCCCCCCCACCTTGGGAAACACAGTGGACCCCAGGAGCTGCTGCACTGTCTCTTCCACCAGGAAGAAGACAAGCACTGCAGGTGATAGAGCTTTCAGCTCCTGTCCTCCCAGGTCCGAATCCCAGAGGATGGTAGATGGCACCGTGCCCCTCGTGTGATAGACGTCATCCCCACTGCAGAGTGACGGTTCCACTGCTTTGTTTACATCGCAATATTTCCTGTGGATCAAGACCGTGTGGATGTCATCATAGACCCAGCTGTCAGATATAAAAAAACTTGGAAACGGAGTTGTTATTAAAAGAGAACTCAGAAAGAACTTCTGCTTTGCCTTGATTGCTTTTTGGATGCTGTTGCTGTTACTGTTTTGGAGTCAAAACTGCAAATGTGGCTTCTGTGAGTGTCTAAAGTTCAGCATGAGAGAATAGTAGGGAGATTTCCAACTGTGTTTTTTGCATCAGAACTTGGCTGTTGTAGAACACAGCATAGGTGCGAAATATGTTTAAAAATTTCCTGGAATTTTTGTTCTGGGATCTGGAAAGTGAGGTGGTTTTCCACTGTGTTGACAGTTGCCCTGCTGTTGTTCTGGTGATGAGCGTCTCTTCCCTCACTCTCCCCCGTGGCGAGGACAGACAGCCCGTCCTGAGGGAGACAGGAGGACGGCCGAGTGCAGAGCAGGAAGTGATGCAGGGTCAGGAGTTTATCAGAGATGCCCAGATCCCGGGCAGGTGGGAGGTGCCAAGCAGACTGGACATATGGCAGTACTCAAGGATTTGAATGGGCACTGATACACCAGCGGGGTGGAATCAGGCAGGTTTTTCTTACTCTTCCTCATGGACAGGACTGGCGTGTCATGGTCTAATGTGGCTAAGAGAAAGTGTGGGGATATAAATTGCATTCTTATTTTTCAGATCTTACCAGCCATGGGCTCTTGAAGAAAAGCCAATAGCAGGAGCCGAGGGATTCAGGCTGGTTTCTTTCACTAACCTTCCACTGACTCAGCTGTGCATATAGAATAACACCACAGAGAGCATTCTGCATTCTCCTTTCTGCATGGTGTTTAATTTTATGCAAACCCAGTCATTGTTCAGCTCCACTACCTTTCATTTAATAGCTCCAGTCTGACAGCTCTCTCCTCCAGTCTGCACAGAAACTGTAACTCATCACACCTTTAAAAAACACTGGATACACTACCCAGTGCTTACTCTTGTATTTGTAAATAAGTACTGAGCTCCTACAGCAACCAGCCCCTTGAGCATCAAAACTCCTGCTGAGCAGATCTGTAGGTGTTCTCCCTCTCTCTCGTCGTCTTCATTAGTGTTGCTGCTGGACTGGTGTGGGGTGGTAGTTTGGTACATAGCTCCAAAGTGCTGTAAGTTGCAAGTCTTTCTTGTTGTAAGATTTTAGTTGTTCTTGTTAGCTCCTTCAGAAAGAAATGTCCCCTGTGTGGCTCAGCCCTCAGCTACCTCTGATCCTCATGGGCTTGTTTCTGCTGGTGCATAGGTCTTTTCAGATTGCACTCACTTTTTGACGTGAAATGGAGTCGAAACGTCACTTTCCAGTGGAAAGATAAGAGTCTCTGCAATGGCAGGATTTGCGAAAGGAGAAATGGGCTGTCTTGCTTTTAGGTTGCAGAAAAAGCAGAACATCGCAAATACTGCACTGCCTCACAGTTAAGTAAGCTTTTATATTCATAAAGGATTGAGTGAGGGAAAAATAAGAGCCAGTGAGCAACATAGTGACTTCAGTCTGTGGGTGACAGCCTGGCAGATTATCAGTGCTGTTAGTCAGTGACTTACCTGCCCTGAAATGAGTCTGCTTCCCCAACCCCCAGAGAGCAAACAGGCAGGCAAAACTGGGAAAACAATGAGAAACCATGTGCGGGTCATGCACATTTTTCAGGGGGCATCCCATAACTGTGTCAAGCCCAGTTCTGCCCCCAGTGGCTGGATGCTGGCATCAGCACAGCTTCTAGCAGTCCAAAAGCATAGTGATGTAGTGACTGCACAGTGCAATCTCTGCTGAGGCTTGAATCTTGTTTGCAGGTGGTTTAGTATTGTATTAGCAATTGTGTAAGGTTCAGAAATTCAGGTCCTTGACTCAAGTGCAACCCAGCTGGTCGAGAGCACTGACCGTAAATAGTATTATTTAATGTAGATGGTGACATTTTGGTGGAAAAAACGTGTGATTCAGCTAATCAGATGTTTGCATGTAGAGATGAAAGTTTCTCCTCTGGATGCTCTCCGGTGAATATTGGACAAGGTGGACCTGCCTGTAGTCACAGAGCTGCACAGCTGTGCTTGGAGGGCCGTGTCCCCTGGGAGCCACCTCTGCTTAGTGACTTAATTGAGCTGATCATTATCCTCACTGGACAGTTTAACACTTCATGCAAGTCTTCAGCTGTTGGGGATCGAAGGTCCTGCAGCTCTGGGGTCACGACCCAGTGATGCAGCGGATGTTGCTGGGGAGGTGCTGACATCTCACAGGGAGGACAGGGCTCAAGGAGGGTCATTAACTCGCAGCAACACACAGACAGGCAGAGGCTGAGCCTGGAACAGGAAGCTCCAGTAACCAGCCCCACACCTTGACCGGTACACCACTTAGGCTCATTTTAGCAAATGTCTAAAAACAGGCTTCCTCTGCAAGAGTATGTGGAAAGCTTGTCTTCCTCAGCCTTTGCCCTGGCCTCCATTCACAGCCCCTCTGCAGCAGAAGGAAACAGGTCTCCACCCGTGTCTCCGGTCCAGAGAACAGAGGGGCTGCCTCAGTGATTGATGCAGACAGCCCACCTCTGGGCTCAGCGAGGACACTTGTGTACTTCTCTGCATAAATGTTTGTCCGGTTCAGTGGCTCCCATGTCACATCAGTTTTTCTCCTAGTCCTTTATTTGTGGTTTCGGTTGTTGACTCCATTAACAATGTAAGAACAGCTAGCCATCGTGAGCCCTGCAGCACAGTGGCAGCGCATCCCTGTGGATCTTCCACAGAACAATTCCATCTTTCCATCCCCGATCCGAGGCCGGCTTCTGTTCTAGAACGCAGAGAGCTGAGCTCTTCGGTTGCTTCCCGGAAACTGGCACTGCTCTGAATTAATACGGCATCTAAATTGTCTGTAGTGTGGTCGCGGGATGCAGCTGTCAATTTCAAGACCACATCTCCTGCAGTCGTGTTGGTTTCTGTGAGCAGAAGTGCAACAGCTTAAATCAGAATTCGTAATTTCATTACATTGTGTTCCTGCAGAAGATGGGCAGGGGTTATCTGTGCCAGTCTGCTATGCATCAGGTTTAGCCTGAAAGTAATATAAGTCTAGTGACTGTATCCCACTTTCCCTTCCTGGAGGAGCTGGGAACAGGGGTTGTGGATCACACAGTCTGTGTAAGGCCCTGCAGCGCAGTATTTACACGAGGAAGATTTGTGTTTCCAGTGTTTGACGTACTCTTAATGCCTTCACACCCCTCGCCAGAGTGGAGTGGATTGTCTCGCAGCAGGATGAGCAGACCGGGGGTGTTGCAGCTCTGCTGTAGGGTTGGGGGTGCAGTGGACACAGGGCAGTAACCATGAGGGTGAGGGGTGGGAATGGCGGTGATGTCCATTCTGGAAAAGCACAGAACTTGACCAAACGAGTTTCCTAAACCACGTAGAGTATTAATCAGCAAGGAGAGAGGGAGCTGCTATTCCTAGCACTGTCTGCACTCGGGCTCCCTCTCCCTCCTTGGCCCTCACCAGGCTCACTCAGCTGACATTTCACTGAAATAACTTACCACCGTTAATATGGCCACAGAGCTGTGTCATTCTTCATGACGGTTTCAGCTCTTTTTTTAACTGACAGGAAAATGACAGGCTTCGTTTCAGTAACCCAGGGGCACAGGCACTTCGCTAGGGTGTGTGGATGCATTAGTTGATCTGAGATTTACTGCCTTGCCCTGGTATCTGCCCAGCTCACAGCTGGCGGTGCCACAGTTGGATTGAGGGAAGGCAGTCTGTCTCATTCAGATCTCGTTGCTGAGCCTGCTCCAGTGAGGGGGGAGCCAGGCTGTGTGTCAGTCAGGTACGACTGACGGCTCTCAGTCACTCATCTGGGCTCTGAAGACCTGGGTTTGTAGGATGTGCATATCTATAGAATACATGTGTATTGTCCATGGTTGTCCATGTCCATGGAGAGAAAGCTGGGGTATGTGAAAAGACTAATTCCTAATGCAAGAAATTGTATATGGCCAATAAAGTGATCTTATAAGCCTCTTAACTGCAAAAACAAGTCTGAACCACATCTTTTCCTGTGGTACATGTTGTGATCCCAGTAGGTGAATAGATGCTATCGTACACAGTACCAGATGTACATGAGAAAGATGCACATTTGGAGCAGCGAGTGTAGGATTTGATTGCGCAGAGAAACTTTCACTATTTAAAATGTATGTATTTCACTTAATTTTATTGATTTACCTTTCTCTAAAATATAATCAAGATCACAATGTGTTCATACATGCAAACACTGTATCTGAAACAGCCTTGCATGCCAAGTAATAAACAGGTACATGCCCCACATGAACAAACATGGTGTTAAAAGAGTTAAAGCACAATTTCAGTCAGATCTCGGTTTAGTGGCACATTACAGCCACAGTGAAAGGGTTTTTTCACAGGAGTTTACTAGTGATTCTACTTTATGGCCATGAGTGTTAGTGATCCTTAAGAAATGCACACATGTGTTTGCATAGATCTACTCAAAATAAAATGCCAGGGCTGAAATGGTGTGTGTTCCTCAGTCTGCCAGGTCAGACCTGACTTGCACTGCTCTGCAATGAGCGCATGGTATAAAACAACACAACAGGTGTTGCAATGGTAGCATAGTGTGTGTGTCCCAGCCAGAGGTCCTGTACCATTGTACAGTGTACAATGTACACTGTATATCTTTTAACACCATGGCAAAGGCTAACCCAGCACTTCTTAGGCTTTGACTTGATTTGATTTATTGTTTTATCACTGTAAATCCATTAATTCTCCATTCTCCCTCCTGTTTCCTGATATATAGACATTGAAAGTTGCCTCCTCTATCCTCTTATCAGGCTCTGAGTCTATTAAGAGGCGAGTAAATTAATTAATGACTGATGAAGACTTTGGTATTAGCCTCTTGGCACTTGCTGATAATTAAGAGCTACTTACTGCCATCACTCATCCATTCATGATAGATCTGAGTTTATATTGATTTAAAAGAAATATGGTGTTTTGATCTCATGCTGCTGCCCTGCCGCAGTAGATCCCTGGTGTGTGAAGTTAGGCATGAAGCCTGACCTCGGTGGGTATTCTCTCTCTCGCTATGTGCTTGTGCTGTTGCCAGATGCCCCCGCTGTCACACTTGATATACAGTGGGGGTGTCACACACCCATTCATCAGCCTCACCCCAATCCTGGCTGCAGTCTTGACTCAAGCCTGGTGTGTGCAGACTGTGGAGATGTTGGGCCACCCTTGTAGAGTCTGCAGAGGGAGGAATCAGATATTGACACAGATGAAAGCGCACACACTTAAAAAAAAACAAAGAGGAACACGCATAAAAATTGAGATCCCATTCAGAGACATACAGCTTGATGCCTGAGGCTGACTCTTCAGTTATCTGCTTTTCCTCCGCTAATAGCTCTTTTTAATAACGGTGATTAAAATCACAAAGGTATTGACTCTGACTAACGAGGACCTCGTTTGGATGTCTTTATTATTAATGAGCGCAGTAAAGAAGTGCTTTAGCAGCTGACTGAGCCACATGCTGAGCTCCTCTGGCGATTAATGAAGCTGTTGAAAAGGCTGTGTGATCACTAACATCATGCAAATGATTTCAAACATTCGCTTTGTTTGTTTTCCTAATACAGCAAATAAATAATGGGAACTTGCCCAAAAGTCAAAAGGGTGGTGTCTTGCAAATTCCAGTTGTTTTGCCATGACTGTTTTCTTTCTCAGTAACGAAGATTAGATATCGAACCATGAAGCATTTGAATATAACAAACATGCCTCAAGAGCTCACAAAGGCCAGGGCAGCAGATATCCTTCTCCTTTCCAAATGGAAAAGCCACAGAGGTGGAAAACCTTTGTTTCCATTATCAGTCCATTAATGGACCTTACTGGACATGCCAGCATCTCACATCAACAGCGTCTCAATGCAGAAGAATGTAAACAAAGCTATCCACAGACACAGTTGAATATTAACCAGTCCTCTTCACCGCATTAAAATGAAGACTTGATGAATAAACAGTACGTGTTGCACTTATCTACCCTTTTGATTAACAGCCCAGCATTAACCTGTCATCAGGGTGCTGCCCTTTATCTGATCCTGTTTTGCATGCTGTGTCTCTGCTCTGGAAATACCTGCAGATCTGCATTACAGGGGCAGGCAGCAACACCTTGAGGATTAGCATTGAGGTGTGCTCTTATCGGCATTAGGTAAATGAATGAGAGAGACTTTGCATCCTGCGTTGGTCAGAAATGGAAGACAAGGCCCAGCAGTAGACTGCTGATGTGGAAGAAGAGTTGACTTGTTTCACAGGGACATCTGTCTGGTTAAGAGCAAGATGAATTTCCTGCTCCTGCACTGAAATCAGCCCCAGCAGACCTTGCGATGTCCGGACTGGGATTCTCCCACACAGCGACACACAGCTGTCCGAGATCCACTGGCAGTGGAGGGGTCTTGGAAGACCCCAACTGCTCCTGCAGTGAACGTTCTGCTGTAGCCCTGCAGCGTTCCTTGCGGAGCAGAGACTGCAGGCATCTGCAGCAGGGGCACGTGGGCATGGTCCTCCTGTCTCTTGTTGAACAGGCCAGGCTGCTTGGTCTACAGGCAGACTTGTTAAGTACACACAGTCTACAAAGCCAAGGGGGATGCGGCTGACAAGTGCACAGTTTAAAAAAAACAAATTCAAGGAATACAAGGAGATTTAGATCAGACATTAAAATTGGGCGGAAGTGTCACTGCAGAAATAAATAAGATCTGGCTCGCGGCCACTGGAGTCCAGAGGAAAGCACCTCAAAGCACAGCTGCCATTGACCAGGAGTGTCCCTGGGTCTGACAGCTCCAGTCGTCTCCCTTCACACCAAGATCACCTCAGGAGACGCGAGAGGGTCTTTCACTTCTGAAGACGGGCAAAGTTGTGACTTAAACAGTGACTTACTTTACAATGGCTCTGATTCCCCCCAAGTGCTGGCAGAGCACTCTTCCCAACATTTGAGCCGGTCCAGGAGGATTCTGTCCTGTGGAAAAACATCCATTCAAGCTGACAGATGCTGAAAATCATGGAAGCAAAGTGGTCTGTGAAGAGGGATACGCAGAAGTAACATGGCGTCTTCACTGCCAGGACTCCAAGCACGCAGGCCCAGCCTCCTCCTCTCCGCAGCGGAGCACGAGCGAGATGAGGGCACACTGATCATTTTCACAAAAAAAACAATGACTAACACGTCCTATTAAAGAGCGCTACAGAGAGCAAGCTCTTTGCCATGTGGCATTATTTTGCATGTACCAGGAGCCCACCTGGCTCAGCTGCTCTGTTAAGCTGTTAAACTGAGGATCTCCTCCAGAGATACAGGAAAACAGCGCTTGTTCCAGACACCCCTCCTTTATAAACCCCCTTGCTTTATAAAAGTGCCTCTTATTTTCAGACCTAAATGCTCTTGAACTGCACTTTATTTCAACAGTGTGTGTCATGGCTTTCTGTATCTCTGTTTTAACACCCAGCATCCACCACTTCCCCACAAGCACACCCCACACACACACAGCCCAGGACTCACTCAGCATAGATGCAGTGCAGCGTAATGAATCGCTCACCTGCTGAGTCTTCTGTAGGGAGCTGATAGCTGAGCGGACTGAGTGGGTGGGCTAGCAATTGAGAGCAGCGTGAGACCGTTAAGTTTTTTGTGTTCTCATATCGGTTTGGTTTTCAACTTGAGGGATTCTATTAATTCACAGAGACAGTCGTGTAGTCAGGTGGCTGCAATCAAAAAAGTCTGAACAGGGAGACAAGCAGCTGAGGCTCAGCAGGGAGAAGCGCTCCTGGTATGGGCAGACTCCTCTGTGCAGAGATACAGAATACGAGCAGAGGGAACGTTTGCACAGCTTGCTGTTCTGCCCTATAGTTTTACTGTGCTTGCACCACAAATTTACTTCGCTTTGTTGTGGTTCTCCAAGACCGTCCAGTACCTGTTTTCATCTTCGGACTGCTGTCACACGTCCAGTGTGCCTTACTGCACATTGCACGTTCACTGCCCTGTGTGTTGTTTAGCCCTACTCTCTGTCGAGTTGCAGGTGAGAGACTGTTCCTCAGTCCTCAGGAGCTCTCAGGGAACGCTGAGCCTGTTGTTTCTGTCCCTCCTGCGGTGGTTCTGCAGAATTCTGGAAGCAGCACCTGCTGTCACGCAGTACATGGGGGGCGCCTGTAAAAACCGGATCGGAGTTGAGTTGAGTTGGCAGGTTCCATTGTAATTTTATTTCACCTGCTATTTTCTCTTCTCCGTTTGCTGCAGAGAGCAGTAGTTCATCATTGCTTGACGGGAACTTTTCACCTTATACCTAGAAAATAAGGAAAAAACTCTATTGTAATTATAAATGAAAAAAATATTAAATTGCTTTTGAATAGCACTCTTAATCCCAAAGGATCTCCAGGTGGACCTCACCACCCTGAAGTGCAGCCTCACCCGGGCACACAGCAGCCCCACTGCACAGCAGAGCAGGGTGGAGGAGAAAGAGGCCAGATTGTGCAGAGCTGGTGTGGTATTTAGCCAGGACACCAGACTAACACCCTTACTCTTACAGACAGTGCTCAGGGATTTTTAATGATCAAGAAGTTGGGACATTGGTGTAATGTCAGGTTGCTTTAAGATGACACCTCTAACAGCACAGTGTTCTTGGTCATCATCCTGGTGCATTGGATTGGAAACTCTTGTCCAGAGGGATGGTCATCACGTACTGGTCCACCGACACCACTCACAGCAGCCACCCAGTTTCCCTGACCAGGCCCAGCCATGCTGAGGAGACATTCTGCAAGCTGGCAACGCTGCTTCCGTGTTACACAGGTGCAGGGAACGGTTCATCTTGCACATCCTGTTGCTCCTAATTGATCTCCAGTTCATGTCCAGCAGCTTCTAGGAGAGACTCGTTTGTTCCAGACAGGGAGGTATGGAGCTCTGTGCTCTGTCCTGAGCCTCCTGGCTCGCCTGGTGTGGGATTGTAACACAGACAGCAGTCACTAAAAGCCAGAATCTGCCCCGTGTAAGGACTGTCCCAGTGCCTGGGGTCAGAGTGCCCTGTCTTATCGCCTCCCGAAGTCTCGACTTAGCTCCCCCATGTGGGAGTTGGTGGGACTGGCTGCAGCTGATACAGGAGCAGCAGAAAGAGAAGAGACTCCCTGCAGTGCAGCAATGTGGTCCAGGTTGGGCTTTACGCTCAGAAGCCCACTATGCAAACTTTACTGCTGAAACAGAAGAAACGTTTACAATACAAACCTCATGCTAACTCCTCTCCTGTCCATGCAGATTTACCCCACTGAAGATCGGAAAACCCCCAGCGCCTGGTGTTGTCTTTCATGTCATTTGCTTGGTTAAACCTGAAATGGCTCAAACTGCCGTGCAGGGAAAGTCTGATTTCTATTCCTGCTCTTTTCATTAACTAACATTCTCCCTCCATTGGTGATCTGGTCTGTATCTGTTCTGTATGCAGTCAGGCATCTATTGTGCCACTTCTGGTATAATGTCTGAGTTTTTCATTCAAGACATTGACTCTCAGCCAGAGAAAGAATTAACTACTTGACAATAAGATCTGCCTTAATTAGCAAGTCCTTCACCTGCTTCATCAGCACCCCAGGAAAACACTGTCACTCACTGCTGTCACAACACCGACCACACTCTCTGATTGCCTGAGCTTAATTTCTCAACACATTACTCTTCGATTGAAGAGTCGTTCACACCCTGTCTGTCCTTGAGTACTAGAAGTTGTAATGGGTAGACCTTTCACAATTGACTTCTGTTTTTAAAATTGTTTTTTTCCCCTTTCTCCTTCTTTAGCACCAACGTGGCAAATTACCTGATCTGTTGAGTGAAAATTACCCATTAGAAAATTTGAGCTGAGTTCCGATATTTTGCAATTAACTCAGAGATTCAGAATCTAAATTCATTATCTCTGTCCTCATCGGCGCTGTCGACCTCTCAATGACTGAATGGTGACAACCTCTGTGACATCTCAGGGCCACAGAGGTGTGTGTTTTCTGTTGCTAATGACAGCCTTAGCTAATTGGGGTGATCATCAGCAGATCCATTATTTAATTGGCTTACCTGCAGGCGTGAGCCCTAGAATAGCTCCCCTAATGTAATTGCAGCCAAAAAGAGGCCTTGATGGTGGGCTGACCTTCACCCTGGGTCTGTCTCTCTCTGCTGGTAATTTGGCCATGCTGGGGCTGTGAAAGGCCTTTCGAAAAAATTAATTACACCTTTTAACACTGAGTGTGGGAGATAGCTCCACCAGGAGGGACGCAGCTTTACAGCCCAAATGTCAGCTATTTAGCTAAACAACTGAATTAGTTTTAAGATAAATGGTTAATTGGGAAACTGTAGATGCTGATTATCTGGTCATAGGGGAAGTGGGGACATTTCAAGCCCTCCAAGATCTTCTTAAAATTAAAATGTACTACAAAATAAATGGACAAGCCAAATAATAGTGCAAATACATTTTTTTCTGAACTGTGTTTGTCAGATTGAACTCCTCTGTGCGCTCAGTACTGCCGGTATGTCCCTGACGGAAATAGAGAAAATCAAGGAGATTCCCAAAACTGGAAAATGAGTCAGAGCCTCAAGGGGTCTGTGGAAGAGCGCAGTTCAGTGTGTTTGGGGGATGTTTCTTCCTGGTAAAGCTAGATTTTGGAGAGAGTAAACCTAAACGTCTCTTTCCTTTTCTCTTCCTTTTGAATTTGTGGCCCTGTCCTCTATTCACCATTCCAGGTCAGAATGACAATAATTCAGTTCTCATTTCCTCTTATTGAGCTATATTGTCTGGTGTCTCGCGGTGACTCTGCTCTAATGGTTGACTCCCAGCTTTAGATGACTAGTACTAGACAGGTGCTTTGTGTGGACCTGACAGAAGCCTCAAGATCTGATGCAAGCTCCTAATGCTCAGTTTCATAAAACCCTTTTCTGGAATGCAAGAGCCTGTGAGCGAGTGGTTAAGAAGGTCTTATGAAGGCATAACTATAAAGGGGTCTTGTTTGAAATGCAGAATTACTTACTAGCGCTAATGTGGCTTAATCACTCAAGGGAGAGAGGGGAGGCTTCCGTGTGGGGCTTAATCTAGAGTAAGACCTCAGAGAGGGTGTAGCCAAGTCTGAGTCTGGACCAGTATTGTGCAGGGACATGTGTTAAAACACCCTAGCGTAGAGGAATAAATAACATTTCTGAATAGCTATCAGAAGAGACCAAATTTGTCTGAGGCTGTAATTTGTAAGAGGCTGTGTTCTCTCAGTGCAGAGTCTAGATAACGGTGTGTGTGTCTGTCTTATCAAACTGCACCCCAGCCTCCATCTCTAGTCATTCAGTAGCAAAGGGTAGCAAAGTTTATTAATGTCTCAGAACAGTGTTGCTGTTTGAAAGCAGAATCATACAGCAAAAAGAAAAACTGTGTGAATTTGGCTCAGCTCTGCAAGCATCCTTCAGACTGCATGGGCGGTGATCTGCTCCAGACCGTGGTACAGTTGCGAGTCTCCCTGCTTAGGGCCAGCACAGTCCAGTCCGTCACTCCAGCCCTCAGGCAGAGCTGGTACTGACACTGCTTCACATGGTTAAAAATTTTACACTTCAATGACTGCTAACCTGCAGCTCAGCCAGCAGATCTTGTGTGAGAGAGTTAAATGAGCCCTGTGAAGACTGATCTGAGTTGTGCAACACTGCTTCTTCTTGCAGAGTCTTGCAGAATGCCTCGTGTCAGTATGGCGTGACATGCGATGTGCTTTTTATCGCTGTTTGCAAACAAACAAAAAACATTCCTGAATATGACCATGATTTTATCAGCATCAGCGAGCCTGTAGCATGGTTTGTTTAGTCAAAGTTGAAGAGTGTGCCTTCATGACACTATGTGCTGGAAGCCAGCTTGTCCAGCCCTTGCAGAGGGACTTGTTGCAGTCCTTCTCTCAGGGGGCAGGTGCTGAGCCTGTGATTTGCCCTGTTGCTGTGTTGGCAAGGTGCAGAAAGGAGCCTGGTTTGAGACACTGCACAGTCCCTCACATCCCAGCTTAGCGTCTGTGGATGTCAGGCCTGTTTGTACAAGAGATGGCAAAACCTGAACTCTGTTTCACCTCCCGCTTGGAACCAAGCCTCTGTGGAGTGCTGCTGTCTGCTGTCACCTGACAGTGCATTGTGTCCTTTTCACTGGTCCATGAGCACAGCAGCGAATCAGTGACAGCCTCTCTGGCCTCAGCCCTGTTTTTACTTCCTCATAAGAAATCAGTGACGCTGTAAGGGAAGCTAATTTTAGAGTTCCTAGAAACGAGTTGACCAGTTTCTTTTTAAGACTACTGTTGTTTTTGGAATTTTCTAGGCCCATAGACAAGCAAAGAAGGGGAAAGCAGTGGTTTATCAGTGGCAAACCCAAAAGCTGCAATGATCCAGGGGCTCCAGTTCAGTTTCAACCCGGTCCCATCACCTGCCCTCTCCAGCACAGTCCTGGTCATTCCCAAGAGCAGCCCTGTAACAGCTGCACTCAGAGCCTGGGGGGTCAGAGGTGTGGCTATCGCCCCCCACACACCCTCAGCTCCACTGAGGTGCTTCTCTTGACATCCTTGACAGCCGTAGTCAAGCGCTCCAGCACTCATTACTGAGACGGTCTGCTCTACAGCCCCAGACTGCAGCGAACCTATACACCGCTGTCCAGCTTTTCTGGACACCGAGTCTCACTGAGTGTTTTAACAAAGTTAAACAAGATGAACATGGTGTTTTGTTTAAACCATAAACTAAGTCATTAAAAATGTCCTGGGACAGAAGAGGACCTGAGTGCCTATGGCACTGGAAAGGTGGGACAGTTTCAGGCCCTGGTGTGTTTCTCTCCATCAGGATCCTGCAGGGACACTGGTCCCTCCTGGTTCATCTGCTGTGTCAGGATCCTGCGCCCATCAGTCCAAACTCCATGACTCTGACCCCAGATCACAGGATGATCCCCTTGACCTCTGCGTCTGTTACTAACAAGGCATAAAACTACTTCTCTTGGAAACGCAAGCTGTCAGAGGTCATCCACTGGGGAAATTAATCACAGGAAAATGACCGTGAAACACTCACACGCATATAATAATGAGCTCAGCTTGCAGACTTCAGATGGACCTCTAAGGCCCTGTGCTAAGCAAAGTGAAATAAAGCCTCATGAAACCGTTGTAAGAGCACAGGGATGGCACTAACCCTTGGAAGCATAGTGGGACAAGTATGACAAATGTGTGGCATGAGCTCAGACAACCCACAGGGAAATCCTTTGCCATTTCAAAGCTCTCAGTGCCAGGACTGTCATACTGTAGTATCTGTACCTCTGCTGTCAGGCTGTGAGGAGAGAGGAAATGCCTGAAGGTGCATTAAACTCCCATCTAAGCTCAGCGCTTAGCAGTAGGTGCCTGGGGCATGCAAGCCAATGGCATAGCTGAAGCTGACTGAGAAATGTCAGGAAACAGCCTGATGAAGTTCTTCCACTGATTAATGACTAAGAAAGACTGTGGTTAAGATGATCCCTCTTACAGTATATGCAATTTGTCTTATTTTCTAACATTAATAAAGGGGCTTGAATACTTAAATCAGTTTTCTCTGTTCAAGACTAAAGAAATTTCGTCCTTGTGGTGTAGGACATTTTCAGTAGCCCAGGAATGTAAGAGATAAGATAAGATCACTTTATTGGCCATGTACAATTTCTTGCATTAGGAATTTGTCTTTTCGCATACCCCAGCTTGCTCTCCATGAGACACACAGACCGGGAGAGAAGCTGGGGGTCAGCCATTTATACAGTGCCCCTGGAGCAGTTGGGGTTAAGGGCCTTGCTTAGGGGCCCAACAGAGTAGGCTTCCTCTGCTAGCTGTGGGACAAGAACCAGCAACCTTCCAGCCACAAGCGCAGATCTTTAGCCTCAGAGCTACAGTGCCATATCTAGTTGATGTGTGCTGGACTGATTCCAGAGCAGCAGTATCTTGTTTATTTGACATGCAACACCTCGTATTGTACACAGTATTCTAAATGAGATCAAGTTCCTGTGCCTGGATGGTCTTTAAACCTTTTCAGAACACTGAGCAGCAGGTAACTCACTGCCACAACAGTGGTTCCAGTTACATCATGATCACCTGCTATTTCTTCCCAATTCCACAACAACACAGGTTGTTGCCTCTGGATTACACATGCACATTGCAGTGCGCAGGGGTGGGGAGTGAGGGACAGTTCCCAGAATCTCTTGGCCCTCCAGACACTGCACAGGAGGAAACCATCCTGGGCCTGGGAGCACAACAGCACTAATATAAACTGCTGAGGATTGCCAGGGCTTCCGAACTGCTGCACTGACACCTAAGCAAGAGCAACAGCTGTTGTGTTTGGACTGAGTTAACACAGCCAAGTCTATCTCAGCAGTGACCCTCTGTGACCTCCAGATGTGAGATATTAGGTAAACAGTGCTCTGTATCGTCATCATTATTCAAACAGATATACATCTTGTTCCCGTTCAGCAGGCCCCGTTAGTCAGCTGTGTGCAGCCTGTTCTACGAGGGCATGCACAGGAAAGACCAAGAGGGACTCAGGATTGCCTGCTTTTCCAGAAGGCCCTTTTGTCAGTTTTTGCCATCGGTGGGTCTGCCCTGCATTCTGACATGGCAGGAACACAAGGCAGACAGCAGGGAAACAGGCTCAGCTGCATTGGTAATTAGCGGGGCAGTCAGTGTCCCATTGGTCTCCCAGTGGGGTGCCTGCAAGCCCTGGCTGTTTCACGAAAGCTGCTATAATAAAGCAGGGCAGATCTGCTCAGGACAGCCCTCTGCTGCATTGTTTTTGTACAGTTCAGCTCCTCCTGATCTTGCTTAAAGTAGTAACAGGTGTCACTCACAAGCTCGGACGCTGCAGCTGTGCCAAGCTGGACCACACCGAGCACAACACGGGGGAGATGGCCTGGCTGTCATGGACAGCAGGGGACAGTTCTGCACTTGTCTCTCATGGAGACGCTTTGCAGTTTGGAAGTGTTTCTTATACCTCTCAGAACATAAACCAGGAATCAGACTCTGCTTTCATATAGATATATTATATACAATGAGCATCTTGTGGATAACAATTACAATAATTAGAACTTTATTTAAAGAAAGTCTGGAGGTAAGCATCTTTTTAGCCCAAACTCCTGTGCCCTCTCCAGGCTGCATGAGTACAGTCACCCAGCTGCCTCCTGTTCCTGGACCAGCAGCCCCAATGTGGAGACGAGCAGATCGATCTCTTACTGTTCCACGGTCCTGCTGCAGGTCAGCCCATCGGGGCTAGGGCAGCAGTAAGGAGAGCACTTGATGGTTGAGTTGTGGGTTAGGGATTTCATTAAGGCCTAGAGGAAGTGCAAGGTGAGGTCTGTGGGTTCAGGTTGTGGTTTTAGGGTTCAGGACAATGGTGAGGCTTAGATTTAGGGGTGTTTAGAATTCCAGTTAGGATAAGGAGTTATAATTTGGAGTTCAAACTCAGATTAGTTCAAATTAGGTTTCAGGTTAAGCATGTATAACCTTAGCATCGCAGGTAATCCAGATGAGTATTCAGTTAGTTTAGTAGGTTAATTGTGCAAATCAGCAGCATGGAGAAGACCACCCCTCGAGAGGGCAGCCGCACTGAGACAGGCGTTTGTGTTTGGGCATAGCAGAGCCTCTCCCACCCAGCTCGTGCCTCCAGTCCTCCACCTTGCGCCCCAGGCCCCACTTAACAAGACGGCATGCCAGCCTCTTTCCCAGCATTCTCAGCTGGCAGGAAGGGTTAAACCTTTATCTCTCCTTCGCCCATGCGAAGAGTGTGGAGTGGGGCTTTGGTCAGTCTGGTTAGTGATTGCACTCTGGCCAGAGCCTGCACCTGCCCACCACGCCAGCGGGACACTCCACTGGCCAGTCCCTGTGGCCGCCTCTGTGTGTGTCATGGGCCCTGTGGTGCAGAGCTGCAGCTGACTAGATAGCCGTTCACTCATGAGAGGGTAGGAATGACCCTGAGTGAGGTGGTAAACAGTTAAACTGAGCCACAGCTGCACGGGTTTCTCTCTGTGTGAAAAGGGGTTAAAGGTACTTTACATGCACTCCTGCTTTCGGCTTTTATTTATTGGTGAAAATCAGCCTACAGTCATGTCTAATTCTAATGGTGAGTTTCGACTTGTTTACTACTACTACTACTACTACTACTACTACTACTACTACTACTACTACTACTACTACTACTAAAATACAGGAATGTTGACTTGACACCCTCTGCAGGAGGCAGAGCTCGGACCTGTGACCAGCAGGCAGGGGCTAAAGCAGCAGCTCTGCTGGCCAGTCCGCGCCTGGAGCCTCTGTCCTGCAGTTTGCATTAGTCTACATTACCAGTACTGTGACACTGTGCAAGTTCCTTAAGCAAATGGATTAACTGGCTGGCATATTAGCATGGTTTATAAATGGATTTCATATGCCTTGAAATTTCAGGCTTGTAACACGATGCAGTTGGTTTCACAGTGCGTTATGCGCCATTAATAACAGTTAAAGAGGTATTTTCATATCCCTCTGCTGTTCTCTAAGCTGATGTACTGAACTGGTGCTTGGAGTCCCAAAAACCTGAAAAGTGAAACATGCTGTGGATTTCTCTAGTATTCTGTGTTTCAGACTTTCCCAGCTTAAGTTTAGCTCCAGATATGAGGGTCTGCGGCTGTTTTCAACTCTACCTTTTTTTATATAAAAAATCTTTGCCAAGAGACTGGAACAGAATGGAATTTGAAACGTTTTAGCCAAAAATGTTTCCATGGTAAAGGTGTTTTTTGCAGAAACGTTTCAGATTTCGTTCCGTTCTCCGACTTCGGCCCGGAACAGGATTGGGACTCCGGTGATGTGGACTTGACTCCCAGGTAAGAGGGGATCACAGGGGGAGAAGGACCTGTGGGGCTCAGGCACATAGCTGGAGGGGTGCTGGCCACACACTGGGCATCTCCCATTGAGGCAGCTTGGGAATGAGACTCTGAAGCTCTCGGCACTAACAGGCTACAAATCATGAAAGTACTGGAATGCCTTTAGCAGCGTCTTCAGTGTGGGAAACCTCTGAAATTCAGAGAAGTCGCTCCCTCTTCTCCCATAGGGTTTCCAGGGGTTTCTCTTGTCATGCTGTGCATGTTGCTGCAGAGAGTCCAGACTGTGGCTGCTGGGAACTGCCTTGACTTCAGCAGCTACACCGGGACACTGGGAGACTCCCCTCTGCTCTCAGCCGCTGAGAAACCATAGTCAATAAGCAAGGACCAAGGTTTAATTAAAATAATAGATTAAGACATCTACAATAATTCATTGATGTGAACAAATCATTTAGCTTATAGATCACTTTCTGTGAGAAGGAAGCACGCTGTGGTTTCTACTTGTAAACATTTTGAATCCAGTGACGAAGAACTAGAATGCATTGTATGTCATGGCCTGATCCTTAGCATTATCATATATTGATACCATATAGGGATAATCAATAATAATGATGACTTTATCTCACAGCTTGCTCACGTGTGCTTAGCTATTGTGGGGGCAGTTCTTTGCCTTGATTAGATGACTGGAGAATATGAAGTGGCTGTGGTGTTTGCATGCGTGAGGGGGTTTTAAACAAACAAGCATGTCTCTAGATATCTGCTCCTGATATCTATTAATATTCCTGCCCTTCGCTCTCACACACTCGCTTCCTTGAGAAACATGTTTACTACTTCAGACTGTTTTGAGCCAAACAGAGTCTGTCCACAGACAGGCCCAGAGGAGTCTCAAAGCCTCTAGGTTTTGGTCTATTGAGAGAACAGTTCTCCATCTTTTAAGAAAGGTCCAAATGTCCAATTTTACAATATGTTATTCTTAAGAAGAAAGTGACAACCATTAAAATGCAGTGAGAATGTTTTTCTTGGAAACCAGTCAAGTTAAATCATGGCGTTGATACTATATTTGTTCTCCGGTGGGAGATTAGGCTATGTGGGACAGAGCAGTATGGATCTGTACAAAAGGCTTAGATATTCCGCATCTATCTCCTCTTTTCACTCATTTTTTCCTTTTTATGCAGAAACACAATTTAGCATTAATCTTCTACTGAAATTATAGACAATTCCTTTTAAGATGTTAATCTTGACACATCTGTGTTTTGTTGTACAAAATGCAGCCTTTCAACTTTATGGGTTTATATTGAGAAGCAGTGATGTTAATGACAATGAACACCTGACAATGAGTCAGTTAGACGTAACTGATAAATGTGCTGGACTAGTGACTAGATTGCTGTGCTCTGTCTTTTTTAAGATTGTGATCAATATGAACTAAAGATAAACTTGGTTTCCTCTCATTCAAGCTGAGCCATGTTAGCAATAATGAAAGGGCTAGTACTAATGGAGGCTACTAATGGAGGTTAAGGTTAATTGTTGGTGGTACTAGGATGTAAGGCATTAGTGGACCAGTAGGAGCTGCTCTTTTCTCCAGATCACTCACTCTGAAGTACAGAGCAGACATGGTGTCATGGTACAATATGCTTTAGAAGGTGACTCTTGTTTTGCAAGGGACTTTAAAACTACCCACATGATCCATGAGTGTTGACCCCAGGGCCTGGACCAGACACATCTCACCTTAGTCTGAGCTCTGCTCCTCCTCTCCTCTCCCATGTCAGCAGGTCTCAGCTCATTCACTAAGGAGAAGTGTACGCCTGCACTGTGATGGAACTGCTCTTTGCATCAGTGCTTCTGTCTGCCTGAGCTGATGGTGACGCTGTTGCGTGTTGTGCCTTGTTGTGTGCAGGGCAAGCAGTGAGTCCCAGCGAAGCCCCCCTATGAGCTGACTGCCTCGACAGTGCTACCCCTCGCTCCCAGCTTCAGAAGCAGGACTAAGGGATGTCACAGGCCTTCCTCCTCCTAACTCTGCTCACTTTCTCCACCAGCATTCAGGTGAGCAGACAGCAGTGCAGTGGATGTCTAACATAGTTGAAGCACTGAGTTTTCTTAATGAATATATGCAGGTCTGGTGGGAATGATGTTAGTGCTGTTATTAGCCATCTGTTGGGACTAGAGGCAGGAGTCAGGGCTGTACAGTCTCCTCACAGGCCCCTCTGGCAGTAGCCCTGACCAGCACAATGAAGCTCCTCCTGAGAGGCTTGCAGGTCACTGACAGCACAGTGAGGCCCAGAGACTGGCTCACTTCAGTATGCCAGACTCAGGGACGGGATCATACACAGTAAGTCTCCAACCTCTTGGCCTCAGTCTGGCAGGTCAGGCCCAGTCCAGCGGCCCTGTTGGCCCGGTCTTGTCTAACACAAGTGCTGGTTGTATCCCGGCAGGTCCGGTCGGAGTTGACCCTGACGGACATAGTGAAAAACTGGGTGAGCTACAAGGATGAGTGCAACCACAACATCAGCAGTGAGCCTCCTGCTACTGGTAAGTCAACCATCACATGGCATTACAGTTCTCTTCCTGTGGGGAGTCGTGAAGCCTCAGCTCTGGGAGTCCCAGTGTCCTGATTGCACCCAGTGCAGTGTCCAGTCTCGTCACCACAGTGTCCAGTCTCGTCACCCCAGTGTCCTGATCGTCCCCAGTGCAGTGTCCAGTCTCGTCACCCCAGTGTCCTGATCGTCCCCAGTGCAGTGTCCAGTCTCGCCACCGCAGTGTCCAGTCTCAGAGCAGAGCTACAGTAATTTTCTGCTGCCCCTCACGTTCTGTTGACCCAGGCTGCTCAGCTGGCCCCACTCCATTTTTTGTTCAATCTTCCGTGTCCTTTTTCGTCCTTCTGAAAATGTAGAAATAAACTGAAACAAAGACGACTTTGTGCCTGAGCTCCGCAGATGATGTGCGAGCAGTTGTGTCACTTTCTCACCAGATTTAATTGTTTCTTTTTGCTTCTTTCAGGACTAGTGTGCAACCGCACCTTTGATAGATACGCTTGCTGGCCAGATGGGCTGCCCAATACTGTGGTCAACGTGTCCTGCCCCTGGTACCTGCCCTGGCACGACAGAGGTAGAGCTGGCAAGGGCTGCTTTCTCTGGGACGACTTGATCTAGTCTCTACAGCGGACATCAGTCATGAAGCTCAGCTGCTGAAGGCTTCTGACATCTCGCCACAGTGCAGCGCAGAGCTGAATCGTAAAAAAACCACAAAGAATGTCTGACAGGGTTCTGGAAGTGTGTTTAAAACTGCAGTAAATCGCACAGTGATGCACAGAGGGACAGACACAGCAGCACAGAGCTCCAGCTCCTGAGGGTTCTGGACGTGGTAGCTGACGCTGTTGTTCTGTGTGTTGCTTTTCCCTTTGCGTGTGGTACAGACAGACAGTAAACTGCAATCTGTGCTCCCTCTGTCCCGAGACCCGTCTCTGTCCCCCCAGTGCAGTGAGGCAGGAGGCCCCAGGGCTCACAGGTGTGCAATCTGTCCGTCCCGCTGAGCTGCACGTTGTCTGTGTGTGTTGCAGTCCGCCATGGTGTGGTGTACCGGGTGTGCGGGCTGGACGGCCAGTGGGTTCTTGGCCCTGACAAGCATCCCTGGAAGAACACGACGGAGTGTGAGGTGGACGACACGGATAAGGTGAGGTTGGAGTCGGAGGTCTGCTGTAGCCCCTGCTTGAGATCAGACTCTCGCTCCCTCCTGAGATGGGAGTCGAGCTCCTGCTTGAGTCTTGCTCACATTTCTTCACAATCAGCATGGCAAGAATCAGTTTTCCATCCTTCCTGCGCTCGACATGAGTTCACCGTGCTCTGCTTTGGTATCTCCGGGGCCTGCCAGGGCTCTGGGAGAGACTGACCGGCTGGGATTCTTTTTTCTGTTTGTGTGCAGCAGGATTACTGGAAGACCCTGAGCATGTTCTGGGTGATGTACACGGTGGGGCACTCACTGTCCCTGGGGGCCCTGGTGCTGGCACTGGGTATCCTGGTGGCTTTCAGGTGAGGAAAGGCTTCGCGGAGAGTGGGAGGGAGAGAGAGCTGTCACGGCTCTCCTTGCACAAGCGTCAACCAGGCAGGTTAAAATCAGTGAGATGTTGACTCAGCTTTAAGGTCTGAGTCTCCCAGACAAGCAGTAAACAAGCAGTGCCTGCAGTGAGAACTTGTAGGAGTGTAGGACCAGGCCCAGCTGATGCCTTAAAAAAAGTCTTTCAGAGTGTCTGTTCTGGATGTCTCTCACCTCGCTAATGCCCTCTTTCCTGAGACAGCACTCCCTCCTCACAGAGCAAACCCCCCTCAGACAGAACCCCTTCCTCAGAGAGCACCCCTTCCTCAGACAGCATGAAGCAGAGAGATGGGGCAGCAGTTATTACAGTGTGGTGACAAACAATTAAGTCTTTCCTAATGACTGTTTCAACAGGACAATAGGAAAACAGGACTGTTTCAGCGAAGTTGTATTGAAGTATTAATGCAGGCAGTCACTGGTGGGTTTTAACTGTTCTCACCCACTAGGACTGTGGAAAGATCATTTAGACAGTGTTTGCAGAATGAGAAGCACCTGATGGCTGATGCAGAGGAAAGCCGCTGCTCAGACCCGTCCTCGCTGTTTTGAACTCATGCTTTTGAATTGAGCTGGAACCAGTAGCCGGCTGTTTGAAAGCTGCTCAGACCTGTTCTGTTTCCCTGGGGCAGAAAGCTGCACTGCATGAGGAACTACATCCACATGAACCTGTTTGCCTCCTTCATCCTGCGCGCGGTGTCCATCCTGGTCAAGGACGCGCTGCTCCACCCCCCCAGCTCCAACTTCACCCTGCCTAAAGACAACGAGGTCGAGAAGTGGCTGAATAGCACAGACGAGGTGCGTCTTCCCTCACCTGCCACCAGGGGGCAGCACACACAGCACATTCTCCTGTGGGGGGAAGCAGGTGGCACTGTACTTTCACTGTGATGGATTCTTCTGAGCACTCATTTTCCTCATCTCTAGAGAGTGCCTTTCCATTGCCTATCTTCTTTTCTCTGTTCTGTACCGTAGGTGGTCTAGAAGTCAAATCGGTAACAAACACCTGTTTGCTTTCAGACACCCGTGGGCTGTCGCGCTGCCCTGGTCATGATGCAGTACAGCATCATGGCCAATTACAACTGGCTGCTGGTGGAGGGCATCTACCTGCACAACCTGCTGGTGATCACAGTCTTCACTGAGAGGAACTACTTCAAAATCTACCTGTGTATTGCCTGGGGTGAGTCACCCTGAGCCCCTGCGTCCTCTCAGCACCATCAGAAGAAAACAAGCATGGTTGCACACAACTGGAGGTTGCTGGGCCCATCTTGCCTGTATTAGACTGGGTCAGTCCTGTAAGAACATGTCAAGATTTGCAATGTTTGCAGTCAGGCCTCCCTGCTGTCAAACAGAGGCTGGTTTCCTGTACCCTGGCTCTATGTGACAACCATGAACGCTTGCTGTCTGTCTCGCCTCGGCCCAGAGAGGTTCACAGTGCCAGATGAGCTCTTGTGTGCAGTGCCAGGCCAGGCGCCCAGCAGGGTGTGTGTGTGGTGGTAACGTGCCCTCTGTGCCCCCCAGGTGCCCCGCTGCTGTTCGTGTTGTCTTGGGTGAGGCTGAAGTACCTCTACGAGAACATCCAGTGAGTACCTCTGCTTTCCTTCTCCCTTCTTTCCCATCTTACTGCCTCCTTTTTCTCCATCAGTGTGCTTTGGACTTGCAAGTAATCCTGAATGGTAAAGCTCAGCGATATTCTCTGCCTTTCTCTCAAACAAACTTGGCACCTTTGTCCTATGAGAAGGAGATCCTGTTTGCCAGTTAAACTAGGAACACATAGACAGCGACTTGTCCACAGAAACTGGGACGACAGAAACTCGTCAGTTACTCAGGCAGGGAAGCACAGAGCTATCGAGTATCTGAACTGAGGCTGGAATCAGGAGGTTGTAACTGCAGCGCAGTCTAGAGAGCAGACAGAATTTAACATCAAGAGGGTGGTGAAAAAATAAAAACTACAGGGGCCCAAGATGTCAAGTTGTCAGGTGTGATGGATGTGTTTTTTTTGTATTAACGGATGTTAACAGCAGTACGGCCCCACCCACCTGGGCTAAAAAAAAAACAAAGACGCAGAGAGCACAGACTCAAGCTGTTTAAAATCCTGCCTTGTCTGTGTTTCTTCAATCTAATAGCGTATAAACACAAATACACTACATAGGGTATTTTAGCACTTAAACTAATGGCCCAAATCCCCATTGAATACCACAGGAATACTCTTGTACGTTTATCCTGTACTCTGAGGTTGACCCCACTCCCAGTCTGCACTCCCTGTCTGTCTGACAGACTCCGTGTGTCCTTCGTGTTTTCCGTAGAAGAGAATTGAAAACAGGAACTGCACATGCCTTCCATAAAAACAGAGGAGAGTGATGAATATACACAGAGAAATATGTAACTCCAGCAGTTAAGAGAAAGCACTGCAGATATTTGTGGGGAAAACACAGTCTGACTGCAAGACACCCTGGAGAGAATTCCTGGTTTAGACTACAGTGATAAACACCACAAGCAGCACAATACAGAGAACTAGAAAAGGCGGGCTGAGCAAAATAAGATGAACACATCCTGGTATCAGACCATGCAAAATCTCACTACAAGGCATTGAATACGGATGAAATGGTTCTAAAGAGTTTGTGATTTTCCAGGATTAACCCAGAACATCAGAAGGATCTGCTTCTCAGGTTTCAAATGCCAAGAACATGGTTTGACAGCAGTGCAGGATTCTGTAGCACAGTGTATTGGGAGTCCTGGTGCCTCTCTGCCCACACATTCCCCAAGACAAGGGGCTGCTGTCCGTCTGAGTGCTCCTCTGCCCAGCGTCTCCTGGTCACAGCCGGCAGGCGAGTGGTGCTCCTGCAGAGCTGAGCTGACACAGGGGCCCCTGTAGGCGGCCCTGCGCTCCTCCAGATGCCTCAGTCTGTTGGCTCCAGCTGTGTCTGCAGCCTGTGCTCAGGGCCCTCTAAGCACGAGCAGCATGAGAACCACCGAAAATGTCTGATTCGGGGAAGGATCCTTCCTTATGTAAAAGGCTCTGCTCTTGCTTGGCAACAGCGCCATCAAAGACACTGGAATGACTAGTTCACCTGAAAGGCCCTGTTCATCTCATATGTGAGCCATTACCAGCCATGAGGAATGAGCAGGCAAGGCAACAGCCCCAGTCGTGGACTGCGCACACCCCGCAGAACAAGCTGAGGCTTCAAGACCTGGAGCACCAGTGTCCTGCGCACGACTGCAGCGTTCGCACTGTGCACAAATCTTCGCTCGTGCGCTGGCTGGTCTCCATCCACTCGCTGTTTCTGCACAGTAACACGGCTCTGGAAGCCGTACGAGTGCAGAACAAACTCCTGTCACACCTCCCTGGTTCCCTTTGCAGATTAATAACACAGTTTATATGGTATTCGTTTGCCCTGTGTTTCCTACAATGGACTTTGGGCGATGAATTCTGCCAAGATGGTTGCTAAGTTACTAAGCATTACTAACTGGCTAAGAAGGCATTTTCTGAGGAACATGTGGGTAAATAATGGACTTACACCCCAACCTGTCAAATTAAAGGCAGCGGCCTTCACTGCAGAGCATGATATCAGAGCTCCAGGACAACAGAGAAGCTCTCGTGTCTTCTGCAGTTATCTGTTCATATTGGGTTTCTGAAAGGTCAGCAGAGATGTGCGCAGCAGTGCTGAGCTGGCCAAGTGAGGTGAAGTGTATTTAAAAAAAACACCAAAATCCTTTTTTTACCACAGTGAAGGTTAACTTTTAAACTTTATATTTGTCTTTTATCTAATTCCATGATCCAGAGAAACACATTTTTCTATGTGACTATGCCAATGTTTATCCAATTCAAATGGGTCTTATTGGCATGACAGCAGTTCTCCAGTACTGCTGACACTAGGAACAAACTCACAAATAAATAAAGGTCATTTACAGCCTTCTGAACAGCACATATAAGAGTAAAAGTCAACGGAGCAATGTAGGCACCCCCATTTACAGACTCAACTCGCCTCTTCTCTCGGCGGGAGCTTGTACCTGTCTCTTGGTCTGCCTGGCTCTGCTGGACACATGGAGTTGCCGAGGGAAGGCAGGAAGCTTGTGTTTGGGTGCTGTAGGAGATGAGCAGCTGCAGTGTGAGTGATGCCAGCCTCTCTCCTCACGCAGGTGCTGGGAGAGAAACTTGAACATGGCCGTCTGGTGGGTCATCCGCTCCCCGATACAGCTGGCGATCCTGGTGAGTGTCCGAGCGTCCGCGGGCTCCCTGTCTCCTCTTGGCTTTTCCGGGACTGGATGCTGACTCGTGGGGGGGTGTATGCAGTGTATCAAACACGTTGACGGAAGACGAGCATTTCAGCGAGCCGCAGCTGGACAGACTGCTGTCTGAACGTCACGCCTACGCCAGCACGCAGCGGCCGTGAGTGAGCCGTCTGGAGCGGGGGCCTGACTCGTCCGTGACGGCTCCGGCACACATTTCCCGCAGGAAGTCCTGTGCTGGGTTTCAGTGGATGGGTGTGCAGAGCAAGCTTCCTGCCTGCCGTGTGTCCAGCCTCTGGAGGGTTCGGCACAAGGGCTTTCTTCCTCTGTCGCTGCTGTCCGGCCCGGGACATTCCTCTGTGCTGATGTCCGCGTGGCTCCAAACATCGCTGCACAAAAATAGGGAGGAATTCTTATCGGAAGGATTGCAGACACGTTTCTCCAGAATAGCTAGCAGAGGGTCTGGGGAACTGGGATACAACCAGCCGCTGCTGCAGCACAGGAGGTTCAACAACCCACTCAGGGACTCGGGGCAAAGGCACAGCTGGAGCTTGAACTGGGAACCTCCTGGTAACAAAGCCTGTTAGCTGGTGGAGCTCCCTCAGTGACAGCTGTGAACTGTTAACAACCCCAGGGGACCAATCTGCTGACACAAGTGGGAAGAGAGTGACTTGGAGTCAGTGCCCCGTGAGCAGACGGCACACCACAGTGTGGGATGGGGTTTTCTGACCAGTGTCACAGGAGTCCAGCCAGGACTCACCTCTGCCGACACACACAGCCCGCAGGGATTGTCCTGGGGGAGGGTGGGTTTCTATTACTTTGTTCTTGCAGCTCAGTTTACCTTGGTGGAGGTAAACATAGCAACCACCATAACCAAGCCTTCCAAACTGCTGCTCTTCAGGGCTCCTGTCTAGAGCTGCATCCTGGGCCATCCACTCACTAGTGATCCTCCGTGCCTCCCTTTTCCTTGCAGATCAATTTCTTCATCTTCATCCGAATCATACAGATCCTGGTGTCCAAGCTGAGGGCCCATCAGATGAGATACACGGACTACAAGTTCCGGTGAGTGCTCCTTGCAGGCCCACACTGCCGTGCAGTTTTAGGAGTTCTTAGTCAGCTCTGTGACCTGCTCTCTCCGCTCTGCCAACAGGCTGGCCAAGTCCACTCTGACTCTCATCCCCCTCCTGGGCATCCACGAGGTGGTGTTTGCCTTCGTGACGGACGAGCATGCCCAGGGCTCCCTGCGCCTGGTCAAGCTCTTCTTCGAGCTCTTCTCCTCCTCCTTCCAGGTCAGCCAGCATTCCACGCACGGAGCCCAGGGCACCCAGCCCCCAGCACAGGGGACACCGCACACTGCATACACACTCTCCAGGTCGATGGTCTGATTCCACAGCTGCACGGCACCTTTGTATAAAAGTGCCACAGGCTCGTGCGCAGCACAGTCAGAGCCCTGTAAGATTCCACAGCTGGGGCTCTTCACCAAACCGACAGTGTAGAGTGCAGCTGTTAATCCTCTCACCTCCCAGCTCAGACAGCTGCCAGCATCCTCACAGAGACCAGCCTGCAAAGGAAACTGCTGTTGTCCGTCTCCTCATTCCACACTTTCACTGCTTTAAGTACCACATACAGTATAATCAACACAGTAGAGTAGCTTCATACACAAGTAGCTCTGATATCTGCATATCTGTAGCTCTGAATGCAATCTCTATGTGTCGAGACCACAAAACAGAACTTGTATAAACAACTGCAAAGGCTGGAAGTGAGAGTGAGTCCAGCTGTCCTGACTGCTGTGTGGCTCTTGCAGGGTCTGCTGGTGGCCATCCTGTACTGCTTCGTCAACAAGGAGGTGAGCTTTCTTCATCGCCCCTCCCGGCTGAGACAGCACAGCCTGTCCTGTGTTTCTGTGTCCGACCTGCGTGCTGCTGACTGACCGAAGCGGTTCTCCCTCCCGGCGCAGGTGCAGTCGGAGCTGCTGAAGAGGTGGAAGCGGTGGAAGCTGGGCAGGGACATAGAGGAGGAGTACAGGCACACCTACAGCCAGACGCCCCAGGTCAGGAACGGCAGCACGGCTGCTGGGGCCGCGCCCGCCCCGGGGGAGGAGCACAAGCTGGTGGGCAGCTACCAGAACGGCACCGGCCACAGCAAGCACAGCCTGCAGCCCCCGGCGCCACTGGAGGGGGCTGCCTGCACCAGCACCCTCAAGGAGAGCAGCAGCCTCGGAGACAAGGCGCACTGCTACGAGTTCCCACTAGAGAGCGCCGAGAGCAACTTCTGACCCTGAGCAGCCCTGTGGCAGGGATCCCTGCTGGAGCAGCAGCGGCCCGCTAGCCGTGGCCGCAGCAGAGCATGCTGGGCCTGCCTGCGGTTAGCAGCCCTACGTGCAGAGTTTATACGACCTGAGTGCAGCTGCCCAGCCTTAGAGACCCATACAGGCAGCCCGGTCTGGGGGCAGGGAGCATGAGGGGTTGCGCTGGTCTTGGTGGCTCTGAGATCCACAGGTAAAAGACACTTACTCCTTCGTCTGTGCCTGTTTTCTCCACACAGATCCCCGGAGCTCCAGGACGAGGCTGTATTCTTGTTATGGTTTTTACGATTATTACTTCTCTATTTTTTTTTGTAAAGGCCAATGCCTATTTCAAACAATCATAAAGACAAGAAAATAAAAACAGCGACAGCAAAAGTAATGGGTTTTTGCTGGCGGCCCCCGGGCCTATGTGTCGCAGTGCGATGGCCTTTTCACTGAGCAGCAGAGCCGCGAACAGAAGGCAGGCTTCTCCTCTCTCTCCGGGGGCTTCCTGCAGACTCACGCACCGGTTCTGCCGCAGCCTGGCGTGTGAGGAGGAGATCCCAGCCGGTCCCGTGTGTGCTGTCTGTTACTCAAGGAGATGTCTGTAATCGATTTGGACTGACTCATGAAAGCAGTGTAAGGGATGGACGAACAGAAATCGCAACCATTGGCAGCCTGTACAATAAAGCCGAACAAACTGCTTCCCAGCCCCTGGCCTCGGCGAGGGTGCGGTGTCGCCATTCGGCTCCTCTTCGAGCTGTCCGCTGTCTCGCAGCGATGGCAGGGGGGCTCGTGCTGCTGCCGAGTGGTACCAGCCAGCAGCTCTGAACCCAGTTCTGCAGCGTTCCGGAGACTCACCGGGTCCTGGAGGCCTGGGAGAGCTGGCAGGGACAGGGGCAGGGGCAGACAGAGACTGCCGGGTGCCTATGCTCTCACACTGGAGCCCCCCACAGCAGCCTGTGGGGGGGGGGGGTGCTCTCACAGCAGACTGTGGAGGGGGGGGTGCTCTCACAGCAGCCTGAGAGCTCCATTCAGGGACAGGTAGGTCTTTACGAACCGTCAAATGTTGTCAAATATATATTTTTAAAATATTCTTATTGTAACAAAGAAAGTTGGTGAATGTTGGTGAATTTTTATTGTTTTGCTATTTAAGGATGATGATTGTGGTTTTAATGGGGGAACAGCTTCTTTCAAAGCATGATCAAATGTTAGGGAGGGTGGTATAGCGTACCTCCCATCCATCTGAATTCCAATATAGAGAAAGACAGTGTGTGCTTAACATTTAAAAATCTTACCTCCCAGTTTGGAATCATCAACTGTTTTAAGACATGGCTTTTCAGCAGCGGCTGTGCCCACACAAGAGAGACACTCTTCGGCCACTCTGAGCTTCACAGTGCCGAGCAGGAGAGGGAACGCTGACTGGAGAAGTGGTGCATCTCTCACTGACTTCACAGCAAGCCTGAGAGGTCCTTGGCCCACTCATTCCAGCTCTACCCCTGCAGCACTCTTCCAGGTGTGCTCTAGGGAATCCCAGTCACAGGGGGGTACTGACATGACACAGGTTCGAATAAGTAACATCTGGGCCATAAAACATATTAAACAAGCACTTTGACCTTGAAGCACTGCTCTCAGCCATCTACAGTGTAGCTTCTTTGCTAATGACCTAGACACTTACAGTGAAATGCAGAATAAAAGAATAGGAGAGAATTACAGGGCACAAGTGACTAGAGGTCATCTCCCAGTGCTTGGGGATTAACAAGATGAATTAGGAGATGCAGGTTTGTTCAAGATGGCGATGCAACCTTCTGTCCAAAAGACCAGCACGCACACATTCTGTCCTCCATCAATTGCTGCCAGACTGCTCCCTCTGTTCTGCTCTCCAACAGCGGTTGACTGGATAAGCAAAGCTCTTCAAGAATTTGTTTAACTGTTGACATGTATCATGGTGGTCCAGTATGGCATGAGTCACCTCCTGCACAGCTGTGTTTCCTCCTCACTTACCAGACTTTAAATCCTGTCATTTAAGCAAGCTAAGCAAACACTTTCTTAAGAAAAAGTAACTTTCTTGTCCTGTTGCGAACTGTAGTTTGCATGCCTGCCCTCTGCTCTCCTAGATCACACAAAGGTCTAGCGGGGAGGTGTTGAGCCAGCAGGCTTTTGGTAGGAGCCCCGAGCCCCTGCAGCAGTGCCTGCTGCCTCACTCAAAACTCGCACTCACACTGGGCTGTCAGGTTTCCTGCAGGGTTTGGAGGCTCAGAGATGTAGCTGTACAGGATGATGGCAGCCGACTGAAGCGCATCAAGCTGTGCTGCAATAGAATAATAATAATTACACCCCTACTCTTTTTGAGAAATGCCCTGGGATTGTTAATTACCACAGAGAGTCAGGACCTCGGTTTTTACGTCTCATCCAATACCAGGGCCAGGGAGGTTAGTGTCCTGGTGCGTTTGTGTCTGAAGGTGCGTCTGTCAGCCTGGCAGCTAAATGAAACTACTGCACTGCCCAGGAAGGAGCTCAACAGAGTTTCAGCTGAAACTCCCTTCCACTTCCAAGGAAGTGCTTCTCCGAGCTCCACCAGCATTTGAGTTAATATTTAAAGTGCCATTTTTTCTTCCTCAGCTCAAAAGTTTCCAGTGATTAATGAACCAAGGGTGTAGAGTCTTGCATTAGTCTGTGACCCCAAACTGGCCAATTCTAGCTGTGCCCAGACTAGGAGAGAGCAAAGGAGAGGTCTTGAATCCCTGAGCTAACGTCTAGGCTCCCCCAGGCTGGGGCATTAGTATATAAGCCCCAAAAGTGATAACCTGATTTGCACTGGATTGACCAGGGTGAAACACTGCACCCTTGTAAGAGATGCAACAGCAGAGCCTGAGCTGGGGTTCTGAGCCCTAAGGCCCCTGGTAACAGACCAGAGTCCAGAGCATAGTAGGAGGAGCCCATGGTGCCTCTTCTGGTGATGTGAAAAACTCTGTATCAGTGGGGTGGAGGGGTGGGTTAGTTCTGCACAGTGGAACTGGGGTGGGGTGTTCTGTGCAGTGATACTGGGGTGCAGCGTCTGCAGAGTGGGACTGAACATCGCTTCTTGTTAAGACTGAGCTGTGAAGAGTTTTGTGTCAAGACGTTGGAGTGGAGGGCAAAATAGTATGTAATCTGAGGTTTGTCTTTTTCATTTTAAATGTACAAACAGAAAGACAAGACTATGAATTTGTAAGCCTATTTGCACAATGTTAATTTATACACCATAAATATGTAAATATGTATATATATAGTCCAGCATAAACAGTGTTCTCTTGCTTCAGTTCTTCAGTTCTGACTCTCAGGCAGGTGCATGTGTCCACGCAGTTGTGTTGCCTTGTGATTTTATTAACTGTATCCTGTGCCATGAGTCAGGTTCTGGGCTACACAGGCACGCTTTTGTTGCTCTTTGTAATATCAAGTGGCTTCAGAAACAACCATGAGTGAATCTCCAGTGGAGATCTTATCCTAGAAGCAGGATCTCCCACGCAGCAGGCTGCTGGGTCTGACAGCGGCATGCCTGACGAGAGAGCTCGCTCGCTTGGAGCAGAGATGAGTATGCAGTCCTTCTCCAGGTAACCCACAGCTCCCTGGGGCTGTTGGAAATCCGAGAACATGACTCCCCTCCAGCAGCAACTGGCAGCTCGGAGAGTCCATGTTCATCCTCAGACTGAGCTGCTTGATGTTTCCTCATCAGCCTCTGCAGACCTGGAGAAGACTGTGGGAGCAGTAGGTACAGCAGACTCTGCAGCAGGTCCACGTGTTCTGCGGACCTTCCAGTTCAACTCCTTCATGAACTGGGCTATAGGCCTTTCTGTAATTATTTCTCTGCTCATGAGCTTGATCACTATGGCAGCTGAAGAGCAGTAAAGCAGCTAATTGAACAGTCACGTGGTCCTCAGCATACGGGCCACAAACTGGACTGAAGGGTTTGCTGACATGCTGGGGGAAAGACTGACGTTCAGGGACTCCGGTGAGATGAGATCAGTCCAGCTCATTGCGTCTCTCTGTAGAGATTAGGAGGAGCGATCTGTGGCCTGAGGAACAATATACAGAACACTGCGTATTTATTTATAACCTCTCCTTACATGCACTGAGAGGAAAAGTAGCAAACGCAGTCCAGTACTGCCTTCCCAGTAATTTAATTCTTTTGTGAGGGAAAATAGATGCTGAAATTCACCTGCCTAGGGATTAGTGGATTGCTAAAGGCCAAGGCTTTGAGTGAAATGCCTTTAAAAGAATTTAACCTTCTCTCAAACTCTCAGGATCAAGGAGAAATTGAACAGACTCTTCCACGGCAGCCAGGGTCTTGATCATTCTGGTAATATTTTTGTCTTTTCTGCTCCCCCGAAAGACAATGCAGGATGATGAGCACAGCTCGTCAACATCTGGACTGTAACAGGGCAGGGCGGGGATGGGGGGAGACCAGTTGGAGAAAGAGAGAGCAGAGGGAGAGAGAAGACTTGGAGCAACAGCTCTGAGCTGCTTTTCACCAGCTCCAACCCTGCTGTGGAGTAAGGCTCACAGCATGACACAGGAGATGGGCTGAGGTGAGGAAGGGGCTCTCAGCCTCCATCGCAAGCTCTGTCCTGACTGCAGGGAGGCACACAGCGCTCCAGAGCGCTAGTGCACTAGCACTCCAACGTCACGGGCTGATTCATCTTGCTGCCTCCGAAAAACAGACAGCCTTTGTACGACTGAGTGACTTATATTTCAAAGGCGTTTTGGCCTGTCGACTTGGTTTGGTAGCTGACCTGAAAAGCCAAAGAAGAACAGTGAGACTGCTCCCTCTTCCCCCCCTGTGTGAAAGAGGCAGCACCGGACCTGCACATCCAGCATGACAGGAGCAGGGGATTCCACCCCTCCAGATTAGCCTGGGCCTGGGACGCCCATTTTCGGGGAATTCCGGTATCCGTTAGCTAGCATGCAGACAAAGGAAGAGCATGGGCCAGATGGCCTCTCCTTGTCTGGAGCTTCACTCATGTTCCTCCGCTTTATCTGGTCGGTTTTATTCCTGTAGTTCCTGAAGCCACTTGAGGCACAGAAACCAGCATCTGGACTGGATGCGGTGCATCTGAATGTATACTGTGTAACTCTGATGGAGCTGTTCTCTGTTAATTTTCTAATGTGTGCCATTTGTTCCCGACTATCTGATACTGTTAGTGATCATTATTACTTGCCATGTGAAAGCGGAGCTCAGCGATCCCCCTGTCCTCCAGCACTCCTCCGCTCTCTGGCCTCAGGACACACAGAGCTGGGGTCTGGCTTGTTCAGCAGGATGGGGCTGCTGATCCCACTGGAGAGGCCCCTCAGGAGGAGAAGCACCCTTACGCCAGGCAGGCGGCTGCTCCCCTCCTGTCTGCCCTGCTCATAGCGGGGCCTCCCAGTGAGGGCAGCAGGCCTGCAGCTGCAAGGCGGTTGTTGGCACAAACAATTCCTTGTCAAGCAGACCTGGAGAAATTAGTGTTCTGCAAATCAAAACAATGTCCAAAGTGCAAAATCACCACACACAAAAGTTACTTTTGAGCGGTTAAGAAAGCGAGCAAACAAGGAGATATAAATAAATGACATGTGCTGTAATGAGAGGGGACAGGAAGAGGGACAGCTGGGCGACTGTTGACCTTTCCTTCCTATTTCCCTGGATGGGGTGTGTCAGCGGTGTGTGCGTGCGTTGCCCTGACGACTGTCACCATGGTGCTGCACGTGCCCAGTGGGTGTCTGAGACACCCTGAGCTCCACTTTCTGTCATCAGGACCTCCCTAGATGTGTGACAACATGTTGTCTGTATTCTGTTTGCCACTGAAGTTATTTTAAAATAATAATTCCAATAAAAAAATAAAATAAGGATGCTGTCCTTTTAAACTTTTTTCCAATGGATGGAAAGTAATCAGACCCATTACTATACTCTGAGGCACAAATATGTTTTGAAAAAACTTCTGTCACGGGCTGCTGTCCTCTGGGACCACGGCAAACGTGTACGGAAGAGCTGCTGTGAGGCTGTCTGGCCGCCACAGGGCTCCAGACCAAGCTGTGGGAAGAATGCAGTATTCTCCCAGGACTCACAGCTCCAGCACAGCACATTACACACCAGGTATAATGAGCCATGAATGCTGGATATTACAGGTGCAATTTCCCCGGCCTGCAAAGTTAGCAGTTTTCATGATGGAAACCTAGAAAAGAAAGTCAGTCTACTGAACTGATACAACAACTACAAAAAACACATCAGTACAAGGAGAGCAGGCAAACTCCACACGGAAGGACCACAAGCTGGAATTGAACCAAGGACCCAAGAGCTGTGTGATATTAGCACTTACCACCACCAAACCATGCCAGTGTATTGTCTTAATTTTTTAAGGTTCCATTGGCGCACACTGATCTTTTGGGAAAAAAAGGATGGTCTCAGCTCAAATATAATCTTAGAAAGGGCTGGACTGTGTGATAATGGCCTCTAGACAAGAGAAGCCATGCCCCGCCCTCTCCTACCTGCCATTCCAACTGCAACCTGCAGGAGGAGGAGTGGATGCGGGGGCTCATGTGACCTGAACTTCCTGTGCTGAAGTACTTTTACACAGGAAGTGAGGGTGTGGTTTTCCCTCTGGTACACAGTCCAGGAGATTCGGCAGAGGGGGGCCATGACAGCCCAACAACACAAGGTAAACTGCAGAAAAACAGCTGTCCTAGAGTCAGTATTTGTCATTTTTAATTTTTTTAAGTGAATATTTCTACAAAATAACATGCATGCATTCCCTCTAATATCACATGACAGTGCAAAAATACGTTTTATGTCAGGATAATTTCTTTAGAAACAGTTACTATATCAAAGGAGTCTAAGTTCACACCAGGGAAAACACGAGACAGCTCTCATGGCAGTGATTTATTTTGACTGATGAAACCTGCCAGTGTTCTAGTCTTGTAGCCAGAGGACATCCCTGCTGGGAGGCAAACCAGTTTCCACAGAATCGCTGTCAGTTACCCCTGTGACTCCAGGTTTTGCCGAGGAAGAAGCTTTCAGGGATAGGGATCGACTCTGTCAGAGATCCCAGAGAGCCACAGTCCTGCAGTGTGTACATGCAGCCTTGAAGGGTCATCAAGCAGTGGAGTGTCTTGTAATTACAGCTGGTACATCCAGTGAGTCATTTAGAGCTCAGCTGGAATGGAAACCATTCAAGCAGTCCTGCTCACAAAAAGCCAGTCTGTCCAACACTGTGGACGGCACCACCAGCATTTGTCATGTTTTAATGTCAGTACCGGAGATGGCTAATTATGACAAAGTGAGATTCGTGTTTTGAAAACCCAGAGAAGTAATGGCTTTAGTCTTTAATGGAATCTCTGTTTTGGGATGTTTATTTATTTTAACAGTCTAAAATTATTCTCAAATGAATGTGTGAGCCAGTTATAATAACACTTAAGTGTTGCTTATTATGCAGTGCTGCTGATTACCCATGAAGGGAAGTCACTACTCATATTTTTATTAAGCTCATTACAGCCTACAGCCACCCTTGAAGGCTGGCAATTAGCAAATTAGCCTTCATGTTTACTCTGTGGGAGGCAGTGCTGAATGGTGTTGTATTTAAAGCCAGGTGTTGCTGTGGAGCTCGTTCCCCATCTCCTATAGTGACAGGTGATCTTGGAGCCTGTGAGGAATGTGTTACAATAGACCTTTTAGTTAATTAGCCCTCTGTGTCAGCAGGAACGTGGAGTCAAGTTTGAAATTCCTCCTCTGCTCGTGAGACACCTCATGCTTTCTTTTGAAATGCAAGTGCCTTCTCATTTTATTTTTTTGTTGTGAATGACAAACATTTAAGTTATCCACTTAAAGAATGACCAGCATCACCTTTTGTACATTTTCATTGACTGTTTGGAGAAGCCCTTCCAGACGGCTCTGTCCCGGACAGCATGAACCCTTCCCATCGGGCACCTGGGCTTCATGAGTGGCCAATGGCCATGACTTTGCACCTGAGCAAACGAGCGTTGGTGTTATGTTTTGGGTGCATTTTTTGGTTCCCATTTCTTGCTTCTGTTCCTGCCTCTTTGGAAGCAGTTTTAGATTTAATGCTCACACTGTTGGAATTTCGGGTTAATCTTGTGAGTCTGTGTCTCGGCAAGCCTATGGCAAGACAATTTTCAGGGCTGAAAACTGCACATTTTCAAACTGTTCTCTTTGCTTCCTTTTAAGGCTACTTGTCTGGGCTTCTGTCTTACTTTCAACAACAGGAATCTCTCAATGTTAAACAGTTTGAGTGATTTTTTTCAGGATCTAGATTCTATGTTTTTCAGACTTCTACTTCCCAGTCTGCACAGTTTAACAAAAAAAAATGTGTCTTTGTTTTTAAGCACGTTCCTTGTTAATTCACACGTAAGAATAGAAACCAAGTTAGTTCTTAAAGAAGCCTCCATCTCTCAAGCAAAGGCTGGGAATATACTCTGTCCTGATGCTGTTTATGGAGTTTTGTAAACAGAACTTAAATCCATCTTACATCTATGGGCAGTTCATTGGCTTTGGGTATTTTTAGCCAAAAGTAAATATTTTGCAAGTTTTCAGCATGATTATCTGAAATAAATAATGACTTCTTTATGGGTTCTAAAAGCTTTGAGGTGAATGTTGTGCTTCTATTCTTCTCAACTGTCCTTTTAACATCTTAAAAAGGCAAAATCTGCCTTAAATGTCTTATTAAGGACTTACATACAGCCTAACAAGCAGTTGCATGCGTAACATTTTATAAAAGGCATCTTTTTTATATATTTTATCAAGGTCACTAGAGATTGTGGAGGCAGGGACTGTTCGTGATGAAAACAAGATGTTTACCCTCCAACAGCTCTTGGTATAGATGGTATGTTACAGCTCCAGCACACACATTGGGACAGTTATTCTGGGGACCTGACTTGCCTGACGTGTCTGGTCTGGATGTTTCCTCCTCGTGCTGCTCAACGAGTGTGAACTGACCCTGCTGGACTCCAGCATTTCAATTTCCGGGCCTCTGGGCCTCCCTCCCTTCCGCATTCAGCTTCTGCACAAGCTAATCAGCCGCAGCCGATCGATCCCATAACAAATCCCAGGGGACCCTGTTTGCACGCCGTGAACAGAATTATTCATCACCTGTCTGGCAGTTCTGTGTGATCATTCCTGCCAGGCCAGTTTCTTCACTAGCCCAGCGATCGCTGTGCTGGTGTCTTATTCTCTGTATGCTGACTCTCACAGAGAATTAGCTGATACACCCTCCCCCCTCCCACCTTGACCAGAGCAGGTCTCTCTCCACCCCAGCAGCTCCACATGCCTGCGAAATGACCGGTACAGGCTGGCTTGACCGAGCATCCTGGTCAAGCCAGCCTGTACTGTGCTCGCAGTCCCTGAGGCTCTTGATCGCTCAGCTCCTGGGTCAGGTTGGCGTTTCCTGGGGGAGCTGGGCAGTAGGGCGGCGATGGTGGGCAGGCTGGCTCACAGAGCTCTGACTGCCCAAAGCAACAAAGGCTGGTTTTTTCATTAATTGCAGGATGTTATCTCTGTAGCCATACTCAACACACCAACATCCGCTTGGTTTTAAGTTTTTATTGATGAATCCTGTCTTTAGTGTCAATGATGATAACTTATTTCAGTCCCAAATGAGTTTTCTTTTCCTTATGTAATCACAGTGACTAATTATTTATAAAGAAATTGCCTCCCCCATCTCCATCACTAATGTAGTGATTTAACAAGCTGCCTTTATGAGCTTAATTCATCTTGTTCCGTGGAGCCGTTCCACATTGGAGTTATCTCCTCTGCACATGCTACAGTAAACACTCTGCAGTCAGGCATGTTTACTCCCTCTGGTCCTGTGGCTGCAGGCGTCTTGGTGGTGACTGCTCCTCTCTGTGCGCTGTTAGTGCCCTTCTGTCAATGTGATTGATGTCCCAGAATGGCACTTCAGTCCCAGCAGGTCTCATACAGGATGCAGAATAGGGTTCTATGAAATTTGCAAGCCATTTGCATGAGCACACAGGGTGAGGAAGGATAGTACCTGTCTGAGGATCCGTTGGCAGGCTGGTGTACCAGTTTTGGCACAGCTGGTTTGGGTGACAGTGTAGAGATGTCTGGACAGGGATGGAGCCTGAAATGTGGACCAGGGCACATGAATTACAACCTGGGACCAGGAGCTGTTCATAAACCTAAAGGTTTCTAGACATGGCCATGAGAATGCAAATGTTACTGCTTTGATCATGTCATTACTGCACACTGAGCTTGTGGCTTCAGTTTGACCCACTGCATGTCGCATGCAATCCACTGTGTTTGGGTCAGAGCAGGAGACGTTTGTGACCTCAGCAGTTCCAGTGGTATTAATGACCTACATAACATCAGGCTTCCTATAGTGGCAACACATGAGTCTGGGCCTGCAGGGCCCCTGTTTGTACACAGTGACCAGTTAGACTCCTCCGTGCACACTCAGCTGGTCTCCTTAGGTCAGCTATGACACCAGTAGAGAGGAAGAGCAGTACAGTCTCTCTCCCTGTACTCTCCGAGAGCAAGAGATACTCTGTCAGGACACCGGGCTGGTTCAGCACACAGATCAGAACATTTCTATAGTTCAACGACTCTGAAGGCGTTCAATCAAATCAAAAACCCACACGACCACAGCAGTGCTGACGTGTATCTCAATGAAGGGTCCGTGCAATCCTTTAGAATAGCACAGGATTTGGATAACACAGCAATAGATACAGCATGTCTTGCTTCAGGTTGGAGTGTGAGCTGTAAGGCAGGCAAGGGAATGATGCATCATCACAGCTGCAGCCCTGTGCCTCAGTGCCAGGACACCTGGAGTGGTCATGCTGGTAGCTAACTGGTCCTATTGGGTTACCCTCTCCACACCTGCCCGTGCTGTGCCTGGCTCTGTCCCAATCTTCAAGCTGACACACGCCCGGAAAGGGAGCGCAGCCTGGGGGTCAGTACGATCCATTAAACTGCGGTCAATGTCTTTAAAGACATCAGTGCTGGTGAATTAGCCCAGGGACCTCCACGAGACACACAGCAGTGGCTCGTTTCATCTCGCAACCTCCCCTTGTGCAAACAAAGACAGCAAAGGGGGCCAGGGAGACAGAAAGCATTTTATTTGAGGGTTGCAGAGAGAGTCGGAGAGGTGCAGAGCTCACAAAATTCAGCACTGGTTGTCAGCAGAGGGATATATTACGAAGGCTGGTAACAATCGATGGAGTTCACTCCAGCAGGGTGTTTCCCATTTTCCTTTTGTCTGTGTGTGAATAGCCATTATATAAGGCAAGTGTGATGCAACATTTCTCTCAAACCTGTGAATCTAGACGAGATTGAGGACATTTTACACTGAGTGCACTGCGGCTGGCAGCAGTGACTCAAGATCTCGTTGCCCAGGCTGATGAGCTACAGGTCCTCTGCTTGTGAACGAACCACTGCCCTGGACAAACATCCGCCGAGCCACAGCACCTGGGGTTTACTTCTCAAGCACCAGGCGAAAAGCGAGAGCTGAAAAGATTTAAAATTGAAAAGCAGCAAGAAAGCCAAGTCTCTAGGTTTAGGCTTTAGATCTTTAGATCAGTCAGTACTTGATAGCAGCTCATGCCTGGTCCCCAGCCCAGCTCACGAGGCTCAGCACAGATGGGTTTCTGTTCAGGGGGTTCCTGTGGCTCCTCTGAGGCCCACAGGGACTGTATCACAGTGGGCATCAGGAGACATCCTGAGCAGCCTGAGAGAAAGGGACAGGTGCCCGCTGGGGCCAGTGGCAGCCCTGCAGCTCATGAAAGAGGTGGTTGAACAGCTAGAGAGGCAGTGTTGAGTCCACTGAGCAGAGATGACAATAGATGCCTATCAGGCAGGGGACACTGGAGCAGATTAAGACACGTGTGGGGATCAGCTGAAGAGCTGGCAATGCCTGTGGCCTGCAGTCACAATATAACAATCTAACGAGTCCATCTTCATCTTCTCCTGCTATCTTCCACTCGGAAGCTTTAGTACTTAATCATTTGCGCAGAACACACGCACTACCTGTCAAGTTATAAGAAGACAAAGGTATTAAAATGTGTTGCTCTGTGCAGCGGTAGAAGAAATAGAATGGGGAAGCCAGACCTCAGGACGTACTGGGGCCACAGTGTCATGGTACAGGTTGTGCATGCTTTGTGTGGGACAGTAGGTATTGCACAAGCTGTCCTATGTATTATACTGTCGTATGACTTGTAGGGCGTCGCCCCCAGTGCCCTGTAGATGGCACTGGGCTGTGCTACACTGTGTGAAAGCACTGTGATGTGACTGCAGGGGGCGTGTTGGAGCCCTGGGGCTGTGCTGTTAGGGAGACCTACGTCACACTGGGCAAATTCCGTCCAGGATAGAATAATTCTACCGGCTCATCCAAATCCATGTAATTTGGTGACTTTATGGGGGGGGGAAATGCACGTCAGTTTTTCCGGAAATCACTGTGCTGATTTGACTGCATGTTACATGATTGTACTGCTGGGATTTCCAGCAGTTTATGCAGAGGAAAAAGCTTTTATATTTTTGTGTTCCTTCCTGACATTTTGCCCCTCACTGTCTCAAAGTTTGGTTTATCTGCTCACATGGTCCTGGCAGCCTTTCTCATTCCTGCAGACGTGGGCATGTCTCACAAGGCTACCGTCTCTGTCGCTAAGGGGTGTGCATGCTCCAGACCTGTCACTTTCCCAAACAGCAACGGGCACCCAGCATGGTTAATGAGCCTGACGAGGCTGCAGATCAGTTTTGAAGGGTGAAACCCAAGGTCTCCTGAAGGGATTGGGGATTTTGGGAGGGGAGGGGGGGGGGGACTTGGACATCCTATGTGATCTCGCCGGGAGATCAACACCTGGACGAGCTCAGTCCTCGCAGGTGAGCCAGCTGGGGGCGTGTCCGGGAGACTGGGGTCAGCTGTGTGGCCCGGGGCGCCTCTCGTCTCCGAGCGGAGCAGGCGGCAGAGCCCGGAGGCAGCGACGAGCTGTCAGTTTGCCTGATGTCAACTACAAGTCCTTTGTTTTCCCTTTCTTTTGGCTTTCAACACATTGCAATGTAAAAAGGCTTCTGAACTGTGAATGCCTGAGCTTCAGACTTGAGCATGGTCCATGGCTCTGATTCGTGACCTTTAGACTGAGGCAGAGAGTCTCAGGCTGAAACCATGAGGCTGCAGCTCAAGCGAGTCTGAGAGCCTCAGGTACATGCAGGCCATCGGTGTGTCATTATCTGTTTGACACTCTCCTGGTCTGTCCTGTGTTCAGTCACTGTCTCATGCCTTTGCTTAGATTAGAGGCTCTTGAATGTGCAGCGGGTAAGTGTTTGCTGCCAAGACTTTTAAGTACGTCAACGTGCCTCTCTCTCCATGTCCATCTCCCTCTCCTCTGCTTTTCGCTTTGTTTGGAGACTAATGGGACATTGAAAAAGAGAGAAACTTGCCAGCAAAGTGCAGAAAATAGCTTCCATTTCAAAGTGGAAGTGTTTCATTTGCGGAGAGCCTGAGTGGCTGTACAGCCCCTGCTGCTCTGCACATCTGCAGCAGCTGTGGCGCAGCCCTCGCCCTCGCGGGCTTGAGAGCCCTTCAGCTGCATTTTCCAAGCCAGCATCCACTTGTGCACAAAGGACCGGAGCAAGCCGGGGATTGATTTTTTTTTCAAGTGGCACAGGTATGTCTTTAGAAAGCAAAAGCACAATTCACAAGAACAGAACGCAGATGAGTAGAGATCCGTGCCCACGCAATTTTTTAAATTGCTAATTGGATAGCTTATTTTATATTATATAGTGAGGTCTTTCAAAACTGCCACTAGGCTGCTGGTGAAATCGTACACGTTCAACTTTTCCATCGATCACGTCCTATTAAGGGGCACTGAGGTTTCCACGTGGTGTCAGAAACACTCTGCGTGGCTACAGCTGGGACACTCCACCTTCAGCAGTTGTGCCAACTGGCCTGTCGCCTGCAGACAGTCTTGTGGATACGGCAGCACAGACCTAGAAGCTGCACAGCAGGAATACGCGATGCAGTGGGTTTGATTGTTGTCCAGCCTTCATCAGAAAGGGATTCCAAATTGTGTGATGTGTTTTATTAAACCCTTTTAGTTGCTGCAATACAATTAATAACAAAAGGTTACGTTAAACAAAAATGCATAAGCTAAATTAAAGGCTTAGTCGAGTACAGTGTAACTAAATAAATACAGGCAGGAGCCTGGGTCTGTGAGCTGTGCGTTATTTTAGAAAGACAATACAGGCACTGACAGGGGTGAGGACGCTCAGGTTGTCTCCAGATTATTGTGGTTGGAATCGATCTGCTTTGAGAGGCCAGGGGGAAAGCACTCGCACTCACACACTAGTCCTCTGAGATACATTGCAAAGTGAAAATGAGCCTCAGGGCTCCAGAAAGGATGTTTTTAGATATTTGATTTTGGTCTCATCCCGTTCCAAAGGAGATCTGGAGATTTCCGGTGAGGCGACACTTGCAAGAATTTATGCCCTGTTGTCGGCCACAATGGAGCACAGGGCTGTGTAAATCCTTCAGGGTGGAGAGAGATGCAGACCCTGAAGAATGCCGTTCTGTGTTCATTTAAAATGAAAACACATGTTACAGACAGGCGCATTGCAGAGATGTGGAAAACAGTCGTCCGCAGTTTCTTTATGGTTGTAGCCAGCTGGTCGTGATCTAACTTCACCACAGACTGCTCTGGAAAAAGAAAAGCCTGCTTTTATCTATGAAGGTGTACTCAGCCTCCTGTGCTCACTAGGCTGGGCTGCCTCCTGCAACGCGGTCGATGCTCCGATCAGCAGGAGAGCCCCTGGCCCTGGGCTGTGGTCCGGTAACCAGGCCATTTCCTCCTCTGTAAGGACACAAGTGGAGGGTTGCCTAGCAGCAACAGCTCCTTCCATTGTCCTGATGTTCTTTCATTCTTAAGGGCCGGCAAATTGGCTGCTCGTATTAAACTTTAAATAGATCGCCTGAACGTGTAATTTTGACAATGATTAGTACAGATGTAAATTGCATGGAAAAACTAATGTGGGCAGAAAGTGCTATCACGTAGCTAAAAGCATTAATAAGAGAAAAAAAAAGTCCAGATAAAAGGAGCTTCGGCTGTAAAAGAGGAGGCAATGTTTGCTTGAGAATGAGCAAACAGCCCAGGAGGCTGCTCCTCTGGGCTTTAACCTTTGCTTTCCAAGGGCTGCTCTTAGTGAGGAACTGTTTGGGACTAAATCAAACACTTCCAGCAGCACTTCGTTTTTTTAAAATGGAGAAGTAGAAGCTGCTCCTTGTCTCACCTCCGCAACTTCCCCTGGGCGCTGTTTCCCCAAACACCCTTGTCAGGCTTCTGAAAATCACTGCAGCTGCGCTGGAGAGCTGAAACATCTCTGTTCCTGTTTAATATTTTAGTCCTGGGCGCTCTGTGAGCTGACTCCAGTCCGGCCTGTTTCCTTCAGCACTTCAGTCAGGCTTCCCACTGGGACCATGCTCCCGCCTGGGCTCGCTGGCTCCAGTCTGCATCGCAAAGAGGCAACAGTCAGCAGCGTGAATGAACATCAAGTTTACAGACAAGAGGGGGCCAGACAGCCCACCTATTCACTTTTTTGGTAGTTAGTAACTAATTGAGCCAAGGATCTCTCCCAGATCGTTATTGAAATCAGCCAGAGCACAGGCTGGATAGCGTGTTTCACACTTCCAGCACTCTTTGAGTGAATGAGCCTTCTGTTCTCACCTTTAAATGCACTGCACAGTAGCTTCTGCTTGAATCAGGTCATCTTGTAGATGTCCTTGGTCCAGATGGCAGAGATTCAGTTTTCCGACTCTCCGAGAAGGGCATTCCTTTGAGCCCAGGAATGTGTCTGATCGCTGATTCCATAGCATAGCCATTCATATATTTGGATTTTGTGATGCTATGCAACGAATTGGCAATTATTTTAAAATTTGTATATTTAAAAATCACAATTAAGCTCCTGCCTTGCACAGGAACACCTCCTTGTGTGTTTTTTGTGTATAATGTTGTAGCAGATTAATTTCATACCTGTGGAGTATAATACACTTCCATAAACTGATGGTTTCAGCATTCAGTCTGTTCTACACAGTGGAGCATGAAAACAAAAAACATTGTGCCCTGGAAGTTCAAATTCCAGAGTGTAAGAAAGACCAGGGCTAAGCAGATATGCCAATGAAGGCAGCTTTTAGCACCTAAACTCCAAGACATTGTGTCATATTCATTGTATGTAATCAGACATAAACAGATTAAATTCTTCTTCAGCACCGGATTGAGATTAGCACCTCTGCACAAGTTATACATATAAAAGTCTGTTATAAGAAACATACTGGTCTGTTAGGGACCCTCTTCATGATGAGGGCCTGGTCTCCATTCGAGTTGAGCGTACCCCGTGGCTCAGGGCAGGAGCAGCGGTCTGTCGGTCAACGCAGTCGGGCTACCTGGACACAGGGCAGCAATCGGGCCCCCTTGGACACAGGGCTCAGTCCCTGCACTGCCAGCAGGGCTAAAGGTTCGATCAGCTTCTCTTCTCCATTATGCATTTCTCTAAGGAGATCATCACATATTGACTTCACAAAACATGCAGAATTAGTTGCATTATTATCTTCAGTGATACCAATTAAAAAATAAAATGCCTCTTCCCCTTGGACTTATCTTTTCAAAAGCTGTTTAACTTGAACATAAGCACTTCAGTGCCTCCTGTATGTTAGACTTTAAAACAAGCCTCTGACTGGTACAACTGATAATACCTGCAGCAGGTTTGGTGGGGTGGGTGTTAACATTAGAGTTGAGGTTCTTGTCCAGCCCCCGAAGGAATTGTGATATTATCTTATGTTGTATTAGAAAGCCTGTTAATCTGAAGTGTTGCTGCCGGGGGGCGATGTGGTGGCTCTGTGGCTTAGGATCTGCGCCTGTGGCTGGAAGGTTGCCGGTTCAAATCCCGCTGGGCCCCTGAGCAAGGCCCTTAAGCTGCTCCAGGGGCGCCATATAAATGACTGACCCTGCGCTCTGACCCCCAGCTTCTTTCCCTGTCTGTGTCTCATGGAGAGCAAGCTGGGGTCTGCGAAAAGACACATTCCTACTACAAGAAATTGTATGTGGCCAATAAAGTGATCTTATCTTAATGGCTACTGTTGTGGTAAAGCAGAGACACAGGCTGGTCTCGGGGGCACAGGGAGGCCGGCAGGTTAATGTCCGAGCGAGAGGAAGGCGTGTTGGAGGTCGAGCTGTCCAGCCGTGCAAACCCGGGTGAGGCCTTAAAGGTTGAGGCTGATGGGGGCTGACAGGATCTCGCATTGCAAGGCTGAGCAAGAGGGAGAGTGGAGAGGGGAGGGGGCTGCCTTGCGGAGCACTGACAGGCGGTGGCCTGCGGAGCCCGATTCATGCGCAAGGTGCTGTCTCCGCAGCAGACTCCCCGTCCGGCTCGCGGCCCCGCAAGGCAGGAGCGTGGCTGACCTCCTCCCGCTCTCTGGACAAGATGTCACTTTGTCTCGCCAGGGAGAGAAGGTGGGGGGAGATGGGAGGGAGGGAAGGGTGATCTGAGGGCATGGTCAGCTGGCAAACAAGACAAGTCCTGCCAGCCACATGTTGGCAGAGTTCCCACTCGGCAGCCGGTGGGGGAGAGGAAGAGAAGTAGAACAGACGTGACTCTTTAGTGTAACCCTGCGAGACACTGGGCTTCCTACGGGGGGGGGGGGGGGGGGTTAATAATAGCCAAACTATAATTCGTCGTCGCTATCTTAGGATCTTGACAGGATGGGTTTGTGCTAACCAGATGCAGACATCTGTTTGATGCAGTTTGGGTGCCCCAGTTTGGTTGCCCCCAACCAAAATGTCTGATTTTATTTTTCCTATGCATTATGCAGGAGCAGTAGGTAATGATTGCTGTTTAACCTCTAGTTCAGGCTGTCTTTCTGTTCCCATTCCTTATCAATTTAAAGAGCTCAGCTCCTTAAGGATCTTACTTAAGATTGCAGAAAAGGACCTGATAATGACTCCTAAGACACTGTCCATCTCCTCGTGTGAAGGTGTGATGGCGAGAGATAGTGGGAGCTTTTAGCCCTAATGGGCACACTTTTCTGAACCTAATCACAGTCCCATTATGCCTCAAATCAAGTCATCCATCCTACAGCTTCTCACCTCTTAGCTTTCTGCTTTTCAACATGATGACACCCCCCACACTCGATCTCCCTGTCCTTCTACACCCTGTGTCCCCCTATTCCTCTCCTGCTCTCTGTCTTTCTGCAGGGGCAGAAGTCCGTGTGGTTTAGGCCATTGTGCGGGTTTCCAAGGTGTAAGGAAGCAGCTGTCACTGTGCAGCAGCTGTAAGTGGAAAGCAAGAAATGTAGCTATTAAACCTTGTCACTGGTTGCATAAGACATGATGAGCAATTCTGGCCCATCAAGGCTCTATTCTCTGCAGTGCACCTTTTATGTGATGTATCCTGCTGGTGGTCACAAGCCTTTACACGGTGTCTTATACCATTCAGAAATAGAAACATCTGCTCCTGCTGTGAGAAAAGGATGCAGCACACACTTACAGCGAGGAATAAAATTACAGCACCTTGTTATCTCCTGCCCAATCCACGGTGCCCACTTCTGCTTTTATATCACAACCCTGTGGCCCACTAAGATAAGGAAGATAAGCTGGCAATTGTGGTCTGGATTCACAGCCAGATTAGATCTTGTCAAGTAATTGACTCGGTGCTGCACAGTCTGGAGATGCACAAGACCTCTAATCTCACAGAGCAGTTGCTTACCTAGGTGGGGTCTCTGAGGCATGAGGAGGTGATTTCCGAAGCCTGAGCTAGTGATGGCTCTTCCGCCCCATTGGCGGCGCTGAAAGTTGAAAACGGTTTCCAAATCCAGGCATCCAATTTTGGGGAAAAATTGAAAAATTGTTCTTGCCGTGGATGGAAAATCAGACCAAGTGTTAAGTTTTCTTCTCATTCAGCAGAAGGTTACCCACCTCAGAAGGTTGTTTGCTGATTTGAAGAACAAAGCCATCAAGGACGGTGATGAAATGACGAAGGACTTATTGTTTACATTAGCTACTGTTTATGATAATTAGAAGTTTGTCCTCTTTTACATGTGCAAATAATAGTCTACAGCACCTACTCTTCGTCATTTTAAAGACTTTTTCCTTAAATTATTATTGGTTAAATAAAACAATGCAAAATATGATCATTACAGTATCACCCATTGTTTTGGGAAATTTTTCATATCTCTCTTACAATACAAATGCAGTAGAAGGTTATTATATATTATTATTTTGATGAATAGCATTAAATAATGAGTGGAATTTGTGCTTGTAAATGATTTTAGGTGAATTTTGAGCATTTATGGGTGAAAATGGGTGGACTTTTTGGGCTCAGCAAAGCATTATAATTTTCCCCATATAAATTAGTCTTGAATTTACTATTTTTCTTTACACAAGGGGTTTTCAGGAATGCATTAAGCTCGTAAATTCCAAGCTCAGGGATACCATCTTTGTCTTCCAATTCAGAATCATTATTGCTCTTGCTAGTAGTCCTAGCAGTTGTAGTTTTAAATCTTCGGGTTAGGAGGGGCAGCCTGCTGCAAACAGAGAGAAGAGTGTAAATTATACATTTTAAGAAACCATCCCTCCTCAGACTAAGTGTAATAGGAGTCCCAGTTCCCCAGCCAGACACAAGGTAAACAGCTCCTGAGTTATGAGTTATGAGAACTCCTGGAAGGAGAAGGAACTTGAAACTGAAGATCAACACAGATAAATTCTCATGGAACTGTCGGTTTGTAACCAGGCTTCAGAGAGAGATCGGCAAGCAAACTCAAGGCCAAATGAATTTCAGGGGAAATATGGCTGAATGATTTAATAATTTGCAGACTTTCCTAGTGACATGGAGTCTGTTAACATACTTTAGAGTGTTTCTAATGCAGATCTACCTATTTTATATGAACCTCCAGACTTAATTTTAATGCATTATGAAAGAATAGCTAGAAGCAGATTTATGTTACTAAAAGCATTTCCAAGTCTGAGAATATTAAAGGATGCCCTTGGGAAATAAATTTTCTACCTTGACTTCAGCATACTTGCTCTGGTGTTACTGTATCCATTATTTTTTCATTTTTTTCTTTAATTCCTCATAGTTTTGACATAATTCTTAATATGTGCTACTGGGCAGCCCTCCTGTCCCTCATGATTTATTTAATATTTATTATTTTTTCTGTGATCTGTTTTGTCTGTTTTCTCATGATTGTGCTTGGGGAATTGGTGCCAGTTTGGGAAAGGTCTGTTACACTGTGTTTGAATTCATTAACTTTTCCTGGCAGCATGCTAAACTGATTTAATGATGCACATAACTTAGCCATCTGGGTAATTCAATGTAGACAGGGAATGTGCGTTAGGTGATTTCTGGAGATTCAGTGTGCGAGAGTTTCAAGGTGACACAAAATACTGTTGCAGTTCCCAAGAAACAGATGAGCCAATGGAATTTCTCTGAATAAATGTTTTATAGAAGGAAAATCAGTCCTGGGCAGGATCCCTATTTGTTTGGAAAGTTCAGAAAATTCATGTCCTGATGTCAGAGAAATTTCTATTTTCTATGTCTTGGACTCTAGTAGTCACAGAACTGAAAATATCTGCATATAAGCAGGAAACATCATGTGTGTCATGCTGTAATTAAGTCTTTGTCCTAGGTTCGCCTCTGGGTTACCCCTCTTACTTGGGTGTGCTGGAGAAGTCAAGAGCACTCAATGCCTTTGTAATGCTCATTTTTCCCTGACTGTAGGAGGTGTAATCGTTGTAAATGTTTGGAATTTGATGTCTTTCCTCTTTATTTCCCTATTTATATCATTATAACCCCCCTAACCCATTCCACTTCTCATGTCTGAATATTATTGGTGTTTGAGCAAGGTTTCATGACGTGCTATAACGCTTCGGCTTTTTTGAACGCGTCGTTTCTGGGAACTCGCACCAAGTCGGCTCCCTGTCTCTCTTCATCGCCTTCAGCTGCTTCTCCATCTCTGGCGATGTCCTCGGTTGAGAGTGTGGTTTCAGGCACCTTACTGACCGATGGCTCTGAGTCTTCAATGTTTGTCATCACGACTTCTTAGAAAGAAGGGCCTATGTGCGTGCTGGCCGGCTCTGACCCAGGGGAGCAGAACGCTTGGCCACTGATTGCTGCAGTAGCCGATGAGTCTTAATTAAAGTGACACGCTAGGCCTGGGTGTCCAAAACAATTGTGCACTTGGGGCTAAATGGTGCTGAAATCGATGTGCTTGTCAACACAATTACATTACGGGCAGAAGGAAGGGGGAAGTGAAAGGCGTGTGTTTGCATGTTGTGCTAAAGATACACAGAGCAGCGCAGTTAAAAGGTTTTGTATCGTCAGACTGGAGGTGGGGCAGGGGCAGAGCCCAGGGCGGCTGCTGTGAATGGCTGAGAGAGGATGGAAACCCATCCAGTTACATAACGGGATTTTCCTGAAGTGTGATGATGGGCATCTGGGTTTCTGTAGGCAAGTGCTATACAAATTCAGGACTATTACTGTACCTGCACTGTGTTTGTGGAGGAATCATCCTGTGACACAAGCATGGTTACGGTATGTGACTAATGCAGGCATGACAAGTTCAGAACAGGGCCTTAATTGCTGGAAAAAATGTGACGTAAATTTAGTTTGTGCCCAATGAAGTAATATTTAGGAAATGGAAGTTAGGATTGCAGAGCAAGATTCCCAAATGTATAGTTACTTTCTGGATATAAAGTGCAAGCTAGTGTTCTTGGCTAATAAACTGCATACTGATTTTAATTAAAAGGAAATTCTATGAAATATACATGGCTCAAAATATGTCTAAAAATAAAGGTTTGTGCAGTTGCCACTTGACTGATGTAGGGTGGTTACACACAACTTTGTTGACAGCCTTGTCTTGCATTGCTTTCACAGCTCCAGCAGCTCGACAGCCAAAGATCTGGAGACTGTAAAGACCAGTTTTACAGCTACTTCCCTCCCAAAGGAGACTTTAACATTTGGCTGTTTCATTAACATGTAATTAATAATTAACCTCAAATTAGGCAGCACTTTATGCAATCATACAGAAAGGTCTTCTATAATGCTATGTGATGTGAATTCCCCTTTCCTGTTTTTGAGGACATTTTTCAAGGTACATTATGTAGTGCAACTTGCTTATGTCTGATCAGACCAGTTTCTGTCCATTTTGACTACTATCCCCTGGCAGATTCTGACTGGCTCCTGATTCTAGCTGAAGCTGAAAGAACGAGGAAGCTTTCAAGCGGAGCTGCTGTGTAAACTGGGTTTCACAGAGGGCTCTGGGACGTGGAGGAGTCCTCTGATCCCCTGCCCGCTGCAATCTGCAGATCTCCTGTGCCCGGAGGCATGCTCTGCCTGCTCTGTGTTTAGGGATGGACAGAAAAAGCCAATCAAACGCAATGTTTTGTTTAGCCTTGCATTAGGCCCGTGGGTCTCCGGGCACAGGGGGCTCGTTCTCTTTGCCAGGCGCGTGAAGGTGGAAATTGTTTGCTAATTGTTTCAGAACCTGGCTTGTGACAAACCCTTTTCTTGCCAAGTGTAGGCATGGGTTCAAGCATCTGCGTACTGTGGCTTCTTTAGCAGCATGTAAACCTGGAAATGGGCCTGAACCATCTCTCCCTGTGTCCAGTACATGACTCTTCTACCGGGGAAAGTGCTTGTATTCTTATACTTTTAGTTCTCCAAGGTCCTAGTATTGAAACTAAAACCTCACAATGTAAGTGAAGGTCAGTGTCAGGTGTGCTGTAATAGGACTGGGTTTGTGAAAGCAGTTCTATAATCCTTGGTAGGCAGAGCATTTATCTCACCCCTGTATACACTGTATGACAGTGTATTTCAGAGATTGCTAATGGGAAGCAAGGTATTGGCTGTTCTCTTTCAAAACAGAATGTACTGAATGGCAATATTTAATTATTTAATCATGGATACCTGGGTTGCTCAAATGCAGTAGTAACTAATATTTGTGGAGCTCAATACCACCTGTTGATATAATGGATAGCTTTATTTAATTGCTGATGAAATCTTCTGCCTGGACAACCCTGCAAGACTTGCTGGCTTTCCAGATGGGGTCGCCTTTGAGCAGCTGGCAACTGCAGAGCAGCCATGACTGGGCGTTCTGCATGATGTTGGCGCTGCAGTGACGCAGCTCAGGTTCCATGACTGGGTGTTCTGCATGATGTTGGCGCTGCAGAGACGCAGCTTGGGCTCACAGTCAGGCACCGGGACCACCCGGAGCACTGCAGTTCAGCACTGTACTGGACACTTCTTTAGTTTAATACAACAATTCCAAATCCCGACCTGTTAAAAAATGTTCACCTTTGGAAACTGATAAACCCCAGTTTCACTAAAGCACTGGGAAGAAAATGGACTTCCGGTGTGGATTTCGTAGGAAACACAACATCTCCCAGCCAGCAGCGGGGAAAAGCAAAGCGCACTCTGTCCCTCCCTCTCTCCCCGACTCGCTGTCAGCTGCTCAGTCTCGTGTGCCTGCCAAGGGCCTGTTATTGAAGGTTCTAAACTATCTCAAGTGCACTTTTAAGAAGAACTGGAGAATGATAGTAAGAGACGAGGGAAGGGCTGCTAACCAGGCACGTCTGAGCAGCAGGGCGGACTGGTGTAATTAATACCCTAACACTGGATTACACACTAACAACACTCTTCCTCCCCACTTCACATGCAGTGATCAAAGATATGCGTTGTCTTTCTTACACATTTTGTACATTTAAAACTTGCCTTCTGAAAACCAAGAGGCAGGAAACATTGAAAATCCTCTTGCCCTCATTCTGCCTTCGAGGGTTTTAAGACAGCTGGTGGCAGAGGGTTGACCAGGAACAGGCCTGCACTGCCAATGGCCCGGCTGGTGTTCAGAGCTGTGGGTCCTGCGAGGACCAGCCCTGACACCTGAGCGATGTCTGTGTAAAGATATAGTGGGGAAAGGTGTCCCTTGTAAAAGTTCCGTTGATTACGAACTTTCCAAGACCAAGTCCTGCTCCTGCACGGCCCTGTCTCCTGTCACCTCTCCAGTTCTCCTCTGTCAGCCAGCTGCACGAAACCCCTGTAGACAGTAAGACAGCAATTAAATGAAACCACTAAAATATTATTTTGCACCTCATTTCTTTTTTTAGTGTGGGTCACAGTGCTGCTTAAAACTTCATCACACCTATAAAGTTAAATTAAAAACTAATGTTTTTTCTAGCAGCTGACATTTCAAATTAGCTCCAATAACTTCTGCTGGACTGGTCAGGTGACCAGGGGTGATGGGTGATCTGGAGAGTGTCGTTGGGGCAAGTTCCTCCATCCTGCCCCACCCTGCCTCCCCATTGCAGTAGCACAATCTGTTGCATCTGTCTGTGGGTCAGAATTGTGTGCATGGGCTGTCCCAATAGAGTTGGGTCAGGTGACACTTGTATAACAGATGAAAGTGTATTAAAGATTAATCAATGTCTTTTATTAAAGGGAAAATGTTGCATGATGACCCTCAGAGAACCAGCCTGAAAGCCGGATTGCCAAGCTCTTGATTAGTGCAGCTGCTGGAGAAGTAGTGTTTCTAACGCACAAAAGATGAGCTGTTGTAATATTCAGCATGCCCAAGAGAGTGTAATCACTCACTCACCAACATGTAAATGTTAAATTATCAACAAGTTGTTTTTTTGGCAGACCTCTTGAAAGCAATTTGTTTAATGAAAGATTTGTGAGCGAAATGTCAAATAGACTAAATGTAGCAATCTGCAATTTAAATAATCCCTTATAGAAAACAAACTTATAAACACATCCTCCTGCTATCTCTTGCTTTTATTTTAAATTGAATATTAGTAGTTTATGCATTAAGTATTTTATTTCTGGGATGAGTTCTATTAAAGAAATGCATTTTTAGTCATGAGAGGTGGTCTGGAACTCCAATGGGACAGCAGCTCCCTTGTCCCAGTGACGCTGGCTGGGTTATACTGTTCTGGCAGCTTCAGTGGGAGTCAGGGACACGGCTGCTGGCATCAGATTATCTTGTGCATCGTCAGGGACCCCCCATCAAGCACAGATGTCTCCCCTCGACAGCTGTTGTCGGCTTGTTTTTACAAATTAATTGAGAAAAGCAACTGCCTGTGCCAGGATGAGAGAGAGGAAGATGCTGAGGTTTTTCCACAGAGGTTCGTGGATCCTGTGAGCTGATTCTCCTACAGAGGTCCTGCAGGAGAAGCTCATTCATGCATAATGAAAGAAGCAAATAACCTCTGGAGACTCAGTGTTCCAGCTCAAGGGATCAATGGAAAATTAATTGATTAATTAATGTTAAAATGTTGCTAATGCACAAAGCATATATAAAAAAGGAAATAACTGAGGATACCTAGAATGATTTGTGCTTTGATTAATTTTAAAAGATTTCAGATACCAGCTGGACTGTAGAACAGGGCAATCAGAATTGTAGTTAAACCTGAAATCATTAAACACCTTTGCCTGGATGCACAGCTTCCAGTTGTTAGTTTATTCAAATTGCTGTCAATGGGACTCCTGTGGAGCAAAGGCACTTAACACCCTGCCCTTCTGCAGGAGAGGAGTCTCTCTCAGTCACTGGGAGAAGCCAGTCCGAGAGCTCAGCATCAGATCAGCAGTATGAGCTCACAAGGGCCTCTTAGAAAATGAAGTGTCTGTAAATGTTAGCCTCCACATGAGATGAGATGATTTCTCAATCATCAAATAGTGTAACTGTGCTGCACCTCTTTCAGGTCAAAAGTCCAGCCTTAATTAGAGCTGTGACAGCAGCGTGGCAGTGCTTATATCTTGCAGCTTTTGGGTCCTGGGTTCAATTCTGGGCTGGGACTTCTGTGTGGAGTCTGCATGGTCCATGTGGGTTTCCCCTGGGTGCTCTAAACATGTTGGATGGGTTGTTGAGTGTTTGTGTGGGATGGACTGGCATCTGTGATTCCCTCTTCAGTTGTGCAATACTCTGATTCAGACTCAGACATACAGCAGTCTCTCACTTGCACCTGTGTATTTTTATTTCCTCATCCCATCACAGGAGCTGCTGAAGCTAAGTCTTGTTAGAGGTTTGTTTTGCTGCAGTTGATTGGAGGACAATGGTGGGAGATATTTTAAAAGTCTGTTTGAATTGGTCTCTGCATTTGCTTTCACAGATTAGTGACCAGGGTGGGGACTTGGAGCACATGTGTGCATCGACACTGGATTTTACAATTGATCTACAACACACAGCTCTGGTGTCTTCTGACAGATCATTGATGAGGTAAAAAAATTGCCTTGTTTGAAGTGGGAAGATATGGAAGGCAGCTGGCGCTCTGCTCACCCAGAGCTTCACTCAACAGAGTCGTGCTTTGTGTAAGAGCTTTCTGTATTGTATCTCTGTATCGATTCTCAAATACCAGGGAGGGACAGAGAGCGTCTCTCTGACTGTGCTCTCCAGAGTTAAGACAGGCTGAGACTAACAGATTTACCATGCACGTTCCTGCTGAGGGATTGCTGCTCTTATTTATAGCTCTTTAAGAGCACTCTTCCCACGGAGCAGGGAGGAGCATGTGCTGAGGAATGAAATCCCAGCAGCCCCAGACTGGCCCTTCTTCATTCAGACATTGCTTCCTTTGGTCTACTGGGACACTGCCGGCCCAACTCTACCAGAAGCTACAGGGTGACTGATGTGGTGCACTTTGCTCAAGTTCAATTTCACACCAATTCCTGCAGCTCCCAGCACGCTGAAGGGAACAGCCAGGAAAACAGGCAGCTTGATCACATAGCATCACCAAGCTGATATAGACTCATCTGCAAGCTCAGGCACGTGAGGTCTGCAGGGCCTGACGAAGACTGTCAGGCGGAAGGCTGGTGTTTAAACCCTGGACGCGGACATGTGTGGAAACGCTTGATTTCTGTTTTTCTTTTTCCAATTTAATGGATAGGCTCACTCAGTCAGACAGTTACATATTCAGCTTTATTCTTCTCTATTGTAGATGTCTTTTGTTTTCAATATATAATAATACATTAATGCAACTATTGCCTTAATGTGATTAGTTGCCACACTTTCAGTCCCTGCTGAGCTGTTTTCAGCTACAGGAGCTAGACAAGTCAAGGAGGAAGGAGACAGAGATGCAAGGAGAGATGTCTGTGAGGAGCCCAGGGTGAGCTGTGCTCTGGAGCCTGATCTCAGAGCCTCACAGTGGCTTCCAGGAGTCTGGGCTGGACTTCACATTCACAAGCTAAGCTCTCGCATCCGTGGGCATCACTTTTCACACCCTTGATTTCGAGTTTGCCCACAGGTCCGTGTTCCTCTGCCAGCCCCGGAGCTGCATCAGTCAATCTAAACGAATCCGATCGGAAGTCTCTGTGCATCTTCCCAAAGCCCTTCTTTTTCCCCACTGTCACAGCCTGCAGAGAGGCTGATCTCCAGCCAGATTCCAGCTTAGTCACTGGGAGAGTTAACTGTCACTGTGAGGGACCTCAGACGCCACTGAGAGGCAGACAGGGATGAGGAAGCACTCAGGCACAATGAAACAAGCTCCCTCTGAGTTTCTCATGTCACTCCCTTCAGGCATATGGAATTAGAATAAATTATTAAAGAGGAATATTTTGTTTTGGGATCAGACACTTGAGCGCACTGGAGCTTGACGTTTCTGTGTAAACTCAATGTCTCCATCATGGCAACGAGCTGAATCTGAAAGGAAGCTCTACAACACTGACTTGACAATCCAGTCCTGCTAAAATGAAAAAGCAGGCCCTGGAAGAGTCTGCTCTTGAAATGTTTTCATATTCATCCCTTTGGTCTCTTTGACCACAGCATCACATAAAACTAGTGCCAGCTTTATTCTTTCCCTTCAGAATTGTACCCTTCAGAGCTCAGATTATTCTCTCCCAGTCTGCACTCATAACTCACCCCAGGGATCAGCACGGCTCTGAACCTGCTCGGACTCCTCTAGTTCTAGGCCGTGCGACGCGGAGCTGTGCAGTATTCCAGATGTGGAGGAACAGCAGCACTGGAGAGGTTCAGCATCACCGCTCTTGGCATTACTGAGCTGCGTTGTCTTTAGCTCTTGCATGCTTCTGCTTCCTGTCTCTGTGCAGGTGGCTGTGTAATTAGGTTTTGTGTTTCCTTTTCCTGCACATGTAGCATATTAATATAAAAACCCATTTACATCCCTGCAGGTGGAAATTGCTCTTAATAGCATGATCTAGATGGGACGTGTGTGTGGGATTGTTTTGCGGAGCGGTATGGCTGTAGCTCCTGCCCTGGCTGTCACAGCGAGGTTGAATTCGCCCGCCGCTCACTGGTGTCCGGAGTGGGGATGGAAGAGAGCTGCCAAGTAACAGCACAGTCCTCGGTTCCCGCTCTCCGGATCTCCCCAGCTCCACGTAGACGCGTCTCGAACCCGGGTCTTTCTCACAGAGCTGTCCTTGACGGTCACTGCGTGCTGCCTTCTCACCCGACGTGGGGTCTCTGTGACTGAAGCGCTCCCGGCGCTGAAGAGGCTGGGTGTTTGAGCGGAATCAATCCTGAATCTGAAGCTGCTAGAGAGGCTCCTTTTCCACTCTTCGAAGGAGGGAGCGGAGAGGGACAGTTAATCTGACTCTGGCATCTTCTGGAAACCTTTAATGTGCAAGACTTAGTTCTTCATCGCTTAGTTAGTTTTATAAGTTGAAGGATGTGTTTGAAATTACTAATCACTTACATGTTTTGAATAAATAGGTTGACACAAGCCCTTTAGATTCAATGCTGCTATTTCAAATAAAGGTTTGTAATGCGTTTTCTTTTGAGTTTATATTATTTTCCTGGTCCTTTATCTCTTTCCTGTATGGTGATATTTAAATGTGCCTTCTGTTCTGTTGCAGTACACGGAACTGGAACAAAACAGAAAGAAAATCCACAAATATACAAATCTAAGAAAAGCTGGTGTTTGGTTTCGATATTTTATGCAAATTGAGGACCTGTCCGCTGAAATGAAGCAAGTCCAGTTATTGTGCAGTGAGCCCGGAGGACAGGACAGCTTGATCTCCTGGCGAGAGGCAGAGAATCAAGACCAAGCTCTCGGGCGCAATTGCCTTCAGTGGTTTCCACCGGGAACCCAGTTGACATGACTTAGCTCTGCAGCAGAAACAATTAAACGCATCCTCGCGCGGGCGGGCATAATTGAATTCTCGCATCCGTTAGCGTTAATCACTCCACACTGCGGACAGGCCAGGGATGGATACGAACTGGTCAGCGTCCCTTCAGGACTGGAAGTGACTCATCCCTGGGAGCTCATTTGGTAGGGAGCTGAAGAGTGCTTGGCTTTCTGCTTCTGTTTTTTTTTTCTTTGGAAAATGTTCTAGTGGTTTTGCTGAAAAAAGGCAGGATCTTCACTGGGATATTTTTACAGGAAAGGGGTAGCGGAGTCACAGATAATCCTGACCTGCACTAGCAGGGCTCCCCGTGAGGTCCTGATGTCTGTCCAGCGCTCCTCTCATGTCCACTGTAGTCCGGCCCTCACCTGGCAGCATGCGCAGGAAATCCCAAGAGTGTCCCTGCCCTGATCCGCGTTTCACGCTTCAGGTCTGGTTTGAAGGTACTTTTCCGGAGTGCAAACTTGGGAGGCGCATGACGACACAGCTCCTGGGCACTGCAGGGGTCTTTCACTCTCTGTTACTGTATGTGTACGGACCCCTGAAGCCTCATCTGAATAAATCCTTCAACTGCTACCACCGCCCTCTGTTCCTCTTACTTCATGATGTAGAGGGGCTCCTCTCAACCTGCAGTCCCTCAGTCCTCAGCCGAACGTGTTGAATGGGATAATTAGTGTCGTGATCATTCTCCGTTGAGGAGATGACTAGCAATTGCAGCTCTCGTGGTGTTAAAGCGCTGGAATGCTGTGGCCAAGTAACCCTGGTTTCTTGAGAAGATGGCAGAGTGAGGGCCCTAGTCACAGCCTCCTGTGTCTTCACAGCTGGGCTGTCAAGGGAGACGGTCGGTTTGCAACGTATTGGGCTGCAGACTCTCTGGGTTTGAAAAGGTTATAGTGCTGATGAGGTCCACTGACCTGGGGCAACATTTCTAGCAGTTTCTGATTTTTAGGCAGTGCAAACATTTACAAAGACCCCTTAACCGATTACTCTACCCTTGAAATTGGATATTAGAGCTTGTAGTGGCAAGAGGCATGCTGGGAAGTCAGGGTTGCTATGGACACCTGCACTCTTGCTGGCGTCATCGGTCTTTGGTCTGTCCCGGGCCTGTGAAGCATCCTATTACTGCCCTCCCTTGGTCAGGGCGATAGGCCAGCGCAAAAACAAGTCATCAGTGCTAGTGCTCCTAGATTGTCCCGGGTCCGATCCCCTGCCCCTGATGCAATCATGACAAATAATCCCAGCAAGCATGTCAGGTCAAGACTCCCTGGAAATGAACCTAAACTTGATTTTCCAAGAAAATTCACAGCTTTCAAAAAAACAAATGCCGCTTAATGGGTAATATTGGTACAAGTCTAAACCAAAGGAGAAAAAATCCCAGGTTTAATTTATTTCTGAAATCAGGCAGGGTTTTTAATTGTTTCTGTCTGTTGTTTTTGCAATCAGGCAGGCCAGCCCTGTTACCTCGGGTGCAGTCTGCTCTTCAGAGTGAGCGCGACGTTGGGACAAATGGCCTTTGGCTTTGCCTGGGATACAGCAGACGACAGAACAGAGTGACGGGAACAGAACAAGGTAATTATTTCCTCATCCAGCTGGCCTGCAGATTCTCGCAAAGGTCCCACTTTAAACATTTCTCGCTGCTGACTTTTCGATTGCCACAGTGACTCATGTTCATGTTTAGAATCCAGACACAAATCTCATTTGAAACTCCTCTGTGGCTCAGCACTGGTGTGCCCACAGAGCCCACAGGCGTCCACATTCCATCACACATGCGGAGCGGTGGCAATGTGGCTAAGGATCTGTGCTTGTGGCCTGAAGGTTGCCGGTTCAAATCCTACAGCCAGCAGAGGAATCCTACTCTGACGTGACTAATAGTGTCGTCGGTGTTATCTAACAGGCTGACGCCACAGGTGTCTCATCTGTTCACAGGCTTAATTCAGGTGTTTGTGAATTTCATCTACATGGAATTCTCTTTAAAAAAAACAGGGAAACGGGTACAGGGAATTGAATTCTCTGGAGGGACGATAAAAAGGCAGACAGTTTTGAGGTATGAATTTAAAATTGCAGAATTTAAATCCAGGCTTATTAAGTATGTCACAATTTTACAATACACTAGCAAAACCTCATTTAAAATATTTGTAGAAAATGTGGTCACTGGATTCCAAAAATCCTGGGATTGTTAGCAAATAAAATTTGAAAAAAAAACTATAGGGAGTGCCAAACTGAGCCCACACTAGGGGAATCGCAGAAAGACTCCGACAGAGACAGGGCTGGTGAGGAAGAGGCTGGAAGCTGAGAGCTGCTGGAAACCCAGGGACTCGTGACGAGACGAGGGAGACCTGATTGCTCTGTGGCCTCAGGAAGATGATGTGGTGAGGATATTGGTGTTAAAAGCAGGGCTGGGCAACTTGTTCCAGACTCCCACAGACCTTCGGGTAAAGAAGTGGCTTCCGTTCTCAGTTTCAAATACACTCCCACAGAGTTTCTTCTGGTTCGTATTTCACTGTTCATTCAGGAGAAATCTTGTTTTTGTTAATACTTGTATCGATATCTTCATAACCTTCTCTATTCAAGACTCATAGAGACTGCCATTTGGTGCCATTCCTTCATTCCAACATTGGGAGCTCCAACACTGTCAGCAGCACACACTACAGAAATGCAAGGGCAGAATCTGCAAGACTCAAGGGAACTGTAGATTGTCTGTGCCATTCTGCAATACTGTAAATCAAAGCACAATTTGTGCCCCATTTATGAAGCTTTTTACAGATCCAAATAAATGACAGGCAGTCTTCCCCTGAGGTTCTATGGTTTCCAGGCCAGAACCATCAGAGTGGTCTGGTTCTAGACATGGTTAATGTCAGCACATAACTGGCAAGCCATTTAAAAAAAGACATTATTTTAAACATTAAATTGCAAATCCCTTACAACATTTTTCTTATAAATGACAAAGCATGATGACAAATTGTTTGAATGAGTCCCTGGAAATGCGCCATTCGTTTCTTCCCCACTCTCCAGCCAGTAGAAGAAAACCTGTTATAAATATTTGTTTCAAGTACTTTTTTGTGTCCTCTCAAAGCTCAAAGTGCCAAATAGCTTGTGCTTCTCTGCGTTGTACTTCAGAAGTCCTGGGCTGCAGGTGATCATACCTGTGTGGTTACGACATCATCTCCTGTGAAGACTATGATCTTAATTAACAGTCCACATTAGCAGTGGTAGCACATCCTGTAGATGAACTGCTTCCACTGTTTGAAAAGAGATTAGACTTTGTAACAGACTCTGCAAACACAGGGCATTATCTGTATTCTTCAAGACCTGCAGCTATCTGCCAGTATTCATTCTGGAGACACTCCACCACACTGCTCCCTCTGCCACCAGAGGGTCTGCACTCACATGAGTGCTTTCCATTACACTTGGCACAGAGCTGTGCGTAAGTGCAAGGTGAAGGCAAATATTTTGACAGTCGTGATTCACCATTATGCTGAAACTCTGAGGTAAATTATGCCCAGTTCTCAAGAGCTCTGGCTCTGCAGAGCCACAGGCAGAAGCAGGAAAGGTCAGTGGATAAAAGCTGTTAATTGCGAGACAGGGCTCTGTGTTGTCACCTCCTCCCCTATAACAACCTGCACACTTCTCATGTCCACTCTAATGAGGATCATTAATCACACTTAAGACATTAACGACACTACTCCCCCCGAACCAGCAGACAGGATTTCGGAGAGCACTACCCTGATGCTTGGCTGAATTGCTGGGGGCAGAACAGCGAGGCTGCTGTGAGGATTAGGACAGAGAGTTTGCCAGTTGCTTGACTTGTAAGGCTGTTGTACAGACAACTGAGGAAATAGTCTTCTCCATTCATTCCAGGTAGAGGAAGGCATGCTCCTGTGTGTGTTTACTACAGAAACAGTAACTCTGTGAGTGCAGAACACTACAGATTAGCACTGTAAAACACACAGAACAGCCAAGGGAATCTACAGAAATCTTCATTTCGAACAGCGGTGGTAATATTTCACAGGAGGATAAGCAAGCACGGCTAGTTAAGAAGCCCAGAGAGTGGACTTTTCCAGTGGTCAGTTGATCTCTGTCAAAGGGCCTGGCTGGGGGCAGTGCTTCACTCAGTGCCACTCGAACCCGGAGCACAGTGCTGCTGTACAGCTCCCCACTCCCTCTCTGGGTCCCCTCCTCTCTCTACAGTACTGCAGTCTGCCTTATATCACACAAATCAGGCCTCTTCATGCACTGACAGGCTTCCAGTCCAGGAAGAAGAAAAAGTGTCCCTCGAGAAACATCCCATATTTTCCTGTTTCTATGCCTGCTGCATTTCTGTATCCAAAAGAGGATTCACACAGATCTGTAGATAGCATTCACTCTGTTCTGTTGATAGAAACAGACTTTAACTTAGGTTGCATGTTACTGTGGTCAGCAATTCTGCTTTACACCTCCACAGTCCTGGGTTCGACTCTAGAGTTTTCATGTTTTTCCCATGTTTCAGTGGCTGCCCCTCCCAAAGACATGCAGGTGGGGTTTGTTGGTTACTCTAACCTGTCCCTTGCTTTGTAATCAAGGGGTTTTCATGCTTAGGATGTTTCACAGTGCAGCCACTAGCTGCTCTGAGACTCTGGAGAAGCAGAACCAAGAGTGGACTCCTCTTTCCAAGAGTGGACTCCTCTTGTCCGGTTTCTGCACGTCCTGTATGGAATCCCTCTCTGGCCTCTTGTCAGACACAGAGATTCTGCACTGAGCGCTCCAGGTTCACCAGAAAGGAGGAGTCTGGAGAAGAGTAAGAACCCAGTCACTGTGAGGTCAACTTAATTCTGCTAGTGCTGCTGAATTCTGCTAGGGGGCGCTAGGAATTCAAGACACAATCTCTCCAACAGAACTGGTTCCCGGAGTGCTGTCCATTCTGTTATTGTTGCTGAAGGACCATCCTCTCAGCCCGACTTCATGTTCCCCCCTGGATGGTTGTTAAGGTGCTTTAAAATGATCACCAGCAGCACTTGTCATTGCCTGGAGAATTTATTTTTGGAAGGCTTAAAGGGACTTTGTTGCTGACTTTTAAAAATCCAGATCGGTCTCCCTTCCCACTCAATTAGTGGTTTTGCACACGTAATAATATCTGATTTCATTAGTTAGTTCTGCTCAGCAAACCCCTGCCGTCCTTCTGAGGGGAGAGTAAATCACGGGAAGGTGCCGTGCCTGCGCGGTGTCGGTGTGGGAAAACCGTGGGCACACGGCAGATACAGGAGCTCCTTGTTCTTCTTTCCCTGGGGAGATCCGGAAATTTGCCATGGTTCCCTGACCACACCTGCGTGAGGCACCGTTCGGCAAGCAGCCAGACGCACTGAGGGGCACTGTGGGTCCCCGAGCCATGTGGAAACCAAGCCTGAGTGGTTCGGCCAGAGGAAGCAGACGTGTCCAGTCACGGTACTAACCTGGGAAAACAGGGAGAGAGATGAAGTTGGTGTGTGAGGCTGAGGGGTTTGCAATCCATGCATCACAGCACCCTGTAGTTACTGCACACTCAGGCTTGTCGTTTATCTTAGCTGTTCGTTCTCCTTGGAAGGAAGAACTAAAGGTGAAGGAAGCAGACCAAGGGTTTTGGAATTAGATTGATGTTGATAAGGCTCTCCTGTTCCAGGGGTCGTCATGCAAGAGTAATGTTACAGATTGCAGAGCCGAGACCTGCATGGCAGAGAGCTGGAGATATTATCCCGAGCTGAGACCGCGTGGTTTGTTTTTTAAAAAGTCTGGACTCGGGGAGTGCAGGAACTTCCCCTGCCTTCAGTTGTGCAGAGTGGGGATCTGTACTGGCCTGACCCTTAAAGACTGGGCCCTGCAGCCCAGACCCTGCCAGTTTCTGTGTGGCTGACAACGCTGAGTGACCGTGAATGTGATGGGGGGCTGCTGGGATCAGCTCTCCTGCAGGTACTGGGGCTCAGTGTGAGATTGGCAGCTGGCCCTGACAGAGGCTGCGTCTGAGCCTGGGCTCTGCTGGAGCTGCAGCAGTGGGGCCTTGAGGGGCGGAGGTGCTTAACAACTGCGCATTCTGGATTGGAGGGAGACGTAGAACAGGAAACGGAACAGGGAAGAACAGGTAACACGGCCACTGACCTCCACGTTAAAGCTGTATTCTTTACTGAAAGCAGACAAGGCACTATACTGATGCATCTTCATTTCTCTGCAAAATTAAAAATTAAAAAATATTTTTCCAGGAAGCAGAAACTTACAGATGCTCCTGAAAAGTTGTGGCTGCCGTAGTGAAATGAGGGGTATAGATCAGGACCCGTTTCGTACGATTGGTACTCATGAAAACAACAGAACTGCTGGGTAATATTCAAGCTGGAAGGCAAAAGCTTTGTTCTGTTTGCATCAAAAAGTAGGAAAACATTGGAGTTTGTTTCTGTGAAATACTTCCTTTTGTTATTGGTGAAAAGCACATATTTACTCTATCTCACTGCCATTCTCCTAACTAGGAGGACATTCTTAGAAGTGCAGTTGAGTCTGAGAGGTGACTGCCAGCGCTGCCTGCTCAATTTGTTGTGGAGGAGTTCATGTGTTTGCCGCTGTGATCTCTCTTCATTAGACGCTGTAATGGCATCGCTGTGAGGCAGTCCCCTCTTGCAGGTAGTTCTGCAGAACTCCCTGTTCCACAAACAGACCAGATTGTGTACAGTAGCTTAAGGGCTTTGGAAAGGCGAACATCTGGATCAACAAGAGGGCATGCTGCTCCCGCGTGGGCTAAGACAGAGGGAGGCTTCGTCTCCCAGAATCCCAGGGCACAGCTTCCACAAGAAAGTCAACCGCAAGAAATAATCCCGTGACACATCAATTGCTGACACTGTTCTTGATCATTTTCAAGATGAAGCGCACGAATGCTCCTGCTAAAAGCAAAGAAAAAAAATCAGATGCCTGTTCATGTTGTGCATTTGTGCGAATCTCCTGGTATCATTTTTGATCTAGTGAGAAGGAATCAGTTGCAGCCTAAAGTACTGTATAAGCGCATGACATGAAACAAGGTCATTTGCTCTTTAAAAGCTGGAATATAACAATAGAGACTGAACAGACTGGCAGGAGCTTATGTTGGCTCACAATTAATTGTATTTATTCATAAAAGAAGCTTCTTTGTGAAGCAAATGGCTTGCTGATGTGTAATTCAGAGTTACTGGATTGATCAAACAGTTACCGGGTGGATGTGGCTGAATTAGTGCTGAACTGACTGTGTGATAACCCTTTGACTCTGTCTCACCTCTGATCTTGATTAAGTGAGCCAATTATTTGGAAAACAAATTTTGCCCAGCGCAGACACGTCGGTACAGTGGTTACAGTTGGCTGTCTCTCATGACGTAAGCACCTCTCATCTGCAGCTTCCAGATGGCTTGTAGGTATTGCTTCCAGGTGTCTTTATATGGTTTGAATTTTTTGTGATGATTTAAGGCAACATCTATAAGGCATTTTTCTCCACACTTTTTTTGACAAAGTATAAGCAAACGAATCGGAAGGGCTCTGGCGTGTTGCTCTGAGCTGCGGTCCTCTGTCCCAGGTGCTACAGAGCCCCAGCAGTCGCAGCCTCTGTCTGAGATCCAGCCGGTCCTGGAAGATTTCTCCAGTCTGCAGCATCGCCTTCTCTTCCAGAGCCCTGTATCATCACCAGCTCGTCCGTAGCCACTACTCCGAAATCACAGAGCAATTAAGGAGATGAATACAGCAGCCTTCGCATTTCAGTTTGTTAAAGCTTAAGAACTGCGATTAGCTTAATTATCCCTCAGTCCCTGGAGCTCTTCATTGACCCTTCGGTGTTCTTGTCATCGACTGGCGATGATCCTCTGACTTGGGCTTGCATCTGTCACTCTGCCTGGAGACTGCTGCTAGCAGGACGATACCTAATCTGGCCTCCTGCATGATCTTGATAATAACATTTATCTCACCTTTCTTCTCTCTTTGTGGCACATGCACAGTTTCAAATCTCTACAATTCTCGCAGTAAAAATGTTGAGCTCTTCCATTCCTGATCTAAGAGAAGGGGTCTGGGGGAGGCTGGAGTGTTCCAGCCCCAGCACATGGCCAACATGACTGAGCTTTTGATACCTTGTTTTCATGATCAGCTGTCCCAGCCTGCATCTCACAGAGGTATCACTCCAGCAGCAGCTCTGCACCACCCATCACCTGTTACCTCCTTCCCAGCGTGGTCACGCGGAGACCTCTTCTTGATCCAGCGCAGCGCAGGAATCGCTCTAGAGTTATTGGAAGCTCCCGAGGAAGGAGCTAGAGGAGAGTGTGTACATTCCAGGGATGCATTTGTTAAGACTGCATATTTTAAAAGCTTTTATTTCATGACTTGATGTATGATCCTAAAGTTCAGCAGCCAGGATTGCACCCTTGGCAAGAAATTATGATTCACATAGCAGCTCTCCAGGGCCATGTGTTTCCCAGATGTACAATAGAGCGGTTCTGCTTTACTCTGGAAGTGCATGAAAGTCCTATTAGGAGGACCTTCCTAATTAGGAGGTCCCAGAAGAACACTAGAACGTGAACTATCAAGAGTTGGGGGTTCATGACCAGTGAAAAGCCCTAATTAGCTCTTGGCATCTGCTTGTTCTTATCTCTCCTACCTCTCTTGCCCTGTGCATTGCATAGCTATGTAAGGAGAGGAAGTGTCCAGGTGTGGGGTTCGGCTACAATATTCAGCCTCTGAATCCTGTAGTATAAGGAAAGTGGAAGGGTGGGATTTGATTTAGAACTCCTGTTTCATAGCGTTCATAGCATACCTGTTTCATTTCTTTAATTTCAGGGATTAGCTGAACTCAGGCTGGTGCATGAGTTGTACATCATTTGGTGTCGTTAATATAAATGCTTGTTTGTCTGCCAGCAGATGTAATGAACATAAGGTGGTCTTTTAATATCCAGCGCCAGGTGTAAAAATGGCTTAAACTGCTGCACAGTTGGTCTCTTTCTGCTGCCTCAGGGCCTAAGTGAGCCCAGACCCTTAGCACTGAAAATTGTAGCCATCTTCCCTGCAAGGCTGATAGAGGTGAAATCCACTTAGCCAGCAGCAGGACATGTTCTTGAGTCTTTTCCAGTGTTTCTTTAATGTCTTTTTATTGTTCTTCAAAGTCACGCAGGGTCAGTGTTCCAGTCAGGATCCCTGTAGAAGCCGTGTTGCTCTTTTCTGCGGTGGCCAGTGCTGTTCAGAGTGTCTGCTCCAGGCAGGGCTGGCTGTGCTGTGCTGTGATTGCTTGTTCGGCTGGTTTGAGGTGGGAGAGAAAAGGCTTTGATCTCCCTCCTGCCTGCAGCTTGAGCTAAGAGTTCAGCCCCAGTGACTGCTCCTCTCCTACCTGCCCCCCGACAGTCTGAAAGTTAATGGAGCTGCTTGTGTTCTCAGTTCCACGACACCTCGGGCATTTCAGTCTTGCTTCGTGCACTTCGGTGACCACACTTTCCGAGAGTCCCGGCTCCCCGAGACCCTTCCCGAGAGGATTGACGCTGGTGTAGCCCGAGAGAGCGCCCTCGGGGAGGAGACGGACAGTTCCGACTGAGCGCCTTCGCTGCCAGTGGGGAAATGAACTGGCTGGCGCCCAGGGGCGGCAGTTGAACCTCCATAAAGCAAGTACAGACTCTGGGCATAATTAATTTCAGTCTCCCTTTCAGTGAACGACGGGAACAGTCTGCAGAGTGAGCTGGACCCTCCTGCCTTTCGTTCTGGGGGCTGTTTCAGCTGTGCAGCTGAACCTTTCCTGCCTGGTACCTGTGCTCAGAAGCTCCACCTGCCGTTTGCTTGCTGTCCGCTGATCTTTTCCTTCTTTCTGCCTTGAGTCCTGCGCCATGTTGGTGTGACTCCTGACTCGTCCATCACTGTCAGTGGGAGTTTGAAGCCGTTTCTCCGTGGCAGAGAGGCTGCGCGGTGGCAGATCGCAGGCTCTGCCAGGTAGCGCAGATATTGGATAGCGACGCTTTTCAGTGATCATGCTTCAGCGATCTGGCAGGAGCTTGAAAATGTTTTATGGCGGTACGCCTCTGACCGTGGCTGTGGAGCTGGCTGCGACGCCGAGACATAAATTCTGCACGAAGCGCGCAGAACACGAGCCTGGCAAGGGGCTTGCGCGGCCAAACTGGGGGGAGAGAACGCGCACTGCCCGTCAATCGGCGCCCTCCGGCTCCCTGTTGCTGTCCGCAGCTACCAGTCTCAGGCTAGGGCTGTCTGCTGCTAGCACCTCCGTGAGATTCGTAAGGAATGCACTGGCTATTAATGAGCTGCAGGCTAGCTAGCAATCGGAAAGACTTGTGTAGCTACAAGGGGAGGCTTGTGTGGGCAGAGGCGGGTGAGTTTGTGGGTGGAGGGGGTCAGGGCTTGGGCTTTCGTGCTTTTTCCTCTCCTCTCTGCACCCTCACTGTGCGCTAAGCAGAGCCAGACGCACAGTCTCTCCCAGGGGAGCTGCATGGTGAGCGAGGTGGACGTCCAGCCCTGAGAGAGGAGTCCCAGCTGCGACGTCCCCGCAGGACTCTCCTCCCTGGTCCCTGGGGCTGACCTTTGCCCTCTTTGGGCTGTGACTCCGTGACAGAGCTGGCTGACAGTGACAGGAGGACTGTGCACAGCTGGGGAGCTGTGAATCGGGGGGGTTCTGGGTCATGTTCAAGAAGGACTAGTGTACCCTGCTCATTGTGATCTATTTGGTAGTTATCCAAGGATCTCATTTAGCCATGTCTTGAAGGAAGCCAGGGCATCACCCTTAACAACATGGCTGTCCGGTTTGTTCCATACTCCTACCACCCTTTGGGTAAATAAGTGCGTCTTGTTGAATCATACAACCTGGGGTCAGATGAGCACAGCTGGCCTCTCCAGCTGAAGGAACGCTCAGGGATCAGCTAAACCTGCGTTTTAGAGCAGAACAAATCTGGACCAAGAACATCAGTCCAGCCCCGCGAGGATCGAGCTGGCTGGATGTCTGTGAGAAACACTGGCACTGGAGCTGTGCTTTTTCATGTACATCTTGTGTGATGGTTTTTACCACGTGGGAATCTGTGGGGCTCAAATGCCCTTACTGGGGTGCCAGCGGCCCTGTGAAAACTCTAACTCTTAGTAACATTCCAGTTTGAAGAACTGGAGAAACTATCTTTCCTCCTGTGCAAACAATACAGACCTAATAGCAAGCAGCAGAGTCTCTCAACAGAGTCCTTCCCATAGACAGGGCTTCTAGACTAAATTATGAAAAAAGGTTTAATCTTTCATTTATGTTTAGACCTGATTACCATGCAGGTTTGTGCAGTTCTCAGTTCTTCTGGAACATTTCAGTTTTGTTTGATTGCAGGGTTTCCATGCATTAAATTGACCATTAGTCAATTACTTGACTCTTAATTACATAATTGACCCTTAATTACTCAATTGATTGTGCCTATAAGAAATAGAAGTTCCACATTTTTGCAATAGATATATATCATAGATTAGCCAGCAGGACTGAAAAACAATCAAGAGAGGAAAGAGATTTAATTATCCTTTAATGAGCTGTGCAGTATAACAGATTGGATTAAACAGATCAATGGGCAGTGCTCTGGTATTATGAAGCACGACTGTCATGGTAACTTCTTTTCTCTCAGTGCTGTTTGTCCTGGCACCCTGAAACTGCACACTTTCAGAAGTCTGTGCGAATGATGGTGGAACAATCACACTAGACAAAAACAGAAAAACTCAGATCGTAAAAGTTGCTCAGACATTAGAAATTCCTCAGACATTAGAAATGTTCCATTCAGTTGCAAAGCCCCTTTAAGTAATTTAAGGTTAATTAGTTTCAATGGAACAAAATTTCGAGAGCTCTTTGGAGAGAATGATCTGCGCTGAGCGAGGGACCAGGTGATGAGCTTCACATTTCAGCTCCACGGCTGATCGCGCTGGATGACAGGACTGCTATGATCGAGGTCCGCGCTGTGATACACACGCACACAGGAGACCCTTTCAGTTCTCCAGAAGGTCTGGAGCCCAGCCTGCTGCCCTCAACGCTCCAGGTTTCTCTCAGATCCCTGTCCAGCCCAGCCTGGGGAGAGTCATCCCTGCGTCTCTGTCCGCTACTGTTGGAGTCCCGCGCCAACCCAGCGTCCTCAGAGCACCAGGCCCAGTCTGCAGCTCCGCCTGACTGTTACAGTAGGTGCGAGTCTTCATCAAGGTAAGGTCTCACTGAGACACCGGCATAGAGCCCACTGTCTGCAGGGGGGACTCTTCTTTTCTTTGGGATAAGAGCTTCCCCTAATTCTGTGTTATAAACCTGATCTGCGCTATTAGAATGACAGCCAGAGCAAACTGCCCCTGCACTCCTTCAGACGTCCGCTCTGCAGCTCACTGGCGGCTATCCCCGAGTCCCTGGGAGTGCACGTCTGCCATTCTCTCCTGACCTCCAGGGCAGAATTCAGCCTGTTCAAACTGACCTTTACTCTTTAAAGCACAGTCCGCCGCCCTGTGCTGTTAGTACTGCAGTGCAGGGTTGCATCACTGTCACACATGGAGGTCAGGGCCTGTAGACAGGAGCTATAGAAGCCCAGAAGATCAGGCAGCCATGACCAACACAGGAGTAACCTCCTGGATCAGGGACATGCTATTTTAAACTTAAAAATGAGGAATCCATGTGTTGATTTGGCAATAACCGTGAGTTCCACAGACAAGTCAGAATTCCAGCTTTTCTCCATGACTCCATGGTCCACTGCTCTTCCAGCACAGTGAGCTCCCACTGCCTTGGAGATTTGGCATTGATTCCCAGGCAATCCTAAAATAAATCCCAAGTAAAATAAGTTTCAATTTCTTTTTTGCCATTTTAGTTACTGCTACATTTACGCCTTGTAGGTGTTGCAGCTTTAGTTAAATGCAGGTTTACATTGGATTGAGATAAAGAAATGGAGTTTAAATGTGCCGGAGTTTGTGAAGTATTCTTTTCCTCTCTCCCTGGCCAGGTCAAAGGGTTTACTTCTTTTAATCCAAAAGAGTCCTGCTCTCCAAGCAGTTATTTTAATATTTCAGTCACCTCTCTGCCAGGGGCATCCCATCTCCACCTATATGTACAGCTTGGCTGGAGAAAAAGGTCTCTGCAGCACAGCCCCAAAATTTCACACAAGACCAAGCATATCACAGAGCAGGCACAAACGTGTCAGTATCTGCAAGTTCGGCCTGGAGTATCTCAAGGGGCATGACACAGCTCACACTGGGAAGGCTAGCTGATTTAAACAAGATTTGTATCTCCTACACTGGCGCATCTGAAGTCTTCTAATTGTCCCTACACTGCAGCCATAGAGCAAGAGCCCAGACCCCTGCCAGCCAGCCTTATTTTGAAATGACTTGTGAAATTGTATCCCCCTAATTACCAGGGGCTACGTGCGAGAACAAAGAAATAGCTCCAAACATTCTGCATTTATACACAGTCCTGGTGCCAACGTCACCTCTCATGCCTTAATTCACACGTCAGCGGCGCCTCCGTCAGGGGCTGGTGAAGCTCTGCAGAGCTGGAGAAGAGTCTTGACAGGGTTCACACGGTCAGAGGAGCTGGAAAAGTGTGTGCTGGTCAGCCTCCTCTTCACCGAGGCGGTGATTTCCTTGGAAGAGGAGAGCGAAGCAGCCAGACCCTCTGGCTGGGGTGGTCTCACTGGCAGTGGGGCCGCACTCCTCTCCCTGCTGGCACGTCCTGCACAGCTGACCAGTCTCTCTCTCCGGCCCCCTCCAAAGCCCTGAAGTGCATCGCGATCACAAGTTCTGTTCCTGAGTTTCCTGGCTGTGGTCGGACGTTCACACAGGAAAGGAAATAATCAGCGAAATTTTGGAGAGAGGAAGCCTCTGGGGTGGCAGGACCTGACAGCTCTCTGCACAAGCAGGGCTCTTCGTCTTCCTCTTGTGTTGCTGATTACATCAGCCCAAACCCACACAGCGTAGGTCTTGAAGGAATACAAACTCTCAGCTTTATAAGCCTCTTTAAAACATCAACAGATGAAGAGGTTTAGAAAGGGTCAAGCTGGACCTGTGCTGTTTTAGTGAAGTTTCCATTGATTTATTTGGTCTCTAGTTCAGGATCATTCACATTAATCAATCAGTCTTACCAGTGTGCAGAGTCTATTAGGCCTTCACCTTGTAGCTTTTCCTAGTTGCAGACACCCCACTTCATCCTATTAAGAGTTCTATGCTGTATCTGTGTGTGTAGAGGAGGGACTGGCTGGTGTCAGAGTTTAATCTGGATTGACAATGATAGTGAAGCATTGATTCCAGATGATCTGAAGTGAAGTCACCTCTGCTGCCCACATCCTGTCTCCTGGAGGGGGTGCCACCAGCACTGTGTCTCCACATTCATCCAGTCCTATACAGCGAGTGCTCCAGCCTTAAAGGTATTTCCAGGCTGCCCCTGTGGAGCTGTCAGGCCCCGTGAGAGATTCCAGACGGCACCTCCTAATGCGGAGAAATATTCTCTAAAGATGTCCTCCTCCTCAAATTCCTTCCACAGCCACCAGGTTCTGAGGAAAGAGGAGATGGCGAAGCAGCTCTTCTGCTGTCAGCTGCAAATGTTGCCAAAAATGTTTTAATACAAGAATTAGAACTACAGCCACAAAAACTGCACTTAATGAATCTTAGGAATTTAAGCCATGCTACAGCAAGCCTTAATAAACACCCAAAGACTTTGTGAAGGGCGCACCCTGCTGGTGGGAAGAACTGTATGTAGAAACTAACTGTCGGCGATCGGATTCTCTCCACTTCACAAGGTGCTGCTGTAGTGAAAGGAATTCTTAAGAAAACAAGTACTGCTTCCCTTCAAAAGACAGAGCAAGAACGTCTACAAAACACACATTGATTTGGCTATAAAACTAAATTATGCAGCATCGAGACTTATTCAGCTGTGTCAGGATAAATACCTCTTGCGGGTTCTTCTGTTCACCTGGAGTTCGGCTCAGGTTGCTCTCTTAGCAGAGAACTCAACCACTCGAAATGCCCTCTCCTTTCCTCCAGCAACAGGGGACGCAGGTCTGAGCTTCGCCATAGAAAAGGTCCTCTCCTGACTCCACACGATCCCAGACTGCGACTTGGGGCTTGTCATCTGAAAAACATCATCCCTTCAGCCTCCTTGCTGGTTGTGCATGGAATGCCCAAGCTGTATTCCCAGGGTCGGCTGTGCTGAGGAATGGGCCTGGGAGAGAGCTGTGAGCGAGATGGGGCCTCCTCACCTCACCCACCTCCCCGCCTTCTCCGCTGACACTGCAGAGAGCCGTGGAGCACAGCTGACCGGCACACTGACAGCACCTGCTTCCTGCGCTCTGGGCACAGCGCGAGCAGGCACACCGACAGGTACATCAGAAGAGCTGGGCGCTGGGAGGGGAAAGAGCTGGAGTTTAAGCTTGATTTCTATTGCCAGAACATTCAAGGGAAGCACATTTTCCCACACAGTTTACAGACCCAAGTCGTGTGTTTCTATGTCCGACTCCGAACAGCATGGCCATGTCTCTTGACCTCTTGACCTCACGCCTACATGAGCCGTGACGAGACAGCTCCCCTGTCCCAAAGAGAAGGACGTTGGTAGTGACGAAAGCTTGCTCTCTGGATGATGGGAAAGCCAGTTAACTGTGATTAATCTTGCATGCAGCATCTGTTCCGTGAAAACCTCCACTGGCTGCTATAAAGAGAATAAGAAATCTGCAAAGGACTCACTGTGGGAACACAAGGGCTGAGGGAAGAGAGACTCTGTACTCTCTAGCTTTTTCTCTCCTTTATTGTACATGAATACAAAATACTCCTCATGCATGCTTTCAGTAGTCTCCATTTACATTTTAATATATTTAAAATGTTTTAAACGTGATGTGTTTAAGAAATCTAACACTGGCCTAGTGCTTATTAAATACTGAAGGGGACAGCAGGTTCTCTGCCCGTCTTTCCAGAGAACAGGGAGTCAGGGGTATCAAGGCGTGAAGTCAGTTTAAATTGAATGACTTCCTTCAAGTAGAACAGCTCTGTATCCTGCCAGGAGTGAAACGTTATTTAATAAAGAGAGTTAATAGGGTGAAAAAGAGAAAATGATGAGATCTGAAAAGACAGATGAAAGGTAACGAAGGCAAAAGAAACCATCTGGTTTGGCAAAAAGAAAAACAGCATGGTTTTATAGTGTCTTTTCTGCGTAAGATTGATCCCCAATGATTGCATTAGCATGTCTCACTTGTTCAATCTGACAAAAAAAAAAAGCAGCCCAGCAGTCCGATGCCTGTGGACCTGGCACAGATATGACCTGCAAATCAGGAACTTCATACACGCGTCTGATTAATTCCACCAGTGCTCAGTCCTGCCCCGTGATTCAGCTCGGCTCAGAGCTTGCTCCTACACTTGGCGATGGAGCCGCTGGATGGAAGCTTGGTCCCACTGAAGGGGACGTGTGGCGAGACAGATAGCTTCACAATCCGAACTTCACAGGACTTCCAGCCATGCTGCTGGCTGTTCTGTTACTGATCTTGATTGGATCGGAGATCAAAGCATTCCAGGCTGAGCCCAAACATTTGCACTTTGTTCACACAGGCACCCCAAGGACCCTGTGTGTCTGCAGTAGATCACGGATTCCTTCCCATCAGGCTAGTTTTTCAGTTGCCTTGTTCGTTGTGCTCTGGGTCAGGCCTGTGCTGAACTTTGTGTAAACATTTCACTGAGGCTTTGACTGCAGTGCCAGGAGAGCAGGAGGGGGCTGGGCGGTGCAATTAAATTCCCTATCTCATCGCTTGTCATTAGCTTCTGAGAGCCATTATTGCTTTATTTGGCAATTTCCATTCAGATATGGGAGTTTACTCTTTGTGCCTTAGACCTGTAATAGATGAGCTGCTTCTTGAAATGCAGAAGCATCTTGTACAAAAACTACAGACTGTTCCTGCAGGCTGAGAGACACGGGGCTGACAGGGAGACAGGGAAAGATAGATTAACCAGCGAAGTGAGAGACAAAGACTGAGAGAGATGAAAGGTCAGAAAGAGGTATAGTAGCTACCTTTTTTCAATCATTCACATACATCTGAGATGAAATTGTGGGTCTGATTACAGCAAACTACAGAGGGCGTTGCAGTTGGAATGGGCTCCTGTTGTCTGTTAACTTTCCTTTCCTCTGTTCTTATTCTTTATATCAACATCCACTGATCACCAGCTCACTTTCCCATTCTCTGTTTCTCATTGCCAGAATGGTCACCTGCAGGGGATGTTGTGGTTATCCTGTTGTGCAGTAGGGGGCGCTGGCGTTCACAACCCTGACCCACAAACACACACACCACGCCTTGCAGTGCTCTGACCGGAGGACTCAGCATTGTTCTCTAGTGTCAATGCAGTTATTCCTGCCAAGTCCGCAGTATCCACTCTCGACAACGCTGAATGACTTCATATCACTTTTAATGGGAAATTCTATTCTTAACCCTCCATTGAAAGCGACCTGCGTGAAATGAGAATAGCCCAGCAGTGGGAAATTAAAAGTCATTTATACCTGTTTGGCTGGGGAGGACCCTCAGGCACGGACAGCACTATGAATTACTGATGTGCCTCATGAGGATTGCTCTGTACAGAGTGCGCCGTAAACATGATTTCTGCCAAAGCCCTGAATGCAGAAAATTACACAGAGCCTATCTGGCTGCAGGCTCTAGTCCTGTTCATATCATTTCCTTTCAGTCGTGAAATATTAATCCTTCATAAACTCCCATCAGATTGAGAAGGGAGACCTGTAGCTGGAACCTCTGTTCATCTTACAGCTGGGTTTCTGGCTTCAGTTAGGAGTTTGAAATGTGCAGAGATATCTTAGGAAAACTATATGTTACTGAACATGAACTGCTTTTCCCATGCCATCAACAAATATCTGTTAGGTAACCAGCTGTGAAACCTCATTGCAGGGCCTGATGCAGATGCTTTTACCGGGACGCTGGTGTATAAGACCTCAGGTTTCAGCTGTGTTGTGAGAAGGCAGGATCCTACTGATGCTTCTCAGACTGCACAAATAAAATCTCTCCTCCCAAGCAGGCTCCCAGTGTCCTGCTGCTGTCCTGCTGCTGCCCTGCCTGGCCCTTCGTGTCCCTCTGTGCGCTGGCTCAATCTCGCACAGTTTCTGCCTCTCCAGCCTCCTAATGGACTTCCCCAGTGTTGACAGAACAATAACCCTTCCCCCCCCAGCGTGCGTGCCTGCTGTAGCCGTGTTCATCACAAAATATTCAGATCTGGAGGCTAGATATTAAGTACGATTGCATTTTAACACCTTGGATATGGTTGGACTGTCTCCAGCTCCCCATGACCCTGAAGCATGGTTGAAGATAGGGCTGTGAAACAAATGAGAAAAAGATTTGTGTTTTGTAATAACATTGTAATTACTATGTAATACACAGGATAACTGCAGAGTATAAAGGATAGTGTATTGTGTTATGGATGGTTTTAGCATGATAGCATATGTAGTTAGGATCCGCACTAAACATTAGAATTGTGACTGTTATAAATTACATTTTGCACTTTATTATACATCTGTAACAACATTTTTTAGTTTCAAAGGGTCCCTATTGTAAGTAGCCCCGATTTTCGTTGTTTCTCGTGTCGTCAGTTAAGGGGACGGATTTCGTCAGCTGTTGTGCGAACCCGCACGTTGTTTTCCAAAGCACGTCAAGCCATTAGCACAAGCCGTGTGCCCCATTGCTTTGTGTCGGCTCCATTACTGTTCAGAAATTTGAAACGTAGGTGCACATAATTTATCTTATTATACTGGCATAGCCCTTTAACCGTGACTGGGAGATCGTGCACTGCCGCAAAGTTAACTGCTGTTCGCACGAGGCACCGCGTCGGTGTGTCTCGCTGTGAAAACAGACATAATAAATTGCATCAGAAATAGTGGCCTGGGCTGTGGACATTTACAAAATAAGAACAATAACAAACTTATCTATTTCTATTAATTGTTTGTATGAGTTATAGGTACAGTGTATGTGTGTGAGCTGTATGTGTTGGGGACTGGGGGTGTTCTGTGTATGAAGCTGCTTACATTATTCCTTATGGACGTTTATTCCTCTTTTAAAGTCATGTCCCAGAGTAAGTTGCTCTGTTTTGGACTGATAATGGGGACTCAGAACTGTCAAACTGCATTCTGTCCGAATGTTACTTTACAGCTCCTTCTGTAGTGTTAAGCATCTGTCCACCCGGACTGGGAACGGGACAGTACTTGAACTTGGTTATTTATTTGGAGCCTTTTCAAATCTTAAAGTAAACAGCCCAAGTATCGGTCACTACCTGCTCCTCAGTGGAGCTCCTTAGTTCAGCTGTGATCCATCTGTACGAGGCGGGGCGGGGCAGGTGGGTGACAAAGCCAAGTGCGTCCATGATGAAAGAGCAGGAATCCATTGTGGGCATTGTTCAAGCAGCGACTAACCAAGCATGTAGCACTGGGAAACCACAAACCACAGCAGGTGTATGTCTCCGTTCTTGAAAGGAAAAAGCAAAAGAGAACCTTATTTACACAAATGTAAGACTACAGAAATTATCCTGCTCATTTGGACCTGATCCAGGAGTCTTCAACTGCTGAGCCATTAACACAGGGAATGAGCACGTGTTTTTCATAAACAATAATGGTCTGTAATGGTCTTTTACGATCTTTATTGTTATTAGTAGTAATGTCCTGCTCAGCATTTCATTTGTTTTTGGAAGATTGGCAGTTATGCAGCCTCTTCTGAACGGAGCTCTCCAAGGATTAGTTTGTTGTTTTTGCTATTGTACTATGAATACACTAAAGAAATAATGTTTAATTCCAGTAATTATAATAATGGCTCTAATTTGTCTGCACAATGAGTGACTTGAGCTGTATTTGAATCAATGCCATTAGCAGCTGGTTCAGAAATAGACAGATGTTCTCAGCTGATTCATTCCTGCTCTGTTAAAGCAAAAAACATGTAATTTTTTTTCTCTAACATTTTTACTGGGCTTATATACAAAAATTTCCACTCTGCCCTGGTTCCTAGCTGGGTTCGCTGCACATGCTCACAGGGTTCAAGCAGATTATTTAAAATTAAAATGTTTCATTTAATTACATTAAATTTAATGGGAGCATGTAAGAAGCTGCCCAGCCATGTCCTTGGACAGGATAGCCTGTCTTACATGAAGAAATGGCTGGATGAGCTCAGTCATCGTCTGGACACCCCTGAATTACCTGTTATCAAACAAGGGAGCCAGATGGACCCGTGGGCCTCCTCTTGCTTCTCCCTTGCTCGTGTTGTCAGAGCCATCTGCAGTCCCCACTGCCCCGCGATCATTTAGAAACTTGTAACCAGGAGAGTTAGACGGTCCGACTGGCCTCTCGTTTGTTACCTTTCTTATGTTCCTGTGATTCACAGGTGCAGAGAGTGTGAACTGTCGATACACGTCTGAAGCAGCAGTTCTCTGTACGGCCGTAGTCCTTAGAGATATACGATCCCCTGAACAGCCCTCTTTAAGGAGAGCTTCTAGCTCTCACCCAGAGCAATTTACTGCTGCCTTGAGTTTAATTTCCATTATATTAATTGTAAACACAGCCTTTTTTGTGGAGGTTATAAAGTCCGTGATTTATTGCTCAGATTGGTACTTAAACAGCTTCATTTCATGTAAGGCAATCAGAAAGCAGAACTGGAAGCAGTCAAGGGGTGGGCCGTTAAGAGCTGCCCATAGACCTCACTGCCGCAGGGAGAGGAGGCTGGAGGCTGCTGCAGCCGTTCTCTCCCTATCGGTGTCTCCTCCGACACCGTTTGAACGCACTTCCCCGCAGCTCTTCAGATTGAGGTGTGTTGATATCATACTGATTTTCATGCTGTACAGACTTCCTTCTCGGTGTTCCAAGATCACAGACCTCTCTGCAGTGTTGTTCCATGGAAAGGGTCCAGGAGTCCATCACTGGTGGATGGTAGGCTACATTACTATCCAGCACACAGTAATAATAGTGTAGTTTCGCACTGTTATAGTATTGTAATTATGTGAATGTGTACTGATTCACATCAGCCCTGTGGAATAGAACCCTAGTGCAGTACCTGTGTAGAGACAGATATCAATGCCCCTGGTGGGCACAGGGGTACAAGACTTTCTAACGAACACGCAGTGAATGAAGGACATACCTTTTCTCTTCATTGTGAGCAGTAGCTTTTCAGGATCTCTGCACACAAACCCTTCAAGGAGAGCAGTTGAAAAGCCAGCTGCTGTGTGACTCACGCGTTGCGTCACAGTGTGGCTTTATCGCTGAGAGCCTTTGTCCCTTCATGGACGAGGCCTTGGTTGCGCTCACTCATTGCCAGCAGGCAGCCTTGAGCGCCGGGAGCGACTCGGCCTGCTTGCGCACGCCCCCTGGAGGCACGGGGCCGCAGGCTCAGCCCTGGGCAGGGAAACGCACGAATGCGAAGGAGGTAGAGAGGAGGAGACTGTGAATGGAGGGGCGCTGGCCGGGCGTGTGGCTGTGGGTGGTGGGGAGGGTGCAGTAGTGATTCCACACAGCGCCGCTTGCAGATGGACGCTGCCGTGGTGACCCACGTTAAACTGACCGCTCATCCGTTTCGCCACACGCTTCTGACTTCCTGAAGAGATTCAGGTCACAGGCTGTGAAAGCAGGCCAGCAGTCCAGTAATGACATGGGTGGTAAAGACATGACATTAACCATTAGCAGACCTCTCAAATACCTGAGCAGTGACTAATGTAAAACCTTGAAACGGTAATCTACTCTCCCCCTAATTTTGACTCCATAACTCTAAAGGCTTTGAACAACCACTTAGGTTATTGAATACTGTCATATATTTGGGACACTCAGTGTGCAGCATAAGCTCTGGAGGGCTGAAAGAGCAGAGGAGACTCTGTCCCTCAGAGGGAGGGACAGATGTTTGCATGAAGCACCTCCTCACCCTCTGCTCCTATCGGAAAGAGGCCCTGTGCAGTGCAAACTCAGACTCAGCAGTTCTTTTCACACAACCCTCCAATGCTCAGTCAGTACCTCCTTCATCTTCTGCATGTGCTGCATGGAGCTTTTCTCATTGTTAAAACACAGTGTTGTAAACTGTCGACTAATTAGTTGATATGAAGTTGTTTCTGTTTGGAGCCCCAGGTCTAATTATTGAATCTTGTGCTTTTGCGGGGTTTGTCGTTCTGCCCTTGTGAGAGATGGAGGTGAGTTTAGTCCCCTGCTCTGGCTGCTGTGCCACACCGTCCTCAGACCTGTCCCAGCTCTCAGGACCTGGTGTCACCAGTGGGCCCCTTCGTGCCCACTCGCAGCCGGCGAGTAGCGAGGACAGCCAGAGTCCACGTTGTGAAGTGTGTGGGAGAGGCTGTGATGAACGACAAGTGGAGTTAAATCTATCGTTTGCTCATGTACCCCCCTTGTTCGCTGAGCAGTGTGGGCACAGTTCAGCCCGCTCCGGACAGCCCAGTGTTCCCCTTTGCTCACACCCCTTCCAGGCCGTGTTTGTGGCCGGGACCTGGTGGGCACTGTGCCCAGGAGCAGGTGTCAGATCAGCTCCGCTGGCAGAAGCCAGGGAGGTGAAGAAATCCAGTGAAGAGTTGGCTCGTCCTCTCTGCCAGTTACCGAGACACACGTGCGGCTGGCGGTCCATGCCATCCTCTCACATCTCTGCCAGTGACATGGAGAAGGGCCTCTTGACCTCAGACCTCTCCCTGCAAGTTAGAATTCAGTCCAGGGATGGATGTTCCTCTCATCTCCCGTCACGGCAGCTGCGTTGCAGACCTGGGGCGTTTTAGCGATTTCCTTCTTGGGACGGGGGCGTTTAATTACAGCCTTCCTGCACGGACGAAGGAAGATTGATTGATCGTGTAGAATGCAGTGGTCATTTAGTCTCGGGCCCGTCAAATCTAAACAACATGGGGAAAGATTAATATTTCATTTGCTGCTTATTAAATAATATGTAAAGCTCTAATGGAAATGTGTGCATAATTTAAAATGAGATTCGCAGCAAAACACGAGTTCATGAAGCTTCGTCAGCCCAGGATTTCTGCAGTGAGGTGGCCAGTCCGTGCCAGAACTGCAGCTCAGGACGTCAGTACTGACCATTGATTTAGGTTTGTGATTCATCTTCTTTCAAAGAAGAATGGTTTTGAACTGGTATGGGTGGAGCACGAGTTCGATCCCTCCTCTCTCTCGTCACGCTCCAGTGAAGTTCATCATGCACATGGGGTGACAGGGCATCGGGTTTCAGACGTGTTGTGATCTTACGGAATATGTCATTGCAACTTGAACTCTTGCTGTTCAGAGACACCTTGGCAGGTTATCCAGTGAAGATTCATTATATTGTAGCTGGGGTTTTTTGAAAAACACTTTATAATTAAGAGAAACTGATTCATTAATTTAGTGGAAATTTCCAGCTAATTATAAATTCAGCAGAGCTAAGAAGAAGCAGGGAAAACAGTTGGTAACTCTCCCTCATCTTCTGCTGGCTTTGCTGTCTCATCAGAGCCAGATTCCCCCCACAGAATCGACTGGCCTGGGTTGCAGTTTTCCGGGCCCGTGTGCCTGCTGGTGTCTGAGCCCCGCTGTGTGTGAGAGCAGGAGACTGGCCCTCTCATCTCCTGTGGCTTTTTCTCTGGGAATCCAGCTCTGGAGGTAAGTAAAGTAAGTTTTCTCAGAAATTCAGAGCAACTGTCTTCCACAGCCCCACTGGGGTATTGGGGTACACTCAGCTGTGAGCACTGGGGTGTCGGGGTACACTCAGCTGTGAGCGCTGGGGTATCGGGGCTCCACTGTGAGCGCCGCGGTATCGGGGTACACTCCACTGTGAGCGCTGGGGTGTCATTCAGCATGTATTTTTTTTGTTGGTAAAGAGAAACAGAAAGAAGAAAGACATCAAAAACCAGAGAAGAGAACTGGGAGTTCTTGCAGGAGAGCCTGCCTCCCAGCCAGCGCTATCAGCTGTGCAGCAGGCAGCCAGTCTACAGACAGGTGCAGAGCAGATGTGCTGTAGTCGCATTAGCACAATCTCACACCGAGCGGCTAATATCAATATGCTGCTGTCAGATGGGCTGGCTCAGACGTGCTGGAACTCAGCAGCGTGTGAGGGAGGCCAGCAAAGGATCAGCTCTGAAGAGATGGGAGTCCTGCATAGTCCCCACTCCTCTACAGGCTCTTGCTGACTCTCACTCTACTCTGCTGTTCCTGCGCAGTGCATGCCACTCTTCAGCCCCACTGAAAATGCTAACTGAGCTGAAGGACTTCATGTAATCTCTTGGCATTTTTATATACAGTATGCTGTATATATTTAATATAATTTGCATGAGTATGCCTGTCAGTGCTGGTGCGAAAGAGAAGAGGATTACTGTATTAGAAACAAACCCTCTTCTGAATGTCATGCCAGATGAAGTGCATGCACGTGAAAGCAACAGCTCAGCAGTGATGGCCCCTGATTCTGTGCCATCTGCCTCTGGAGCCCCACAGTGCACAGACCTGTTACTGTGGAAGGCAACTCACTGCGTATTACAAGCCTGGAAACAGGTAAGACCAGGCTCCTTCCCCTCCCCTTATTGTTAACCTCTCAGGTGCACTGCTGTCTGCCCTACAACACCAGCAGGGCAATTCACTAGCTCCTCTGCTAACATGACGATTGTTTAGTCTGTTGTTCTGGCAGTGCAAAGGCTCAGGAGGCCCAGGAACAGATGCTGTAATCCTGCAATCAGACAGTACCATATAGCGATCCAGGACATGCGACTTTGTTTTTGGGCGTTGCATTAAATCAGACGAAGAGCTCTGTCCCCTGCCAGCGGGCCAGGTGCTCGTCCACATGGGGTACATGGAGTAGAGGAGTCTGTTGGCATTCCCAGGTTTTTCACTCTGTGATGATGCGAACCCCGTCCCTACAGCTGTGCACAGGGCCTCTGGTATATTCTCAAGGCAAACGAGCCAGGGGGTAAACTTCTCACTGACATGTACGCCAGGGGGACACTGCTCACGGTGGCACACACACACGCCAGGGGGACACTGCTCACGGTCGCACAAACACACGCAAGGGGGGGCACTGCTCACGGTCACACAAACACACGCCAGGGGAACACTGCTCACAGTCGCACAGACACACGCCAGGGGGACACGGATGTGTAAATATCAATGAGAAAAGTGCTGGGGGCTGTCAGTCAGAGCTTCTTGACATGTTTATTAGGCCGCTGAGAGACACAGGGACTTGTAAATGTCTAGAAGGATGTAAACAGATGTCTCTTCCACCCTCATAAAAAGTCTCCTGGGCCTTTGGCCATTGCTGCCCTGGAGGCAGTGCTCTACTGCCACACGCTGACTGCTTGTAGGTATTACAAGCTGCACGGACTAAATGTATCTGACTAAAACTTCATCAAGCAACCAGCTGGGTTTGCTTACAACACTGTAACAGTTTGCCATTAGATTCCTGTGTTGGTGCTCAGAGTTGTTCCTACCCCACAGCCAGGCCCTGGGCTGTGTCGTGGATACAGAGAGCACTTCTTCCCCTTGTCATGGGGTTTATTGCCTTCGTTACAGACCACAGCAAAGAGCAGGCACAGTGTGCGTTTCATCAATTATAACTGAGACCTGCCTGTTCCACACAACTGTTGCCTGCCCTCCAATATTTACCCATTTCTTGATCCAGTCAGGTTTGTGTGTTTTGGATTTTACTCTTGTGTCATTGTAAAGGGCTAATTAGAAATCTCTCTCTTGCTCTCTGTATAAACAGGCAGTGCAGAACATAGAGACTAAGTAAACTATCTAAGCTTCTGTTTAGAGAAGAAGTCAGCTGTGTACATAAGAGCAAAGACAAATGAAGTTTAAAGGGTCTTAATTAATAGCAGTCATTAAGGTTTGAGTAATAACCTTCACACAACTCTCCTCAGAAATCTATGTAGGTGGGCATCCAGCGTGAGGAGGTACTACAAGAACAGAACTGCAAAAGCACAGGACAGCCCTGCTCCCTGCCCATAGTGACTGACAGCACAACCACACCCCTGTCCACAGTGATGGACAGCACAGTGCTGAAAGAGCTACATTTGACATCACCATGGTACAGTGCGATCTTGGAGGCATTGACTGTCAGCAAAGCCCCATGCCCTGTCCACTGTGACGGACAGCACAGTCCCTCCCCTTGTCCACAGGATGAACAATAAGGCCCCGCCCCTTGCCCACAGGGCAGCCGGCAAGGCCCCGCCCACACTGTCAGGATAGAGCCTGTGTGACTAAGTGATGTCTTAGGGGGAGTAATGAGTAAGTGAGTAATGTCTTGTATTGAACTGTACTGGCTCTGAACAATGCCAGCAGGAGCTTTATTTTTCCTTTCAGATAAATGAAATAGAAGTACATTAATCCATAAAGCAAGCACATAAAGACTAGATGAATAAGTAGATAATAAAATGCACTTTGCGTGCAAGGGTCATATTTCAAAGTGAAATGCCAATTACAGGACATTTTAAAAGATATTATCTCATCTGCCTGTGGTAAGTAAGCAGAATTAATCTAAATTATCATGGTCCATAAAATCAGAGCACACTCATGGTGAAGCTCTCTGAGTACAGTGCACATTGAAATGAGAGTTTGGTGTTTTAATGAATTTAATTAAGTTTATTAAATTAACTGATGCCCTTCATGTTGTTACAGCACAATGAGGAATTATCAGAAATTACACTTCAGTGGTTTTTAATCAGAACTGTTGGCTGGCCCCGCCCGCACGATCTCCACGGCGGGATGCGAGAGGTCGAGACCCTCGCTGTCCCTACAAGGCCTGGGGCAGGACTTCAGGACTCTCTCTTCAAGCATCTGCTTGTAAAGACTTGGAAAGCACGTTCTGACCAACTTGATCAAGTTGTTTCAATTACTGTAGTAATAATTTACCAACCTTAATCACTGCAGGCTATTGGCATCTTCTTGTCACTTGATCTCTGAACTGCTGAACTGACCAACAAGGCAAACTCACTGATGAGCCTGACAGGACCTGCCTCGCTGTGGCTGCTCAGGACCAGGGATGTCCCCCCCCCAGACCACATCCTGCTAGACGGGCAGGGGTGTACAAACGCTGCTCTCACTCTCGGACACCTGCCGTAAAGTAGTCTGACCTTTCAGAGCTGAGCAGCGGTGGGGACACACGGCTTCATGGTCAGGCCAGTCGCAGTGGGTGTCCATTCCACCCATGATCCAGGTCCTAGCTCTTCGGCATTGCAGTCAGCCAGCACTGAGGAGGTTTAGACAGCCTGCATGGCAAGTCCTTGTTCTAGCTGGCCACTGATTATATAATGGACCATCGGCAGCTATGCCAGTTAGACCAGTAAAGTCCTGCTTGCACGGCAGAGCCAAGCCCAGTCTTACACTCTGGCTCCCTGCCCCTGCTCGGGGAGAGCAAGGCGGAGTCTCGCTGACCGCAGGGTCCCTTCATTAATGAGCCGTGCCCACAGCCCTTCAAGCCCATCGGTTAATCAGCGCCAGTCGGTGTGTGACAGCAGCAGTGCTCGTGCCCTGGGAGGACTATAACTTTTATGGGAAACCCTGTAAAATCGCAAAGCTGGGTCGTGCTCGATCCGGCTGGGCACACAGACTGCCGCGGGAACAGCAAGATTAACGGGAGGGAGACGAGCCCAAAAGCCCACAGCCCTGCTGATTCTAGAGACACAGAGCACAACTTGATGATAAAAACTGAAGTTATGGGGTCTCACAGCAGATCAGCTCAGAGCACAGGTTAGGCCCCGTGGCACAGACGGCGCTGGCTCAGGTCTTGTCGCCAGCCAGCTGTGACCAGAGCTCCCCAAACGGTGACACATTTCGGCAAAAGAGGGCCGTGCGCGAGAACGGCTCTGCTGTGTGGGTGTGTGAGCAGCCTGTCCTTCTCCATGTGCAATAGGAGAGTCAAAGTCATGAGCCAAGTCTACCAAATCAGTCCATCCGTTCATCTCCTAAGTGCTTTATCCAATACAGGGTCGTCCTAGGAAACAATGGAAGGAACCACTGGACGGACGGACGGACGTTTTCCCAGAAGCCAATTAACCGACCAGTATGTCTTTGGACCGTCAAAGGAAACTGAAGCAGCTAGAGGAAACTTACGTGCATAGGAGGAGAACATGCAAACTCCACCCAGACAGCATCCCAGCAACTGAACCCAGGGCCCCGGCGCTGAGCGGCAGAAGGGCTCACCACTTCACGGCCATGCCTCCCTGCACCAAGTCCAGAGTGAACGTGACCTGTGATGCTGAGTTCAGTGGAAAATGAACATAATGAAAATGAGGCTTTTTCCTCTGAAAGATCAATCTTATTGAAGTGAAACTAAACATCTATGAACTGGCTTCATCACTCTGTTCTCCTCCCCACTGAGAGCTGATGTGTGGGGAGCAGACTGGTGCATCATCCAGGTGGGGCTGCACACTGGTGCTGGTGGAGGGGATCCCCTTTACCTGTAAAGAGCTTTGAGTGGAGTGTCCAGAAAAGCTTTGAGTGGAGTGTCCTCTCTGCTCGGAGCGATTAGCTCACGGTGTAGTGGGCTTCTGTACGAGCAGAGCCGATTTCTCAATGAGATGCCTCCAAACAGATGATACGCAGGATTGTTACAAAACCAGAGATCATTCTTCAAACTAGCAGTTTCTCTCAGTAGCTGCAGTGGCCTAGAACAATAAACATCACTCTGCACCTGTACAGACACACACACAGACAATAAACATATCTCTGCACCTATACAGACACACACATAAAGTCTATCTAGACCCAGCCTAATACACGGGCACAGAAAGAGTGCCTTGTAATGTGAGGGCTCCTTGTTGAGCTTTGTTCACACTTTACTGCTCACGGATGAATGCCACTGCAATCGGCTGTAATGAAAACGGACAGTTCAGGAGACTCTTACCTCGTGGTTAGCAAAGCAGTACAGCACGGCCACAACCAAACCCTGAGGAAGAGACAGAAGTACAGAAGAGCCCAGTGTGAGTCACTTCCTTACTCATCTGGCTATGAGGTTAATTCATCTGACACATCTACCACATTTCTCATGTGGTCCCTGGAATTACTGTACAGGTACCGTGCAGTGCATCAAGTCATCCACTGTGCAAGACCATGGACAGAATTCTTAAATAAAACCACTGGAGAAAATCAATTTGCTTTAATTAATAAGAACTTGGATTAAAAAGAGAGGGAGAGCTGGGATTGGAGGGACGAAAGGAAAGAGCTGGCAGACCGGGAACCTGAAAGGAACTGTGCAGCAGTCCCGGCAGCACTCCCCGAAACCCCAACACCGGGTCCAGAGTCAGCCTGGAGAAATACAGCAGAAATATCACTCATATCGGGAGAAATACAGACACCACCTGAGGCTTCTCACTCTGAGTGGGACACGCCCCTTGCCCTGATTCGTCCAGAGTGGGACACACCTCTCCATCCTGATTCATCTGATTCCACCCAGGTGGGACACGCCCCTTTGCCCTGATTCGTCCAGAGTGGGACACACCTCTCCATCCTGATTCATCTGATTCCACCCAGGTGGGACACGCCCCTTTGCCCTGATTCGTCCAGAGTGGGACACGCCCCTCCACCTTGATTCAGCCCAACTGTGACACACAGGCTCAACTTATACACATCCATACTGCCCTCTTGCTGAGTAAAAGCACGTGTTGAATCACACTATACAAATGGTAACGAGAAGGAAGAATTCTTCAACAGAAACCAAACCCACAGGAAGGGCAGATTCATTCAAGAGCGTGTCCCCTGAGAGCAGCTGCTGTGTCCCAGACTATCAGGTCACACGGCAGGGAAGGGCATCTCTCGGAATACCAGCCTTTCCATTTCTGGAGCTGTTCACTCCAACACAGGCACCTTCAGCTTCCCTGCCTACATCGCAGCCAAAAGAAACCGTGTCTGCCCCGGGTTTGAGTCCAACACTCTCACTTCAGAGCGCTTCCAGAGCCGTGGAGGGATTTTGTCTATTGCTTCATGTCTCAAATGAATCTTTTTACAGCAGCAATCTGAATTTTCCAGTAAAACCACTCCTGCCTGCTCAGTGTCCTACTAAAATATTATTCTGGTAAAAGTCAGACAGTCCTACCAGTCCCTTATCAAGACTGGTGGGTGTCCTCAACTCTCAGACCTGTGATTGTATCGTAGCGCTGTCAGGTTCACGGGGGTACACACCCTCGCCACTGCCGCCTCAGGTCGGCTCCTCACCGCTGGGGACTCGAACCCAGGCCTCTGGCATCACTCAACAGGGACCCAGCCGCTTGAGCCAAAGGGAGATCTCCCCTCAGCCCGGCGGCTGCGATCCCTGCTATTCACAGGGAAGGGTGGTGACGTCACCGCGCTGGTCAGCCGGCTCCCACAACCTGTAATGTCCGTCGTATTGGTTACAGTATTTTCCATTGTCAGTTACACAAGCTATCTCATCATTTTCATTTTCATCTCATCTGTAAAACAAGAAAGCAATTTTTAATACTAGTTAAAAGTATTAACACAAACTGTCATAATACACTCTTTTGCAGAAAATAACCATGACACACAATATGTTACTACTATAATATTAGCTTTCTTTAGCAAAGCAGTTTGTAGGTGAACATGTTACATCCACCTGGATGATGCGCCAGTCCGCTCCCCACACACCAGGTCTCAGTGGGGAGGAGAGCAGAGTGATGGAGCCAGTTCAGAGATGGGGATGATTAGATGGTGATGATTTTCCTGTTAATGTATATTTCTCATTGTAGTATTTTCAATTAAAAACATTATGAAATTATTTCAATAAAAATTAATGGTGTGACATCCTATAACCCAGTACACAGCCCGAACGGTGCATCACATCAGGCCTGAAGTAACAAACTGCTGTTAATTGAACCTGCTCCTGCCCTGCTGCTCACAGGCCCGCATGCTTCAGTCAGCAGTGTCTCATGGAGCCACAGCGCCCCCTAGTGACACAGGTCACTCAATTATCAGTCAGTCCCCTTTAATATTCTGTTTTCATGGTGCTGGTCCCTCAGGGCCAGTGTGTCTGCAGGTGTCCAGTCCTGGTCCCGCAGGGCCAGTGTGTCTGCAGGTGTCCAGTCCTGGTCCCGCAGGGTCAGTGTCTGCAGGTGTCCAGTCCTGGACCCGCAGGGTCAGTGTCTGCAGGTGTCCAGTCCTGGTCCTGCAGGGTCAGTGTGTCTGCAGGTGTCCAGTCCTGGTCCCGCAGGGTCAGTGTGTCTGCAGGGGGTCCAGTCCCTGTCCCGCAGGGTCAGTGTGTCTGCAGGTGTCCAGTCCTGGTCCCGCAGGGTCAGTGTGTCTGCAGGGGGTCCAGTCCTGGTCCCGCAGGGTCAGTGTGTCTGCAGGGGGTCCAGTCCTGGTCCCGCAGGGTCAGTGTGTCTGCAGGGGGTCCAGTCCTGGTCCTGCAGGGTCAGTGTGTCTGCTGATTATCTTGGTCACTCTTTGAAGCAGCAGCATCTTAACAGCTGGGTGGAGCTTTTAAACAGATCCCACAATAAGCCAGTTACGAGCTGGTTAAGGTTGCTGGGAGCCAAACTGCAGTCCCTCCAGGACCAGGATAGCCCATCCTAGCCTGCACTGCCAGGCTCTGCGTCAAGACTTTCAGAAAAGCGAAGCCTGAACTGCAGGAATGGTTACACTCCACCTGCAGACACATCCTGAGAGCCCCCTCCCTCTGGGCAGACGGGCAGCTCAGTTATTCTGAGCAGCGCACAGGGGATCACTGCAAGCCCCAGCAAGACCCTGCAAGGAAGAGCAGACTGCGAATATCTCCTGCCCAGCAGCGTGCTCACTCTGCAAATGTGTTTTACTGTAATCCTGCTCCGTAACTGCTGTTGCTGCATTACACTACACCCCATATACAGCATTAGTGTGAGACCACTCTTTTCAACATGCAGCTACAGCACATTAAATCATGTATTTTTTGCACTGTAGTGTAATACAGTAGAACACAGTTGCATTATTAACGGAGATAAAGCATCAGCTAAGTGAATAAATCATAAATATCACGTAGGGGGTCTCATTGAAGCCAAGCTGCTACCCCACTCACCCCAGCCCAGCGCCTGCTCTCGGCCAATGAGGAGAGAGAAGCAGCGCGTGCAGGAACCGCCCCTTCCCCAACAGCCAATAGCAGCCAGCTCCTACACAGCACTGCATCTGCACCTGGGCGCCATGGCAACCAGCTGCAGCCTGCAACACACACAGCACACCGCCTTTTCATCACTGCATCAGAGCCATCACCAGCAGCACAGATGTGTAGTCAAATATTTTTTAAGGAAAATTCACCAAAGATACAGTAGCCTCTCCAAACAGCACCAAGTCTTGGACTTGGAAACTAGTCGTGGAATCTTGCTACATGCTCAGGGCATCAGAGAGAGGAACAGCTGGCGTGGCTGGGCTCTCCTGCAGTGCTCACACGCCCTGTCCTCTGTGTCCCCTCGGCCACTCAGTCAGTTGTCCCCACTCCTGCTCTGTTCACACCCACTGCGCACAGTGTGATTCCAGGGTGGACTTTAAAGATAAAGACTGCGCCGGATCTCCGACGGTGGGTGAAGAGACAAAGAGAACAGCGTGCGTGCGGAAACCAAAGCCAAACCTGGTGTGAGACGAGGCAGGGGTCCTACCTGAGTGAGATGAAGATGCGACTCAGCAGTGCTCAGGAGGTCCAGAGACAGGGAGTGCCGCCGGCATACGGCACCCTGAAACTCCCCAGGAACACCTGGTGGGACCCCTGCAACATGGCACACTCGTCACCACAGGGCACTGCTTCTGTCTGACACTGGGCTGTACTGTGCAGTCTTTGTTGGGCTCTGTTGAGCTATGCTGTACTGTGTTGTGCGTTACTCATGGCCTGCTCCTGTTCCATCTCACTCTCCAGACACACTGCTTAACACACTATTAACAGTCATTACAAATAAAGTCATTTATTTTTTAAAAAGCGTTTCTTACTTGTAGCAGATCCAGTAGTAGACAAGTACACAAAGGCCCGAGCACTTCTTCCAAAAGACAGTGTCCAGCAACCAGACAGCAGGTCCCTTCCCTGACGAGTCTTGCTGTTAACAGAGTAGCGGAGCACAGCCAGAACCTGAAGCACAGGAGCAGACTGCTGTCCGCCAGGGAGGCAGGACTGCACCAAGATAGGGACAGGACGACACAAACCAGCCCCGAGCTTTTGCGCAGATAGATCCCACAAACTGAGATAACACACAGTGACTCTTCCACTGAGAACAGCTGACAAACCCCTTCACCAATGCAGCACTAGACTCCACACTATGATCACTGTCAAGACAAGATTAGCACCTTCAGGGTTAAGGGGGGGGATCTGGGTTTTGAGCCAATTAACTGTAATTATGTCTGCCTGGAGCTCTCCCTCCCCATTGCCCCAGTACCAGGTAACCTGGGAAAAGTTCCACCAGGTTCACAGGCTACAGGCCCTGAGACTCAAGAAATGTAGAAGAGCACAACTGGGAGAGAACATTAGCAAGGGGAGAATCTGGCACTGAGCAGCTGGCCTGAAGAAGCCTGTGAACTCTGACACACATCAGCTTTGGAGAGGAGCTCCTGTCCATGTGCTGCTTGACCTGGGAAAGAGGTCAGTGCTCAGCCTGTAGCCACTGCCCTTTCACCAGTCTGCTCTCTCCGACATCACTGTGCCTGGGAAGGAATACTTCATCTTCACCGAGTTTAGGAATAATTAAAGCTCAGAAAGACAAATTTTGCCCCCCTCTCCCACCATCACTCGTTAACAGACAAAAACAGCAGTCAGGGAGTACCCAACATATCATCTCCCTTTAAAGAATCCACTGCAGTTCCCCCATCTGTACCTGTGCAAGCCCACACCTCAGTCTACAGGCACAGCGGGGGCTGCAGCCATCTTTGTAATTACAGCAGAGAAACTGCAGGTTAGTTCATTCGACTTCACACAACCTGGCACGTGAATGTCTGCTTAGTGAAGGGCTGGAAAGCCAGCAGCACGCTGCTCCACTCCGTCTGAGGGAGAACCTCCAAGAACAGGTCTCCAGCTCAGGACAGTCGCCCAGCTTATTTAAGGCTCCTGGTGTGGAGGTCAGACACGGCAATGCTGGGGGGGGAAGCCTGGGGTCACCGGACCCGATGCGTCTCCACTCCATCTTAATCCTTCACATCTGGATGACCAAGAGGTTGTCCCAACTTTCACACCTGTCTCCCCAAGACCTGTGAGAGAGCCCCTGGAACTGCTCAGCCACTTAAGGCTCGCGAGCTACTGCCGACGAAGAAAAACCAGACTGGACAAGAGAAAACACAAGAACAAAGAACATGTCTAACGAAATCTTTATTTACACAGTACTTCCCCAGTTACAAGCGCAAGTCTCTGTTGATATCTGTGTGTGTTTAACTTGCTTTCTTCTCCGTTGTTAGACAAGCTGTGGGTAAGATGGTTTAAAACAAGGACACCCACCCTCTCGTGCCAAGTGGACACTGAACACCACACATTAGCTTCTCCACAAACACCACCTCTCCAGTTCCTGTCAAGTCATTCAAGTACAAACTGAACTCCAGCGCAGACTCTGCAAACCGCACCAAGGAGATTATTAAGACTTATGAGAATTGAATCCTTTCCTTACGAAGTACGCTGTTCGTAAAGTTCTTTTTTCTTGACTGTGGCTCAAAGCAATTTTCCAAAAGCTTAATTTTCCGGGAAAATGGGACAGAGCAACGAAAGCGTGTCTTTACATCGTCAGTGCATTACCACTCCCAGCAGTCCGTCTTTTAATAAGATCCTACAGGTCTTCTGTATTTGTCCAGCGGCAGTCTGTTCTGCAGCGATCTTGAGGAGAGAGGCGAACCCGGACCGTGAGCTCCATCAGCCTGCCCTTGGAAGACCTTGGAAGGGATTCACTGGTACATGAGGCAACGGGCAGCTTTCCTACACAGTTTCAGGATCTTGGATGCCTCAAGATGCCTTGGAAACAGGGGGCTAAATATTATTCTTAAAAAAAAGGTACATGCTGGTCTGCCTGACTCAATCGCAAAATCAAGAATACCTGAAAGTGCAAAGGACTCCAGCATGCATGTCGGATGGTGGATCATTTTACAATGCAAGCCCTGAATCAGTAACTGATCCACTATTAATACCCTTCGGTAAAGCAGCCCAAGATGAGCGTTGGCAGGGCCTCTGAACACCACCCTTTTTATTTAAGCCAATTTCTCTTTTACCTTTCAGCGAGGAAGGGGCTGGAGATTTCTGCAGCAAGGCAGGGCGGAAAGCCAATGAGATGACAAGCTAAACTGCCTGCACAAACTTCCAGATATGTAGAAAACAAACATCAAGATCGACAGAGATCTCACAGTGGTTAAACGGTCAGCGTGAGAACAAACCATTGCTTAGCACACCTTAAGATGGGGAAATACAATAACTCAATTTAAATGAAGCCAACAATCTTGCGTTTCTACCACTTGCTAATGTGTTTTCTGAGAAATCCACCCACATCCCTGGAGAGGGGGTCCTGTTGTCAGACATGAGAGCACAAAGTGAAGAGCCAGTGTCTTGCCGTCGCTATGCTTCACCGAAACTCCATACAACACAGAAGTGGATTTGTTCTATATTCTTACTCGGTTCACTAGGACGAGCTTTATTTTATTGACTTGAGAGAGCCTGTGAGGCCTTCTCCAGAGCTTCAGGCAATGGGCTATTCCATTAGACAATGAAATTATATTTACCGTTCGAATCCGAAACAGCTTTGCATGTGATGTGAACCAATAAATAAAACCACAACCACACACATGGTTGTGGTTCCTGCCCCTTTGATGAGCGGGGTCTTTTCACTTTCTCCCCCAGGAGTTAATCAAAACCAGCTCCTCTGCAGTGTTTCTTTATCAGCTGTCTCAGAGCTACACCGCTTGACTGTTAAATTATAAAATAAGTCCATAAATCGTAAGAAAACTTTGGACATTGGACATTTTTTCTCCAAAATGAAACCATTCTGTAAAATTAGCACAGGACAGTACAATTAAGGAAATAATTTATGATAAAAAGGTCAAGAGTTTTAATATCTTCTTTAACCAACTCCTTTTAATCGTTCACCTAATTTTGACTACCAAGAACAAAACTGCCAACCCTAAGTGCTCTCCTCTCACGTAGGTCATGCATGTCCATTTAACACTGTATTCCTGGGTGCGAAACAGAGCCAGTCAGAGCTTCCCCTTGGCCGACAGGTCCACGCTGCCGTTTCAACACTGGTGGCGCTGTGGTCTGAACCCTCGTCGGTCTGCTCAGTGATGCTCTTCGAGAACAGCTAATTGAGTAAAAATATTTGTTTCTCAGAGATATCAAACCTGGAAAAGGGAAGCGCTCCATGTTCCTGCTCTCCCACTCTCCACGTGCGAGCTGCCCAGCCTGCCCCTCTTCTTCCTCCAGCGCCGAGGGAAGAGGCCGTGTTTCTCTCCCCCACACCGAGACTCTCTCGCCGCAAGAGCGGAGGGGCGACTGGTCCGCTGGACGCAGCCGGAGCGGTGCCACAGGAAGAGGAAGGCGTGACCCACACCAAGGGCCAGAGACGCGGCATTATCGCACAGGACGTCCCGTGACAGAACAGACAGCCCAAGTGCACGCCGCAGTCTCCCGGCGCAGACTGCGGGCGGCGTCTGCCGGCGAGTGAAGAGCGAGGTCCGGTGGGGCGGGGGATCTGGTGCACACCACAGCGACCGTGCTGGCGTGCCGGCTTGCTCTCATTCACGGGGTGGAAGTGACTGGGAAGTTCGGGCGGTGGGTCAGACAGGAAGGGAGACCAGAAGCCTCGGGGGCTTGGCTGGGCCTGGCAGACCCGCTGACTGGCTTGGCAGAGAAGATCGGCAGAAGAGAACGCCCCAGAGGAGGAAGGGAAGCGGCCGGCCCAGCCGCCATCCACTAGGACTTCTTGGAGTCCTGTGTGTTCCGCCTCTTGATGTCGCTCAGGTCGACGGGTGTGAAAGCTGCAAAGAGGACCGTGGCTACAATCAAGGCGAGGCACGGCGGGGCCGAGGCGAAAGCACTGCAGCCAAGTCAACCCTGGAGCCACCCCTCACAGGAGACGCCAATTGTCAGAGACTCTGCGGCAGCGGGTGCCGACGTCACATTTTCAAGAAATAGGAGAAAATAACTTAAGATGTTTGTAGATAAAGCCTGCTACAAAACATGCAGATAATGCTTGTCTGCTGAAGATGTAACAGTGCTTCACTTCCCTCTCTGCTTCTTTAGAACTAACATGACGTGGGACTCTTGTAACAGAGACTGACCCACAGTCTCACACGTCAAGGACAAAAGCTGCAGCGCAATGGGAGCAGCATCCCTCTTGGGGAACTGCGGCGGTGCTCACTGTGAAGCAGCTGTAGGTGCAGTTGAGGAGAGGAGCCACTGGGGCTGTGTGCAGCTGGGCTGCAGAGGCACAGCACACAGGACACGCGGAGGCAGTGCGGCCTACTCACAGTGCAGGTTGGGGTTGGGGTTCTTCTCGACATACTCCTGGGGTCCACGGTCATTACGCTCGCTGCCCTGGGGGGACTTGACATCTCTCAGCACACACTGCCAGGCTAAAAAGAGACAGAGCAACAGCGCTCAGCAAGGCTCGCGGCCTGCACAGTCGGTTCACCGTCTTCCGCTCAGCCAACACGCAGTCCCTCCTGTACTCAACTGTCTGCTCCTCTCTACACCGTCTCCCTAAAACACCAGGCAAACAGCCCCTTTCCACTGGACAGCAGGAGGGAGTACTGGGCACTCAAAAGGACTCTCTCATTTCTGCAACTTAAAATCAATGCCTCAGCTGACTAAAAACATAGGTTGTATTTAGACTTGCAGAACCTTTGTCTCTTTTCCATTAACTGAAATGATGCTGGCCTCCTATTCCCATTTATAGAAAAGAACAGCTCACCCAAACTCAGCTGTGGCTGTCTGCACAGAACCCCAACACAACAACAGTTTACAGCCATTCTGCTAAAACAGATTAGTAAAAAATCTACACCCCTACACCCTACACTAATTAGTAGTTAGTACTAATTCTGTTGGGGGAGAAAGACCAAAGACGCTGGAGCTCACTCTCGTGGATGAAGCGAACGTTCTCCTCGTGCGCAGGTGTGAACAGCTCGCCCGCGCTGGTGGGGGACCGAGGGCTGGAGGTCCGCTTGTAATTATGAACAATTCTAGGAGCCGATGAGCTGCAAACAGACACAGCATTGACTAAAGAATGCAAGGAAGAAAACTCAAAAACAATAACAAAATAATGAAGACAAACAGGAGAAAGATTACAATAAGTCAGATCTGAAAAAGACTGCAAATGCTCCGCTCAATGGTGTACTCATCCTGCTGCTCAACTGCGGGAGCTGAACCTGGGCTATCGAGAGCCCTCCCTCAGCCTCACCTGGTCATTTCTCTCTCTCTGTCGCCCCCGTCTCCTCTTCCTCACACCTCTGTGCTGCCTGTGTCTCTCTCGGGTCCTGGGTGAAGCCGAGTGTCCTGAAAGCTCCCTGTGAAGAGAGCCGAGCACCGTGATCAGACCAACAACTGGGCCCATTCAAAGAGCAAAACTACACTCCTGCGGCACAGCAGCATGATCCACCCCCACGTTTTACCAGCTGTGTGCAAAGTGTATTAGTGAAGCAGTGAAACAAAAACTTCTATTTGTCTAACCCAGATTTATTAAAAACGACTCAAAATGATGCAGGTGGTATCTTGCACCTGGCGTTGGCTAAACCAGAATGCATGGTTCCCACTGACCTGCTGGAACTCAGACAGCTGGTCCTCCCCCAGTGTCACAGAGCGCTCACGCACAGACACTGGCCTGACAACCTGGCCGTCTCTGTTCACACACTTCCTCGGCAGTGCAAGCTCCGTGATCATTTCATACAATATTAAAGAAAACAATCAAGCTAAAAAAAGATAAGTTTTATCTTCATTGTTTGCAAGACATCTACAAAACTGCTACTCGGTTTAAAAGGCGCCTAAGTGAAACTAATGGTTTGTGCTGTTATTGGGAAGCACATCTGATGGCAATAGTCACCTCCGTCTCTACCACAAACCTCAGGTACATTAATGAGCTATTAATTCAGATGAGACAACTTTACCCCGCTCCTCAGGTCTCTTACTTGCTCCAGTGACAGGCATGGCCAGGATACTAGTACTTGTTAACTTTAATGAAGACTTGTAAGTAACCTAGCATGCCGAGATGATCTTGTTTTCTCTCCAAACTCGACACCGTTATTACTGGCGGACAGTATATCCGGCACCGACTAGAACAGCGGGTGTTACCCGCTTTAACTGCACATTTCAAAGGCAACGTTTTAAAATGGCGGCATCTTATACTGTCTACACGTAGCAAATGAAACCTTTTACAAATGCAGGAAAACGAAACTAACAGGGTTTGAAAAACCTAACGCGGCGACATTACAGGAGTATTAACTATTTTAACAGCGGCAGGCTAAAAAAGATTAAAACGGCGCCCTTCGTCCGCAACCTGCTGTGTTTTTAATGAACATTCCTTAAAATCGAACCCCAGCCTCGAGGAGGTGGTAAAGCCCTGTTTTCTTAATCCCCGAACCACACGTACAGACGCCTCTCAGAAAATGTCCGCTGACAGCCGTGAAAGAAAGGCGCCTGAGAAGCCCGACCCGGGATGAAGAGGGAGATGCCTGTGCGCAGACCCACGGCCGGGCGTGGGGCCGGGCTGCATCGGCGGAGACACCGGCTCCAGCGCTGCCGCCGCCCCGGGGCGCAGGAGCTGCCGGCCCGCCCGGCTCCACGGCTCGGCTCGCCGGCTCCCACATCAGAAGCACCTGGTATTGTTCGGGTCCGGAGAAGCGGCTGCTCGGAGTCCCCATTGTTTATTTACACTGCTCTGCAGCCCAGCTCAACCCTGCCCGGAGGATAAAAACCGACCCTGTCCTGTTATTGGGGACTAAACGGCTGAGAACCATCGCTGTAGCTTCAGTATCCTACTAACCTTCTTTTTAGCCCTTTTTTACCCCCTTTTCTTTCGCTGCCCGTTGTTCCAGTGCAGATCCAGGCCTCCGCCGGCCGTGACGTCGCCAGTGTCTACCAACCTCTTCCGGTAGAGCCGGCTGGAGGCGGTGCTTGTTGGCGTCGGAAGCTGCTAATAAAGTTTTTCGAAAGGCAGGCTCTGAAATGAGCGATACCTGAAGGAGCCGGCAGGGGGCGCGAGTTACACACGGTAAATGGCTAAAGCGGGTCAATTGGCTCTTTAGCTTTACATTATGCTCCGCTAATTTAAATGTATTAATTTCATATTTTTATAAGCACATAACAACCAACATATTTTATAAGCAAATATACTAGACCTTCTACTTTTATAAATTATTCTAGTATTAACCTACTACCTGTTAACAAATGTGATGTGAAACTTCAGTGCAATTAATTGTCATCTACACAAGTGCAAAGAAACGCGTATCTGCATGTGTGCTCCAATACAGAGAATACAAAGACATTAAGGAAACACCAAAAACATCAACACAGAACAGCAGCAGCCACAACAACAGGTTAAATAACATACAACTTAAAAAACACATGAGTTGAGTGAGTCAGTGGTAGGAGTAGAGTTCAGTCATCTGACAGCTTGTGGGAAGAAACTCTCTCTGAGTCTGCAGGTTCGTGCCTTCATGCTCCTATAACGCTGACCTGAGGGCAGGGGGAGAACAGTGAGGAACCAGGATGACGGGTGTCCTGAACGATGCTCCCTGCCTTCCTGAGACGGCGAGTTGTAAAAATGTCCACAACAAAGGGGAGCTGTACTCCAGTGATGGACCGGGCTGACCCGACCACCCTTTGTGACACCTTCCGGTCAGACAGCGAGCCGCTGCCAAACCACACTGTAATCCCACATGAGAACACGGTCTCGATAGCGCACCTGTCACATGTGGTAAGGACAAGTGAAGATAGATCCATTTTTTTCTATTGTCTGAGGAAGTAAAGGCGCTGTTGTGCCTTCTTTGTAGCTCCAGTTACGTGCTGGGACCACGTTAGATCATTAGCGATGAAGGTACCCAGGAACACCAGATATCCCATTGATGTGAACAGGGGTGTGGTCCCCACCCTGCTTTCTAAAATCGATGACCAGCTCTTTGGTTTTGCTGATGCTGAGGGAGAGATTGTTGTCAAGGCAGCACTCCACCAGAGCTCCAAGGCTGGTTTCCTACAGTTAGTAATTGATTAAGAAGACCTCATGAAAACTGCTTTGACTTTCCAGTATAGCAAAGTAATCAAGATCTAAAAAGTAAACGATCCTGATTGAGCCCAGACGATCCGATGGGCTGGAGGCACTGTGGCGTGATGTCGGTGCTGCTTCCCGAGTTCGACACCTTCCCACCTCCAGGAGCCACGCTGGCTGGGACAACGGACTGTCTGTGTGCCCCGTCCAGGGCGTCCTCTACTGGGCGTAGTGTCCAGTGGGGGCCCAGTGTGCTGTCAAGGGCCTAGTGTCCAGTGAGGGCCCGGTGTGCTGTCAAGGGCATAGTGTCCAGTGGGAGCCCAGTGTGCTGTCCAGGGCGTAGTGTCCAGTGGGGGCCAGGTGTGCTGTCCAGGGCGTAGTGTCCAGTGGGGGCCCAGTGTGCTGTCAAGGGCCTAGTGTCCAGTGGGGGCCCAGTGTGCTGTCCAGGGTGTAGTGTCAACAATTCTATTTGAACAAATCTATATTTAAATAGGGACAACATCCAGGTATTGAATGCTTAGTGAGTGCTTGGAAAGCTCGTTGAGAACAGTTTGGCTTGACCTGCTTGGTTAATGGGCAGCCTCCTGGCCGCAGGAAGAGGAGCTCGAACCCCAGTCGGAGTGAGTGCCCCAGGGGCAGCTGCAGGTGGAGATGGGGAGGAGGGAGGCTGGAGAAGAGTGAGAAGGGAGGTGTCCGAGTTCAGTATATGTACCTTGTCTGATGGTATTTATGTATCTAGTTTGATTTTGATAGTGATGAGGTAGTTGTGCTTTTATTCCTCCCGAACTCCAGTTAATAACCTCCATATTTATCTATATATATAAATCAAACAAACAAATCATAGGCTTCATTTAAATTCTAGTAATAAAAAACAACTTTATTTTTTTAAACAGAAGTTCTCAATAAAAATTAAGACTTTGACAGAGGACGTTTGTAATTTCAGGATATGTCACACAGTTCACTTGGACAGCAGGCTGGAATGGAGAAACAACACAACCGTCATGAGATATCACTGCTGAACAGCACAACAGCAGCGCACAACAGCAGCACAACAGCAGCACAACAGCAGCACCCAAACACGCAGATCCAGGCCCGGAAGGAGTCTCTGTCTGGCGGAGTGGAGGCACACTGCTCCTCGGAGAGCAGCAGCTGGACACAGGGCTGCAGGCGGTGGGGTCCTGTGGGGGGGTCCCTGTGGGGTGCAGGACACTGTGCTCTGGATTTGTGGAGCGGCGTGCATCACATAACACCGAGGCAGGATGACCCATCGTCCAGCGCAGGCTTCTTGTAAGAGGCCCATGTTGGCCCCACAGACTTCTTTTGAGGACTTTCCTTTATTCCGCTTTGAACGTTTCTCCCCAAGTCTGCGTCATGCTGCACGGGCTGCAGGTCCTCCTCTCGCGCCACAGTGCTGTCACGCTGTCGTGCGCTTGTGCGCTTGTGCAGGCGTGCTGCTGTGCAATCGCTCACTGGCCGTGACGATGACAAAGCCAGCCAGCCTCTGCCAGTAATGCCTTGCAGAAGGAGAGGGTGGCACGTGTCTGTGTGTTGAGCAGTGCTAATAAAAGTAATGGGAAAGGCCTTGAAGAGAGCAATACATGAAGGAGCCAGCAGGGGGCGCCTGCTGCACACAGCAGATATTCCTTCAGTCTTATTATCACATGACAAGCATCTCCAGGGCTGAGCGATCAAGGAGCACAGCTGCATCAAAAGTCCGGATTCTGGGTAGAAAACGACACAGCTGAGGTTCTGATTCCGGATTCTGGGTAGAGAACGATAGAGCTGAGGTTCTGAGTCCAGCAAAGTGTTTAGCACAGCCAGTGGAATTAAATTGTTCATTGAGCAAATAGAAACAGTTGGCTACAGCATGAGCATCACTGTAATATACTCATAATCCATTTCTTTCAAAATTCTAATATGAATTAAGGAAAAGGCACAAAGCAGTTCTTTCCTTTTGCATTTGCAGCCAGCAACCAAGTCACACACACTGTGACAGACAAGAGAGTCAGCCTATCACAACAAAGTTAGTTTCCCGCCTTCCCCCCTGCGAGGCAACCAATAGGAGAAGGCCACCTCCCCCCTGCAAATCCTCCAATAGGGAAGCGGGGTGAAGGCAGCGCAAGGACGTTCCGCAGCTCCATCAATTCCATCACCGTGGCGAAAGACAGCCAAGGAGAAGCAGTGCAGTCCAATCACAGCTCAAGGTTCAGGCCACGCCCATCCCCTTGAAGACTGTGACCAGCTCCTTGCAGTCGGGGTCAATGAGATCAGCAGGCTTCTCACCATTCTCATTCACCGCCTCCACACTGGCGCCCAGAGACAGCAGGTACCTGGGGAAGACAACAGCGAGAGCCCCCGTCACAGTGCTGCTACTGCCAGAAAGCTCAGGCACGACAGTCACAATACTCTGGGCTTTGGGCTTTGAATCGGACTCTCGGCAGAGCTGAAATCTCTGGTAACAGAGAACACAGTCAACGTGTTTGCAAACATGTCTTTCCCTGTTTTCCATCCTGGAATTGTGTTATGTTACTAGTCAACAGTCCTGCTTCTGGGAAGAGTGTAATAGGATCTTTCAAAGCCTACAGCACAGATGGACAGTCAGACACGGCCCCTTGGCCCAGTGGACCTGCTTGACCAGCAGAGCTGTGCTGTTCACTCCACAGCCCCAGAAGCCCTGAAAGCGCGACTGATCTCCGAGGTGTGAGGAAGACCTCGGCCTGGATCTATATCTCAGGCCCAGGCCTGCAGACAGCAGCACTGCAAAGGCTGCTGGGACAGTTGGCGCCGTATGGCCTCACAGTGTTGCCTGTCCTACCCTGCTGTCTCACCGGGCGATGTGGGGGTGCCCGTCGCTGCAGGCGATGTGCAGTGGGGTCCAGCCCTCCTCGTCCCGCTGGTGGATGTCGGCACCGTATTTCACCAGCAGCTTCACGCACTCCAGGTTCCCCGACAGGACAGCCTCGTGCAGCGCTGCCATTCCTGTGGGACACAGCGGAGACAGGCAGGTCCACTGACCTTAACACATTCATTCAGACAGAGAACACATTCAGTTTTCTTTTTAACCTAGACTTATCTGATGCAGGTCGGAAATCTAAAATGAATGGTTTTGTGCTTTAAAAAACAGTGTTATTAATATCTAATGAGGAAAGCCCTCCTATTTATATAAGAATTGTCATTGTCATTTTTATTTTTTTCTCCCAGTTTGCAAAATATTCCAGATCAATGTCCTCCTTCAGTTTTTCTTTAAGGTTTTTAATGTTTGAATCAAGCAGACCAGGAACAGCAGGTCTGAGCTTCACTGCGCACGTGTTGTGTTATGATGGGGGTTTAATGATCGTCTCCAGGCTCCAGGGTCCTGACCCCAGGAGTGTTTAAGATTTAAGCTGCACGGGGCAGCTGGACTGCTGCAGCCAACCTCAGTGCCCCACTCACCAGAGAGGTAGATGGTGTCCAGCTGGACTTTCCGGGCACGAATGAACCGGCCGATCTGCTCCAGGTCTCCCTGCCGGATGTGGTCCTGGAACACGATGTCGTTGGGGAATCGCACGGTGCGCACAGGCTTCACAGGAACAGCACGGCTGTACTGTGAGCTGGGGCACTGGTAGTAGTACTTCATCCTGGACACAGCCGGGCAAGCAGGAATAGTGCTCAGTCCTGTAGGATCAGGGTCTTCTTTCCTGGGAAAAGCGCTGTGGATCCTACCAGCACAGGAGATCTTCAGTATTCAGTGTCCTGTAAGCAGGACCTCCAGGTGCAAATATAATCAAATCTCTTCAGAGATGTTTGTCCTAGCCCTTGACCTCAAAAATAATCCCCTTTCTTGTATCTCGATATTAAAAAAAACAACTTTAACTCACTCCTTCAGTTAAATGCAAAATTCTGTTCTTGCAGCTGGAAGCCAGAAGTGAAATTTCTTCTGGCTGGACGATGACGTCTCTGGCTCCTTCAGTCGGTTTCTCCCTCCTCTGCCGCCCGCAGCGGGGTCCCTATATACGCTCTCCGAGGCTATTTTAGGGGCTGTCGCCTCATAGATCAAATGACCCAGCCTGCAGGATCACTGGACGTTGCCCCCTCCCTCAGCTTCTCCGCTTACAGCTGCAATCCCGCAGAGCTGGCCTGCCCACAGCCCGAGCCCTTCCAGCACGCCGACTGCAGATCCATTACAGGTCACGCACCGCCGGGCACAGAGCAGCTCCTTGTCAACAGCACGAGGAAACGCTGCCGGGACATCCAGGCATTTCCACCCACTGTCCTCGGGGAAGTAAACAGCAAGCAGCGGGAAAACAACTCCCCCCCACCCCCCCCATGGCCCTTCAGCCCACCTGCTCGTTACGAGAGCAACGATGTAGGAGCCCTCGTGCCTCGGAGCTCAGGAAGCCCACTCCAGGAGCGCCCACTCTCCGTGGCCCCGAGACACTCAGAGCCGTATCCGTGTGGCTGCTGCGTGCTCCGGGCCTCGTCGAGGACAGGGGAGGGTCAGGCGACTTCCTGGGGAGCTGCTGGACCCGGCGGACAGCCCCGCAGCGTGGCCCAAGTGACCCAAGACATCCCCTCAACCCCAAGCACACAGACCTTTCCCCTGGCGGGGCTGGAGCAGGTTCGACACCTGCGAGTACCACCCTGGAGGAGAGGAGCAGAGGCAGCTGCTCGAGAGACAGAGAGAGAACGGAAGAGCCGGTGCGACACCACGAGGCAAAAAGCAAACTCAGCCCAGTCTTGGTTTTAAATCTTTATTTGGCCACCAGTTGTTTTCAGTCTTCAGTGTGATGGAATGCCTCTTTATAAACACTGCCAATTCAAAACCCCGACACCAACTCAACCCCCACCCCTCCCACCCTCAAATCACATTCAAACCCCCAACCCCTCTTCTGACGAGAGCGACCGCGAGGATGACAGCCCTCCCGGCAGGGACAGGTGGCCCGGCCCGAGCAGCCCGACACCGGAACCAGGGGAGAGGGCAGCGGCTGTGTCTCAGCGGGACTCCAGCCCTCGCGGTTCTTCCGCTGAGAAACCCAGAACAAAGCAGAGGCTGGCAGCGCAGCCAAGCGGAACCGCAGACCAGGGGTCCGGCGGCCTGCTGGGCCGGCACGCAGGCAGAACCGCGGCCCAGTCGGGCCCGGCCACACACAGGAGAACAAGAAGGAACCCCAAAACAAAAATGATCAGAACTTAAAAATCAGTAGCTGGGCTGCAGAACACACGCTGGGGGGGGGGGGGATGTGTCGATCCCTCAGATCTGCACCGACCTGAGAGAGCACTGCATACAGGACTGGAGAAACAAAGGAAAAGTCACGCACCCACAAAACAAGGCTACTTCACTAACAGAACCCTCACCTACGGAAACCAGTGTGGCGTTAATAATTACAAGAGGAAACAGCCCCCTGGTGTGAAGAGAACCTCCCTGTCTTCTCTCAGCAGGAAGAGAGGGAGGGGAGAACGTCTTCACAGCTGTGAACAAAAAAAGCCAACTTTTTACACTCCGAGCGGCTCCACCTCCATACAAGACTGCATAGGCAACACCAGAGCGGCTTAAAACAAAAGACCTAGACTTCCTGAAGGCGTCTGAGGAAGAACAAAACAAAAAAGATACACATGAAGTGTAGTTAAAAATTAAATCTAGTTTTAGTCACCTATTGGGAAAACGTATGAAACCAGAAAAGAAAACCGTGCCAACGGCCTTAAAATATATATATACACAGTATCATTCAACACCTCAGCAGAGATGTGTGGGGACAGAGGGGTGTAAAAAAACCACACAGTCCTTCTCCAATCACTGAGGAAGAGTTGCCAGCCCCCTGGTGCCGAATCAGTGCTGAGCCCCCAGCCGGAGAGCGGGGCGTCCGTCTGGGCCGGGGTGTCCTGCAGGCGCTGGCGGGCAGAGCAGATCGATATGAAGGTTAGTGTGCGCAGGACATTGGAGGGGAGGGGGCAGCTTCGCAGGGACCTCTACAACTCGTCGTGGCCCCCCTCTTCCCCATCAGAGTCGTCGTCTCCCTCCTCCTCGGGGAGATCCGCATCCTCCAGGTCCTGGAGGAGAGAGAGAGAGAGCACACGCAGGTCAGCCAGAGGAGAGGACCCGGAGCTCCACACCCCTGCACACGCAGGTCCATCCTGCAGACTCCGACAGCTTATCCACCCCAGTACAGTCCGTGCTCAGGGCAGATCGAAACTCTGGCTTTCTGCAGGAGACTGCGAGTGTCTGCAGTGTGCTGAGCCTCCAGGAGCTGGCGGCAAACAGCAGGGACAGCTGCAGCTGTGATTACCCACTGCTCGGCCTCTAGAATTAGACTTCTAAGAAACGGGCTGAGCCAGTCTGCTCTGGATTCGCCAGGGCTTGGACACCGCTCCCCTTCGCCCGCGCACGCCGAGCGGTCAGCTCCGGCTCGTCCAGCACAACAGGGTCAGGCCAGCTTTTACACCCAGGTCAGAACGCCGCCATGAAGCCTGCCCAAGGCAGACCAGCTCCCGGGACATGGAGGGAATCCCACTGGAGTGTTTCAACTCCTTCAACACCAACACGCAGCCTCACTGACAACCGTTCCTGATCTCAGCCCTGCTGTTGCATTAACAGCGCGAGTTCCCAAGCTCTCAGAGCAGCTCCGAGAGCTGTTCCCACTCCGGTCTGCTCAATCCCCCCCGCAGGACTCGGGTGTGACCAGCCTGCGGGAGAGCACAGCCCTGCAAACGGAGACGTCCCAGACAGAGCACCTGCTGGAGTCTCAATCTGCATGACGAGACTTTCAAAGTCACAGATAAACGCAGACTGGTAACAGGCCTTCAAGAGCCTCTGACTTGAAATGAGAGCATGAAACTGGAGCGCGGCAGTGGAGGGGAGGCAGAGACGCGCAGGCCACTGCCCTCAGGGTGACCTTTTCTAGGGTCAGCCGGGGGGGTCATGTTTGTTTGGCCTAGTCGCCAAGGGCAACACTGCTCCTGTGGCATTCACAGTGGGGAGGGGTCTGCAGCAGGCCTGCCCCCCCCCCCACACACACACGTCCCCGGGTTTGCACAGCCCCCCGGCCTGGAGCCCGACCTCACTCCTGCAGTCAGCAACACAGACTAGATTCAACGAGCTTTTCCCTTAGAACAGCAGACAACCCACTTCACATGCTGGGCTTGTTTTCAAGGGAGGGCAGCCCAACAAGCCCTGGTTCGAAAAAAAAAACGGGGTGCAACAGAGGCAGGCCGGACAGCCCCCCGCTGCACGCAGGCGCCACTCACCTCGTCGTCGTCCCCGACCGGCGCACCGCCCTCCTTGCCCCCGCTCTCCAGGAACCGAGCGAAGCCCTCCAGCGTCCTCTCGCCATTGTAGTCGATCACCTGCAGGGCAGCAGGGTAGTCAGAGCCACGGCGATGGCGACCGCACGCACGCCCACGCGAACAACCCAAAACCAGCCTGGAACGTCATGCTACGGACTCTTTACTGCTGTACGAAGTCCTACAAAGACAGGACTGCCGCCAAAATGAGCAAGTTCCAGTCTGGGTCATGACAGGGCGGCTCTTAATCAGCCGACTCGCATAACTCCAGCGAGGACCTGCGCCGGCTTTAGAACAGGCTTCCACAGGATGCAAATAGAGCCACACTCTACCCATCACCCCATTTTACAGCTGTTAAAAAAAGCCCAGTGAAGACCAGCACCACTCTGGGTCGCTCACCTTGCGCTCGTCGCCGGCGGGGAAGAACTTGAGCGTGGGGAAGCTGTGCACCTTCACAGCCTCGATCTCGTTAGCGGTGGAGTCCATCTTGGCCACCACGATGCTGTCGCTGTCCTTGTACTTCTCGCCCAGCTTGTCCCAGATGGGCGCCAGCTGCTTGCAGTGCCCACACCAGGGGGCATCTGTCAGACAGGGGGGCAGGGCAGAAGAGGCGTGACCGCGTCACAATCAGAACTTCACACAGCTGCCGGACTGCTCTGCTCTCCGTAAAACATTCCTTCAACATCGGAAGTCAGGCAGCTGTGCTGCGGTTACCCAGCAGGGGTTTGTATATGAGGCCAGAAGTTGAATAACACCTGGAGCTGCAGAGTCCAGGGCAGCAGAACAGTAGGAAAGTCCAAGCTGGGCCTGAGCCTTGTACCACTGACACCCAGAAGCGATACTTGGGCCACCAGAGTGAGCACTTGCAAGGTCTACAGCCCAAAGGGCTGAAACCAACCACAGTCCTGCCTTTCCCACTCCTGAATTTCAGCAGCTTCAGGCTGATTCAGCACCAACCCTTCACACCCAGGAACGAGACAAACAGCCCGGCTCTGTTCTCCAGCAACCCGCTTCAAGGCCACGAGGAGAGCCCAGCAGCAGGTGCCTTTGCGTCAGACGGCGAAGGGTAGCCGATATTCCCAGAATAAGGCTGGCTGCTTGCCACTTGCTGCAGCAGAGAGCACTGACAGGTGTGGCCAAAGCCAGATGCCCCCACATCAACACCGGGGGGCAGGGCCGCACCCCAGGCCTGGACAAGCGCAGAAAGACCCAGTAATGCAGGGTGCCACTGACAGCTTGAGAAGCTCCCGTGTGGGGTACTAGAATCCTTAAGAAAGCTCTTGCAGTAACTTCAGACAACACACTGAAAAGTAAAAACCACTGCATATGTACAAAGGAACCTGGAGCCACAGGACAGTAGGAAAGCAAACGGTATTACTCACAGAATTCGATGAACACATTCTTGCTGGGATCAAAAGCAACTTCTTCGAAGTTCTTCCCAACCAGGACCTTGACAGGGCTCTTGTCCCAGTCCTCAGGGACGTCCTGGCTCATTAGATGAGGCTGCAATGGGTGACAAACTATTAGTCTCCACCACACTGAAGATGTCTGGCCGCTGCAGTGCGGTGGCCTGCGCAATAGTAAATTCAGTGTGGAAACTGGCTGCACTGGACACCTGAAGAGCTTTGAATTCTGCAGGACCACAGGGTCCGAGAGCTCCGCTCTGCCGGATATCGCGCCACCCCTACCTTCAGCTTGCCCTCCAAGAACCGCGTGCAGAAGGCGCTGATGTTGTCAGCTGTGATTTCGGAGCTCTCAGGCTTGTACTTGGTCATCTCGTCCTCCAGCGTGATGAGCCGGATAGCCGGGCACTCCTCCTTCTTCAGCCCGAAGAACTCCAGGATGCGCTGGTTGTCATCCAGATCACTGTCAATGAAGATAAAGAGGATCTGGAGAGGAAGAGAAAGCAGAGGCGGTCTTGTTTGAGAAACACTGTGCTAAGGGCAGCTCCTTCAGAACTCTGAAGATAAGGCTATGATTTCCTTTCAGCCTGTAGACCAGCTCCGAGTACCTCACCTTGCCCTTGAAGTCCCGAGCTGCCTTTTTGAAGTTGTCCATCTTGTTCTGGAAGTCTGAAGCTGTTTTAGGGACAAACAACAGGATGTGGGACTTGATCTCCCCTCCAAAGATCTTGGGGGCAGTCTGCAGGAATAAGAGGGAGAGGTTAAAACAAAGCATGAACTCCCAGAGCCTAAAAGCTGATTTTATTCCATCAGGCATTTCTCCTGGCATGGTCAGCGGCCAGAGGCAGGCAGCACGACATGCTCCAAGCTCCAGGTGTGCAGCAGGCTCACCTGCTCCGTGAACTCGATGACCATGGGCAGCTGGTTGGCCTTGATGAAGCTCAGGAGGCTCTCCTTGGTGACGTCGCCCTCGAAGGCATTGCGGCCCTCGTCGAACTGCAGGAACACAAGCGCAGGTGAATACAGCAGCTCTTCTTCACAGCCTGACAGAACTCACGATAAAGCAAACTCTCGATCTGAGAGCCGGATCTCGATGTGGGATGCAAGAAGAATTTGTCATTTAACTTGCAGCCTGGAAATGCTTCAAAACCCAACTAACCCAGGATCAGAGGAGAGGAAGTTACTGCTGAGTATCTATTACAGCTGCAGATTTTCTCCCAGAATGGCATCACTGAACACTAATGCACACCTCTGCAGCCCGCAGATCAGGAACGTCACAGCTGTGATCTCTCCCCAGGAGCTCCACAGTTTATAAATACACCCCACCACGGGGCGAGGGCTCTAAGGAATGAGAACAAAGGTGTCGATCAACGCTCCAGCACTGCCGACACAGAAGGCAAGAGGGAGGAAGGGCTGGCCAGGAGGCAGGAATGTGTCCAGAGGGCAGAGGAGCAGGGCAGCCAGAAGGTGACAAGCCTACAAACACTGCGGCCGCGGCAGGGCAGGGCCAGAGGTACAGGAGACCGGGGCCTCGGGTGCCAACCCTCCACCCTGACCCAGAAATATAAAGATGGGGGCAGGTGATCATCGATCGCCCTGCACCAGGAGGGCAGACGTAGCCGAGAGGAATCCCAGAGGCAGTGTGGCAGGAAGTCAAAGGTTCACAGCACCCTCTGTATGAGCGTTCGGCCAACTTGAACCCAGCCTTGCAGAGGTCTGCCCTGAGCCTAGAGGGGGTTTCAACTAACCACGATTAAACCTTAAACCTGGGAGATCCCTCAGACTGAAGTTAAAATGGCTGCATGCAACAGTCAGGCTGCAAACTGGTTACAAGCAGCGACTGGGGAACTCCAAAAAGGCAGCACAAAGGCAGAGCGGAGAACCAAGCCTGCGGTCTCGAGTCCACACCCGGCCTGCAAGAGGCCAGCCAGGCTAGCCAGCGGATTCGCAGAGGCCTTGCCCCAGACCTGCGGCTCAGAAGGGCAATGCTCTCATCACCCTGAGGCTCGGGGAGATGCTCGGTGTCCAGGGCTCTTGAGGGATGAGGAAACAGAAGCCGGCCTCCCTAAACCGGCCAGGGCATCGCAGACTCCAGCCCCGGATTAACGAGGTTCCCGTCTTGGCAGTTCTATTTGATCACCACCAGAGACTTATTATATAACAGCAGCCTTGATGTAGCTTCCGAATATCCCCCCCCGACCTATTCCGGGCAATCCTGGAATCTTGGATCGCTGTGATCTTCAGTCACAAGGCTGCCAACTGGAAGCTTCTAGAAGAAATGTTGCAGTTACGTAAATCAAACTGAGATGCCAGAAACCATCCAGCTCTGGCTGGCATTGTGACTCCAGAGCAATCTCGGACAGCCTCCAGGAGTCCTGCAGCTGCTCACCGCCTCTGACCAGAGAGGAGCCCGGAGAAGAACGCCTGAGCCCACAGTCACACACCTTGCAACACGCTGCCGTCGGAAACTGCCAACACAGCAGAGACGCAGCTCTGAACACCGATACCGCAGCACGCCAAGGACAAGCACCCTGCCTCCTCGCTCGCAGCCAGACCGCACTCCGGAACAAGGTCTAGCCGATGTAGGAGCAGACCGGCGGCACTTCGCTCGGACAGGAAGACAGCCTGCATAGAGCCCTCCGCAGCCTTCACCAATCTAGCAAGGAGGGCCATGCGATTTGCGTGGCTCACTGGGCCCTCACCTTGGAAGCTCGCCCTCGAAGGAAACCGAGCAGCCCAGTGTGCTCAGGTTACTGCCAAGTCAGTCCTCAAGGTCCAGACTTCGCAGCTCAGCTCAGGCAGGAATGACAGCGCAGAGCACCAGTGCCAGCAGGGTGCCCTCGCTAGGCTGGCCCGCTGACCAGAAGGGCACAGGAACTAGCACAGCGTGCCCTGGAGGACTGGAGCCCTAGCTAGTAGGGCACTGCCCCACCACTCCCACGTGGCGCTCAGAGCTCAGCGGGCAGCTCCCAGGGAGAGCGGGAGATCGGGCAGGAAAACCAGAACTGGATGTGCCCTTCTCATGAGTGAACACAAGAAAGCCAGAAACTTTGGTGTGAACCCGAGGAAGCTGTGCTGTGTACGAGGGTTAGTGCAAAGACTGAAAATCTCAAGTATTCATCCAACAAACTCAGCTGGATATTCAAAATGGGATTTCGGCACACTGCCACCCCACCTGGGGAAAGCAACATCCCCAGCAGGGAGGCCAGCCCTGGGGTCAACAGCGTTAACTGGAACACACAGCCACGCGTTTCAACAAGTCAGAACGAGCTGCAAACCGCCCCCTGCTGGAGACTGCTGCCCACAAACAGACCCTACCTGTCGGAGGGGAGAGACGGGCAGGACACCCACTCATAACGCCAAAATAAACTGGGATTTAACCCCGAATTCAAAAGATCCTGCAAGCCAGTGAGAGCGAGAGCTGACGGGCCCTGACCCCACCTCTCACCTTCTTAAACAGGACCACGCTGTCCTTGGACACCTCGAACTTGGCATAGAGGGCATCCGAGGAGGTGATGCCGAAAGGAATGTCATCCACAGCCTCTGCAGCCTTCAGGAATGTCTTGGCATCATCCGACTCAGCATCCTGGAAGAGAGGAAGGTCAAATTCCCAACTGGCTCATTTAAAATAAACACATTAAAGCAGCTCTGACACCAGAGGTGTTTCTGATTATTCAAATACTTCAACTGGAGTGTTTAAGGTGAACCTGCATTTTTTAAAGTGAAAGTAAACCTGCTTCTACCACTGAAGTGACCGATAGGGAGGATTTCATTTTCTGCTCTGCTGCTGGCTACTAACATGTCATACAGACCCAAGAGCAGAGTCGTGTCCTCCCAGAGAGTGGAGGAGGTGGCAGAAAGTTGCAGGTCCACAGCACTGCCCAGTGCAGCCCCTGCAGAGCCTGTCACGTCACACCTGAGCCTCCTGCTCACAAGTGAAGGGTGACTCCCCCCGAGCCCCGCCGGTTCCCCTCACCTTGAAGAAGCCGATGACCACGACCTCATTGTCCGCGATGAGCGTCTCGGCCTCTGTGACCTCGGTCAGGGAGGTGGCCGCAGGGCCAGTACGTTTCTTCAGCCAGGCCACGATGTCGTCAGCCTGCCTGCCAGCTGCACCGGGGGAGGGGGGGGGAGGAGGGGTTAAAGTACAGCACCGACGTGGACGGGCGAGTCAGACCTCACGGGGAGATATCCCCAGCCAGCACTGTTGGCCGTGGAACAGCAGGGAATCTGGAGACTTCGATCCATCTGCACAAGGGCCCTGCTTGCTCCTGCCATTATCTCCTTACAGCTGTTAACACAGTCTTTTGCACTGGATCCAAGTTCCGCCCTCGGGGCACAGAACTCCACGGCTCCGGCGCCGCAGCTCACATCAACACCAGGCTGGGACAGGAGCAGTCACGCCTGCTGGGAAACCAGCGGCCGGCGGGCAAGAACTGCCCGGTCTTGCCTGCGGTCAGGCGAACCCTCAGCCCAACTCGGGCTGGCTGGCTGGCTAGGTGGCTGGGTGCTGGAGGCACATTCTTCCCCACCCCCCCCAGGAGCAGCACGAGCACGTGGCACTGCATGCGTCTACGCTGGGCGGCCCAGACACAAACACCCGGGCCCCTGAAGGGCTGCCAGGCGTCCACAGCCCGGACTTGTGCAACACACTGGGGGAGACGCGCTGTGGTGAGGCAGCAAGAGCCCCCACCTGCATCCGAGCGCCTTGTTTTGTTCCTGGCCTGCCTTGCCCACAGCCTCCCCCCCTTCCCGGGAGAGAGAGGATAGCCAGGGGCACAGCAGGCTCATCTTCCGACTCAGGGCAAGCAGCTCCACACCAAGATCAAAACACCTTATTACTTTAGCCTCAATGTTATTTGCAAGCACCACAGCGACAGCCTACAAAAACAGCTTCAGAGCTCCAACCAGCCTCCCTGCTGCCGTTTGCATCATGTAGCAGCTGCCCTTAAGCACCCCAGCTCCTCTCTCCTCACTCTTACACCCCGAGAGCCCAGCACGAGCTCAGCTTAACCCGACTCCCCTGCAAGCTGCGAGGGCTCTTGACCCCACCGGGCTTGGAGCTGCCAGCCCTGCACAGGAACCAGGAGAACAGTCGCTCAGGGGTATGAGCACAAGGCCTCTCGCTGGGGCTTCTGGCCCAGGAACTGCAGCGGAACAGGAGAACTGCTCAACACGAGGCGGGAGGAAGTTAATACAGACTCCACTGCACTCTCACCAAAGCAGCCAAACAGGTGCTGCAGCAAACACCGCGCTCCGTACAGCGCTTCTAGTGTCAAATACGCAGACAGCTCGGCATCGCCACCCCGGCAGTCAGAGCAGGAAGTGCTGAGCCTGTCTGTCAGACGGGCCGAGATCTGCACGTGCAGGCCCGCCCTCCCCCGCCAGCTCGACGCGCACGAGGCAATCCGCCCGCCAGCCTCACCTGAGTACTCCTTAGGAGAGCTCTTGTCTCCCCCCTTGAAGAACTTGATCGTAGGGTAGCCCCGCACTCCGAATTCCTGCGCCAGCTCCGTCTCCTCTGTGGCATCCACTTTGGCCAGCCGGATGTCCGAGTCGGTGGCCTTGAGCATGCCCGCTGCCTTGGCGTACTCTGGTACCAGCGCCTTGCAGTGCCCACACCAGGGGGCATCTGGAAGAGAGAGACGGGTCAGGCAACATCGGGGGCGGAAGGGCATCATAGCCAGATGTTTGAGAACGGTTTCAGGGTTCAGTCCCCAGCACGTGACAGCCCAACGATTTCAGCCTTCACCAATTCAAACACCCAGCAGGATTTACTGAGCACATCCCTTCCCCCGTAGCGACTCAGCACTGCGATAACTTTCATAGAAGCAGCCCCTCAGTCACAATTAGTGGAAGCTGCACATTGTGACCCCTATAGGTAACCTCCCCCCTTATCCTGAACCCCAGTGATGCTGGGGTCACCCAGGTTCGTCAGACTGGGCTCCCGCAGCGCGAGACCATCGTGGAGACGGGAGTCTGGGGTACTTTTACCCTGCTGCACCCACAAACAGACTTCTTGCAGAAAACCCCAAAGCAGGCCTGAGGCAGATGAGCCCCACTAGAGCAGCTCTGCTGTTCACAAGCCCTTCCACCACGAGCTGCCCGAGACTTCTCCCACCCCTCAGCGTGCCGATGCATACTCCAGCACAGCCCCTACGGATGGCGAGGAAGAGGCCGCTGTGCTTCAGGAGAGCCCAGAGTGCCTCTCTTCCTCACTCTGACAGCACCGCCCAGCTGCTGCTGGAGGTTCAAGCGCAGACTGTCATACAGCCGGCACAACCTGTAGCCTTTGTACTGGCCGGGCTACAACAGGTGACTTTATAAAACCACGGGCTACCGCCTCACCTGACAGCCCCAGACTCTCACACTCCTGCCACGTTTGAGCTGACAGACAAAGCTGTACAATTCCTCTACATAATAAAGCAAAACAGACACTGAGCTGGTGAAAATAAATGCTTCAGCCACATTTAATACTGAAAGACTAGCTTCGTGAAACACATTTATCTCATGAGGGCACCAGTTAAATGTTCTCATGTACAAGCATATCATCCCTCAAAAGGCCCCTGTAGAGCCAGCGTGCAAAGTGAAGATGGGTTTTATGCAGAAACCCAGAAAGGTGGGCTTTTCTTGGACTTCTGCTGAGATTTGGGTTAAAGCTACTGGTCCAGGTCTCTCAAGTACACGTCAACCTACCAGGTCCACCCGCCCCCGAGAGACCTCCTCCCTCCGCTGATTGGACGAGCCAGACCGGGCCACTCGTGGACTGGACAGCCCGGCCGTCACTCAACCCCCCCCAAGTTCAACTCCATCCGCGAGCACCGTGGCTCGCACCCCCTGACCCCCGCAAAATGGAGCGGCACGGCGGGAGGAAGGGAGACCCGAGAAATTAGTTTTCTTTCAGCCGCGCAGTCGAAACCGAAAAAAAACTTTCCGTCTCGTCGAGCTCCCGGGTAGGAAACCGCAGAGCCGCAGGCGCGCAAAGCCGTCCGTGCGCACAGCGCAGTCCTCTCCAGGGCACATCCAGACGCGACATGCAAAGCGTCGCTCTCGGCTCATTAGCCGACAGTTCAAGTCAACGCGCTCCCTAACTGCGTCCTGCTGGACCGCTGCTCACGCCTCGCCCGGCCACGGCTGCGGGCCATTCGCGCACGGCCCACCCACGCTCACGCCTCGCCACGGCTGGGAGCCCACTGTAACGCCGGTAGCTCTCGGGGAGTCACGGGCCGGATTAGCGCCCGAGGTGACGGCTCCAACATAACCGCCAGACTTTCACAAGTTGAGAAAAGGAAGTTGATCCACGTCAGCGAACTCTGCTTTTGTTTTTTTGCGTGGATCACAGCTACATCGAGTACAAGCGACCCCGCACGGCCGCTAAGTACCGGGACCCACCACCGGCGCCCCCACCGAGCTCTCCTCCGGACACCGTGGGGTGGCCACTCGGGTCGCCCCCGTCCGTGGCGCTGCAGTAGCTTCATGTACGGGGGGGGGGTACCCCCCCGAGCTGAGCTCTCCCCTCTCTCGCTCCCCAGGCAGTCCGGGGGTACTCACAGAACTCCACCAGCATGTTGGGGTGCGCCTTCAGAGCCTCTTCGAAGTTCTCCTTCTTCAGCACCAGCACGTCGTCCTCCTCGGCGATGTGGGCTGTGCCGGCCGCGGCCAGCGCGCACAGCAGCAGCAGCAGCAGGCCGGGCATCCTGGCGTCCGTCTCGCAGGGCCGGCTGGGGATCACGCAGAGCGGCGGGTCCTGGGCCTGTGTGGGGGCTGGCTGGCGTGCGGGTGTGCAGCAGGGAAACCGTGCCGAGACGCGCCTGTGTTTGTGTCTGCCGCGACTAACGTGGCACTGAGCGCAGGAACCAGAGAGGCTGGGCGCAGCGCGCAGGCGCTTTTATCAGGCTGGATGCTGTTCGTGTTGAAATGTGACTGGACCGCAGGCGGCGCCACCTGGAAGTGAAACCCCGGCCGGGGCGGACCGAGCCGCTGTGGGTCGGGGTGGGGCGGGGCCGCTGCGGGCTCGCATGAGTGTGTTTATGCTGTTCGGCACGTACAAAGAGCCAACATTACTATTTCTCGGAGATGGTGGTGGGGGGAATAAATTATCGTAAAAATAAAGTAGAATGTCTCAGCGATAAAAGTATTGAACCAAAATGGCTGACGTATTGTTGGAGTATTTCATCCGGGTGTTTACGAAAGCAGACACTGACACCAGGCCCCAGGCTGAGCAAAGACAAAGTTAAACAGTAACTTTAACAATATTTGGCACAGACGAGGCATGAGTGCTGCGCGTAATAGGAGCACTGAAGGCATCTCGAGGGCCTAATTAATTAATACGGGATGCAAAGCACGTTAGAAATCTAAAGAATACTAAAAATGATTAATAACAGGGGAAGGAGTAAAGGTTTATTCCAGGTGAAAAGAGAATCCGAAGAAGGCTCCACAGCAGACTGCATGCTGACGCAGCTTCCTACTTGAACTTCATTTTTCATAACAGCCTACCAATTACACCAAGACCATGTTCACAGGGCTGTGTGCCTGTGTGTGTCAGTGCAGTGTGCAGTGTTGACAGGGTTGTGTCAGTGTAGTGTGTAGTGTTGGTAGGGTTGCGTGTCTGTGTGTGTCAGTGCAGTGTGCGCTGTTAACAGGGTTGTGTGTCAGTGCAGTGTGTAGTGTTAATAGGGTTGTGTGTCAGTGCAGTGTGCTGTGTTAACAGTGTTGTGTGTCAGTGTACTGTCAATAGGGTTGTGTGTCAGTGCAGGGTGTAGTGTTGACAGGGTTTTGTCAATGCAATGTGTAGTGTCAATAGGACTGCGTGTCTGTGTGTGTCAGTGCAGTGTGCTGTGGTAATGATTGTGTGTCTTTGTGTGTCAGTGCAGTGTGTAGTGTCAATAGGGTTGTGTGTTAGTGCAGTGTTAAGGTTGTGTGTCAGTGCAGTGTATAGTGTTGACAGCGTTTTGTCAATGTAATGTGTAGTGTCAATAGGGTTGCGTGTCTGTGTCAGTGCAGTGTGCTGTGTTATCAATTGTGTGTCTTTGTCAGTGCAGGTGTATAGTCTCAATAGGGTTGTGTGTTAGTGCACTGTGTTGTGTTAACAGCTGTGTGTCAGTGCAGTGTGTAGTGTTAATAGGGTTGTGTGTCTGTGTGTGTCAGTGCAGTGTGTAGTGTTAATAGGGTTGTGTGTCTTTTTGTGTCAGTGCAGTGTTTTGTTAACAGGGTTGTGTGTCAGTGCAGTGTGTAGTGTTAATAGGGTTGTGTGTCAGTGCAGTGTGTAGTGTTAACAGGGTAGGGTGTAGTGTTAACAGAGTTGCGTGTCAGTGCAGTGTTAACATGGTTGTTTGTGCGTGTCAGTGCAGTGTTAACAGGGTTGTGTGTCTGTGCATGTCAGTGTAGTGTGTAGTGTTAATAGGATTGTGTGTCAGTGCAGTGTGTAGAGTTACGGGCTGTGCAGCAGTGTGTGTCAGCTGGGGCCTGTGTGTTCAGGATGTGTACAGAGCGACTGTTCAGTCACTTGTGTAAACAGAACTTCCTGGGTGACACGTCAGCGTGGCCGAGGTCTCCTCTGGGGAAGCGGTCACAGGTGGGCCGCGCACCTGCGAGTCCGCTCCGCTCGGGACGGCCCCAGCGGGCTCCTGGCCGCTCCTCGGCTGCCCGGCGCAGAACTAGAGAACGTGGACGGCGGTGGGCGAAGTCCACAGCGCCATGGCCTCCCGCCCGCTGGCTGAGCCGGCAGTGGGCGTGTCTCCGCTCTGCCTGTCGCACAGGTACACCGACTCAGGCTGGGCTGAAGTCTCCACTCCCTCCGGGGAGCAGAGAGCTGCTGGGTTAGCCGAGCTGTCACCTCACACACACAACACACAACATTCGATCGAGCAGCTCTGGGGGTCACCAGGTTTCTGAGCGTTTCCCCAGCTCCGAACCACAGTGGGGACTCTCCCTGACTGTGTGGGCCTGGACATTTCCCTGCCTCAAGTCATGAGAAAGCAGGAGTGAGGATAACCCTTCGAACGAAGGTCCCTTTGTCCCTTTTGTAAAGGAATGGAGCCGTCTGTGCTGGACGGGTTCTCGACTCCTGTGTGGTGGGCAGTGGCGCCGCTCTGTGACTTGACTCGTGAGCCAGGACTGGACTGGCCACTGCCCCACGCAGAGACCGGCCTCCTGAACTAACGTGAAGGAAATGTAAAACAGCAGACAAAAACAACACAGCTCAGAGCTCCTGCGTGTTCAGGTGTGTTTGGACAGTCGGGCTCTTTGTGTAGCTGCTGTGTGTTTACCAGTGAGGAGGTGGTGTTGGTGTTTCAGCCTCTTCTTCAGAGTGACTGAAGACACGCTGAGAAAGGTCCCGCAACAGCCCCTCCCCCGCAACACACACACACACAACACACACACAAAAGCAGGATGTGTCACATTTCACGTGTGCCTGTGTGCCTGTTCAGGGGGTGTGTGAGTTGTGTCCCAGCCCAGGTTTAAAGGAAGTGTTGTTGAACTTCCTGATAGGACAGAGTCTGATTGGCCGGCTGGCGATGACTTGTCAGCACAGGACAGGCCTCCCGCCTGGCTGGGTTATCTGTGCCAGCGGCAGATAAGACTGGCACCTCTGTCTCCAGGAATTTCTGTCCTCCACCCTGTCCTCACTGGGGGTTGTTGCTGAAACCCAGCGAGTGGTTTGTCGCACTTTTCGTGTTTCAAGGCCCAGGCAGGTTGGCAGGCGTGTCTCTGGAGAGAGGATCCATCGGCCCGGCTGCCCCCTGTCCTTCTTCTCCGGGAGCTTGGCGCCACGCCCCTCAAGCCAGAGGAGCGGACATCCGCGCGCTATCCTCGCTCGGCTCCTTATCGACCGTCCACGACGATGTCACGGCGCTGGGAGAGGGAAGTGGGCAGGAATGGGGTTGCTATAGGAACACGGCCTCCTCCTCCCATCCCCAGCGCAGGCTGTCCTGGGAGCGGAGTGAGCAGTCAGGGGCGCAGGAGCTCAACTGCAGAGGCACTGAAGTAACCTGTGCTGACCGCGAGTTACTGGCGATTTGTGTTCGTTATTTAGCATTACAGTGGAATTTAAAATAGGCTCCGATAACACCCTCGCACACAAGACACACACCCGATTCCAGGCGAAGATTAGCTTCACACAAAAACAGCTTCAATGCAAATCATCTCCACTTTGCATGATGAGAATCACTCACAGGAATTGATAGCACAGGGAAACGATCTCCTCGGATTTGCCTAAAGGTTTATCATCAGTTAGTGGAAGGGAGAGGCCAGAAGCCGCTTAAAAAAAACAAAACAACTTGCTCCTCCAAAAGTGTGAACAAGCCCGGAAGGGGCTTCCTTCTGGTTTGCTGTTGGATGAGATCAGGCAGGAGGTACAGCTGCTGCAGAACCCCTCCCTCTCGACTGCTTTCTCCCTGATCTCTCCCCTCCTCAGAGACAGTGGCAGCAGGAAGCCGGAATCGGGGCCTGCTCTACTGCAGTGTGGTTCTGGACGGCCCCATACCCACTCCTGCCCCCCTGGGCCCGCCCGGCCCCCCCACCCCCCCGCGTGCTGGAAGGCGAGAGAGGTGTGCGGCCCGGCGGGTCGTCTGTGGCTGATTGATCTCAGGGTTTGTGAGAGAGTCGGAGCTTCAGCTTCAACACGCCTGGCAGCCCGGCCCACACCCCCACTGGCCTTCGCCTGCAGAAGTGGAAACTCCCTGCAGGAAGTGCGTTTCCTGTGCTCTCTGCTCCGAGGATAGTGCTGCTGAAATCCTGGAGCGCAGGACTCCTCACCGGGCCGACGGCTGGTGTTGTATTGCGGCCCTGTGCAGGCAGCGACGGCTGAGCTCATTTTCTAACCTGTTTGGAATCACTGTTCTCCAGTGCATAACAGAAACGTTGTGTTGCATCAGCATTGTTTCACACACAGAGGGGTTGATGGCAAGTGCTGTAAAGAGCAACAGGCCTCTTAAAATACTTCAGAGGCTTTTTTTTCATGACGCGACAGCTGTGATGTGTCTCTTCAACAATCCAAGCGAACGCGGCGCGCAGTCCGAGCGTGATGCCCCGCACGTCGGCTTTCTCAGGGCCTTTTGTCAGACACCTGCTGCCATCTTGTGGCTATTTAGGGAAACGCAGCGTCTTCAAAACAGAACAGCAACATCCTGATATCCAATAGCTATATCACTCTACAACTCACAACCAGCAGCACACTGCGTGAGCCTGGTCAGTACCTGGATGGGAGACCCCAGGGACAACTAAGGCTGCAGCTGGAAGAGGTGTTAGTAGGGCCAGCAGTTTGCGTGGGTCCTAATGCCCCAGTATAGTGATTGGGAAACTATACTGTAAAAAGGCACCGTCCTTTGGATGAGACGTAAAACCGAGGTCCTGACTATCTGTGGTCATTAACAATCCCAGAGCATTTCTCTAAAACAGTAGGGGTGTAACCCTGGTGTCCTGGCCATATTTCCCCCTGGCCTTTACCAGTCATGCCCTCCTAATAACCCCCATCTCTGAACTGGCTCCATCACTCTGCTCTCCTCCCCACTGAGAGCTGGTGTGTGGGGAGCGGACTGGCGCATCATCCAGGTGGGGCTGCACACTGGTGGTGTTTGAGGGGATCCCCATTACCTGTACAGCGCTTTGAGTGGAGTGTCCTGATAAAAAGTGCTATATAAGTGTAAGGAATATTATTATGATGATTATCCTTGTGGGAAAAGGATATCAATTTGTGGAAAAACTAATTTCCGCAGATTGGACAATAAATCTTGAATTGAACATTTTCACTTATCAAAGCACGCCCCCTGACTTACCAGCCACACCCCGACACACGGCTCCCCAGACCACCTAGCCCCCATGATGCACGATTCCCCATGCCACGCCCCTGCCTCACCAGTCACACTCCCCGAAGCCCAGCTCTCTGACCACGCCCCCCCGACACCAGCCTCACTCTGCCACAGGATCGCACTCCTCTGTAAAGGAAGTTCTGACCCTGGACTCCCGCAGTCCCCTGGCATATTCACTCCATACACACTCTTACCAGCTGAAACGGAACATGTTATCCTCACAGAAACACTCACCCTTCACCACTCAAAGACCGCACAGGACCCCCCTCCTCGCCACGTGCAGGACTCCCCCAGCCCTGAAGGAGCAGCACAGAGCCCGCGGTAGTGTCTCCAGTCTGAGCTCTTTATTGTTGACAGGTGGTCAAGTTCAGTCAACATTCAGAACTTTTGTCATAATCTCCTGGCATCACAGAGAAACAGCACACAAAAACAAAAATAACAAACCATTAAAAAAAAACTAAAATTATAAATCATTGTGTGGAAAACAAATGAGTATGTAAGAGGCAAAGAAAGTTACACAGCAAAGAGCCTGCACTTGATTGGTCCCTGTGCTCTCCTGTCCCCTGGCCCCAGCCTTCTTGCCAAGGCTGGGGACAGGGGCCTCTTCTGCCAGAGCTCGGCTCAGACGGTCTCGCAGGAATACTGCGAGGACGCAGCCCCTCAGGAAATTTAACACTGTTTCTCCCGACACACCGGGCAGCCCGGGAGCTCCTGCCCTGGCGCACGCACACACCCTTCGTCACTCCGCTCCAGCGGGGGGGGCACGGCCGCCTTCCCTCTCTCCCCCTGCCCGCCCACGGCCCCACCCGCGCACGCGGTCAGGACCGCAGTCTTCCTGCAGACACGGGCAGCAGCCGCCTCACTGTGAGGAGCCTCAAAGCCCAGGGCCCTGAACCGGGCTGATGTCTGACCCCTGCAGCTGGGAATAAGGCACAGGGACGGAGGAGAGCCTGCAAGAGAATCAGGACCTGCTCCCTCCCTGCAGGGGGCGCTTTGGCACGGTGCGGTCTCCTGCCCCGCTGCTGCCGAGCTGCTGTTCCTCCAGGCAGCCGTCTGTCACTCATTCGCACCAGGAGGGGCAGTAAACGCATCCAGCTCCACCACCAGCAGCTGGTGTGAGAAACAAGCTCCCCACGACCAGAGTGGATAGGGGTCTTCATATATTTAAGGAAAAACAGGGAATGTAACTGGAAAACAGAAGTCTAACGCCAGTGGGTGTTTCCAATCCGGCCCAGCGCAGTCTACCGGCACAGCGGGCTCGGCCACACCTGAGGTTAATTCGGGATGGAAACCAACAAGCAGACTGCGTCGTGGCCTGCCTCCCCTGCACTGGCAGGCAGCAGCACCACAGTGGGAGCAGAAGGCACTGACAACACCACAAGCTGCAGGAACACCCACGGCCACCAGGTGGAGCCAGACGGCACACTACAGAGCCTGCAGGACACCTGCGGTCCGCACCCGGAGACGGAGAGAGGTGCACAGCATGGGCAAGGCAAACCCCAGCGCAGGCAGGGGCCGCGTTCTCTCACCCGGGCTCTGCTGACTGCGCCCTGTTCTCCAGCAGCACCATCGTGCTCTCCGCTGCTCTTTTTTAAGGCAATCGGGGCCACACAAAATCAGGGCGAGGAGATGGAATCCAGCAGCCAGCCGAGTAAGTCCAGCGTGGACACGTACAGCTCCTCCGGGAATGCCCGCCGCCGAGGGCCGAGCCCGGAGCTCCCGCACGAGGGAGAGAGGGAGAGAGCACCGCTGTGAGACCCAGCTCGCACGAGGAAGGAAAGTGTGCGAGACTGCCACCCCGCCACTCACCCCCGGACGCCCCGACACCGCCCGAGCAGCTGTGTAAGGATCTTTAGCCCCCAGGTTTCTACAGCTTAAACATTTTCAGTTGTTTACTGTTACTTCTAGCCACGTTCCTACGGTTCAGTATAAGGCCATCAGGTCTTCGAACACAAACCCCCCCCACAGCGAGGAGCACAGGAGGCAGGAGAGGGGAGGGGGTAGTTTCTGTTGCTCAGGGCAGATCTCCCCCACTGAACACTTCACAGGGCAGATCTACACTAAACACTTCACAGGGCAGATCTCCCCCACTGAACACAAGGCAGATCCCCCCCACTGAACACTTCACAGGGCAGATCCCCCCCACTGAACACTTCACAGGGCAGATCCCCCCCACTGAACACTTCACAGGGCAGATCTCCCCCACTGAAAACAAGGCAGATCCCCACCACTGAACACTTCACAAGGCAGATCCCCCCCACTGAACACAAGGCAGATCCCCCCCACTGAACACAAGGCAGATCCCCCCCACTGAACACTTCACAGGGCAGATCCCCCCCACTGAACACAAGGCAGATCCCCCCCACTGAACACAAGGCAGATCCCCACCACTGAACACTTCACAAGGCAGATCTCCCCACTAAACACTTCACAGGGCAGATCTCCCCCACTGAACACAAGGCAGATCCCCCCCACTGAGCACTTCACAGGGCAGATCTCCCCCACTGAACACAAGGCAGATCTCCCCCACTGAACACTTCACAGGGCAGATCTCCCCCACTGAACACAAGGCAGATCCCCACCACTGAACACTTCACAGGGCAGATCTCCCCCACTGAACACTTCACAGGGCAGATCTCCCCCACTGAACACAAGGCAGATCTCGGTCAAAACAGTAGCAATTAGGAGGCGAAGGAAGAGATGGAGGGAGCAGGGAAGAGGACAGAGAATGAAGGGATGAGTTTATACAGAAAAGGAGAGAGAGGGATCAGAAACAATACCAATAACAGCCATGCCAAAATATTTTTTCTTTTTTTCCCATTTTTTTATATATAAACAAACCAAAAAACAAATTTGGGTTGTACACTTTTTTTGTTTCATATATATCTCTCTCAAGAAATCTCCGCCGAGTTGGTGCTCGGCTACAGCTTCTGGGGGAGACGGGGAGAGGGGGCTGGGCCGCCCGTCCGCACGGCACAGCGGGGCGAGGGGGGGTACAGCAGCTTCTCGGGACGAGGGGCGGGGGGAGGGAGGGGTGGCCGGACGGATCGAGCCCTGGTCTCCGTGCTGCTAAAAACCAGCAGAGGGGAGAGGTCAGAGGTCAGAGGTCGGGGAAAGGGAGCCTCGTGCCGCTGGAGGTGTGCAGCGCGGAGGACTGGGGGGGCAGACAGGGGACGAGGAAGAGGGGAGGAGGGGAGGGGTGGGGGGAGTGTTTGCGTGCCTCAGTCCTTCCAATCCTTCTTGATGTTGAGGTTCCACTCCCAGGACAGGTGGTCGTGCTTGTCATCGTCGGTGAAGCGCGATTTGATGTTGTAGGTGCCGCGCGCCAGCATGCCCTTGGGCGCCTCCTCCAGCGGCGTCAGGAACTCGTACTCGTCCGGCCGCGGCCCATAGCTGCCCACCATGTAGTCCGACTTGTCGACTGCGGGCGCAGAGGGAGACACTGCCTCAGTCCACTTCTCCCCCCACAGCCCCGCTCCCCAACTCTCTCTCTCCCCACAGCCCTGCTCCCCAACTCTCTCCCTCTCCCCACAGCCCTGCTCCCCAACTCTCTCCCTCTCCCCACAGCCCCGCTCCCCAACTCTCTCCCTCTCCCCACAGCCCCGCTCCCCAACTCTCTCTCCCCCCCCACAGCCCTGCTCCCCAACTCTCTCTCTCTCTCCCCACAGCCCCGCTCCCCAACTCTCTCCCTCTCCCCACAGCCCCGCTCCCCAACTCTCTCCCTCTCCCCACAGCCCCGCTCCCCAACTCTCTCCCTCTCCCCACAGCCCCGCTCCCCAACTCTCTCCCTCTCCCCACAGCCCCGCTCCCCAACTCTCTCCCTCTCCCCACAGCCCCGCTCCCCAACTCTCTCCCTCTCCCCACAGCCCCGCTCCCCAACTCTCTCCCTCTCCCCACAGCCCCGCTCCCCAACTCTCTCCCTCTCCCCACAGCCCCGCTCCCCAACTCTCTCTCCCCCCCACAGCCCTGCTCCCCAACTCTCTCTTAGTCCTGCCTGAGTGAATCCTTTCACATTTGTAAAGTGTCTTTTTTAGCAGTTCTGCTTCATGTCTTAGGGAAGCTCCTAGGGAAGATTCTTTTAAGAGAAAAGGCCTGAAATCCAGCGTCACTCTCAAATAATTCACATGCAAAAAGAGCCAAGCAGCTTCACACTGAATCCCCCCCCCGATCCAGACCCAAGGCCAGGCCCCCTGGGAAGAGTGGGTCCAGCCCCGACCCCCCCAGGCCCTGCGAGCCGCTGGCCCCACCTCTCGTTCCTCCCGGCTCCTGGGAAGGGGGCGTGTCCGATTACAGACAGGGGAAAAAGTGCTACAAACACAATGCAATGGGAAGCCTGTTTCCCGAGAATGGAAGAATGGCATTCCTGCTTCTTCCAGATTCCGCTTCAACAACAGGAAGAGCAGAGGCCACGGGGGCTCCCCCCCACGCCGGCCCAACAAGACGGAAAAGCCGGAAGAAAAACCCAGAACAGAGTGACGGAGGAGCTAAAGGAGGACCGGGAGAAGAAACTCACTCTTTACTCCTTTCCTGTAGGTCTGCTGGACGTACTTGAGTCCTGAGACAATCTCCTTGTTCACCTGCGGAGAAAGGGGAGACAGGCCGTCACTGATCACAGCCACACTTGCAGGAAGCCATCCGACTCCTGATCCACTCCAGGTTTTATCAGCTGCGGGGCTCAGTCCTGGAAGGACACAAGACCAGTCACAAACAGGAGGAGCCATTGGGCCTCTATAGCCCGTGTGAGAGGAAGCAGATGAACTTGCCCAGCTGGTTCTTGGAAGAAGCCAGAGTGTCAGCTCTGCTCTTAAGAGCAGCTCCTTCTAAACAAACACTGAAAGCATAAGACTGCCTCTCCCCTCGCGATCTTCCAGCTTTACTCAAACCGCAATACCAAGGAGGAAATACTCAGCAATCGGTATTATCTTAACAACTAGAACCTTCAGCTGAAAAAGCCTGAATGGACTGAACTGCTGGAAGAACCGCTGGCCTGGTCTTCACCACTGACCACAAGCTTCCACACAGCACTGCACAGCCAGGCTCCCGTGGCCGAGAGGGGTGTGTCTACCTGTCTGCGGGCTCGCTGTCACAGTGCAACCTCCCTGCCCGTCTCCCCAAAACCCTTCCAAAAACGCCCTCACGTGCGCAAACAGAGCAGAACCTCCAGCCCTGTGGGTCGAACAAGAAACAGGATTGTGGGACAGCACCGCTCGCTGGGCCGGGCTTAGAGGCTTACCTTGAAGCTGATCTTTATCCTATACTCCACTCCCTCCTTCAGCACAAAAGACTGCTTCTTAAAGCCCTCTAGATCTCCTGGCAGGAAGAGGGAAGGACAGCAAGTGAGCGGATAACCTCACACGTGTAACACAAGAACAACACAATTAATTTCCTGCCCTGCTGTTTTTACTTCTCAATGGTTCCAGAGCAACAGAACACCTGGGTCTGGGCCCACAGAGGGCGCTCTATCCACCCTCCTGGGGCATTACTTAGAACAGAACAGTACGAGGACACCCGACCCCAGCATCCAGAGTCCTCAACAGCCCCAACAGTCTTCAGGATCACGGGAAAACAAGTCCAAGTGCATTTCTTGACATAAAGGGGTGTGGGAGTCTGGATGAAGCTGGGTGAGTCCCGGCCCCCCAGGCTGTTAGCTCAGAGAGAGTGGAGAGGCCAGCCCGCTGGAGCGCGGCGATTCTGCAGGATGTCTTGCTCACCTGTCAGGTCAAGGGTCAGGGGCTGCGGGGCCGAGTCGCACACCAGGGTCAGCCGCGTCACCTGCACGTTGGGGGCGTTGGGGTCTGCAACGACAGCCACAGGTTACACACCCGCGCAATGGGGAGCCCACGGGCAGGGGCGCGGACAGGGCGAGACTGACCCAGAGGGACGGGCGCGGACCCCAGCAGCGCCTCCTTGTACTTGCGCAGGCTCTCATCGTCCTTGTCCAGCTCCTGGATCTCCTGCAGGCTCTTCTGCGCCGGCGGGCGGTAGTTCACCCCCCCCTCGCCCTCCTCGTTCTCCGCTGCGATCGCAGCCAGCTGCTCGGGGGTCGGCTCCTGCTCCGCCATCTTCTGCGGACAAGACACGCAGGCGTGAGTGCCCCCTAGGGGACAGGGCAGAGCGCACAGTGTCTGCAGGCCCTCCTACGCCAGACCTGCAGCCCAGCATGGTGAGGTCACCAGGGTGGGGCACAGGCAGAGGAGCGATGGTTTACAACTGAGTTGGCATCAGGAATTTAAGAAGCTAATGTAGAAATGTATTTTCAAACACTGCCCTGTCACAAATGTGTGCTACGCAAGACCGGAGAGGCCAAGACTGAAGCAATCTTAACGCTGCAGGCCAAGAACTGTGCCATTTTGACAATCTGTAGTCGCTATTCCTCCCACTCCCTATTTCTGTCAGGCAGCTTTGGGGTTCCAGTGTTGTTGCTTCTAAAACAGAGCGCAAATAAATAAGCTTCGCCCAGAGCAGGCCTGATCTGGCCCAATTCCATCTGGATACAGGATTAATTCTCCACCCCCGTGGCCCCCAGAGAGAACACAGCCTCCAGAACAACAGCACAGCCCCAGCCCCCAGCTCCCCTCCCTGTCGCTCCTGACAGAACAGAGTCCACTCTGCTGGCAGGCACCTCCACGCTGTCCTCAAAGCCATCTTTTATTCAAAAAAAGAGAACTCCGGTACAGCACAAGCTCACACACAAAAGCCAGAGACAGAGTGTTGACACTGAGATGGGGTGAAAGGTCACAGAAAGATGCGTGTGGACACCATGCTGGGGTGAAAGGTCACACAGAGAGACAGGCGTGTGGACACCATGCTGGGGTGAAAATTCAGAGAGGAAGAAGAACACACAAGTGTGAGAAGGAGGAAACGCAGGAGGAATCTTCTGCAGCCAGCCCACAGGGAGCTGGGACTCACACTGACATTTGTTCCTGATCTGTGGGGACCTCCCACTGAATTACTTGTTCTCTCCCTTACTCTTCATTTGTTACACTGGTTACCATTTATTACTTGCGTCATTTGGAAATAACACTCCAAACGGAGTGAGAATAAAACCAAACCGTGCAGGAAGATCCAATTTATATTTGACAGAAACTGACATGTATTTTCATCAGGAGCTGCAGTCTGTGTTGACAAACCTGGCCCCCTGCACACACACTGCCTCGTTGTACGTAAAACAGCCCCAGTCACATCACAGCACCGCATTAAACCGCCCATCAGACGTGGGAGGGCAGGGGAGAGGGGAGAGGGGACTCTCCAGCTGGAAGGGGGTGGGTAATTGCGTGCAGCTGTGGGCAGCTGTATCTTTAGATTTTAGATTTAGATCACTTTATTAGCCCTATACAATTCCTTGCATTAGGAATTTGTCTTTTCGCAGACCCCAGCTCGCTCTCCATGAGACACAGACACACAGACAAGATCAGGCAGGGGAAGGGGTGCGTGAGAGGCAGGGGGCCAGTGTTTCACTGGAACATGGCAGGTCTGCACCCCTTCAGTGTCCCACAGCACCACACTGCACAAAGACCCCCAACACCTCGAAACGAGCAAAAGCCATCACGTATCCTGAGCCTCCTCCATTTTGTGCCGAGTGTTGTGTTCAAGACGAGCACGTGCTCCTCATTTCAGCGCAGGAGTGCTCCAACACGACGTCACCCCACACCAGAGCCAGAGCACACCCCTGGACTGCCACCAGCCTGCGCCACTCCATCACACGAATTCTCCTAAAAGCCTCAGACTCTAAGAACAGGAACAAGGGATTCGTGTCAAGACGCCGCATGCCCCATCCCAACAGGGGGCGCTGTCGGGGCAACACTTTCCAAAGACAGGGGAGCTCCGTCTGCAAAGAACACGTTTCATTTTAATCTTATTCCCACTCCTACAGAGACAAACAAGTCGACTGGTTTATTACGGCAGCATGAAGGTTTTTATATGCGAGCTGCTAGTATTCTTACTGCTGATCTGGGTCACCAAAGCACTTCAACAGCACCGCATAACTCCTGTCGGCATAATGCAGCCTGTCCCAAAGCCAAGGAGAGAAGAGAAATAAACGCAGAGAGATGGAGAGCAGGGAGGAGGGGCAGAGCTGAGCCATCGGACGAGCTGCACTGTCCAGCAGTAACACCGGCAGCTGTGCACCAGCTGTGCTGGAGATGCTCTGGAAACCACAAGCTGGCACCCTGGGCTGCCACCTGTCCCACCGATCGCTGTTCGGGTCGAACATGGGAACATTCCTAAAGCCCAGGAGGGCCTCCGTCACATGCTACAGCCTTCCCATTTTCCTTAATCACCTCATGGAGACTACCTGCTTAACTGGGCACGTTTCACCTCTAAAGAGCAAAGAAGCAAAAGACAGGAAGGGAAAAGTGTAGATAACGAGAGACAGAGCAAGAGAGCAGCTTGCCCCAGGGACACACTGTGAACATTTCTCGGCTCTGTTAGAACTGGCTTCATTAACTGAAGACACAGTGACAGACCCGCAAGGCGGCAGGAGGCCGTATCGGGGTACAGCGAGAGATTCCGCCTCTGGCACAAGACCCACAGTGCCTCCCCTCCTCATGACCCCACAGAACCGCCCCGACGAGCTCAGGGACACAGGCCCAGCCCGGCCCAGAGGCCTCTGAGGGGACTGAAGGCACAGGCCTGTGCGCTTCAGCCCAGCTGGCACGTCTTCGCAGACAAGCATGTTAATTAAGGCAGGGAATCAGCAGAGCCCAGAGCTGCCATCGCAGACGAGGACGGGCACGAAGGAAGAGAGCTGCAGAGCTCCAGGCGCAGTTCTGCGCGACTCCTCCTGCCCGCCACACTGAAGAGGCAGCTGAGTCTGACAGCATCGAGTGGCTCCACTCACAGCACAGCTCCCCTCCTCCGTCTGTCCCACTCCTGTCTGTGACACCTTCCCTCCCACAGTGCCTCATCCACACAAACAGCCCTGCACTAGCACTAGCACAAATCTGTGAGAGGGCTTTCAAAAAGCACTATCGTCTGTGGTACGAAGGGGAGTAATTAAGCAGTCAAAGGTAAGAGGCTGGAAGAGAAGAGTGCGTGTGTGGAGGTAATTATGAGCTGCAACAGGCCGGCGGGGCTCCATGTCAGAACACCGCAGGGCCCTGGACTTTCATCCAGCCCGTTAACGATCAATTTACTAATTGTGAACGCTGGCAAAAGCCCATTGGTTTTTACAAGGGTTTCTTTCAGTGGCCATGTACACCAGCAGTGCTGGGGCACGTTACAGGGTCTGACGAAACAGTCTAGATATAAAGACTGTAAGAGAGACTGAAAAGGGGTTTGCATCTCTCAGACTGGCAGGGGCTGAGCTCCAGAGGTGGGGAGCAGGACGCCTGACAGCGTGCGCCCCAAGACCTGTACCTGTAAGAAGTTAATAATAAAAACAACCTAAAAAAGCCCTGCTTGGTGCACAAGGAGATGCTACATAACTACAGTTGCACACAACTCTTATCCCATTAGTTTGTCCCAAGCAGATGAGCGGCACCACAGACCAGCTGGAGATGAGTTTGCCACGTGGTGTGAACAGAACTGTTTGAAGGTGAATGTTTCTGAGACCAGAGACATGGCGACTGATTTCAGGAAGAACCCTCAGAACCTGCATCAGGAGACGATCTTCAGAGATGGCAGATACTCATAACTATTAAAAGGACTGTAAGTTAGTTTTGTGGCAAACACCGATTCTATTTCTCAAAAAGTGCAACAGCATCTAATTATCTTAAGGAATCTTGAACAGTTTGTTTGATTACAAATCAGACAAAGCAGGACAGGAGGATGTGAGCAGAGGAGCTCAGAAGGTAGGCAAGTTTGTGGGGAGACCCTGGGAGCCCCAGTGTCGGCCGTCACTGTCCCTCCCCTTGCATGCCCACTGGGTTGTCACACCTACAGGGCAACAGCAGGCCTGTCTCAGCCCCCGGTGGTGCGCTGTGGGCAGCAGCAGCCAGCCCCCCTGCCCCTGGGATACGCGCTCTCTGCCAGGAGAGAGCTCCGGCTCTCGTCGGTAACAAACGCGGAGCACGTCCCCCGCCGGACTCCCGCTCCCCGGCCCGATCGCCCAGAGCTACACACCCTCGGAGCCGAAGCCCCAAACCTCAGGGCGCTAACCCAGCCTGCCTGGAGCTCGCCCGCAGCTGTGCAGGATACCCCCCGGGGCCGAAGGGGGCGGTGCAGCTGCAGCCCTGGCCGCTGGACTGGGGAGACGGGCCTGCAGGCTCCGAGACCGAGACCCACCGGATCAGAACCGGAGAGGACGTGCCAGTACCGCTCTGCACCGCTCGATTACGCCGGTCCCTTCCTGGGTCGCCCCCGGCAGCGCGGTTTTATTCTGCCGACGGCCTGCGCAGCACGGGAAACCGCACCTCTGAAGACCGCGCTGCGCCACCGGTACGAGAGAGAGAGGGAGACCAAGGCCAGCCAGCTGAAGCTGCAAGAGCTCCAGAGGAACCGCAGTGTGATTGCGGAGCAACACTCGAACAGCCAGAAATAGCGCCGGCAGGGATTCTGAAAGACGGTAGAAAACAAGAGGGCGGCACAGCGCCATCCGGCCTCCCACGCGCCTCAGCGCTCTGCCCCGTGTCAGAGGAGAGACGAGCAGCGACGCTGTCACGCGCCCCCGCACCGAGCGCGCAGCCCTGGAATTAAGCAGCAGGGGTTCAGCTGCAGCAGCGCAGCCGTGTCACAGCCCACCAGCCTGACCGGGGCTCCTGCAGGGGAGCAGAGAGCACACTGGGGCAACCGGGGGTCAGGCTCTGGGAGCAGGTACCGAAATCCACTCCTGTCCCCCTGCTGCTCCTGCTCGCAGGTGAAGCTGGGACACCTGCCCAGGACCCCCTCACAGCAGGTGCCCACCCTGACACTCGGAGACAGCGGAGAGAGAGAAAGACCCAGGCTCCAGGGAGACCTGTGATGGACGCGATAAAGCTGAAGGTGCAAGTACACAGCAAGCAGAAAATTCATCAAGTAAAAAAAAAACTATTTTCAAGAATGGTTCAACTCTTCTTCCCTTTAGTTATGTAAACATGGAATTTAACTGGCAAACTCCCAGTCTAAATCCATCCCGTGGTGATGAACCCCCCAGCTGCAGCCCACCCCCGTCAGGCTGACCCCACAGCCCTTCGGGGATCAGGCAGGTCGTGCTACTGGGGCGCTCTGGGGTCCGCGGTCAGTACTGCTCAGGCATGGGTGCGTCCCTCACACTGACCACAACGTGGGGTCAAGAAGGCGGCCAGGGGGGACCCGAGTACCGGTCCTGCTCATCCCCTCGGGAATGAGAGGAGCAGGAGGGCTCGTTTCTTACTACAGAGAAGGGGCTTGTCCTGGGCAAAGCTGGGGTTCCCCCTGCAAGGGCACCCCATTTCCTCCAGTCCAAGACTCCGCGTGCCCAGTCTGGAAAAGCCTGGCTCAAACCAGCTGCATCCCGATCCGGGGAACTGCTCCACACCCGACGCCCGGAATCCTGCAGGAGACTGCTGGGGAAAAGCGCTCTGCGCTGCTGCAGGAGACTGCGCGCATTTCAACTCCAGCTCTGCTCTGGAGGGCCTCCGGTACGACCTGGGCAGTCAATTAAACAATTAACCTAATTAACCTATTTAACGAGCTGCATATAGGATTTTTTCCTGAGGTCTACTACAGTGGAGTACTGAAAGGAATGCTCTTTAGTGAAGTTCAGCTACTCCCTAAACCACCCCCGAGCCTGATTAGAAGTATTAATTGTGTTGTTAATTAAATAATTAGACCAGCAAAGGTACTGAACCCTGGGCACCTGCTTAACAGAAGTAAAATCAGTAAAAACCTAAAGGCTCACAGGTATCCCAGCGTGCAGGATTAATCACTGAGAGAAGCGATACAGGAAGTGAAAATCACAGCTCAGACGAGAGCGACCCAGGCCGGGCGATTCCAGCAGGGTTGTATTTAAAGAGGGACAAGCGAGCAGGTGTGCCGTTAGAGACAGTGCGGTCCGAGGACTGATGACAGCGGGGTTAAAGCGGCCTGGTGACGCCGCCCCGGCGCAGACAGATCCTAGAAGCGGCGCCTCCGGACCGACAGGAAGCGCTCAATCGGCAGGTCTTTCCGTTCAGGTTTTTTGTCTCCTCTTTAAAAAAAATAATACACGAGACCGTCCTGCTTTCTGATCCCTGACCCTGCGCTCAGACCCCAGCGCGACCGGGCGAGCGCAGCACCCAACAAAGACGAGAAGCGGCCGCTCCCCGTCCCGGGCCCTGCGCTCGCACCCCGGCACCTGGCACCCTTCCTCCTCCTCCTCCTCCTCGAGGCAGGAGCCCGCCGCTCCCCGGCCGGGACAGAACCGGGGGGCGCAGCCGGACAATGCGGCCGCTCCCAGCTCCCCGCTCCCGCCCCTTCACACCCCGGGCTCCCGGCAGGAGGCGAGAGCCAGGGCAGGAAAGACGCTCGTTAAAATGTCCGATTCCTCCCCGCCCGCCGCCCCCTGTCTCACGCCTCTCGGGAAACGGCCGCGCGGGCACCCCCGGAGCAGACAGCCGGGGTGCACCGCCCGCCCGCTCCCGGAGCACCAGCGCCTCTCTTCGGGCCCCCGGGGGCCACACGCTGCCGGCACCCGTCCTCGGCAGCCAGCGCCGGCGAGGGAGCAGACCGCCTCGCCAGCCGGGAGAGCGCCCCTGCCTACTAATGAGCTGCTGGGCACCGGCGCGCCCACACAGGAGGGGGGACCCCAGCGAGGCGCTAATTTGGGGAGTAAGGTGGGGGAGACCAGTCTTTCTCCCTCACAGCCGCTCACTGCTCGCTCTGCCGGTACCGTAGGACCCATAAAAACCGGAAAAACACGCCGCCGCCGCCGCCGCCGAGCGCAGATGGCGCCGCCAGACGAGGCGCAGGGGCTCCGGTCAGCATGAAGCAGCAGCCGGACAGAAACCGGCCGCGCCGCCCGCGGAGAGCACGGCACCGAGCGCCCGCTGCTCGTGCACGGCGGGGCCGGGCCGGGGCTTACCTTTATAGCACGGCGTTTACCGGACGGTCTGTGCGCCTCTCTGCTCCGCTCGGCCGGGCAAGAATGGCGATCTGGGAGCGGAGCCGCCCGCACGACACACTTCCGGGACGGGCGCCGCGCACGACGCGTGACGGACGGGCTACCGGGGGAGGGGCTACGGGACGGGGACGCGCGTCGCGCCCGCGGAGGCAATGGAGCGATCACGGGAACGCGGATTGGGAACTACAAAGAATCCTATAAAGTCTGCAGATGTTGCCTATTTAAAATGTTTCCGTGATGTTGCAATGATTTAACTGACTCCCTGCCATCGCGATGTTTAGCTTGTATTGAAAATGTTTTATGTGAGGAAGGCAACTGACACTCCAGCCTGAAGAAGGTTCCACGGCCAAAACGTTTTCTTTCTTCTCTTTTCACCAGAAATAAACCAATTACTTGTTCCTTTACAGCCTACGCATGCTGACGCAGCTCCCCACCTGAACTACGGCCAGTCCTGCACTCCCCACATGTCCTGCTGGGAGTTGTGAAATAGGACGGTTTGCAGTCACCCTGTGTGAAGCCAACAGCACTGACTCCCACGGTGTAAAAGAATGCAGACACACCTATCTCTTCACTGGAGATAGGTTAGCTCAGCAGTTTCCACCCCGAGTTACCTGATCCCAGATTCTGTGCAACAACCTTGTATTGCTGATGGGAGCCGTTTCCCCTCATGAGCTCCCTGGAGCTGCTGGCGATTATCAATCCCCCCAGACAAGTGCTGCCTGTTCGGACTCTGGTCTTTACCCCTCACACAAGGCAAGCAGGCACTGAACTTCCTGTGATTAAACTTAACGCTTTTCTCACTCACAGAGCAAAATATTTCCCCTCTCTTGCCAAATTAGCATCAGGGATAAATAGATGACGTGATTCTGTCAGACGGTCTTGGTTGGTCAAACTGTCTGTCCTTTCAAAGTGCAATGGAACGATCTTCCTCACATCTCTTATCTTCTGATGTTCCTTGTTAACTAACTGGGGTTTGTCATTCATGCAGCAAGATTCTTGCTGCCTAAAACACCCTGGGATGAATGCAGCTGAATGCAGCTGAATGCAAAAAAAAAAACAGTACAACTGAAGTGTTAAACATCAAATGCCAAGACAAGTTTCAGGTGTCATCACGTATTAAATACAAACACCACACCCTCCCTGGCAGACCGAGGGGGACAGCAGATCCACCTGCAGCATTCAGCACCCGTTGCACCAGGACAGCCTGTTGTACAGGCTGCAGGACCAGAGCAAGAGGGTCCCCATCCAGCTCGCAGGTGAAGTCCAAAACATTCCTCCTCTGCCACAGCACTGTTAACTGCACCATCAGGCACTGCTTTCAATCAACCAGCCTCAGGGCCAGGTGCCAGCAGCAGGCCTTCCTCCAGCGCACGCAGGAAGCACATCCAGCCCCGGCGTGAACCTTTAAAAGTGCACAAGAGCACCTCCTCCACAGCACTCAAACTAAACCATCTTCCCCCAACTGAAAACCATTCATCAGGTTTACAATATCCAAGAAATAGAGCTGGATGTAGAACTAAAGAAAAAAAACTATTGTAACCACAGTCACCAAACTGAAAATCTAGTCCATTTTGTCACACCTCCCTCAGGCTCCATTTACAGAGGCTGTAGCAGGCACCCCCCCAGAGTTGCCTACAAAACCCTGAAATCCTAACCAGCTGCCATTAAAAGCACAGATGCAGAGTAATAATAATAGCTTACACTTATATAGCGCTTTTCTGGACACTCCACCCAAAGCGCTTTACAGGTAATGGGGACTCCCCTCCACCACTGTGCAGCCCCACCTGGATGTAATTACCGTGCTTTTAAATAAGGGCCAATTGCTCAGCCTGAGAACGTTCCACTCTGGTTTGGACATACAAGGTTACATTCTTACACAATGTGAATACCAAGAGTCACAGCAGGTACTGAAACTACTCTACCTTTAAGGATTAACATGACATGTTGCACCAGCACATTTACATATCCACTCACACCACTTGGTTAAAAAAAAACTTTTAATATTCCAGAGCCATTGATTCACAAAGCCTACAGGATGCACAAGCCTTATTAACCTAAAAATAGTTACAGATAACCTTTAACAGCCCTGAGCCAGCCCAAGCCCAAAAAATGGGAGGCCAATGTGTTCAGTGACAATTGAATGTGTTCTACAACTTTCAAACATGAACATTGAGACGTGAACACTAGGATGGACAGGACAGGTGGTAAAAAAAAAACAGCATGACTCAATATGATCTAGACCTAAACCAGCCCGTCTTTACAAATCCAGTCTTTACAGTGTTCAGGGCGTGATGCTTCCTCCTCCACGGGGTCAGTGTGTGCATCGTGGGGGAGCAGGCTAACAGCACCATGTCCTCAGGAGAGCAGGTCCAACACCAGTGTGACGCAGTCACCCCGAGCTGAACACTTCAGTGGGGGGGAAAGTTCTCCATCACCTCTCCCAGCACAAATAAGCAGGCAGACTCGGGGAGTTTGGTTAATATTCTCTGCAGGTTTATTACAATGATCTGCAGGGCAGGAGAAGGGGGAAGTGGGCTTCAACAGCAACTTCAACACCCTCCCCAATCCCCCTTAACCCTACAGGTGCAGGCAACCATTGTTTTTTCCAAAAAAATAGTTCAGTACAAAACATGTTTCCATTGCATTTAAAAGGGAAAAACAAAAAGGACTTTACATGACTTTAAAACCTACTCCAAAAAAAAAACCCTAGAAGAAACCTCCCCTGTATATCAGACTAACCCCCCACCCTCCCCCGACGTGAGAAAAGCAGTCGAGTCGGAAGCACATCGATGAGGTTTTAGCTGGTGTCCATCTGAAAAAAGAAGAGCCCAGTTAGTTTCTCTCATTGAACACGTCCGGGATGCACCAGCTGAGGTACTGGTGTTGAAACACGGGGCACCCCTTACACACTCCCGCCATCACCCCACTCACCCTGGCGTTGTAGGCGTCCAGCTGTGCGTCCAGCTCCTCGGCAGATAGCTGCTGTTTGCTGTTGCTCCTGCCCCCCCTCCCCCGGCCCCTGCTGCCCCCGCCTCGCCCCCCCCGCCGGGGCAGTCCCCCGAAGCCCCCGCCGCTGCTGCTCCCGATGCGGCTCCGGTTCAGGGTCCCGCCGCCTCGGTTCAGTCTGGAGAGGAGAGAGGCATCCCGTTACTGACAGCATCCCGAAACCCCCACTACAGTCTACTGGAACCCAGTATCACTACGGATCTGCTGCGCTGGTCTCCACACTTACCCCTGCATGGGGGGCCTCCTCTGTGTGTCGATCTGAGACGTGACGAGCTGGATGTTCATGGGGCGACCTGCAAGGGAGAGGGTCACCATGAGTTCAACGAAACGGGGAAAAAAAAAAAAAAACGACAAGCAGGCGAAAATCCTAATTTCAAAATGAGGACAACAGGGGACAGACTCACCATCCAGTGGAACGCCATTATACTGCTTCATGGCCTTGAGCGCATCGGCCTTCCTCTCGAAGTGCACGTCCGCCGTGCCCAGGCTGCGACCCGACCGGTCATAATGCACCGCTGCCTTCTTCAGCGTGCCGAACTCCGCGAACAGCTCCTGGAACACAGGGCACCATCAGGTCTGTGCGCTCGCCAACGAGCCCAACCCACCCACCACACGAGAGGCGCGCAGGCTCAACTCCACCCTGCTACCCCATGGGCACAACAGCTGTAGGCTAATGATAGACACAGGAAAAGGCACCGATCTAGCTTCTCAAAAGCAAACCAAAAGGCTAGGAGCAGGTGTCTTAATCTGTATGCTAGCACTCTCACTGCAACAGGAACACCTGCCTCTGGAAATCACACCGAAGCCTGCGGGTGAGAGCCTGGACCCCCCCGTCATGGAAATGTGCTTCACCTTGGAAAAGGGTCACCTCAGCAACTGCAGGTTCTGAACCCAGCACAGTTCAATCACTGGCACAATAGGACCAGTGTAACTTCTGTGACCCCTTGAGGTTGGGGGGCTCTGAACAAACCCTCCAGGACCAGGACTGCACACCCCTGCCTCGGAGCTGTTGAGTGAAAGGGCTACAGTGCTGTGTTTCTCCTGAATGAGAGGCAAGACCCAGTTTAGGAACTGCAGTTATCCCAGAGCCACACGCAGCCACTACGCGAGCTACACGCAGTCCAAACCAGGACACCCCCGCGCAGAATCGGCACTCACCTGGATATCTGCATCCGAGACCCCGAAGTCCAGGTTGGAGACTAGGAGCTTGCCTCCGGTCTCCACGCCGGCGCCGCCGCCGCCCGCGCCGAAGCCACTGTCGAACAGGTCGTGCTGCCACTTGTCCGGGAGCTGCTTGGGCTGCAAGAGAGCAAACAGAACGCACCTGCTGACTTCCCAGTCGGCACGCTGCGCCAGGCCGCCAGGACCCCGCTCTCCGAGAGGAAGGCCAGCAGACACCCCACAGCTAACGCCGGCTCCAGAGAGGAACAGCAGCCAGAGGAACCCAGCCGCACCACCGTGGCCCACACCAGGAGGGGAGCCCGGTCAGGCAGCAATCCGGGCTGGTTCCGCCTGCCCCACCAGGAAAGCCCCCCAAGACCAGACAGGAGCACCAGCTGGCCGCAGACAACTTGCCTCCGGGAGCTGATCCAAATAAAAGTATCACTGTGAACCCCCCCCCAAAGGTCAAACACTAGGTGCACCCCCCAAAAGAGAAGCCACATAACCCCCCCCCCCCAACAGAGCCTTGTGGGTAAAATGAACATTCTGCTCAAGAAATGCATTCAATGCTGTTTAAAACCTAACGAGGCAGCTACACTAGACTCGGGAGCAATGGCTGAAACTGCGCTACCCTGGAGAAACGGGAAGGTTACAGTGCAGGTGCGCACTGATCACAGCTTTAAAAGGGAACAAGGCCGGAAAAGGCACCAGCACACCGGAGGTGCTCGCCGTCGGCTCAGCGCCGGGTCCTACCCCTTCACTGCCCCCTTGCCAATCCGACCTCCCGCCTCTGAAACCGAGTGTCCCGGTAACCCGCCCGCCGGGGGCAGGTCCCAGCCCGCCGCCGCCCCGGCCGAGGGTCCCTCAGACTCCAGCCGCAGGTGTTGAAAAGGGGGCCAATCCGTGCAGCGGCGCCTCTCCACCCCCCTCGCCGAGCCTGTCCTCCGCCTGCGGTCCTGAGGCCCGGAGAGTCCGCCGCCCCGCCGCAGGATCAAGTCCGTGGATCCCCCGCGATCGTGTTTCTGCAGAAAGGCGGCTCTCTAGTGGAACAGAGTCCCCGTGTGGAAGAGTCGCCGCAGGGCAGCTGCAGCTGCGGTCCGAGGCCTCGGAGCCCTGCCTGCAGAGAGCGTCCATTTTGTAGCTGCGCCATTTTGTCTTGATCAGCTAAGCGGAGACCCCCTTGCGGGTGCACGGCCACCGCAGTGTAGTCGGCGGCTAACTCCGGCCGATCAGTGTCCTTCCACAGCCTCCCCCGCCTCTGCCAGCGCTGCTCGGCGGGGGGCTGGAGCCCGGAGCTCCGGGGGGCCGCCTCCTGGCCGGACAGCCCGGCCGGGCGCACACAAAGCCGGCTCATTCATTCCGCAGCGCTCCGCTCCCTCCTCCGCCGCCGCCGGCCTCCCGTCCTCGCCGGCGGCTGCACCGCGTCTTCGTGGCCGTTAAAAATGGCGTTTTGCTCTTTCTAGACACTCGAACAAATTTAGACTTGAGCTCTCCGCTCCCGGGCGGCACAGCAGCCCGAAAAAAAAAAACCAAACATGTCTCCTGATAACGCCCGCTTTTCAACTAGGTTAAACACGAAAGGTTAAAGAGGTTGGGGGAGAAAGGAAAACATTAGGCATTTTAATTATTTTCTTCCTTAAAAAGGAAAGTGAATCGGGTAAATTGGACATCTAGCAATAAATATAGCCATTTTTGTTTCTCCAGAGACACTCCAGTGAGTAACAGCTCTATTAGCACGTTAGGATATTAAACGCACAAGCTCCGCAGACCCGGGCATTTTCGGGCGCCACGCTTTTCCATTTTTCCTCTTTCTCTCTCCCCATCTCTTTCTTTTCTCCTACCCTGCTGTACGGCGTGGGTCTGCTTCTGCCTCTGCTCAGGCTCTGTCGGCTCCGCACGGGGCCTGCTCCGCCGCGACCCCCAAAGCCGCCGCCGCCGCCTCCGCCACCGAGCCGGCCGGCCCCGGCGCCTCGGCCCCCGCCGGGCGCACCCCGGCCCCGGCCTCCCCTGCCGCCGCGGGCCCCGCCACCGCCCCGCTGCTGCCGGTTCTGTTTGATGATGTCGTCCAAGGACATATCCATCTTATCGACCATTTCGAGTCGCCGAACTAAGCCTATCAATAGAGACAAACGAACTCGCACGCACTATCCCTACTCTGCAACTCGCCCCCGCTGATACCCGAGCACGAAGTGGTGAGGAGAAAACACAATGGCCGCCTTTTAAGACGCTGCGGCTGGCCTCGGACACAGACGTCATGCAGGGCGGGGTTGACGCCTGCGCACTCAGTGGAATGGCTTAGCCTGCTGGGAGCTGTAGTTTTCGGAGTCTGTACTGTATGTGCTGTATTCCCTGTTAGAGACCGGCAGCGCTCCAGTCCATAACGGACATATTTAAAAAAAACAAGACAATATTAGCAGTGTTCACAGGTGGTTGCAATGCAATACAACACATACTTTGGACGAGATGTAAAACCGAGGTCCTGACTCTCTGTGGTCATTAAAAATCCAAGGGCATTTCTTGAAAAGAGTAAGGGTGTAACCCCGGCGTCCTGGCCAAATTTCCCATTGGCCCTTACCAATCATAGCCCCCTAATAATCCCCATCTGTGAATTCGCCTCATTACACTGTTCTCCTCCCCACTGAGAGCTGGTGTGTGGGGAGCGTTCTGGAGCACTATGGCTGCCGTCGCATCATCCAGGTGGGGCTGCACACTGGTGGTGGGGGAGGGGATCCCCATTACCTCTTAAGTGCTTTGAGTGGAGTGTCCAGAAAAGCACTATATTATTAATTATTATTATTATTATTAGTGCGAGAGAGGGCTGAGAGTGAGGGAGGCTGACAGAGACAGGACTGCTGCAGTGGAGGATACAATAATAAGGTACACTGGAATAATCCGCAAGCAGCAAATGAAGTTAAAAGAACACAGACATGACAATTACTCCAAACACAGCCATCAAACTCAGTACATTGACACAATTAAGTGACTGAGAGGCGTTTGACCCTATTCATGCTTAGGAGATGTGGAATATTTCGTCAGAGCGTCTCGGTCCCCCTGGCGCCCATCAGTATCTGCTCTAGGCAGAATGCTCTCTAGTCCGGAGAGCAACAAGCTGCAGATCACTCTGCTGGGGCACACAGCACACTCCTGCTGCTGCCTGCCACATTCCTCCGCAGTTCAGAAAATACAATATTGAGACTCCACAGTGGAAAACTCAGCCTGCTTCGTCCTCACTTTGAGCACGGGCATCATAACGGACTTATGTTTACTCAAAAACATCAATTAGGACTCTTTAAAATAAGTTGTTATATTTACTCAATTCTATCTCTTTTCAAATGTCCAACAAAAGCTCAGTATTTCATACATGTCGCTGTTTCACATGATAAGGATTTGTTTTGTAATCTGTGCTCTGTGGTGTGATCCCAAGAGCTGTATCTTCTCTTTGTGTCTTGTTCGCCTGTTGACCTGTGTTGTGATGTGTTGTGATGTGTGGCGATGTGTTGTCCTGTGTTGAGATGTGTTATGATGTGTGGTGATGTGTTGTCCTGTGTTGTGATATGTTGTCGAGTGTTGCTCTGTGTTGTGTGTGTTGTCCTGTGTTGTCCTGTGTTGTGATGTGTGGTGATACGGTGTCTTGTATTGTGTGTGTTGTGTGTGTGGTGATGTGGTGTCCTGTGTTGTGATGTGTGGTGATACGGTGTCTTGTATTGTGTGTGTTGTGTGTGTGGTGATGTGGTGTCCTGTGTTGTGATGTGTGTTCCTGTGTTGTGATGTGTGGTGATGCGGTGTGTTGTGTGTGTTGTGATGTATTGTGTGTGTGTTGTGTGTGGTGATGTGGCGTCCTGTGTTGTGATGTGTTGTGTGTATGTCGCTACAAAAGGGCACAAAGGCCAGTTAGACTGTAAGAACAGTAACAAGCTGTGGAGGAGCTGTGGAGGAGCCCATCTAGTGCGTCTGGTAGTTAATTGATCCAGTTTGTTTTTTTTTAAGAAACCAGGGCATCAGCTTGTTCCACACTCCCACCATCCCTTCGGGAAAGAAGAGGAGGTGGGAGAAGTCTGCGCATCACAGAGACCCACTACAGAGGCTTGTGGCAACGGCACAGGGTATCACAGGATGTGACTGACCATCAATCGGTGGGATTCACACCGTCTGCTGTCACAGTGAAGCCCAATCCCTCATCCAGGATCCCACCCATCCCGGCCCCTGCGCTCTGGCCAGCGGTGCTGCTGAAGCAAGGACCACTAGACTCAGGAACAGCTTCTATCCCACTGCAGTGTGCATCCTCAACAGCAGCTCACTGCAGGGCCTCAGACTCAATGCACTTATCTGCACTTTCTGCATGGTCTACCATGTTTTTTTCCACTACTACATATTTATTGTTCTCCATAACATATTTATTGTTCCTGTTGTTATTATTTATTATGTTTGTGATGTACTGCCTACATTGTGTGGTAGGTGTACATCTAGGTAGGTGGTGTTGTCTGTTGTACTGTGTATGTCCTGAATGACCACCACGAATATAAACTCCTCCACTACTACTACTCTACTAGCAGTGGCTGCTGGTCTCTGTTTTACTTCCAATTGGACTTCAAATTAGCTTCCACTCCTGCCGCTGTCTCGTGTTTCACTGTAAACGTCACGCCAGGCCGCCAGGCGGCGGTATTCCGACGACAAGCTTTTTAAATGTGGTCAAAGTCGCGTTAGACGATCGCAGAGTTGAGGATCAACGGAAAGAGTTGCGGTCTGTTCAGGCCTGATCAATTGAGAGGGGTTACGGGAGTCGTGCAGGTACTGTGCGGTGTTCAGTTTTTAACTATTCTCTCATTTGATATAGCTGCCTAGCGGACGCTTTTGCCTGAGATGATGTGCGTAACATAGTCAAGTCTGAACAGTGAAGTTTCTTGTGTTATTGGACAGTTAAGATACACTGTGTAGCAGACGGAGCGGTCTAAATAATAATGTGACGCCCCGACCAGTTCATCCGCTCGCAGGGACGGCAGTGGACGGGCGCTTCTGCACTAGGAGAGCGGGCTGAGGGGCTCCGTCGCCCCGGGGGTCGGAAAGGAGCTCAGGGCCGGAGCCAGGTCCCGCTTCGGTTCTCCGGGCAGTTTCTGCAACTGAGCTCGATCTCACTTTGACAGAAGCCAAACGGCCATTTCTTGAGACACGTGACAACAACATCGGTCAGACGTTTAGAGTAACGTCTGTTAATTAGTCATTAATGTTAGTGTTTCGTTATTGTGTCCGCAGGGCAGAGTTAACGCCGCGGTTTCTGATGAAGGGGTGAAGAGTGAGGCGTATTCACAGTATGTCCCGTTCACAAGCCGATGCTGAATTTAATATACTTTCTACAGGCGTAGGCTGCAGAGGAAATGCTTTAAAGTCTTTCATTGTAAACTCAGCTTTAAAATCCCTTCCTGTGCCAGGTCACATATATCCTAGCTACAGTACGTGCTGTCTAATTAGATTAACTGGGTAAGCTTTATTTTGTGCTGTTTAGCCTTTGTCACAGCGTCGTTCCTATCCTTCTGGTGAGGTGCTAGTCGTTAGCATGTGCTGAGATTTGAGCTCACAAGCGAGACCTGTGGATGGAGCTTTACAGTCGGCTGCCCCACCTGCACTGAAGCAGCAGGGAAACCGGAGACTTTCACTGCACAGCCTGCAGATCCACTACAGGTGTTAGGAGCTGCAGGCTCTCGTCTCTGGATCTTCCAGGGATAGATTGGCACAAAATTAATGTGATCTTGCCTTTCTGGTTCATGGGCAGTGCAGTTTGTAGCAGTGCAGCTCTTTAAAGCTCTGCTGTGTGAGGGAGCAGAGCAGCCCAGCTAACCTGCACAGTGCAGCTGCCTGTGGAGCCATCTGCTTCTGCAGCAGGACAGCTGTTGAGCTGTAGTGCCCACCCAGCTGTAGTGGTGCCTTGTGTCCTGCAGAGAGCACCATGGAGCGGGGGCTGAAGGTGAAGATAAAGCAGTGGAATGGCGTCGCCTCCTGGCTGTGGGTCGCCAATGACGAGAACTGTGGCATCTGCAGGATGTCCTTCAACGGCTGCTGCCCTGACTGTGAGTCCGGCCGGCGGGGAGGGGGGGTGTGTGCGAATTCAAGGCTCTGTAAGGGGAGGGGGATGGCCAGGACTGTGGAGCAGTGGATTGTGGGCCCACGTCCCGCGTTCGCGTCAAGCGCAGGGAAGTGTGCTTGAGCCTGAGCAGCAGGGGGCGCTCTGCTCACGACCGTCTCCGTCTGTTCCCAGGCAAGGTGCCCGGAGACGACTGCCCTCTGGTGTGGGGCCAGTGCTCCCACTGCTTCCACATGCACTGCATCCTCAAGTGGCTGAACTCCCAGCAGGTGCAGCAGCAGTGCCCCATGTGCCGCCAGGAGTGGAAGTTCAAGGAGTGAGGAGGGGCTGCCGGGCGGTCCCGGCCGCGACAGGACGTCTGCCCGGCGTGCTCTTTGCTTGCTCGAGTGACTGTTAACTGTGTAGTTTACCGCCTGCCAAGAAGGCCCAGACCTGGAAGAAAGCCTCCCCGTGTTGCTGACCTCTGTGCAGGAGGGTGGGGCAGTTCAGCCAGAGGCGTCCTGCAGCAGAGGGCAGAGAGGGAGACTCCACTGTGACTGGTCCCAGGCAATGTCCTGGTTTCACTGAGGGGGAAAAAAAACACTTGTATATTTTGTGATATGTTTTTTTTTTAATGTTTAGCATTGTGTATTTTTTTATTCGTCGCCTGCTCTCCTGGAACATCTGTTGAGCCCTGGGCGGCAGGCTCTGCAGCATTACAATAAACAGTGCAGTGAGATCAGTGTGTGTGCTGGGTGTGGTCCCTCCTCGCTCTGCACATGCTGCTCCGCTCCTGACCCCGTGACCCCGCAGGAGGAGGGGTGTCTGTGTGCAGGTGTGTGATCAGGTTTATCACTGACAGGAGTGGACTGAGGGTCGCAGTATCTCCTTTGGCTGCTGCTGTTCATCAGGAAAAGCAGGCGGTGGAACACAAGGAGTCCCCTTCCCCTCAGCAACAGGGAGAGGCGAGACAAGGAGCTGGAGGGAAAAGCCATGGGGTGAGAGTATGTCAGCTTGGGGGGCTACATCACACACGGGCCTCGCGGAAAGGACAGAGACCCTGGAACATCCTGTACGGGCCAGCTCCTGCGCACGACTGGACCTTCTGTTTCAGAGCCAGAGCAGGCTGGACAGTGACGCACCAGGGGAGACCAGGGATCTCAAACAAAGAACCCCTTCAAAAACTCAAACAGCTGCAGACGCAGACTGACTTCGCAGCTCAACAGGCCAGAACGATGATGATAATAATAATAATTGCTTACACTTATACATCGCTTTTCTGGACACTCCACTCAAAGCGCTTTACAGGTAATGGGGACTCCCCTCCACCACCACCACCAGTGTGCAGCCCCACCTGGATGATGCGATGGCAGCCATAGTGCGCCAGAACGCTCACCACACACCAGCTCTCAGTGGGGAGGAGAGCAGAGTGATGGAGCCAATTAAAAAAAAACAACACTTGTATATTTTGCAATATGTTTCGATGATGTGATATGATACAATCACTCGGCATGCACATGAGACCTGATGTACAGACTCGGACTTCGTGCAGCACCAAGTTCAGATAACAGAGGAAGAAAGGATATGGATGAGATGCGGCCCACCAGGCCCCCGCTCGTCCCTGCTAAGCCTGTTTAGTAGTTAATTGATCCTGGGATCTGATCCAGTCATTTCATGAAATAGACGAGTAACAGCCTCAACAGCACGGCTGGGTATCTTGATCCACTCTCACCTTTTCAAATGCTCTTCCACATGTTTTCCACTTGCCTCCTCTGGTCCGTGTTGCATCGTTGAAGTCTTGGGTAAAGGAAAGGTTCCTCTGGAGGAGCAGAAATAACTCAAGGGGAAAAGTTATTTAAGAGAAAGGGTTTAATTTGAAGTCTAAAAAAAGCCTTTTCATCTCTCGGACCACAGGAGAACAGAAATTGATTGACCTCAAGTCAACCTTTGATAGGTCTTCGTTTCCTTGTGGTCATAAAGGACAGGCTCTTTTCCTTTCAAACTCGGCTTACAGACAACTACTGTAACAAGACAAACTGACACCTGATTTTAATTTCACATATGTGCAGAGAAAACAAGACAAACATCTGAAAAAACAACCTATTTTTACTTCTGCTACTGCATTTATGATTTTATAAAAGCAACCTGATATGACTTCATTGATGTATGAATAAATTTCCAGTCCCTCACTGCTATTAACCCACTGCAGGAGGCTGCAGGGCGACTTCTTCAGCGCCTCTGGGGGTTTCAGTGCCTTCAACCTCTCAGTGGAGGATAGTACCTTAAGCCCCAGAATCTATCTGAATGCTCCCCTTTCTGGACGGAATCCAGACTGATTCCACAGCAGCAAGATCTTCTTATAACTTCGTGCCCAGACCTGTCCATCTTTATCTATCTGTCCCTGTACTCCCTGTACTGTGCTGTAGTGTCCAAACTGTGTCTGCTGTACTGTGCCTGTCCTGAGACATCGGTGTTCCAACAGTTCCAGTATACATGTGCATATGGCAATAAAGTCGTTTACTCTTTTGCTAACTGCTTCCTCCCGGTCTGGGTCACGGGGGAGCTGGAGTCTATCCCAGCATGCAAGGGGGGCAAGGCAGGATACAGCCTGGGCAGGATGCCAGTCCATCGCTGAGCACACAGACACCAGGACCGGTTTTCTCACAGGATAACTAATCTTCATTAGGCTTTTGAGTAAACCGACAGGAACATACAAACTCCACGCAGACAGCACACCAGGCCCCAGCGCTGTGAGGCAGCAGGGCTCACCACCGCGCCAACGAAACTGTACACAATATTCTCAATGGATATTGTAACTAACTTAACTTTTTGTTAAAATGTATTTTTTTAAAAATAAAGTGCTTGGGGGGCGAAAGCCTTTATGCAACTGCGAGGAACTTTTATGACTCAGAGTTTCTGATGGACTATAATTATTAAAATCGGATGTGTAGCACAAACTGCAGACCGTGAGAAACTATTACGGAGAAAAAAGTAAAAATACCCTCTTCACGCGCCCAGTCTCTGGAGCCGCCTGCAGCGCGGCGCATGCGTCACAGCCGCGCGGCGGCCGGAAGTTTGTGTTGTCTCCTAGCAACGCGAGGATGTCAGATAAACACAGGTTGTACCGCAGCGGATGGTCTCTTTCTTCTTATTTAAAATTGAATTTCTACAAAAACGTTTCGTGACAGACAAACGAAATCGTGTATTTTCGTCTGTATTGAAGACGTTATATTGCACATGTTTAATTTCTTCGGCGATCAGAGTTTATTGCTTGAGTTGTAGAGCTAACTGACTGTGGATCTAATTGATTTAACAAACTACACTAAACTAATATTAGCTCAAATAGGCCACCGAAATTATTCAGACATTAAGGACTTTTCGAAAACCTTTTAAAAAACAGGTAATAGGTTGTAATTAATTGAATGGTTAATTTACAATATTAATTGCATTTAATTGTAAAATTCTGTGTGAATGGAGTGGTTTCGTGAGTAAATTTAAAACCATGCTTGGATTGCACTTTTTTCAATAATTGTTATTTTGTTGTTCTCTGTCTGTGGGGGGTGTCGTTCAGCACTGACTCAGAAGAGCTGCTTTATGCGCAGGAGCAGGTGAGACCTCAAGCTCTCGGAAGACTTTATACAGTAAATCAGAGTCAGGAAACCTCTGTGTTTGCCGTGTTTGTAGGCTAACAGATGAGCTTCATCGCCTCTCCTTCTCTGAATTTATAACCAGCGCGTTCCCACTGAGAGCCAGATAAAGGTGTCTTTGGCAGGGAAGACATTGCGAGCGGAGCAGAAAGCAGACCGAACCCAACTCAGGGACAGATTTACTGGCCTGTCTTTGGACTGGTCTTTGTCTGCAGGGTTAAGATCTCTGCTATTGTCCACAGAGAGTTTGTCATGCTCACAGTATGGGTGACAGAACTGCTTGCAGCACCTCACCCTCTGAGCCCATACTAGAGCGTGCTGGTCTGTTGTGCACTGTGTGTTCTGGCCCTGGCTGGGCAATCAGCTCCTCTCTCTCGCCCTGCAGCCACAGATGGACAGCAAGGATGAGGGAGAGAGGGAGGGCAAGGGCCTCTCGACACTGGCTGAAGAAGAGCCTGCGCCCCTCGGCACCCCAGAGCAGACGGCGGATGACTCTGGGGTGACAGTGCTTGCTCCGGATGAGGTGGGCCAGTGGTGTGTGGGACCAGGGGGGACCAGTTAGTTAGTTTGTGTGTGCGGGCTTGTCGGTGAGATGGTGGCTCTGTTTCCTGCGCAGGGGGAAGTGGAGGAGCGGGTGGAGTCCCAGACAGGGCCAACGGAGCAGGAGGAGATGGACGCCGGACATGGTGAGACAGTTTCCCAGCAGCTGTTAGGGGGACACAAACACACAAGGCTCAGCCAGAAGAGTGCGCAGCACTTGACTGTCCTAATTCATATTCAGCATCTAGACTGGGGTTTTGGATGGCAAAGGTTGTAAGAAATGTGAAAGAGCTTCGTTTACAGATGTTTAAAGCAGACAGCACAGCTATTACAGCTGTTCTGAAGAAATCACATGGCTAAAACCATAAGCAGGATTGAAAAACAGAGGAGGCTTTGGACTTAATTGCTTGTTTTGTGGGCAGCAGCACACACAACTTTGCAGAGCTCGCCCTGTCACTGGGGTTGAGGCTGGGGGATGTTTTCCAGCCATGAGGACAGAGTGCCACCTGATGCTCTGTCAGCAGCAGCTGGGTGTAGAGGGGAGTGGGCCCAGCTGTCTGCAGAGCCTGTGGAATTCCTGCTGTGTGTTACTGGTGGATGGTGTCGTCCCTGCCAGGGGAGGGCATGTTGAAGATATCGCCAGTGGCACCAGACTCCGTCCTGCGTCTGTCTGTCCCGCTGTCAGACAGTGATGGTGAGGAGGCTGTGAGTGGGGGTAGTGAGGAGGAAGAGGAGGAGGAAGACGAGGAGGAAGAGGAAGAGCTGGTGGTGCTGGACCCAGAGCATGTCAGTCTCTTTTCTAATATTTTTTTTTCAACTGATTAATTGATTTTGTATTGATGAATTGATTTATTGATTCCATCCCCGGTTGGCCTGTGTCTGCAGCCCCTGATGAAGAGGTTTCAGTCGGCCCTGAAGTCCCACCTCTCCCGGCAGTTGGAGAAAATCTACCTGGATGTCCGGGAGAAGGTGAGCGACCTTCAGCCTGACAACAGAAGAACAGGGCTGACAGTGGCAGCTGCAGCTTAGGATTTCTTTTAGCCTTCTGTGGCAGAACCCCCGGCTTTGTCAAACAATGGAATCCGATGTGCAGCAAATACATGGAATGTCCCCCATGGGATATTTATTTTTATTTAAGATGGATTTCTTGCCCATATAGTTTCTGTTTTGCATATGCTGTGTAGACACCAGAAAATCACATAGACCAGGCTACAATGCAGAGGTGGGAGTGCGCTTTTGGATCAGTGACCTCTCTGTGTGCCCCGTGCCCAGCTGGCGATGGAGCGAGCCGAGGTCACGCAGAGGGAGAATCTGGGCGTGGAGCTCTACGGCGTGCAGCAGGAGCTGGCCCGGCTGCAGATGGCCCTGGAGAAGAGGCATGAGACCAACGCCCAGGCCGCGATGGAGAGACACTATGCAGAGGAGGAGCTGGAAAGAGTGCGCAGCCTGTACAGAAACATTCAGAGCACTGCTGACCAACACAGGACCAAGGGTGAGTGAGAGTGTGCTTAGTCTGTGCAGGATGGCCGCCTGGCATATAAGCCGAAAGGGAGAGCGTGAGACTGGCAGAGAGCCTCATGGCGTTGCCACACACTGCTCTCCTCAATGTTCCCCAGTTGCTCAGCTGCAGACAGAGGTGGAGAACCTGGCCTTGCGGCTGTTCTACATGCAGGGTGTGAATGCAGACTTGCGCTCGGACATCACCGTCATGAAGCACGCCACGCGCAAGGCCCGGGTCGAGAAGGTGCAAGCAGAGGGGCAGAAGAAGAAGCAGGTAGGCCTGTTACTTCCCACGTTCCCCACAGGCAAATGGACTTCACAAGATCGGATCCTGTGGGTACTAACAGAGATCTGAGTCAGTAGAAGTCTTACCCTGTAGGGAAATAAAAGGAGAGTAATCTTAATTTCAGCTAATGCTCTATTCCTCTCTCCTCATAAGGACCTGCTCGTGGATCGTCTGACCCAGCGTGTGCAGCAGCTGACAGAGCAGATTGCCCTGTATGAGGTTCAGATTGCCGCCCAAGCCCAGGAGACCAGGGCAGCCCAGGAGACAGTCTCTGAGGTCGGTACCCCAGCACACCTTCCTCGGTCTCTTACTCTCCTTGTCTTCACTTTTCTCCTCTCACCGACTCTTGACTCACTCATCTCATTCTCTCGCCATCTCAAACCACAGTCTCATCGGTCTGTCTTCCCCCCTGCTCCCTCAGGCTCAGATGGAGATGGACTCTCTGGCAGTGGAGAGGAAGCAGCTGCTGCAGCAGTGGAACAGCAGTCTGATTGGGATGAGGCGCCGTGATGAGGCCCACACTGCGATGCTAGAGGCTTTGCGGTAAATGGCACTGTGCTCTGCTCAGCAGCACTGCCCCACAGTGTAGTGTGCTGTAAGGCTTAACTACGCTCCTGTGTGCTGTTCCCTGTGCAGGCTCTCCCGTCACCAGGTACAGTCCCTGGATACGGAGATTGATGGCTATAAAAAGTCGATCACACACGAGGAGGAGCAGAATGAGGCGCTGACAGAGCTGCTGAACAGGGCCCAACAAGCTGGTGCAACCATGCGCAAGCTGGTCTCACACAACCTGGCGCAGCAGGAGGCGCTGAAGTCCCAGTACAGCACCTACACCCGCACCCTGCAGGAGACGGAGCAGGCGCTGAGCAGGGTCACCGCGGTGAGGCTGCAGTGCTCACAGACACATACCCCTGTCGGCTAGGCAACGATTGTAGTCTTTAGTCTTCAGTCTTTAGTAGATGGAGGAGGAGAATTCGTGGGAGGTACAGGAGAGCAGGAAAGAGGTTTTATAATGTGCCACAGCGGTAGAGAGCTACCCTCCACTGTGCTGGTGAAACAGGAAAGTGGAGCCTGTCGGCCCTCGTTGTCTGCTGCAAGTGGAGGTGGGAGCGGCACCGGGGGCTGATGCCGCGCTGTTGCTTCTCCCCAGGACTGCACGACGCGGCAGGGCGAGCTGAGCGCGCTCAGGAAGCAGATCGAAAAAGAGTCGACGGTTCGGCTGGGGCTGGAAGAAAAGATCATGGCCAAGATGCAGGAGCAGCTGACGCACGACAAAGCGGCCAAATACTCACGGCGACTGGCGGAGAAGCTGGCCGCAAACAAGAGGGAGACGGTGAGAAACAGCTTCTCTGTCCTGTGTCCACAATCGCTGGTACTGCAGTTCCAAGCTTGTACATCTCTAGCACTTACTGTAAAACTGCGTGCTCCCTATATTCTGAATTAGCAATATAATTGTTTATTTTGCTGTACATTCAAGAATTCTGTTGGCTTTATATCCCTTTAATCCCTTTTCTTAATTTTTTCTTGAAAGTTCAGTGCCCATCAGCTCATATCCATAGCAGACATACTGGACTCTTGTGTAGCTCTTTGCTGTGGGCCCAGTGCAGACCCCTGGGGCACTCCACTAACTCCTCCAGCTCAGAATTCCTGCAGCTTTCAGATTAGTATCGTTATGCAGAGCTTTATCGGGAGCTTTCTGAATATAAATTTCAAATTAATCTCTATAAATCTAAATAAATTACATATACTGTCTGGTTTCTGCCATTTGTGCTTTTTCTGCTGTTTCTAGTTTAAATAATCTAACAGGTGAAGTAAACAAGACTTGCCTTACCTATCCACCACAAGTGAAAACTACTGCATGTGACAGTGGCAATTCCTTACCCAGAGGCTGGGGGAGTGTGGAACAAGCTACCCAGTCGTGATGTTGAAGCCGATAGTGCAGCTTCTATCAAGGAAAGCTGGGAGAGATCCTTGGATCAATAATCTCCTACCTGCCACATGAACTCATTTGTAACCTTTGTCATGTACTGTTGTTTTCCCCGCTCTTGGACTTTGGTTTGGACACAGTCTGCTGTCCAGGAATGTCACACGGTCCGCAGTCTCCTCGCTCTTGTGTCCGCCGTGTGCATGATTCTGTGTGTGTGCTGCAGGAGGCCCAGCTCTCGCGGCTGGAGAACGAAATCGCCCAGGTGTCGCTGGAGGGCAGCGAGGTCTCGGTACGCCTGCGCGCGCTGGAGCAGACGCTGGCGGAGCTGGAGCGTGAGGCCGCCGGCCAGCACGAGCTGGTGTCCCGCAGCGAGGCCGAGATTGCGCGCCGCGTCACCCTCATCGAGCGCAAGCAGAGCACCATCAACCTCTACAACAAGAGGATCGAGCAGATCACTGCCAGCACTGGGGTCAGCACTGCACACACCCCGTCTCACTCTCATTCCTCACTTGTTTTTTTCTTGTTGTTTTCTTTTAAATTTGCTTTCTTCTTTCAAGAGCTTCTAGGATAATTATCAAGCTTACAATTTTTAATCTGACAAAACCGTTTTTACAAATATCCTGACTTTATTTATGTCTCTATGCACTTCCTAGGCGTGCCTGTGTTAGTGCTCCGTTAAAGAGCTTGTTGTTTGGTGCTTGTCAGATTAAAGAGATCCAAACCCAGAGAGATGTACTAGGGGCTTGACAAGCCAAAGCTGCCCCTGTCCTGTGTGTGACAGACTCTACCCTGTCAGTAAGTGGCATCTTGTGTGTACGAGCAGCACGAGGACCTTGGCCCGCTGGAGATCGAGGCGAGCACGCTCAGTAAGCAGCTGGAGGAGGTGGGGAGCCAGACGGCGGAGCTGCAGCAGTACTGGCTGCGCCAGGAGGGGGAGCTGGTGAGGCTCAGCCGGGAGCGACAGGCCCAGGCCACAGCGCTGCAGACCTTCCGCAGGCAGCTGACCATCCTGCAGCAGAGGAAAGTGCGCAAAGAGAGTACGTCCCCTCCCTGGCTCACGCACACGTGGACAGGCTGACCGCAGCCCTGCACCTGCGCTGAATATAGAGAGATTCCAGTGGTCATTGCGAATACACTCGGGGAACATTGTGTCCTACTCTCATCAAGCCAATTAGTGGTCAGTTTAAACCAGTTGTAACTCAGGTGGACTGAAGATCAGAAGACCTTTGTGGCTGTTGCAGATCCTGTCTGTCCTTGCAAAGGTTTGCCTTGCACTGTAATAAAAAGTCATACAGCTCAGTGAACTCACGAGAAAAGCATAGTAGAGCATCAAGAGGTATGAGAAGCTAAAATCTTGGGGGGACGAGTCAGGCTTCAGTCAGCCAGTAAATGCATGTTACAATCATGGGAAGCTCTTAAGAATCCATGCAGCTTTACCCTTGTGAACAGCAATGTCCCGTTGTTCCCATGTCTGAAACGTGGCTCTTGCAGGTGAGATCCATCAGGAGCGGCAGGAGCAGGGCGAGCTGGAGCGGCACATGAAGAGCCTGGCAGCCGACATGCTGAAGCTCAACACGCTGCTCAGCCAGAACAGCAGCATGAAGGAGGTGCTGCAGCAGGGGAACAGCCTCATGGAGACAGAGTTCCTGCACAAGCTTAAGGTCAGGTCAGACTGAGTGGTGCCATTTATACCCCACCCCTATCCCAAATACTGTCCACACAGCTCAGTACCGCTCCTCTATCACAGATACTGCCCACACAGCTCAGTACCGCACTGTCCACAAAGCTCAGTACCACTGCCTCTATTACAGGTACTGTCCACACAGCTCAGTACCACTGCCTCTATTACAGGTACTGTCCACACAGCTCAGTACCGGACTGTCCATAAAGCTCAGTATTACTGCCTCTATCACAGGTACTGTCCACACAGCTCAGTACCACTGCCTCTATCACAGATGCTGTCCACACTGTCCACAGGCAATAAGACTGCTAAATAGCCAAGCTGCAGTTCCTTCAGCAAATCACCCGTAATGGCTACATGGACAGTTTTCATTGTATTCGGCACACTGCACTACTTGGAATAATGTATTGCATACACCCTGGACACATCGCAGCTCTATTTATATTGAGCTCTGTCTGAGTTTATTTTATTAAATTTCTATTGCACTATTATGTATTATTATGTAATCTTATTTTGTAACTTTAATTTTGAGATTTTTACCCCCCTCCCCCAGTGAACTCACAGAAAAGACATTTCATTGCCAGCAGCTACTGCTGCACCCTGTATTGTTGTGCATTTGATAAATAGTTTGTTTGATTGATTGATTGATACAGCTCAGTACCGCACTGTCCACACAGCTCAGTGCTGCTGCAGCTATCACAGATACTGCCCACACAGCTCAGTACCACTGTCTCTATCACAGATACTGCCCACACAGCTCAGTACCACTGTCTCTATCACAGATACTGCCCACACAGCTCAGTACCACTGTCTCTATCACAGATACTGCCCACACAGCTCATTACCGCTGCCTCTGTAGCAGAGAGGAGTATTATGTGGGGAAGGAGTCTGTGAGTGACGGGAAGGTGATGTGAGTGATGAAGTCTGTGTTTGTCCTGCAGGACGCTGAGCGGCAGTCAGTCCAGATGCAGATGAAGCTGGAAAGAATACAGGAGGAGAAAGAGAGGCTGCTCAACAGTCTGGTGGAGGCAGAGTGAGTCAAAGCCCAAACAGCCATATCAAACCGATTTTAAACTGACTTAGGTCTACTTTTGACATGGCAGGCACTAGTGTTTGAAAAAAAGTGGATTCCTCTGAGAATGTGCCTTGGTCTACAGTAGCTTAACAGTCTCAGGGTGACACTGGAGTCAGACTAGTATCTGAGCTATATGTCAGTGTTGTCGTCATGATTTCATGATGCAAGGTGACGGGGAGTGCGATGACTGCGGTAACCAGTCTGTCTCCCAGGCGACAGATCATGCTGTGGGAGAAGAAGACACAGCTGGCCCGGGAAACACGGGAGGCAGTGGACTCAGAGGTGGGGCAGGGCGAGATCCGGACCATGAAGGCCGAAATACACCGCATGGAGGTCAGTCCCCTTCCTCGCAGTTCCAAACCCGCCCCTTTGTGTGAATTCACATAGTGCCCTCTGCCCCTCCTCCTGCCCCGCGTGTGCCAGCTCCCCCTGACCGCCTGACCGGCGCTGTCGTGCCAGGTGCGCTACGGGCAGCTGATGAAGCAGCAGGAGAGGCTGCTCCGGGAGATGGAGGCCGCGGTGTCCCGCCGGGAGACCACCGTGACGCGGGGCGAGGCTCAGGCGCGGGCCGACAGGAAGCAGCTGACCCGCAGCGACCTGCAGGGCGTGCTGCAGCGCCTGAGCAGGAAGATCCAGGACGCACAGAAGGTGAGCCAGACCTGGGCTGCACAGTGGCACAGACAGGCTTACCAGCACTCTGACACACTCGCTGCAACCTCTGCCCATGGAGTATCGTCACTTCCTCTGTATTCCGCATATGTACAGGCACCATATTCACATGAGAGGATGTGTTGTCTGTTGGAAGGTGTGGTTCTCTAAGCTATGATGGCCTGTGTGTGCTTGTAGGAAGCAGAGAAGTGTGACAGCGTGATCAGCGAGCTGCAGGACACACAGAAAACCCTGGGTGCCAGCCTGGAGGATAAACAGCAGCACCTGGCTGAGCTGCAGGCTGCTGGCGACATCCTCTCCGCTGACCTGCAGGGCCGGCTGGACACGAAGGACAGGGTCAGTGCACTGCCCATCATGTCATTTCCAGCAGTTTAGTCTTGGCTTATTAAATCATTGCAGGTAATATTGCTCCAATGACTATGCGGTAATAACATTAATTTATTAGGTAATGGCAAGAAGTAGGTTTGCAGTTTTTTTTATTTGACCCTTAGTGATGTGGAAAATGTGGAGATACCCCCCCCCCCCACCTCACTGCAATAAAGGCCACCCTGTGTCCCAGCTGGGAGCTCTAACTTAAGACTTGAATTAAAACATGCAGTCTGTGTCAGTCTGGGGACGTAGTTGCCCAGATCCGCAGACTCACCCTCCGCCGGTGTGCTATCTCTGACCCTCCAGAACCTGGCCCAGATCGTGAGCCTGCAGGGCCGGGCCAAGCAGCTGCAGGCGGTGCGCGAGGGCCGGTACAGCGCCGTGGCGCGGAGCGGGTCAGCGCTGGACACCGAGATGCAGAGGCAGGAGGACCGGCTGCACACCATCAGCACCATCCTGCACCGCGTCTGCCAGGAGTACCCCCAGCACCAGGGGGCGCTGCGCCGGGTCTCGCTGGCCCTGGCCGCCAGGCTGCAGCCCCACCAGGACAGTGCCTGAGGCCTCTCTGGCCCCTCAGTACCGGCAGACTCCAGGGCGTCTAACCGGACTATTGATCGGACGTGGCAGAACTCTTTGAAGAAAAATCCCCAGCCATTTTCGAACAATTGCAAAAGACATAATTAAGTAAATCAGTTTCCAATTAAAAAGACGAGGGCTCAGATGGAATAAGAACGTCAGACAATCAGTTCTTTAGGACAGCAGTGGGCAAACTCTGCCACTCCAGTTGAATTCCATCACGGGATTTCAGGCCAGCCACTGGAGCTCAATTCCTTAACCGGCTGGGCGCTGAAGGACCTGGACACACCTGAGCATTAGCAGAAGTGGATCAGAAGTGCCTAATGTATGAGATCAGAGACAAGGGCCTCTGCTGTACATTAATGTCATCACTCCAGAAACAAGTAAATTGTAATAAACTGTGAATTTATGATTATTCTGCACACTACATGAATAAAAGGCCTCAATAAATATCCAAGACACTTGTTGTGTTTTCCTGCCTTAGTTTTCCTGACAGAGAATACAGGCGCTTGCGAGACTTCCTGAGGAGCTCAGTGAAGTTGCGACCCCCACAGGCAGCACAAACAATGAAACCCACCTCATTCGTTAGTGCTGCGTTGGTGCCGGTTTGTGCCGTTGAAAGTAGCGTTTGTGCTGCTTTCGTTCCCGAGATACAGCGCCTTGATTTTCCGGTGATCACGTGATCATAGACGGTGACTTTGACCTCCAGTGACCCCGTCTGCCGAGTTCAATCATCTTCGATGCGTTTGTGTGACCAGGAAAATTTAATTTGTCTCCAATATCATACCCGAATCAGAGGAGTTGCGGGTGTGGCCTTGAAAAGCGAACAATCGTATGTTCTTACAAAGTGGCTTTAACGAACACGTCTTAATACCTCGTAGCGGTGTCCTTTTTTATAAATCCGAAGAAGTAAAAGGTTTCGCATTGTCTCCTTCTTAAATAAACATAGGCATCAAGGGACATGTGAAGATTTCACCTGTCTGTCGAGCCACGTATTTTTAAAGACTTGAATTTGCAACTTTCCGAACCACTGTTGCTTTTTTTTGTTCAAAGCACATTCGCCAAAGTGAAAAGGAACCAGGACTTCAGGACGTTTTTTTTAAAGGGGCATTATGTACAAAGTTTACACAGTTCATAACACATCCGAGAAACAAGTCTACCATCTCACACATGCAGACCGCGGCAATATTCGTAACCAAACAATGTGTAAAACTTTTAACAATGTCAGAATAACAATGAACAATACAGAGCTTTAATCCAGTAAATTTCCTTGGTCTCTCAAGTGTGGTAACAGCGTAACACACCAGATGATACAATTTCATACCAACTCTGTACTTCTTAAATATACTCTGTTGTGTGAGGGTATAACTAAATAAAGCTCACAAAATTCATTGTATCCTGTTCTATGCTCTGTGAAGGCAGAGCTTAATCTATTGTCAAATGGTTAACTCTGCTACATTTACTACAATAGTGGAATCACCAGTTTCGTGCCTGCTGCTTCTGGGACATGACACAAACAATGTAAACCGTGCTAACATTCCCAAAGATGCTCAGAACTTCAAAGAGGCAGGTACTTCAATGTACATTATAAACCCCTCTCCCCCTCTACAGGTAATGGAACAATAGAAAGGCAACAGCTCCTTAATACGTTAAGAATTAACAATCAAAAATATACACAAATATGTAGTGCAGTCAATGGAATTGAAACCCTCAAGGTTTAAAAAAAAACAACTGAGTAGTTTAAATCCCCAGAAAGAAATAAGGATGAATGCAAAACACTGCAAATTGCTTAGAAGTGAAATATCAAACAACAAGTCGTGGCGAGCTCTACACTACTCTTTTGTTAGCTTCGTGACGTCACCCTTTAATTTTAGCGTTCATTTGATGGCTGAATCCCATGGCCCGGGTATTATGGAAAGTGTTGAAACAAAGTATAGAGAAGTCCGATCAACACACAAAAATGTAACAAAAACTATAATTTCACCAAACCGGGCTTTAACTGTACTTCTTCCCAATTTTCACTTGATTATAATAATATCCTTTCAGTTACATATCGCTCCTCTGGAAACCCCGGTGAAAGCCCTCTACAGGTAATGGGGACTTCCCTCCGCCGCGTAAATGAAAATAACTTTTTTTACATTGTTACGGATTGCAGTTTAAGTGCACATCAAAACGTTTCTATGAGGGCGCCTTTGCCAAGAAAAACACGGTCTCTCTCCTATAGTTGAAAAGCTATTTTGGTCCCAACGGGCTCCCGTAGTCCGTAAAACAATGTACCTAAATGTAGCGGTGTGTTAATTAAACGTGTTCGAATTGCCGAACCAGCTCCGCTCGTGTCCAGTGCCCGTGTGAGGAGCTGACCTGTGGGCGTGGCGCGACTGCAGCTCTGTGCTCTGCATGAAGGGGGCGCAGGCGAGCCCGCCAGCCCTGCAGCACCCTGTCCGCTCAGTGGCCTCGGCGTCCAGCCGCCGTGTTTGCGCCTTGGGGGGTTATTGTGCACGATTGAGCGGCTCGGAGACGAGCAGCGCCTGAGGCAGACCTGCCTGTGCGGATCCGCTGGACACCGGGAGCTGTGAACTGTCGATCATAGGTGCTGATTGCGTGTTCACGCAACAGGTACCGAAGAGTTTACAGCGCTTTAAACTTAGAGAATGACTTCATAGCTAAATCGCAAAGTTACCCTGTTTGCTGTGTTCCAAACAATTGCTTTACTTACTATGTTATACCTATTTTTTTTAAATCCTTCGCCGGGTTATTTTTGCAGTGCACGGGGAACAGGAAGTAACTCAGTAACTCAGAAACAGAAGTAGAGAGTTTGTCTTAGAACGGAAGAGACACTTTAGTGTCACTGTAGTGAAGACATTGTAGCGAGCGTGTAGTTCAGTCGCATCATTTCTGAGGCGTAATACATTAAAAACGGCTTGTTGCTGTTTTATAGCAACATAACGAGGTTTGTTAACTATCGGCTCCGGCTCGCATCTTCTCGAGTTAAAACTAGGACCTTTCCGAGACCCGCAGAGCCCACGGGGCGCACACTCAGGCCGGTGTGGTATCGGACTCGGGGTTCAGCACCCTGGAGACCCGTGTCCCCCCCGGCAGCAGGGGAATCACTGGGCCACAGCGCTGCGCGGCTCTGTGGTCCCGCATGTTTTACTGTGCAGTTGGCAACCGAGGTTCTGGGACTTCCTGCCTGAGTCATTGGCCCAGTCCAGTAACTGAGGCCAGAGAGGCCCTGGAACGGCTTCACTGGAGGGGTCAGTTCAGTTCAGTTCATTATCACATGCACAAGTGCAATGAAATGCTGCTTATTTGCATGTTTGCTCCAGTACACAGACATTAAAGGAATCACCAAAAACCTAAACACAGAACAGCAGCAGCAGCAACAACAACAGGTTAAATAACATACAACTTAAAACACATGAGTGTGAGTCAGTGGTAGGAGTAGAGTTCAGTCATCTGACAGCTTGTGGGAAGAAACTCTCTCTGAGTCTGCAGGTTCGTGCCTTCATGCTCCTATAACGCTGACCTGAGGGCAGGGGGAGAACAGTGAGGAACCAGGATGACGGGTGTCCTTAGCAATGATCCCTGCCTTCCTGAGACGGGGAGATGTAAGAACTGAGTGGGTCCCTCAGTGAGGAGCTGCCTGGCTGACTGACCCACTTGGTCGTTGCTGAGCTGCTCAGTTGGATGTCTCACCTGTTGCTCTGTCTCCCCGCTCAGCTGGACTCTTTCGGGGACACCGGCTCCGTGCTGCAGCTCCAGCCCGTCCAGGGGTCTCTCCTGGGGGCCATGCCTGTGTGTGAGCGGTGGGGTCGGGGACCCCCGGAGGAAGGGGGTCCCCGTGCGCCCGGCCGTTCTGCCGTGTCCCCCCTGAGGTTAGGGGCCGCGGGCCTGGCGGTGCTGGCGTGTGCTGCGCTCCTGTACCAGGGGTCCTTACAGGGACACACGCCGGCCACGCGTGGGCTGGCCACGCTGCTGCCTGCGCAGGGCCCGGGCTCGAGGGGCGCCACCAGGACCAGCTTGCCCCGGGACAGGGGTGTGGACACGAGCCTGCAGTGCGGGGCGCCCCCAGACGGCCGGTTCGACTGCGCCCCAGATCGGGCGCTCGGCCGGCGGGAGTGCGAGGCGCGGGGTTGCTGCTACGCCCCCCTGGCGCAGAGCCGCTCGGCGGGGCCACCCTGGTGCTTCTTCCCTCCCTCCTACCCCGGATACAAGATGGGGCCCCTGACCCCTACAGAGAGGGGCCAGACTGCCACGCTGAGCCGCGCCGCCCCCTCATTCCTGCCCCGAGACATCAGCACCCTGAGGCTGGAGGTCGTGCTGGAGTCCCCGGGCTGCCTGCACCTGACGGTGAGTGGCCTCTCTGGGCAGCCTGCGTCTCTTGCTCAGCGCCTGCGCTGTGTGCTTGTGGTTCATCTGAAACTTCACTGTAGTGCAGACTGACTGCTCTTCCAGCCCAGTCAGCTCCCAGCGGGGGGGGGGCTGTAGTGAGCTGGGGGGTGGGTGTGTCTGGGGGGCTGTAGTGAGCCGAAGGGGCGTGTCTGGGGGCTGTAGTGAGCCGGAGGGGCGTGTCTGGGGGGTTGTAATGAGCCGGAGGGGCGTGTCTAGGGGGGGGGGTCTGTAGTGAGCCGAAGGGGCGTGTCTGGGGGGGGGGGGGCTGTAGTGAGCCGAAGGGGCGTGTCTGGGGGGGGCTGTAGTGAGCCGAAGGGCGTGTCTGGGGGGGGGCTGTAGTGAGCCGAAGGGGCGTGTCTGGGGGGGCTGTAGTGAGCCGAAGGGGCGTGTCTGGGGGGGCTGTAGTGAGCCGAAGGGGCGTGTCTGGGGGGGCTGTAGTGAGCCGAAGGGGCGTGTCTCGGGGGGGGGGGGGGCTGTAGTGAGCCGAAGGGGCGTGTCTAGGGGGGGCTGTAGTGAGCGAGAGGGGCGTGTCTAGGGGGGCTGTAGTGAGCGGGAGGGGCGTGTCTGGGGGGGCTGTAGTGAGCGGGGGGGGCTGTAGTGAGCGGGAGGGGCGTGTCTAGGGGGGGCTGTAGTCAGCGGGAGGGGCGTGTCTAGGGGGGGCTGTAGTGAGCGGGAGGGGCGTGTCTAGGGGGGCTGTAGTGAGCGGGAGGGGCGTGTCTAGGGGGGCTGTAGTGAGCGGGAGGGGCGTGTCTAGGGGGGCTGCAGTGAGCGGGAGGGGCGTGTCTAGGGGGGCTGTAGTGAGCGGGAGGGGCGTGTCTAGGGGGGCTGTAGTGAGCGGGAGAGGCGTGTCTGGGGGGGCTGTAGTCAGCGGGGGGGGCTGTAGTCAGCAGGAGGGGCGTGTCTAGGGGGGGCTGTAGTGAGCGGGAGGGGCGTGTCTAGGGGGGCTGTAGTGAGTGGGAGAGGCGTGTCTGGGGGGGCTGTAGTGAGCGGGGGGGGCTGTAGTGAGCGTGAGGGGCGTGTCTAGGGGGGGCTGTAGTGAGCGTGAGGGGCGTGTCTAGGGGGGGCTGTAGTGAGCGGGAGGGGAAGTAGACTCTCTGTGTCTTGGGGCCATGTGTCCCCTGTCGTGCCGACTCTGTGTCTGCGTGAGCTCTGACCCCCCGTGTGCGTTTCCAGCTGAAAGAGCCCACAGCTCCGCGCTACGAGGTGCCGCTGCCCGTGCCTCGGAGGGGCCCGCGGCCGCCCTCTCCCCTCTACTCTGTGGACTTCGTCCCCGAGCCCTTCGGCCTGGTGGTGCGGCGGAGCTCCAGCGGCCGCGTGCTGTGAGTCTGTCGGGGGTCCGGGCACATGGAGGAGGGTCAGTGGGTCTTTGATCTGATGGAAGCCATTGGCAGTGTGGCTGCAACTTGTTCCAAACCCCTACGACTCTTTATGTAAAGAAGTGCCTCCTGTTATCAGCTTTAAATGGGCTTCCCTGACATGTCAGTTGTCCTGTGGTTCGTGCTTCACTGTGAATTATGAAGAACCCTCCTGGGTTCAGTTTGTAAGTTTCATTCAGGATTCTACATACGTGCAGCAGATCTGCCGATAGTCGTCTCTGTTCAAGACTGGAAGGGTTCAGTTCCTTCAGCCTGTCAGTGTAGCACATTGCCTTGAACCTGGGCATGTATCTGTACTCTTCCCTGAACTGAGAGCAATGATATTATTAATGATCATGCTTATTATTCATGCATTGTACAGTTTTTAATTTTGATAAACTTTAAACTCTGACATTTTGTTTGCTTATTTTATTACTTCTTCACATTCCAATCTAGTTTTTATCATTTATGTTTTCCTACCTGCATGTAACACTCAGATAACTGGTGGATTTATCTGCATTAGAAGTTTTCGGCCAGGTGTTTGCCCCCATTTTTAATTTCTAGATCTTCTTGAGTTTCCTGTGTAGCTTCTGCACTGTTTGCATGACCTCCTATTGATACATGTAAGAGAAGGGAGACTTACAGGTCTCTGATTACTAACTTGATTCAGCTTTCTAGTCTTTTAATGAATGGGCACCTCATGAATACATTACCAGCCCATGGGTGTGATCGCTGTCTTTTTTTGTGTCTAATGGAAACTATATGAATCACATCTCATGTGTCCTTAAGTACAATGGGTAGAATATCATCAAGCCCAGGAGATGTTTCTCTTCGGTGATTCTTGTGTTTAATACAGATTTTTCCATCCTCATCCTGAGGCATGTTTATTTCCTGCTTGTAAACAGCTCCATGGAGAACACGTATCCCTTTCATCTTCTAAACACTGTGCTCTTCTTTTTCAGGTTTTAATACTGGCAGACAGTTGTACAATTCATTTCAAGTTCCTCTGCCATGTTGTTCTTAGTCATGTTGTCAAGCCTGTGCAGACCGTGTGCTCCCTACTCCAGCTGACACTGTCCATCTCTCTCAGGCTGAACACCACGGTGGCCCCCCTGCTGTTTGCTGACCAGTTCTTGCAGCTGTCCACCTCTCTGCCCTCCCGCCTGCTGTCTGGGCTGGGGGAGCATCTGACCCCCCTGACCCTTGACCTCAACTGGACGTCCGTGACCCTGTGGAACAGAGACATGGCGCCACATGTGGGTCTGACACTCCGCCGTGGACCCCCTGCCCCTCGAGCGCCCTGGCTGTGTCCCCTCCAGTCTCTCCTCCTCATCCTCTTCCTCTCCTGCCACAGGATCAGTCTTGTTCAGGCCGCATCACCTGCTTTGCCACGATTTCAGATCGAACAGGAAATGGGCACAGTGGACTGAAGCGCCTCTCTCTCCTCCCGCAGAGCGATGCCAACCTGTACGGCTCGCACCCCTTCTACCTGCTGCAGGAGGGCGACGGTCTCGCGCACGGGGTCTTCCTGCTCAACAGCAACGCCGTGGGTGAGCCCTGGGGGCGGGGAACTGGGTCTGTCCACATCCTCCAGGGTGGGGGTCATGCCCTCTGAGCCTGACGTCTCTTTTGTGTCTCTCTGTGTACCAGCCCCTGCGCTGACCTGTCTCTCTCTCTCTGTGTGTGTAGAGCTGTCCAGCGGCCCTGCGCTGACCTGTCTCTCTGTGTGTGTGTAGAGCTGTCCAGCGGCCCTGCGCTGACCTGTCTCTCTCTCTGTGTGTGTGTGTGTAGAGCTGTCCAGTGGCCCTGCGCTGACCTGTCTCTCTCTCTCTCTGTGTGTGTGTGTGTAGTGCTGTCCAGCGGCCCTGCGCTGACCTGTCTCTCTCTCTCTCTGTGTGTGTGTGTGTAGTGCTGTCCAGCGGCCCTGCGCTGGCCTGTCTCTCTCTCTCTCTGTGTGTGTAGAGCTGTCCAGCGGCCCTGCGCTGACCTGTCTCTCTGTGTGTGTGTGTAGAGCTGTCCAGCGGCCCTGCGCTGACCTGTCTCTCTCTCTCTCTGTGTGTGTGTGTGTAGAGCTGTCCAGCGGCCCTGCGCTGACCGTCTCTCTCTCTGTGTGTGTGGAGCTGTCCAGCGGCCCTGCGCTGACCGTCTCTCTCTCTGTGTGTGTGGAGCTGTCCAGCGGCCCTGCGCTGACCTGTCTCTCTCTGTGTGTGTAGAGCTGTCCAGCGGCCCTGCGCTGACCTGTCTCTCTGTGTGTGTGTGTAGAGCTGTCCAGCGGCCCTGCGCTGACCTGTCTCTCTCTCTGTGTGTGTGTGTGTGGAGCTGTCCAGCGGCCCTGCGCTGACCGTCTCTCTCTCTGTGCAGAGGTGCTGCTGCAGCCGGCCCCAGCACTGACCTGGAGGGCCCTGGGAGGGGTGATGGACCTGTACGTGTTTCTGGGCCCCGACCCGCAGAGCGTGGTGCGGCAGTACCAGGAGGTCATCGGTAGGAGACGGCTGCCCCCCCTCCCTCTGAGACCTGTCCCGCCTCGCTCCCTCCTCTCTCTCACTGTCGCTCAGCCCGGCTCTACGATCTCCCTCCCTCCCGCCGGTGTGTCTGCAGACGCGCTGCCTGTTGGCAGAGGTCATACCCAGAACGAAAGCATTTTACTGAAGCAATCTCTCCTCCCTCCTTTCCCCTCTCCCAGGGTACCCTGCAATGCCCCCCTACTGGTCCCTGGGGTTCCACCTGTGCCGATGGGGGTACTCGACCACCAACGTCACGCGCAGGGTGGTGCAGCGCATGCACAGCGCCGGCTTCCCACTGGTACTGCCCCTCCCTGCCCCTTCTCTAGTAACACAGTATTCCTTACAGAAGCGCATGTTGGAATACTGCAGCTCTTGTCCTCGTTATTCCCTCTCGTCTTCTCCACTCCTGCTGTGGCTCACCTTGGCTCCATCTGTGCCAGGACGTGCAGTGGAATGACCTGGACTACGCTGACCAGAGGAGAGTCTTCACCTTTGACCCCCAGCGGTTTGGAGACCTGCCTGCAATGGTCAGGGAGTTCCACCAGGGGGGGTTGAAGTACGTGCTGATCCTGGTGAGTGAGAGAGAGAACAGCAATATCTCACACACACTGGGACACACACACAAACACAACATAAACTGGAATGCTACAGAACCCTAAACAGACAATACACACTAGCCGAATATTTGACCAAGATAAAAAACAGCAAAAAGAAACAGACCCTGACGAAGTACAGGCAGAGTGACCACAGCCTGGCCATAGAAACTGGGCAACACAGGCAGACCTGGCTGTCCAGAGAGGACAGGCTGTGCTCCCACTGCCAGCGGGGACAATTGGAGACAGAGGTGCACTTCCTACTGCACTGTGACAGATACTCTGGGATTAGAAAACGTTCTTCCCTAAATTCAGAAATCTAGTCCCAGAGTTCCCACACCTGCAAGAATCACAACGGGTCCCAATCCTACTGGGAGAGGGAGGAGGGAACTCAGTTGAACTGGCAGCCCAGTTTGTGATCTCCTGTCACAGCCTGAGGAACAGTGAGTCTGTCTCCCAATAAAGCTCAATATGTTTACAGTATATGTAAATATTTTATGATATGTCTCTGCTGTAAATGTCTGTAATATGTCTGTAGATTTTATTTCACTTTTATTTTATGTTTTGTTCCATGTTAATTTCATCATTTTTATTTGCTTTGGCAACACTGATTGTACCCATCGGTCATGCTAATAAAGCACCTTGAATTGAATTGAATTGAGAGAGACAAGCTTGCAGCGGTGAATGAGTGGAGGCATGGGAGGAGTCGAGGGCGTCACCTGTCTGATTCCCAGTGGACACCTGCCGGTCATTATGAGGCTTAAAATGAGCAGATGCTAGATGTGTCAAACTACTGGGAAAATGCGCTACTTTCTACCAAGGAAGAAAGTAGTAGGTTGATTTAAATTATATAGAGCTCAGCAGAAATGGCAGTCAGAGCCTTTGGCCATTGGGATCCAGATGCCTGTGGTGTGGGTCTCGGGGATGTTGTCGCAGGTATGGGGCTCAAGGTGAGATCTGCCTCTCCAGGTTACCCATGGCCTGAATTGCCCCTTTCCGCCACCACAGGGCAGCAGTGTGCTGGTCAGAGCCCTGTACGTGAGATAGCTCTTCTCACTCCCTCTCCCTCAGGATCCCGGGATCAGCAGTGCGGGCCCTCCCGGCTCCTACCGGCCCTTTGATGATGGGCTGCAGAGGGGCGTGTTCATTAGGAACGCCACGGGACAGCCACTCATTGGGAAGGCAAGTAAATCGTCTCTTCCCTCTCCAGCTCCTCTCCTCTCCCACCCAATCTCTCATCTCTCTAATCCCTGCAGTCTTTCCTCCCTCAACCCCTTGTGGGGGCCGTGCGTGATGATGCCGTGACCCCTGTCCTGGTGTGGGGGCCGTGCCTGACCACGCGGTGACCCCTGTCCTGGTGTGGGGGCCGTGCCTGACCACGCCGTGACCCCTGTCTCTGTCCGTGCAGGTGTGGCCTGGCCCCACTGCCTTTCCTGACTTCACGAACCCCGAGACGCAGCGCTGGTGGCTCGACAACATCCAGGATTTCCATGCCAAAGTACCCTTTGATGGGCTGTGGATTGTAAGAGCACCCCCTTCCTGTGATCCCCTGCGTGTACACCAGCGGTTACCCTCTTCAGATCAGGATCACAGTTGGCCCTGATTCTAGAGTGGTCCCACCTGCTTCTCCAGGCAGCAGGCGCTGAGACTGGCTGCACTGGTTGCTGTGTGTTGCATCTCAGGCCTCCAGTGTTTGTAGATTCAGTACATGTATAAAGAGCTGCGTTGACATGTACGATAAGAAGACACTGTGGGTCTCTGGGACAGAGCTGTCCATGCTCTGCCAATCCTGTGAACACTCCCGTCTGCTCCTGGCAGGACATGAACGAGCCGTCCAGCTTCGTCCAGGGGTCCCTGCAAGGGTGTCCAGACAATGACCTCGAGAACCCCCCCTACACCCCAGGTCAGTGTCGCAAAGGTCCAAACCCAGCAGGACATGGCGCTAAAGTTCAGCTGGACATAGTCCCTTGACGCTGAGGTTTTGTTTCAAATTCGCACTTGTACTAGTGCAGCGACTCCTTCTTCAGAAGGAGACACGAGGCAGTTCATACATGTAGGGTGTGCTTTAGTGTTGAATTCTGCAAAACGCATGGCATCTGCACTCAACAACCTGGAAGACTTTTCATTATAAACTTATTTTAAAAGTACTCCGAACTGCACTGTGACTTTTTGCTTCCCTGCAGCACCCACCTTCGCTGGGGTTGGTCTGGGGTGCAGAGGCAGGGCTTTGAAAGATGCAGCAGAGCCTGGTGCTCGGGGGTAGAGGATAGTGCTGTGCAGTAGGCGTCTGATTGCCAGCTCTGTCCTCTGCGATTCCCCAGGCCTTACAGTGTTCATGTGTTTCTCTCTCTCTCACTGCCTGCAGGAGTGATCGGGGGAAGCCTGAGTGCGGGAACCCTGTGCATGTCCAGCCAGCAGCACCTGTCCTCACACTACAACCTGCACAACTTGTACGGTCTCACTGAGGCCAACGCCACACACAGGTGAGCCACGCCCTCTTCCAGAGCCACACCCTCTTCCAGAGTCACTCCTTGCATGGCCACACCCCTCCTGGTCACACCCCATACATGGGCCACACCCCCTTCGTGGGCCAGCCAGCATGTCGGGATGCCAGGATTAATGTGTTTGTAATAGATCCTGATCTGGATCTAGGAGACCTTCATTTCACAGAGCCACAGTAACTGCTTTTCCTGATGCCTGACTCTTCCTCTTCACCCCTGACCCCTGACCCCCGTCCCGCAGTGCTCTGGAGAGAGTGCGGGGCACACGACCCTTCGTGCTGTCGCGCTCCTCGTTCCCGGGCCTGGGGCGGTTCGCGGGACACTGGACGGGAGACGTGCAGAGCGACTGGGAGCAGCTGCGACTCTCGGTGCCTGGTGAGCAGGGAGTCGGGGGCGCAGTCCGGGAGAGGCCCCGAGGGACCCGCCAACCCTGACCGCTCTGGCGCCTCCTTGCTCTCCACAGCCATCCTGCTGTTCGGCCTGTATGGGGTGCCCCTGGTCGGCGCGGACGTGTGTGGATTCGGGGGCGACGCCACGGAGGAGCTGTGCGTGCGCTGGACCCAGCTGGGCGCCTTCTACCCCTTCATGAGGAACCACAACGACAGGCCCAACGCGGTGAGGGGGTGCACTGTGCCCACTCTTTATTGTCAGTGCACTAGAGAGTAGAGCTTTTGTGTGTGTGTGTGTGCGCATGCTGAGCCAGCAATGAGGGTAACGTTGTGTGTGTGTCTCTGCAGCCCCAGGAGCCCTATGTGTTTGGCAAGGAGGCCCAGACGGCCATGCGCAGTGCCCTGATGCTGCGCTATTCTCTGCTGCCCCTGCTGTACACGCTGTTCCACCGCGCCCACGTTGCCGCGGAGACGGTGGCCAGACCCCTGTTCCTGGAGTAAGATCTGAGCTCCCTCCGAGCCCCTCGCTGTCCTGCTCCATCCTGCCCCCACCTCATGAGAACATCAGAAAGGTTCCAAACAAGGAGCAGAAAGAAGATCCTCTACTTTAATTCCAATGACTCTTTTCGTGGTCTATAACAGGGAAGGGCAATCCTGGTCCTGCAGGCTCAGTGCGTCTTCACGGTGTCCAGTCCTCATCCTTTAGGGTTGGTCAGTGTGTCAGCAGGTGTCCAGTCCTGGTCCTAGAGACCTGCAAACAGACTGGTCCTCCAGAACGAGGACCGGACCCCCTGCGGTCACACTGACCCTGCAGGACCAGGACTGGACCCCCTGCAGACACACTGACCCTGCGGGACCAGGACTGGACACCTGCAGACACACTGACCCTGTGGGACCAGGACTGGACCCCCTGCAGACACACTGACCCTGTGGGACCAGGACTGGACCCCCTGCAGACACACTGACCCTGTATGACCAGGACTGGACCCCCTGCAGACACACTGACCCTGCGGGACCAGGACTGGACACCCTGGGCTAAAAGTACTGGGACTTTTGTTTTGCCACCCTCTGTATGAACCAGAATTCCCAGGAATGTGCCATGATGGCTGTCCCGTCTCGGGCAGGTTTCCGTCTGATCCGAACTGCCAGGCTGTGGACCGCCAGTTCCTGTGGGGGGCGTCTCTGCTGGTGAGCCCGGTCCTGGAGGAGGGAGCTGAGGAGCTGTCAGCCTATCTCCCGCCGGGCACCTGGTACAGCCTTCATGATGTGAGCATCCTACCTCTCCTCCATCTCGGATCTCAGATCTCTCCCTTGTCCTCATTTCTTCTTCCTCCCTGTCTGCTTTCTCCCGTTGCTGGGCCTGTTAACTCTGTTTCTCACTCTGCTCTTCTGCTTACCTGCAGGGCCAGCCTTTCTCCAGCAGGGGGCAGTATCTCCTCCTCCCAGCTGCTCTGGATACAATAAATGTGCACCTGAGAGAGGGGCACATCATTGTTCAGCAGGTAGGTGCTGTGTGTGTGTGTGTGTGTGTGTGTGTGTACACACATAATTGTTCAGCAGGTAGGTGCTGTGTGTGTGGTGTGTGGTGTGTGGTGTGTGGTGTGTGGTGTGTGGTGTGTGGTGTGTGGTGTGTGGTGTGTGTGTGTGTGTACACACATAATTGTTCAGCAGGTAGGTGTGGTGTGTGGTGTGTGGTGTGTGGTGTGTGGTGTGTGTGTGTGTGTGTGTGTGTGTGTGTGTGTGTGTGTGTGTGTGTGCACACATAATTGTTCAGCAGGTAGGTGCTGTGTGCGTGGAGGCTTTTCCACATGGAGCTGGTGGTGAGGTGTCTCTTGTCCTTGCTGATCGGATCATCCGTGTGTGCACTTCAGGAGCCGGCGCTGACAACCACTCAGTCCCGCAGTAAGCCCTTCCACCTGACGGTGGCGCTGTCCGGCGGTGGTTGGGCGAGGGGGGAGCTGTTTTGGGATGATGGGGACAGCCTGGACACCTTCGAGACGGGAGACTACTCCCATATCCTGTTCCTGGCAGGGGAGGTAAGTGAGGGTGGCTGTCCCAGAGCTGATTTCTGCAACGGCGCCTTTGTTATTGTTAAGAGTTTTATTTACTGTAGTTACTGCTGTGGACATCTTTGTTATTGTCCCTGTGATTTTTAAAATAAAATTATAAGTGTATGTAGATCCTTTAGATGCTTCTAGGTAGCTTCTAGTTGTGTAGTGGGGCCACTACAGAAATGCTCAGTGGTCAGCGCAGCCTCTTTGGGGAGATGGCAGTGGTCAGCGCAGTGTCAGACAGGAACAGACCAGCACTGGCTGCAGGAGGGTAGAGAGCCGCTCCAGGATTCGTCTTCACGCTGTCGGTGTCCTGCAGGGTCAGCTGGTCAGCGAGCCCCTGCGGGTGAACGGGGCTCTGGATGGGCTGGTGCTGAGTGCAGTGCGGGTGTTTGGGGTGCCGGCACCCCCTCGGGAGGTCTGGGCAGACGGAGAGAGGGTGCCTGACTTCTCCTACCGCTCCGACACCAGGGTGAGTCTTGGCCGTGCCGCTGTGTCTGTGGGAGCCTTTGTCCAGCAGGGGGCAGTATCTCCTCCTCCGCGTGGGGCGGCAGTAACACCCCCCTGTCCGGTCCGCCTGCAGGTGCTCACGGTGCCCGGCTTGGCGCTGCCCATGTCCCAGGTCTTCACCGTCCAGTGGACACTGTGACCGGAGCCCTGAGGATTGTGGGAAGTAGGGCGGGGCTCAGTGGGTCTGCGAGGAGGAAGCGGAGTGTGGCGACTCCTTACAGACCCTCCCTCCAGCCTGCGCCACCCGCACCGCAGACACCAGGCCTGGGCTGGAAAGACTCGGACGGCCGATTTCTGGAGTTCCGATTTCCCTTCATTGCACTGTTGATGTTTTTTTGTATTTTAGAATTGGAAATTTGAATTGTCTGTTTTGATCACTGAATTAAAAAGGGCTACTTTATGGTGCTGTGCAGCCTTGTTCCACCTGCAGAAGAGAATCCCCGGTATTCAGTCGTTCAGTCCGCTGGCCTGCTGGTTTTTGCACACTGGGGCACTGATCTCCATTGGGCGGTTAAGCTGGAACGTAACCCCAACCCACTGCAACAGAGCAAGAAAGTGGACAGAACCCTTCGGACCCCATGACACCCATTTCAGAATTTTCACTGATTATCGTAAACATTTTGTGAAAATTGGTTCTCTTGAATTGGGCTTTATTTTGCAACATGAGAAGGAAAGTGTCGGGTCGCTCTCTGCAGCTCATCGCCTCTCGGAGAGGCATAGCGCCCTGTGTGGAGACGTTCCCGCAGGTCTCGGTCCGGACGTCTCCCTACCCTTCGTTTCCATCTGTGACCCCAAGGATTCTGGGTCGAAGATGAGTGCTGCAGACTTCTGGGAGTTTCTCAGCAGACTGAATCCCAGGAGTGCCCCAGTCTGAATTCCCGTCCCTCCACTGCTACTTTCTGACTGCCAGAGTCCCCTGCGAGGACAGCGCTGGTGCTGGACAGGGACGAAAGGCTGGAAGCGTCTGACCATCGAGCTCTGGGCTGACAATAAGCCGCATCGTGTGCCTGACCCCACCACCCCGTGTGCAGCTCTGACTCCCCCCTTGCTGATTTGGCCCCTCCCCTTGCGGTTATGACTCCTCCCCCTGCGTAACTCTGCCCCTCCCCTGCAGCTCTGACCCCTCCCTCTGTGTAGCTCGTCCAACCTGTTGTCCCTATTGCGTCACCTGAACCCTACCTGCCTGCTGTATCACACACACCCGTGGAAATTAGTCTCGTCTCTGTGAGTGGAAGGCGGTACCTCAGGGAAACACGCCAGTGTCCGACCGCGGAGCACATGCGTCACTGTCATAACATACTAATATTATGAACACGTGCTCAAGATTTTAACCTTTTTTTCGATTTTATAGAAATCAATAGATATCAGATACTGAATTGGTTTCCTTATGGAGGATCCTTTTGTATTTCACAGCTGAATGAATTCTCCAGTTCAGGCAAAAGGGTCCGTCTGTAACTAGGAAGACGGCTCATGAGAACAGCATGGAGACGTGTCAATGTCCCGCTCACAGGTTTCTGTTCCTGCAGGAAATGGGGTTTCGGAAAGTAGCTTCCACCCAAGAAACAAATGTGAATCCCTAAACAACTTATATTGAATTAATCTGTAGTTTATATAGCGCCTTTCAAAGAAGCTAGCCTTCACAAAATGGTGTGTCATTATTCCTTTTCTCTCTGGAAAGTGATGCCCGAGTATTTCCGTGCATCATTAGAACAGGAGGCGCGGCCCAGGCACGGCTGTGATTCAAGAATTTTAACAATTTAAATTATTCCTGGAATACCTCTCGCGTAAACAGGAAAGGGATTTTTTCTCCAGAAGAAACAGTGCCGTGACGCAGTGCCTTCCTGCGTGAGCCCTTTACCCCAGGTGATATTTATCCAAACCTGTTCGTGCTGTTGGACGCCTCTGGAAAGACGGGGGTGTGGGGGCGGGGCCACGCAGGGAGGCCCCGCCCCTCCGCTCAAACAGCTGCAGCGGCCGCCCGCCCGTCTGTCTCACCTGCGCTACGCACCTGTCCGCCTGTCCGGCCGCTTCACTCATCCACTCACCTGTCCGAGCGCTAAGGTAAGTGGAGACGCCTAAAAAAATACCTAAAATGTTGCTGTAACGATCGTTGCTTTCATCTGAGATAAATCGCAGAGTACTGTTGTTGAATTGTGTATCTCTTGGTCAAAGGTCAGATTATCGCTTGAAACGCTGAAAGGGTTGATTCCGGAAAGGGAATTCTCCTGAGAGGGCGAAATGTCAGTGTGCCCGGCTCCTGGGCAGCGTGCTGTTGGCGGAAAGGAGGACAGCTTGACAGTAGCGGACACCTTTCTGTTGCGCTGATCTGCTATAATAAAATCAGGGTAGAGCTGTGACACTGGAAGGGCACGCGTGCGCGCACAGGCGCTGCTCGGACCCGGGACCCCCCGGAGTCCCCGGGCCGCGATCTGCGCTGCGTCGTACGGCTGGGGCCTGTCCCCTTCCTGGTGTCCGGGAAATGGTTCTGGTTGGGAGTTTCGACGGCCCCGCGCGCCGCGCCGTCAACACTGGGATCACAGCCGTGGGAGGGAGCGCGCGCTGCATCCGGCAGCTCCACGCGTGGCGGTGCGCGGGGAATCCGCGTCCTGCGCGTCTCGGACCGTGTGTCTGGAACATCCCAGTGCAGTGCAGTTACTGATCCAGTGAAACTGCCCAAGCGATCGAGGGACAGTTCCAGCCCGGGCTGTCGCTTGCTTGTGGGCAGGAGTCAGGTTACGCCATCACACCCGTGTATTCCTGTAAAACTGAATTAAAACAAGACTTCGTTTCCGTGTTGAGATTCCTGTCATACCACAGGAGAGAGCACTTCATGGAGAGGCTGTCATGAAGAAGGAGATCAAAAGCTGCAGATTAGCTATTGAGACCAGCAGGTACAGAGCAGAGTGCTGAACCGTGACTGTGGACCCAGCAGCACAGCCGAAAGACTGAGACTCATGCCTTCTTGCAGTGAGAGTGGCCGTCCCAGAGACAGGCAGAGCAGAGCACACCCTGCTGCTGGGCTGTGTAGGACAGAAGAGAGGGGAGCAGGGACAGGTGGAGACAGGTGGAGACCGGGGGAGCAGGGACAGGTGGAGACAGGCGGAGACCGGGGGAAACAGGGACAGGTGGAGACAGGCGGAGACCGGGGGAAACAGGGACAGGTGGAGACAGGTGGAGACCAGGGGGAACAGGGACAGGTGGAGACAGGCGGAGACCAGGGGGAGCAGGACTGTGGTCTGCAGTAGGTGGAGCTGGAACACAGAGGGAGCAGTGCAGAGACAGGCCAAGGGCGTGGCAGGGGAGATACGGTCAGGTGCAAGGAAGAGGGTGAAAACCTGGGGCTGAGGAAGAGCAGGCGAGAAGGAGGGTCCCTCCTGCCTACTGCTGGGCGGAGGAGGACGACTCCTTAGCAACACTGTAAACAGAAAAAACAGGAAGACAGGAGCTCTGTCCTCTTACACAGTGAGTCTGAGCCTTTCAAAAAACAGTATGTTTTTGTTCTAAATGTTTGTAAATGTCTTTCTAATTTGCATTGCTTTGGCAACTTTCTAACATTATAAATACCTAATAATAGGTCAGGCCAATAAGAATCGTTGAATGTGATTCTGAGTGCCTCTGTCTTTCAGAGCTCATCTCTGCTGTGAGCTCTAGAGCAGCCTGTTTATGAAGTTTATCTGCACACGCGTACGAACGTTGGCAGAGCCCCAGCAGAGGGGAAACCGAGACACTGAGCGTTTGTTTACATGGAGTTTATTGAAATACTGTCAACCATAAATCAGTGAATCGCGCAAGAGGCAGTGAGGCGTCATGACGGTGTTTGTAGAGAAGTGAGCCGCTGACAGGGAGGCTGCAGTCGGCTAAACAATTCAATTCAATTCAAGGTGCTTTATTAGCATGACCGATGGGTACAATCAGTGTTGCCAAAGCAAATAAAAATAATAAAATTAACATAGAACAAAACAAAAAATAGAAGTAAAATAAAATCTACAGACATGTTACAGACATTTACAACAAAGACATATTATATAATATTGACATAAACATCTGTCTGGCTCTGCAACCTGGCAGGCAGGCTGCCATGCAGTGGGCAGTGCCAGGGAGCTGTGTAACTGGAGCCACTGGGAAGCAGGTGGCCGAACAAGCACCCCTGACATGCCAGCTTCCTCAGGCTCTCGTGTGTGTTTGTCCCAGGCTGCTGGAGGCCAGGGGGCATGTCGGAGCAGAAGGAGCTGGACGAGGAGGCGCTGTGGGAGCTGATCGATGACAACCGGCACTGCGTCTCGCTGGGCGTGCAGCCCTGCCTGCTCATCCCCTACCTGCGGCAGGCGCGCGTGCTGGACGAGCTGGACGAGGACGAGATCCTGCACTGCCTGCAGTTCACTAACCGCTGCATGAAGACCAGTAAGGAGGGCAGAGGGGACAGAGGGAGAGAGATAGAGGGGTTCAGGGGAGGGAGAGAGTGGAGACAGAGAGGGGGGAGAGAGATAGTGGGGTTCAGGGGAGGGAGAGAGTGGAGACAGGGGAGAGGCGGACAGCAGTGGTCAAGTGAAGGACATAGGGGCACAGAAAGTGAGGAGAGACAGAAAGAGCTGTATGGGAAAGTTAGAGGAGGGGTGGAGACAGTGTGGCACATTGCTCTGTGTCACCTGTTCCAGGTCGCATGCTGGATATCCTGCGGACTCGGGGCCGGAATGGGGCCATTGCCTTCCTGGAGAGCCTGATGATCCACTATCCCAAACTGTACACCAAGATCTCCGGCCGCGAGCCCAGCGACACGCAGTCAGGATTCAGCGGTAAGAGCAGCGCTCTGGACTGGTGTGTGTGAGCAGCAGGACCGGCCCGGCCCGACTCCCCGCGCTGCGCTCTGGACTGGTGTGTGTGAGCAGCAGGACCAGCCCGGCCCGACTCCCTACGCTCTGGACTGGTGTGTGTGAGCAGCAGGACCGGCCCGGCCCGACTCCCTACGCTCTGGACTGGTGTGTGTGAGCAGCAGGACCGGCCCGGCCCGACTCCCTGCGCTGTCCCGCAGGTCTGATGGAGAACTCGGAGCTGACGGAGTACCTGGTGCGGGCCGTCACAGGGATGCAGGAGCAGCTGTGCTCCGTGCGGGCAGAGGCAGGATCTCTGGCGGAGCGCTGCGCGGCGCTGGAGGCGGAGCTGGGGCAGGCGCGCCAGCGGGGGGAGGGGCTGCGCGGGCTGCAGGCGGAGCACGCCCGCCTGCGCCGCGACTACGCCACGCTGCACCGCGACCTGCTGCGGCTGAAGGACGAGAAGTGCGACCTGTGCACCCGCTTCACCGCCGCTGTGGAGGAGAACTCCGTGGTCGCCGCGCGCTGCCGCGACCTGCAGCTGGAGGTAGGATCTGTCCCGGGGCAGCTCCGTCCTGTCCTGTCCTCCGTTACCTGTGCAGCTTGACCCGTCACAAAACTGGGGGAACATCTGTAAAGCGTCCACACGCTGACCCTGCCCTGACCCTGCCCTGACCCTGCCCTGACCTTGACCTGACACTACCCTGACCCTGGCCTGACCCTGCCCTGACCTTGACCTGACACTACCCTGACCCTGGCCTGACCCTGCCCTGACCTTGACCTGACACTACCCTGACCCTGGCCTGACCCTGCCCTGACCTTGACCTGACACTACCCTGACCTTGACCTGACCCTGCCCTGACCCTAGGGCAGAATTAGACCCTGTGAGTCAGACACTTAGACACAAGGTGAAAAGCCTGGGTGTCGGGGTGGTGTGGGGGTGGGAGAGGCAGTGGTGTGGGAGTCTGTCGCTGCCTGCAGGTGCTGCGCTTCACTCTGTGAGCCCAGCTGCTGTCTGTGCTGCAGGTGTACCAGCTGAAGTTCGAGCTGCAGAAGGCCATGAAAGAGACTGACTTCGAGAGGAAGAAGTCGCTGAGGTCCTGCAGTTCCGGAGAGATCTTGCAGCTGCGGGAGGAGGCGGCCATGCTGCGCCAGAGGCTGGCGAAGGCCGAGAAATTCAGCCCGGTAAGACTCCTGCAAGTAGCACAGAATTCACAGGCCACAGAGGACACAGGCACCGCACAGAGCTCACAGAGCTCACAGGCCACAGAGGACACAGGGCACCACACAGAGCTCACAGAGGACACAGGCACCGCACAGAGCTCACAGGCCACAGAGGACACAGGCACCACACAGAGCTCACAGAGCTCACAGGCCACAGAGGACACAGGGCACCACACAGAGCTCACAGAGCTCACAGGCCACAGAGGACACTGGCACCGCACAGAGCTCACAGGCCACAGAGGACACAGGCACCTCACAGAGCTCACAGAGCTCACAGGCCACAGAGGACACAGGGCACCACACAGAGCTCACAGAGCTCACAGGCCACAGAGGACACAGGCACCTCACAGAGCTCACAGAGCTCACAGGCCACAGAGGACACAGGCACCTCACAGAGCTCACAGAGCTCACAGGCCACAGAGGACACAGGCACCTCACAGAGCTCACAGAGCTCACAGGCCACAGAGGACACAGGCACCTCACAGAGCTCACAGAGCTCACAGGCCACAGAGGACACAGGCACCGCACAGAGCTCACAGAGCTCACAGGCCACAGAGGACACAGGCACCTCACAGAGCTCACAGAGCTCACAGGCCACAGAGGACACAGGGCACCACACAGAGCTCACAGAGCTCACAGGCCACAGAGGACACAGGCACCGCACAGAGCTCACAGAGCTCACAGGCCACAGAGGACACAGGCACCTCACAGAGCTCACAGAGCTCACAGGCCACAGAGGACACAGGCACCGCACAGAGCTCACAGAGCTCACAGGCCACAGAGGACACAGGCACCTCACAGAGCTCACAGAGCTCACAGGCCACAGAGGACACAGGCACCGCACAGAGCTCACAGAGCTCACAGGCCACAGAGGACACAGGCACCGCACAGAGCTCACAGAGCTCACAGGCCACAGAGGACACAGGCACCGCATAGAGCTTACAGAGCTCACAGGCCACAGAGGACACAGGCACCTCACAGAGCTCACAGAGCTCACAGGCCACAGAGGACACAGGCACCGCACAGAGCTCACAGGCCACAGAGGACACAGGGCACCACACAGAGCTCACAGAGCTCACAGGCCACAGAGGACACAGGCACCGCACAGAGCTCACAGAGCTCACAGGCCACAGAGGACATAGGCACCGCATAGAGCTCACAGAGCTCACAGGCCACAGAGGACACAGGGCACCACACAGAGCTCACAGGCCACAGAGGACACAGGCACCGCACAGAGCTCACAGAGCTCACAGGCCACAGAGGACACAGGCACCGCACAGAGCTCACAGAGCTCACAGGCCACAGAGGACACAGGCACCTCACAGAGCTCACAGGCCACAGAGGACACAGGCACCGCACAGAGCTCACAGAGCTCACAGAGCTCACAGGCCACAGAGGACACAGGCACCTCACAGAGCTCACAGAGCTCATAGGCCACAGAGGACACAGGGCACCACACAGAGCTCACAGAGCTCACAGGCCACAGAGGACACAGGCACCTCACAGAGCTCACAGAGCTCACAGGCCACAGAGGACACAGGGCACCACACAGAGCTCACAGAGCTCACAGGCCACAGAGGACACAGGCACCGCACAGAGCTCACAGAGCTCACAGGCCACAGAGGACACAGGCACCTCACAGAGCTCACAGAGCTCACAGGCCACAGAGGACACAGGGCACCACACAGAGCTCACAGAGCTCACAGGTCACAGAGGACACAGGCACTGCACAGAGCTCACAGAGCTCACAGGCCACAGAGGACACAGGCACCTCACAGAGCTCACAGAGCTCACAGGCCACAGAGGACACAGGCACCTCACAGAGCTCACAGAGCTCACAGAGCTCACAGGCCACAGAGGACACAGGCACGGCACAGAGCTCTGCAGACCATCAGGGAATACTCAACACTGGTTCTGCAGCACACATACCACCACATCCTATCTTCTCAGCTGTGGCAAAGTTTTCATTTAGTCAATATCCTTCTCTCCCGGCTCTGCCCTCACCCCTGCCTCTGTGTCCCCAGGCTCGGGAGGACATCCTGGAGACAGACCTGGAGGAGGCTCTGGACGGGCGCTGTGAGCTCATGGAGCAAATCCACTGTCTGAGGGAGGAACACGACAGGCTGGTCAGCGAGCATGAAGAGGTAGAGCACCCCGCCCACTGTCTTACTGTCTCACTGCCTCACTGTCTCACTATCTCACTGCAGCCCTGCCTCAATGCCTCAAAGCCTCACTGCCTCACTGCAGCCCTGCCTCACTGCCTCACAGTCTCACTGCCTCAATACAGCCCTGCCTCACTCACTGCAACCCTGCCTCACTTCCTCCCTTGAGCCCTGCCTCACTGCCTCCCTGCAGCCCTGCCTCAGGTTTGCTCTGTCCCCCTGCAGCTGCTGGAGCAGAAGGAGAGCCTGGCTCTCCAGGCCCAGAAGCTGACTCTGGACTGTGAGATGTACCAGCAGAAGAGCGCAGTGATGCAAGCCCAGCTGCGTGACCTGCAAGCGGAGAGAGACCAGGTGAGTGCAGCTATGTTGTGTCCCTCTGTCTGATTGCTGGCGCCTCAGTGCACTCACCTGTCCCTGCGGCCCCCGTGTCCCTGCCACAGGCTTACCTGGCCCGGGACGATGCGCAGGCCCAGATCGCCAAGAGCCTGTCGGAGAAGGACGCCCTCCGGCTTCAGGTGGTGGAACTGCAGGATCAGCTGTTCACCCTGCAGACGCAGCAAGCCCAGCGGGACGAGGAGAGAGAGGAGGAGAGGGTAAGAAAGAAGAGCAGAGGGCAGAGGGGGCATCAAGGAGGACAGGAGGGTCCTCATGTTGCCTGTCTGTGTCGTTATGCTTCTGCAGCGCAGGACCTCCAGCAGCAGCTCTCCTTGGCAGGACACCCTGGCCCTGGACGCCCCACCTGGCCGGGCCAAGCTGTGCCGGATGAACGCAATCGGCAGTGAGGCTGTGCAGTGCCACAGCCTGGAGGTGTGTGTACCAGCAGGTCTCTCTCTTTGCCTGCGAGGCCGTGCTTCTCAGTAAGGCTTCTGTCTCACAGAGGTATTACAAAGATTTTTTCTGCTGGCAGGACTGTGACGAGCCTCTGTGCAGTTTCGGGTCCCAGAAGGCTGAGCCCCCCAGCTCTGAGTCTCTGCGCCGCAGAGAGGAGGAGCTCCAGCACAACAGAGAGAGGTGGGGGCGGGGCTGCACACTGAGTGACAGGGCGAGGGAAAGCCTGTATGGTGATGTAGGGAGGGGCCATGAGTCGGGGGAGGGGCCATGATACATGGGAGGGGCCACGGGTCAGGGAAGGGGCTAGTTATTGATCTGCTAGTGCAGGGAAAGTGAGAACATCACACCATGAATGGGGAACTTCTGATGATTTTCATTTCACATCTGATCTTAAGTACTGAACCAATTTGAATTTTTAAGAAAAGAAGTGAAATTATTTGTTTTCTTTTATTCAACTTGTGAATTGAAAAAGCCCAGCAAGACTGGAGTGGCCCATGGCTGGTCTGCATTAAGACAAGGGAGGGAAAGAAACTGACAGCTGGATTTTTAAAGAGATGCAAGATAAAACACTTTGACTTTCTGGAGAGTTATGGCTTTGCAAACTTAGAAAACCCAGCCCAAAGAGAGAAACCGAAAGATGAGAGGTGGAGAAAAGGGGACTCTGATTAGGAGGCCAAAACTTTTTTAAACCGCACAGGGTCCTGAAGTTCACTCACAATCTGTTTGTCTGCCTGTCGGTCTGCCCCCCACAGCTCTCAGCTGGGCTCCTGGGACTGTCTCCCCTCTGCCCTGGACATGGAAAACGAATATGTCTTTGTGTCCGAAGGTACCTCAGCCTGCACCCCTGACCTTTGACTTTTCCTGTGCTTTCACTAACTAAGCAAGGGCCCATGAACTCATGTTGTTAGTCTCCTTAAAGGAAATTATTAATAAGCTCCTGTTGATTAATTGTCATACGCATCTATAAACTGTGCTCAAGTGAAGCAGCCCCCCGGAGTCCAGGGGTACGGGGACGTGGTGAAAGCTGTGGTGGCTGTGTGTGTTTTTCAGAGCCTGAGCCCACAGCAGCAGAGCCGCCCCTGCCCTCCCCAGACAGCAGGCCGAGCGATGGGTAAGGCTTTGAGACAAGCTCACAACACAGGAGGCACGAGCTCGGGGCATCCATAGATGTGCAAATGAACAACACGCACTGCCCTCCTGCACGTGCTTCCTGAGCACACACCACTGATACCCCCAGGCCACGAGCAGCAGGCTCCCTCTTACAGTCGCTCTGCTCCTGTGTTGTATCGCCCTGGTAAAAGAGACAGGTTCAGTGCCCAACGATCAACACACACCCAAGAGTGGCCCCTTTTTGCAACCGGATGTACAAGCTGTACAAGCTGAAAAACCAGCCTGCTCACGGCTCCCCGTCTCCTTGCAGAATCTTCATGGAGCGCATGCGCCCCCAGGCCCTGCGCCATCACAGCCACGTGACAACCATCTCCTTCCAGGGGGAGGCGCTGCTGAGCCAGCTGCAAGTGGTGGGGGGGAACGAGACCGGCGTGTTCGTGCACTGTGTGACGGAGGGGTCGGCGGCACACAGTGTGGGCATTCGTCCTGGCACCCAGATAATGGCAGTGAGTGGCGCCCAGTCCGACCACAGTGCAGTGCGGTTTGTTGTACTGGGGAGTCCTGAGACGCCCCAGTCTAGCAGGTTATAGGCCACCTCTCAATCACCCCCTTCTACAAACCTGGAACAATCGCACTGTGAGTCAAGAGGTAACAAAAGTGATTTAGAGATCATGTGAAACAACAATCAGCACCCTTCAGCCATTAAGGACCAGAGTCCCTGAACTGGAAAGAATACCTGCTTAACTGGCCAGTGACTTCCTAGTGTTCCTACTCACTGATGAACCAGTGATTTAGGGGGACCTGTACAAACATCTGGACTGGGGACAGGCCTGTTGTCTGCAACACCTCCCTCCTTACAAAATAAGCATGACAAAAATGACAAAACAGAGGAGGCAATTCAGCCCATCTATTTGATTTGTTATTTATTAGCTAAGTCCTCCTATTCCTCCTTGGTTTATGGAATAGTCACTCATCCGTGTCAAAGCTTTTCCAGGGATGAGATTCGCAGTCTGGCTGGGTGACCTCCTTTTAAGCAGTTATTCCCAATGAGAACCTCACAGTTTATACACACTGTAAAATGAAATTGAAATCACAACTGCAGGTCAGCAGATCAACCCAAGTACTCACAAGGTGAGTGTTAGTTTTGCACACTGCTACACTGCACAGGCAGCGATACAAGATTGACAGCAAAAAGTACCTGCAGAGGACGACCCAATGACACACAGACCCACTGACACTGAGACACAACATACTGACTGGCTCACGCTGAGACGCAGGTGCTCACAGCGCTGACCGGCTCGCACTGAGACGCAGGTGCTCACAGCACTGACCGGCTCGCACTGAGACGCAGGTGCTCACAGCACTGACCGGCTCGCACTGAGACGCAGGTGCTCACAGCACTGACCGGCTCGCACTGAGACGCAGGTGCTCACAGCACTGACCGGCTCGCACTGAGACGCAGGTGCTCACAGCACTGACCGGCTCGCACTGAGACGCAGGTGCTCACAGCACTGACCGGCTCGCACTGAGACGCAGGTGCTCACAGCACTGACCGGCTCGCACTGAGACACAGGTGCTCACAGCACTGACCGGCTCGCACTGAGACGCAGGTGCTCACAGCACTGACCGGCTCGCACTGAGACGCAGGTGCTCACAGCACTGACCGGCTCGCGCTGAGACGCAGGTGCTCACAGCACTGACCGGCTCGCGCTGAGACGCAGGTGCTCACAGCGCTGACCCGCTCACGCTGAGACACAGGTGCTGTCTCCCAGGTGGAGTGTCAGCAGCAGCAGCAGATGTTCCAGGCCGTGCTGGAGGACTCCACCATGGAGGAGGCGCTGTGGGCCCTCAGGCAGGTCCGCGGCTTCTGCTGCCTGTCACTGCGGCCCAACCAGGAGGGTAAGGCTGGGGTGCGAGAGGGGGCGCGGCATGCTGGCTGCAGTGAGGATTGTGTTACAGCGGCCTGCAGCACTTGTCAACAGACACACTTCAGGGGAATTAGCTCTCTAGATTAGAGGAGAAGGGTTTGCAATCCAAACTCTCGCGTGCTGGAGTGTCACTGGGGTGAGCTGCTGAATGAAGACTCTTGCTCTGCGCTTCTCTGTGCCATCGAGAGCTTGAATGTGCTCAGGCCTCTGCAGGCTGCTTGGCACAGTGTCCTGCTGGACACGATTTGAATTCAGTAGCTGGCGCTGTGCTGTCGCAGCTGTGAGCTCTGGCGTCACTGCACGCCCTTCAGAAAGAGGACAGCAGTGAAGCCCAGCCTCCACCGCTCTGATATTGAGCCCGAGCCCAAGCCAAAAAGCTCCGGCCCATGATAAGTACCCGTGTCTTCACTCTGTGCGCCCCGCCAGCCTCCCCAGAACCAGCGTGCTGGCACCTCTTCTCTGACTCTCCCTCCCTCTCCCTCTCTGCCAGGGTACCACAAGCTGCTCGGCCAGCTCCAGAGTGGCCAGGTGACCTCGGGAGACTCCTTCTACGTGCGGGTGAACGTCTCCCTGTCGGGGGGCTGTGCGGGGGGGCTGGCAGTGCAGTGCAATGACATCGTGCATGTGACCAACACCCGCTACCGCTCCGACGGCACCTGGCACGCGAGCCGCACCCACCCCTGCCAGCTCCGAGACCTGGAATCGGGGGCGCTGCCCAACTACTACAGGTACTACAGGTGCCTCTGGTCCATTCCTAATGACATCACAGACTCCCGATGTGACATCAGACATCGGAGACTCCTGATGTGCTTGTATCTGCGTGGAGATTGCATGTTCTTCAGTTCAATTCAAGATGCTTTATTGGCATGACCAATAAATAAATCAGTGTTGCCAAAGCAAAACAAACACAATTAGCCTAAAATCTACAGACTTTTACAATATAGACACATTATAATACACTTACATACAAACATTTGGAACATTATTGAGAGACAGGCTCACTGTTCCTCAGGCTGGGACAGTTCTTATTTACAATATCGATTTAGAATATTGCGTACAGTTTTGGGGCAGCACAGTGGTGCAGTAGTGAGCACTGCTGCCTCGCCTGGATTCAGTTCCAGGACTGTGGAGCTGTCTGTGTGGAGTTTGTATGTTCTTCTGGTCTGTTCACATGGGTTTCCTGTCACAGTCCAAAGACATACCGGATGTTGGTGGGTTAATAGGCTTCTGGGAAAATTGGCCCTGGTGTGAGTGTGTGTCTGTGTGTGTGCTCTGCTGACTGGCATCCCATCCAGGGGGTATCCTGCCTCGTGTCCATTGCTTGCTGGTAAAGGCCATGGCTCCCCTGAGACTGGATTGGAAGAGACAGCTTGAAAGGGTGGAAGTACCAAAAGAGACAATCAGGAGGATCACTTGCGACTCTGCAGTAAAGAGGACGAGACACTAAGACATGCTGCCTAGTCAGCTGCTGTGGGTTTCCTTTGCAGAGCCCAGCGCCTGCTGATCAGAGCCATTGAGGACCTGGCCTTCCAACACCTGCCGTCTCGCCGGGTGAGTAGAGCTGCAGGGACAGGCTGGTGGACACACAGCCACTGACTGACATGAGGCTGGTGGACACACAGCCACTGACTGACATGAGACTGGTGGACACACAGCCACTGACTGACATGAGACTGGTGGACACACAGCCACTGACTGCCTTGAGACTGGTGGACACACAGCCACTGACTGACATGAGGCTGGTGGACACACAGCCACTGACTGACCTGAGACTGGTGGACACACAGCCACTGACTGACATGAGACTGGTGGACACACACAGCCACTGACTGACCTGAGACTGGTGGACACACGGCCGCTGACTGACCTGAGACTGGTGGACACACACACACTGACTGACTGACCTCAGACAGCTGGACACACAGCTGCTGACCTCAGACAGGTGGACATTAGACACATGAATATACTTGAGCATTGGTACATTGGTTGAAGAGCCGAGCCCTCACCCCCCTCTCCTCCTCTCCAGACTGACCGGGCTCAGTGCTCGGGGAAACAGAAGGCTGTGAGGATCGTCAGCATGGGCCAGCAGTGCCGGAGCCCACTGTGGGTGCCCAGCAGCCTGGGCGCAGAGCCCCGCCAGCACCCAGGCAAGGCAGCCTGACCTTCAGCTTCACGCCAGGCGAGCGAGCCTGTTCCAGGCCCCAGCTGCTGCAGCCTCCACTACATCAGACCTCTGGCACAAGAGGAGACTCTGCCCCTGATGAGCTGAAAGACATTCAGTCCCGTTAGCTCATGAACCGCAGGGCAGCTGGTGGCTGTGCCTCTTCTGAAACAGGCCTGCATGCCGCTGTGATGCTGGAGGTGCAGAGTGGGGCTGAAAAGGAGGGCAGATCACTGACAGCTGCTGTTTTGTGCCTTTGTCTGCAGGGGGCAGTGCTGTGAGCTTCAGCTGTGTGAACCTCATGCCCTACACCCTGGTGACCCCCCACCGGCCACCCACTGCGCGCCCCGTCATCATCCTCCCCAGAATCCTCAGCCAAATCCTGAACGACCGGCTGGCCGAAGTGCAGGGCTTCCAGAAGTGCGAGCTGGGTAGGGCGCCCCCTGGTGGATCAGGAGCAGAAAGGGGGGTGGGGTCCGCGCAGGGAGGGGGCAGAGTGTCAGTGGGAGGTCCTGTGCACTTGCCCACAGTGTTTCTCAGTCTGGCCTGCGTCTCTCCGCCCAGAGCCGCTGCCTGACGGGGACTACGCCTCGCGCCTGCAGAGGGGCGACGTCCTGGAAGAGAGCGAGAACAGCCCTCGGCGCTGCTGCACCGTCCAGGCTGTGGATAAAGCCATGGCACAGGTACCCACCACGGCCCACTGGTACCGGTACCAACACTGACCCACTGGTACTGGTACTGACTTCTGCCCACTAGTACCCCTAGGACAGTACCATAACTGACCCATAGGTGCAGGTACCGACTTCGATCCACTCGTACCAGTACTGATTTCGACCCATTTGTACAGTACCAACACTGACCCACTGGTACCGGTACTGTCAAAGATCCACAGGTACCGACACGTGAGCGCTGGTACAGGTTCTGACCCAGAGAAGCCTGTCTGAACAGCAGTGTGCTCTCTCTCCTTCAGGGTGCTCACTGCCTGCTGCCCCTGGGGCTGGACTGCGTCAGGCGCCTCCACCGTGCGGAGATCTTCCCCATCATCATCTTCATCGTCTCCTCTGAGCGCAGTGCCCGCAGACTCAGGTACAACAGCACATCTGGCCTGCAGCTGTAACCGGCCAGCCCGGGTCCTGGATAGACACAGTCCAGCTGGCCAGCTCTCTCTCTCTTTTTTTAATCTCTGTGTGTCTGTTTGTGTCTGACTGTGTCTCTCTGGGTGTCTGACTGTGTGTCTGACTGTGTGTCTCTCTGGGTGTCTGACTGTGTGTCTCTCTGGGTGTCTGACTGTGTCTCTCTGTGTGTCTCTCTGTGTCTGACTGTGTGTCTCTGGGTGTCTGACTGTGTCTCTCTCTGTGTCTGACTGTGTGTCTGACTGTGTCTCTCTGGGTGTCTGACTGTGTCTCTCTGTGTCTGACTGTGTGTCTGACTGTGTCTCTCTGTGTCTGACAGGCACAAACTGCAGCGCCAGGGCTCCTCGGAGGAGCAGCTGCTGGAGTGCTCGCGCTGTGAGGAGCAGCTCCTGGACAAGCTGCCCTGCCTGTACCGCACCATCCTGCCCGACAGCTGGAGCGACAGCGCCGCCCTGCTGGCCCGCCTGCGCAGCACCATCCTGGAGGAGCAGGCCAAGATTGTCTGGGTGGAGAAAGACCTGTGCTGACGAGGGGGGGCTCTGTGCCAGTACACCAGCACAGAGACGCTCCTCCCCCTGCGTTTAGAGGTCACCCTAAATCTGGGGTTCCCGTCCCTCACTCTGGGACCCCGCTAGTAATTATTATTATTATAACATTATTATTAACATTATTATTATTAATTCTCGTTCAGGTTGAGCTCTTAATTGAAGTAGCTGCTGGATTAATTAACATCTACATTTCATAAGCTCGTAGCCTGTCAGTGTGGGGCTCCCCAAGGCCGCTGTCCCGTTCTGGGGTTCTTTTTAAATCCTCAGCATCTCGGGACAGCAGCAGGCCGTGACTCTGATTGTGGCCAGCAGGACCGCACTGTTAAACCAGGGACCACGTGCCTCCAGAGCAGCTTCTGTCCCCCTGCGGTGCTCATCCTCAGCAGCTCACTGCAGGGCCTTCATACACACCTGCACTCTGCACTTTTTACATTGTCTACCATGTTTTTCTCGGTCTCACTACTACATATTTGTTTATTTTTCCACAACATATTTATTGTTCCGGTCGTCTACACTGTGTGGTGTTGTCTGTTGTACTGTGTGTCCCGAGAGATCAGCGCCATTAAGAACTCCAGTGTACGTGTACATATGGCAATAAACTCCTCTACTGGACTCACTGCAGCCCTGACTGGACCACTTCAACCTGCTGGAGTATGAGACCCCCAAACACTGGCCTGGGGAGCCCTGTTTTAGCCACCAACAACACATCTTAAAGTTTCCGGCATCTGGAAAAGAGGCAGAAACACTAATCAATCAGAGAATTAAAGTTCGGTTCAAGAGGAGCCCAGAGCTCAGCGAGAAAGGGAACATCCAGCCCAGCATGCTTTGGGTTTGGACCAGAACCGAAGCCTCCTGTTGCTACACCCCTGTAAATAAATCCCTGTGACGGTACAGTATATTACTGGTTTACTGTTATTAAGCCATTTTGTAATGAATGGTCATTTAAATATTTAGAGCTGCGTTCCGCAATTACATTAGCAAGAGCGGAAGCCCTGCGTGGCCAGTCTGCCCCCTGGTGGCCACGGTAGGGACTGCGCCGTGGCGTGGGCGCCACCGGTAGGGCACGCAGCTGTCTCTTACAGGACTTGAAGGACCCGCTGGCTCTTGTACCGGCTGCAGTATGTGGAAACCTGTCGCACCTGCAGACGTGTGCGTGGTTATATATCTGTCAACGTGGGGAGTAAGTTTCTCAAACTGCCCCGTTGAACTCGGTTGTTCCGGAAAGACGAAGGGGGGTCCGTTCTCACAAAGGACATCACGAGGTTTTATAAACTACATGGCGCCTTCTCTTAAATCTGAAAGTGCTGGAAGTTATTCCCCGTCAGCGTCTGCCCTGTTCTCTTCGGCGAGAGAATTCGGATAAGGCGGGAGACAATCTGAGTCTTCAATACTCTTTTCCGACAGCACTTGCAGTATGGATATATATGACATGTACAAGATAAACACGCAAAGGTCTGTCCAGTTTGAAGTCGGTACAGCGGCGTCAGGTACCGGACCCGGGTCCGGCCGTGTCGCGCGGTTTGCCAGGGGCCCTGAAAGGCTTCAGGAGACGCTCAGGATAAATTGGACTCCGTGGTCATATTTAACTACCAAACGATACGAATGCTGTAAGATAGAAGCACGGTGCCACCGCCTCGTCTAATAAAACTGTACCCCCAGGCTCCACCGCGTGCGTGTGCGCTTCTTTACCACGAGCGAGTCCGGATCCTCCGAATCGGCACCCAAACCAGCAGAGGACCGGACCGGACCGGCCTGGGCTGGACACCGGACCGTGCTGTTTTTAAAATACTTCATTTATAACCATTAACAAAAAACATTTAACATTGAACAAAATATACATACATTGTAAGAATAGTCGGTGGTACTCAACTACTTTACAGAGTTCAACTAAAAAATTCCACGGCTCGTTTAGCTTTCTTATGCTATTTTGAATAGTTTTAACGTAAAATTCAATTTTCTGTTTTTAAATAGGTTATTATTTGGAGAAGACTTTTTTTTCCATTTCATGGACATGGTATCAAACAATAATTAGCAATAGATGTATTATCAATATAAACGTTTTATATCTGGGCGTGTAAAATAAAAGTGTCAAACGCCTTAAACGAAATCTTCATATCTGAAGACCTTAATAAGAAGGCGCTCCAAAACATTTGGGTTTGAATACATTGATCAAACAAATGACACCTACTTTCTTTATTCATGTTACAGAATACACATGCATCACCTCAGTCGGGTTTATATCTGGATAATGTTTGTTAACCAGGATAAATTAATGAATAGTTTTATGAATGCCACTTTAGTTTTATTGGTAAGTTTTCCTACTAGATGACAATTTCTTTTTCCCGCAATGTTATTCATGGCTCAGTTTTGTGCGTCGGTGACGTCAGTCGCTAAACCACTCCAAGAGCTCGGGAACGGACACGTGGGGAAAGGCACAATACGAGCAGCGGCGGGGGTGACGTCATGCGGGTCGGCGTGCTCCGCCGTGCTGCGTGAGGCGGCGCGTGACAAGCGGCTCAGCTGTTCTCGCTGTCACGCGGCCTGTCGCTTCTCACGTGACAGCTTCTCCGGCACAAGCTGGGCGTGACGTCAGAGCGCTTGCAGGAGGGAGGGAGACCGCTTTTCCGCCTCAACAAGAGGGTTTATCCCGACTGTGTGACACCCCCCTCTAGATCACGCTGCACAGCACTTCACGCGGTCCACACGGAATTCCTGCATGTGGAGAAAAGTCAGATGGGATAAGATCTCGGAATTAAAGTTTTTACCCCATACGCCTAGGGAGAGAGAAAAAATTTATTTCCCAATGAACTGAGAAGCTCCACGTTAATTCCGTTGTTCCGGGTCTACGTGCAAACACAGGGATTTAGGCAGGGCGTCGCCAGGGCGCGGGATGTCCCCCAGCAGGTAGCAGTCTGGACCGCTGATCGAGTCTCTCATTCGGCAGTGTGGGGGCTGGGGGCTGCGTCCTGGGCTCACGGAGCGGAGCGCACTGTCCTGATGCTGCTGTAACAGCGCCAGCAGCCCAGCGCAGCCGTGACCGTCCGGACCGGGCCGGGCCGGGCCGGGCCAGTCCGCCGGAGGAGCGGGGGCCGCCTCACCGCCGCCTCTCCCTCCTCCCGCTTCCACGCCCGCAGGATAAGGAAGCGGATGCGCATCCCGGAAGCGGCGGATCTGGGGGGCTGGGTCACTGGCGAGCAGCGTGCGGGAGAGCATCGCGGGAGAGCGGCGCGGCACGCAGACAGGCACGCGAGACCGCCGGCGCAGGAGGGAGGGGGGCTCACGCGCCGCTGGGACAGAGCAGACCGGAATCCGCGCGGCCCGGGACACGCGTGGAAGAGCCCTGCTGGCACTGAGGGGTGAGCTACCGCCGTGCCCGTCCGTGCGGCGCGGACAGGTGTACTATGCACAGAGCCCCGGCGCTCCGCTCGGGCTCATCTATAATTCACTCGCTGGGTGTAACGTTACATAAACAACCCCCACGAACTCCGCTCGTGACGGTGCCTGCTGCTGCGTGGGTTGCGAACTAGCCCAAGGGAATTGCGGCGTGAACCGTGACAGTTAGATCTGGGGTCAACGGTGGGTCCGAGGAGCAGGGTCGTGGGTGCAGAGCGTGGCTCAGACCTAGAAATGACTTAAGTTCATTTGTACGAGGAATGGAAGGCAGATGTTAAAAAGCACGACCGGGGTTGCTCGTCCTGCATCTCTGCGCATGTTCCTGCCCCGTGTCGATTTGGGCCGGGGGAGAGGGGGGTTCGCCTGCAGACGGGGAGGAAAGGGGTCGAGTCCGCAGTCGGGGTAACAGCTGCGGCGGAGACGGTCCGGATGAAAGCTGCTGCTGAGATCAAAGCCAAACCGGTTTGTCAAACGGAAAAAATCTGCAAGTCAAACGATGCGCTGACTTGGTTATCAAATTGTTGAAACTGTCTGACTGGGCTGCAGGGAGAGAGAGTCAGAGAAAAGTGGGTTTCCAGGTGTGCGCTATCTCTCTCTGTACACAGCCCTGTGCCCTGAGCGCTGTCTCTCTCTGTACACAGCCCTGTGCCCTGAGCGCTGTCTCTCTCTGTTCACAGCCCTGCGCGCTGTCTCTCTCTGTTCACAGCCCTGCGCGCTGTCTCTCTCTGTTCACAGCCCTGAGCGCTGTCTCTCTCTGTTCACAGCCCTGAGCGCTGTCTCTCTCTGTACACAGCCCTGAGCGCTGTCTCTCTCTGTTCACAGTCCTGCGCCCTGTCTCTCTCTGTTCACAGCCCTGCGCGCTGTCTCTCTCTGTTCACAGCCCTGTGCGCTGTCTCTCTCTGTTCACAGCCCTGTGCGCTGTCTCTCTCTGTTCACAGCCCTGTGCCCTGTGCGCTGTCTCTCTCTGTTCACAGCCCTGTGCCCTGTGCGCTGTCTCTCTCTGTTCACAGCCCTGTGCCCTGTGCGCTGTGTGCTGTCTCTCTCTGTACACAGCCCTGTGCCCTGTGTGCTGTCTCTCTCTGTTCACAGCCCTGTGCCCTGTGTGCTGTGCGCTGTCTCTCTCCGTACACAGCCCTGTGCCCTGTGCGCTGTCTCTCTCCGTACACAGCCCTGTGCCCTGTGCGCTGTCTCTCTCCGTACACCGCCCTGTGCCCTGTGCGCTGTCTCTCTCCGTACACCGCCCTGTGCCCTGTGCGCTGTCTCTCTCCGTACACAGCCTTGTGCCCTGTGTGCTGTGCGCTGTCTCTATCTGTTCACAGCCCTGTGCCCTGTGTGCTGTCTCTCACTGTTCACAGCCCTGTGCCCTGTGTGCTGTCTCTCTCTGTTCACAGCCCTGTGCCCTGTGCCCTGTGTGCTGTCTCTCTCTGTTCACAGCCCTGTGCCCTGTGTGCTGTGCCCTGGATCTTGGTGATACTTCACCTCACTGGGGCTGCAGGCTGGAGTGCTGTGGTGTTCAGCTGAAACAGTTAAAGAGCTGTTTCTGCCTCATGCGCGCCGGGGTCCTGCCAGGTGTTCCCTCCAGCCAGCTGGCACAAGCCGCTGCAGTAGGAGAGAAGCCCCTCCTGCCACAGAGGGAGGGGCGGCGGGCGACTGGAAAGGGGGCGTGTGCTTCCGGGAGTTAGGGTGACGTCACTCCTCCGGGCCCCCAGGAAGAGGTGGGCCCCTGCTCTGTACCAGACCCGGCCCGGCCCGCGCCATGGGGGGTCAGGGGCTCGGAGGTTCCTTACAGACGACTGGCGATAGCCAGGCCCCGAGCAGAGGCCTGTGTCTGGAGGCTCAAGGCAGCTGGTTGTGAGTCGAGCCGGAGCGGACCGGCGGCCCCGACTCCCCTCAGGAAGCCCTGGCGCTGCGGGCGGAGGAGGCCGAGGCCTGAGGGCCCAGCGCCGCGGCGGGCGAGTGGGTGAGGGGCTCCTGCAGCGCTCGGACGGGGGCTGGAGCCGAGGCGGAGAGGGGCCGGCAGGGGGAGCAGGCAGGTCACACGGCCGTCTCCGGTCGCAGCCGCAGCCCAGTCATACAGGGAGGCTCCGTGCTGCGGCCCCGCCCTGCCTGCAGGGGGCAGTGCAGCGACTCGCTGCCCTGAGGCACACGGGTATCTCACCGCTGGCCTGCTCGCCCCTGCGCTGGCAGCTGTGTGAAGACCCTTGGCCTCCATCTCCCAGCACCAGGGTGGGAGTCCCCGATGAGCCACTGACTGGCAGTGTGGGGCCCTGTGCCAGCCCCTCTCTGAGCCGGCCTGATGTCCGCCTGTTTCTCTCCCGGGCAGAGGATGGAAGGAGAGTCCTGGCCCTCCAGGACATGTCTCTGGGTCGGCTCCTGCGACGCGCCTCCTCGAAGGCCTCTGACCTCCTGACCTTTAACCCTGGCTCAGGCGGGTCACGGGCTGTGCTGGATGGCGAGATCATCTTCTCCAAGAACAATGTGTGCGTGCACCCCACCGAGCCCCTGCCCGGCCTGGCCGAGCACCACCCAGGTACAGCACCCCGACGCCCGCCGGCGGCCTCCGCGCCCCCACCCCGAGAGCCGTGCACGGGCAGCTGACAGCCTGGGCATCTCTGTGCCTGCTGCCCGCAGGGTACCTGTGTGTGCACCTGGAGAAGGACGAGACGCTGGGCACCACCCTGACTCTCACCTGGGTGCCCAACTCCCGCATCCAGCGGCAGGACGAGGAGGCTCTGCGCTACGTGACCCCCGAGAGCTCGCCCGTGAGGAGGGCGCCCCGCTGCCGGGCGCGGCAGCCGCACAGTCGCCCCCCGCGGCCCCCGCCCGCGGCTGGCGAGGAGGGGGAGGGGCAGGAGGCCGCGGAAGGCCAGGGGGCGGGCGCGGGGTCGCTCGTGGAGCCGGAGGAGGGCGGCGGCGGCGGCGGCGAGGACGAGGGCTCCTGTGACCTGTCGGCGGACGAGGCGAGCCGGGACAGCACCCTGGGCTCCGACTCCGACACCTTCTCCTCGCCCTTCTGCCTGTCCCCCGTCAGCGAGGCGCTGGGCGAGAGCAGCAGCTCCGTCTTCCTGGACAACGAGAGCAGGTGAGCAGGCCTGGCCAGGTCTGAGCCGCAGAACGCAGCTCCACGCTTCTTCTTGAACGCGTTTCTGGTGACGGGCGAGTGCGTTAATACTCACAGGCTCTCAGGACCTCCGTTTAGGTCCCCTTCAGGGGTGGACGGCTCCCCAGTCCCCACACATGGGCGCTGGTTTGTCCACGACACCTCTCGGGATGCCCAGCAGGTGGCAGAGCAGATCCAGGTATTTTCAACAGTTGTTTGCAGTCGCTGCACAGGTCTGGATTTACCTGCAGGCTCATCTGATTATAAACAAAGCAAGAGTTTAACAGCCAAGGCAGAATGAAGTCGGGGCTGGGCCATTCTTAATCGGAAGATTATCTTCCAAATTCAGCACAATGAGCAGTTTCGCGTTTCCAATGGCCAGGGGTTTAGAGGAGGCAGTGCAGAGAGCTCGAGAGGCGGGCGAGTGGCACAGTCACAGTCTTGTGAGAACCGTCGCTTGTCTGCGATCTGAGTGGGATGAAAATCCCTTGATCAGCAGCCCTCACAGTGACGGCCAACGGCGTCGCTTCTGACCAGCATGTAAAAAACTGGCGGAAACAATCATTGAGCAAGTTGCATCTTATTTAAACAGCATTGCTTTTTGAAAACGGATTGTGCATCCTCCAGGGGGGTCTTATTAATTTCCAGGATTCACGTGTTTAGATGTCACAAATCCAGATGTACAAAAGATCGCTTTGTGATCTATCAGCTGCAGGATGCATATGAACATCTGTAGTGAGCTTTTCCAAGTATTTTCAAATGAGTCACAGATCAGTTATTTTGACAAATTTTGGTTTCAACATGAAGACATTCTTACTCTAGGATTCAAACACCTCCAGATGTCAATGACACCCAAACCCACACACAACTTTACCAGTTCACTTGATTATCCACTAGAGTTTACCCAATGGGCCACCTGTCTAAAATAACATCACGCACAGCATTAAACCTCCTCCTAGAATTAGTTTTGTTTCTGACAATCTAAGGCTTGTTTTACATTAACTTCTGATTCCTGAAAAAATGTCTGGTTTGCAATCTACTGCAATCTACTACTTGTAGCATTTACATGAACAATTATATATTGTTTATCAATATCAACTGTTTATCCATCTGCATTTCTCTTTGTTCGGAGGTGTATCATTACTGTGAAGAATGCTGTCTGAATTGGCATGGGAAAGACAGATATCAGCTCCTCGTTGATTCCTCCAGAAATTAACATGTGAATGACTTGCATGTGTGTCTTGTATAAAGACACTTATTGCTGGAGCTTGAACGAAATCGAGGAGTTTTCCATCAGAGGCCGGAGTGCAGATGCATGGTGCATGTGCCTGCAGCCCCATTCTCGTCCTCCCTAACCTGCAATCATCTTCCCTGATTCACAGCTTTTTTCTACCTTTGTTTTTCTATTTCTTTAGAGAATTACTGAGCAGTGCTTTAAAATTGAAGGGAAAAATTAATTAAATTTAAATGAAAATGTCCCACTTCTACATTTTGGCAAAAATCAAAACAAAAGCAGCAGAAATAATAAGAGATCACTTTATTAGCCATATACAATTTGTCTTTTCGCGGACCCCAGCTTGCTCTCCATGAGACACACAGACAGGGAGAGAAGCTTGGGGTCAGAGCACAGGGTCAGCCATTTATACAGCACCCCTGGAGCAGTTGGGGATCAGGGCCTTGCTCAGGAGCCCAGTGGAGTACGATTCCTCTGCCGGCCGCGGGATTTGAGCCGGCAACCTTCCAGTCACAGGCGCAGATCCTTAGCCACAGAGCCACCGCTCCGCGTAATATTTTTATATTGCATTACATTAAATTACTCTGTGATGCACGAGTGAGTAAAACTACCTGCTCATTCTAAGACGTGGGTCTGTCCTGTCATTCTGTGTGGCTCTCAGGCGGCACTGTAATAAATATACGCTGGGTATGAAAGCTACACAAGTAAATCTCCCCAGAGTCTCCCCAGCCCGTTGTTAACTGGCATAATTGCTGCTTAAAGAAATTCATATCAGCTAATCGATCTGAGGATCTCATTCTGCTGCTTTTTCAAAGAAGCCAAGTTGGCAGATTCCACTACCTGGCTGGGCAGCTGGTTCCTCTCTCCCACCACCGTCGGTGTGAAGAAGAGCCTCCTGTTCTTGGTTTTAAATGCTCTTCCTCATCGGCGACACTGGCGTCTGGTTTGCGTTTGTCAAATAAATGTGGAGCTGTTGGTCTGTACTGGGATCGGACCTGTGACTGCCATATCCAGGATCGGAGGTAACTGGTTACACAGCTGTGACTCCTAGTGAGGCCACTAGAGGGCGCTCAGAGCAGCGGCCGTCTGCGCTGACTGTCCGTGCGGTGCCGTTACTGGGAGTGACCAGGAGGCGGAGCTAGAGGGACAGAAAGCGACTGAGGTGCAGTACGTGGTGAGGAGGGAGACTGATCAGACTGCAGGCAGACAGAGCGGCTCGGAATCTCAAACCGGCGTCAAACACGCCTGATGAACATCTTGTTTTTGTCTTTTTTAGTTCTTTACAGTCAAGTGTGTAAAGTGTCCCTTCAGTGTACAGGAGAGGGCCGGGGGTGAGCAGCTCGTCAACTCTCAGGCGGGGGGGGGGGGGCAGGTCTGTCTGTCCTGCTGGAGGGGGGGGCAGGTCTGTCTGTCCTGCTGGACGTGGGGGAGGGAGGTCTGTCTGTCCTGCTGGAGGGGGGGCAGGTCTGTCTGTCCTGCTGGAGGGGGGGGGCAGGTCAATTTGTTCTGCTGGAGGGGGGGGGCAGGTCTGTCTGTCCTGCTGGAGGGGGGGGGGAGGTCTGTCTGTCCTGCTGGAGGGGGGAGGGAGGTCTGTCTGTCCTGCTGGAGGGGGGAGGCAGGTCTGTCTGTCCTGCTGGAGGGGGGAGGCAGGTCTGTCTGTCCTGCTGGAGGGGGGAGGCAGGTCTGTCTGTCCTGCTGGAGGGGGGAGGGAGGTCTGTCTGTCCTGCTGGAGGGGGGGGGGAGGTCTGTCTGTCCTGCTGGAGGGGGGAGGGAGGTCTGTCTGTCCTGCTGGAGGGGGGAGGCAGGTCTGTCTGTCCTGCTGGAGGGGGGGGGGAGGTCTGTCTGTCCTGCTGGAGGGGGGGGGGAGGTCTGTCTGTCCTGCTGGAGGGGGGCAGGTCAATGTGTCCTGCTGGAGGGGGGGGGAGGTCTGTCTGTCCTGCTGGAGGGGGGGGGAAGGTCTGTCTGTCCTGCTGGAGGGGGGGGGGAGGTCTGTCTGTCCTGCTGGAGGGGGGAGGGAGGTCTGTCTGTCCTGCTGGAGGGGGGAGGCAGGTCTGTCTGTCCTGCTGGACAGGGGCAGGTCAATGTGTTCTGCTGGAGGGCAGTGACAGAGACAGATACACTCAGGGCAAAACAGTCAGAATTAGATGGCAGAGAAAATTAAACCACAGACAATTTGATTTCGGTCTGTCTCTTCCTTTAGAGTGGAGAGAGGGAGGTGTATTTAGCAAGACAGGAGCCTGGTCAGTGAAGAAGACACAGTAACACCTCTTATCGTCTCTGGTGCAGAAACAGCTGAGTGTTTGCAGCTCCAGGAGCAGAGAACACTGACAGCACTGGTGTGAAAACAGCAACATTGCAATGAACATGTCTTAATTGAATCAGGGTCCTGCCTGCGGCCTCATCGGCGCCGTTCCCCTCGTCTCGCACTGCTGGAGAGCCGGAGGACGAGCAGAGACTCACTGCAGCCCTGTTACCTTCACTGACACGAGGCCAGTTAACACCTCTGGCCCTGACTATGGGGAAGGAGACGCTCACTGTACTGGATTTGAAATTTAAGTTCTGTTAAACTGCCTTCAGCTCAGTTAGAGGAGGGACATTCATGTCCACAGCTGTTGTGCAGCAGGGAATGGTATCGCTCATTGTAGCTGCTGAAGAGTAAAAATCCACTGGAGACCTTTTGTGGAGCAGAGGAGTTTATTGTATATTCAGCCGAAGAGAAGCTCCTTCCCCGCAATTATAGGAGGATGGTTCTCACAAGGAAAGTTACAGCTGGCCTTTTATACATTTATTTGATGAGGAATACAAAGAGTTTAAGTCTCAAAAAGAAAACAAAAAATCAATCCTAATTACTTTCTATTGGTTAAGCAAACTTCTACTTTAATCAGAAGATGTCTGCGTAATTGAACTATATCAGTGTTTCCTATAAGCAGGTAGTTGCAATTGGCCTTCTACACCAAAACAATTTCCTTGGGATTCTTAAAACAAGCATTCTTTGTGTCTGCAGGCCCCTGGTCTTATCAGCAGCTGATGCTTTAATGTTGCAGCTGGTGTTTTGCTGAACATGCTGCACAGAGAAAGCATTTTTAACCCTTCACTGCTGTAGGACAGCTTCGCCTGTGGACCTGGGCTGTATGCCCAGCCCTGACCCCGGCGGCCTGTCACGTGGTGAATGACGATGCTGTGTATGTTCGTGTTGCCTTGCCCAGGGACATGTGCGACGACTCCATGACCCACTCCGCCAGCTCCGCCTCCAGCCTGGACAGCCACGCCCCCTCGCTGGAGAACAGCCAGTCGCAGAGCGTGCGCTGGGAGGAGCAGCAGAAGGTGCTGGCTCTGGAGCAGCTCTGCGGCGTTTTCCGGGTCGACCTGGGTCACATGAGGTCACTGCGGCTCTTCTTCAGGTCAGGCCCGATAAACGCCTCTGGGTGCTGCTCGATGATGCCACACAGCAGCTTTTCTGTTTTTCCAGGGCTTCACTATGTTTTTCAGAATGATCTGCCACACTTTCCAGTGTGTTGTTTCGCTGTGCTGGTCCCGTGCTGTGGCACAGTTACCCCCCGGGGGGCGCTGTGCCCTTGCTGAAGCCGCGTTGCGCTGTGTTGCAGTGACGAGGCGTGCACCAGCGGGCAGCTGGTCATCGCCAGCCGGGAGAGCCAGTACAAGATCCTGCACTTCCACCACGGCGGCCTGGACAAGCTGGCCGAGGTCTTCCAGCAGTGGAAGTGCTGCCGGGAGACGCAGATGAAGGACCAGGTGAGCCTGCGGGGGGGCTGGCGAGGCAGGGGCAGCACCTGGCCTCTCCACTCAGGTGAGCGCACGGCTGTGCCCACACTGGCGCCGAGCAGGGGCATGTTCCGGGCGTGGTCGCAGTTAAGCAGGTCAGTCTGGAGTGGAAGGGTGTTGTCGGCGATGAGCCAGTGTGAGGACAGCTGTCTGTCCCCCTGCTTGAACGGCCCCCCTGTCCGTGTCTCGGTCTGCAGCAGAGCGCTGTGCCGTTATTAATCTTGTCACGCCGAGCAGCGACGGCCCGTGTGACAGCTGTCAGTCAGGCGTCCGTCTCGCCTCAGCGGCGCTCCTGCCTGAGAGCTCCCACACGCGGGTCTTAAAATTCCTCTCACGGAGCTTCTCCAGGGAACTCGGGCCCTGCTGTTCGTCGGCAGAGCTGCGGGAGGAGGCGTGTTAAAGTGGCACTCTGTCCCCTGCACTGGGAGTCTCGGGTGCGATAGGTCTCCAGGCCTGGAGGGCCCCTGTGTCCCCAAAGGGCCCAGCTGAGCCGATTAGGAAGTCAGCCCAGCCGTCCAGGTGCTGCTGCTTTACAGTGTGGCCCCCCAGGCTGGGGCCCCCCTGCGCTCAGAGTCCGTGTGGTTCCCAGGGGGCGGATGAGAAGACCTGCATGCAGTTCTCGATCCGCCGGCCCACGCTGCCCTCGACGGAGACGCACCCCGAGGAGAGGCTGTACCGCCGGCTCGACGTCGCCACCTGGCTGCGGCACCTGAACGAGAGCGGACAGGTGGAGGAGGAGTACAAGCTGCGCAAGGTGAGGCCCCTGTCCCAGCGGTACCGCCGTTCAGCCCTCGTTTATTTTTACCGCGCTTTACTACATTGCCCTGGCAACGGTCCTACCGGCCAGTCCTGGGATGAGAGTTCCAGGGATTCGCACAGGCGTCGGGAATCTGCCGTGATCAGGCCGACTGCAGCCGGGCTACATCCCGACCCCAGGCCGTCAGTACGACTGCTGCTGAAGCCGGGGCTGCTCTGTCGTCACTGTGCCGCCAGGTGAGGGGCTTAACAGTAAGAAATGCCCCCGGTGCAAGGGCATCTTGAATCTTTGTTGGAGCTTTTTCCAATTCCTTATTTTTTAAAAAGTAGATTCGTTGACATCCGGGGCATCCTCAGTGACTTGATAAACAGCGATGACAGACGGGCTGTTCTACCCCCCCACCCAGGCGATTTTCTTCGGCGGCGTTGACCCTGCGATCCGCGGGGAGGTCTGGCCCTTCCTGCTGCGCTACTACAGCTGCGACTCCACGTCGCAGGAGAGAGAGGCGTGGCGGGTGCAGAAGCGCGCGGAGTACCAGGAGATACAGCAGAGGAGGTGAGCCGGGGGAGGGGCTGCATTCACTGGGCGGGGCTAGAGGCGAAGGGGGCGTGGCTCCTCGTGGAGAGCAGGGTTGAGCACAGGGTGGGGACAGCAGGAGGTGGGGCTCTAATCAAGGGGAGGGGCTACAGGCACTGGGTGGAGCTAGCCTCCCAGCTGAGCCCTGATTTAGATCAGGTGGGTAGCTGTGTCAGCATGTATAGAGCCAAAAACAGCCCTCGGATCATCAACTCGACCAGGAACTCCCGGTCTACGAACTGCATTCCTTTGGTGCTTCCCGCCCACCCTAACGCACTCTCTACCCCCAGGACCATTATTAACAACTACTCCATTCTACTTCTGGTTCACAGCTCCCCTGACCGCCCTCACCAATCATCCACACCAGACACCTTCCCCTGCAACAGAACTCGCTGTATCGCCAAGTAGTTTGAATCTCGGTTTAACTTCGTATCCAAAGGAACCAACCTCCAGCAGCCCACTATCCCCACTCCCTTTACTGGGTCACTGGGTTGGAAATTCCTGTCCAGAGGGAGTAGCACCACCTACTGGTCCACGAACACCTCTAACAGCAGCAGCCTGGTTTCCCTTGGAGGTCTCATGCCCCAGTACTGACCAGGGCCAGCCTAGCAGAGCCTCTGGGATCTGATGAGCACAGGCCACGAGACAGTACTGCTGCCGTCTTTTCCAATTATTTCCTGTCTGTCAGGGCGAGGGGCTCAAACTCCAATCCTGGAATTATAGAACCTGGTTTTCGTTCCAACCACATTGGCGGTTACATAGGTGGTCTAATTATTTAATTAAATGTGTAATTGTAGCACTTCTAACTGGGCTCAGAGGTGGTTTTTAAGTAGCTGTGCTTTTAATGAAGTGAAATTAACTGTTCAAAACATATATATGGTTCATTTAGAAAACAATTAGGTTAATTGTTTACTTAACAAAATCCAGAAGACCTTAGGCCTGAGTCTGAGAGCCCTGTGTGAGAGAAGGAAGTGTTTTAGGTGAACAGCGTTGCTGGGGTTCACTGTGAGTGAAGACTAGTGGGCAGAGCCTTTGGTCAGATCCGATCTACTCTGGGAATCGAGCAGCTGAGGCCTGTCCACACCTGGTCCTCACCGGGCTAGGGTGACGGGGGGGCAGGAATGTTGGGGTCTTGCTCTCAGGGAAAAGCTCAGGCTGTGCAGAGATTCTGCTTGCAAACAGACGCCACAGAGTTGCTCAGAGTTGCATCAGGCCTTCTGTTTTGCTCCTGGCACTGGGGGACGGTAGCAGCAAAAACAAACAACTTAATTAAATCAGCTCCTCGTTAGCCTCGTTAGCGCGGTCTCCTGGCCCCGTGATGCTGCGATTCAGCAGCCGCCCCTGTGAGCTGCCCTCCGCGCTGCTGCAGTCAGCTCCTGCCGGGCTCCGGCCTGGGGACAGTGTCCTGCCGGGCTCCGGCCTGGGGACAGTGTCCTGCCGGGCTCCGGCCCCACCTGTCTGTGTGTCTCGAGCTCCAAGCAGGAGCGGGTCTCACTCCTCTCCAGTCTCACTCCTCCCCCCTCCCCTCTCGGTCCCCTGCCAGGCTGGGCATGAGCCCGGAGGAGCACAGCGAGTTCTGGAGGAAGGTCCAGTTCACGGTGGACAAGGACGTGGTGCGGACTGACCGGAGCAACAGCTTCTTCAGGGGAGACAACAACCCCAACGTGGAAATCATGAGGTGAGGGGCATCCTGGCGGGTGGGGTCCCGCAGGTGGGGTCTGCCTGTGTCCGGGTGGGGTCAGTCTGGGTCTGTGTCCAGGAGGGGTCAGTCTGGCTCTCTTCTCCGCAGGCGCATCCTGCTGAACTATGCCGTGTTCAACCCGGAGATGGGCTACTGCCAGGGCATGTCGGACCTGGTGGCGCCCCTGCTGTCAGAGGTGCAGGACGAGAGCGACACCTTCTGGTGCTTTGTGGGCCTGATGCAGAACACCATTTTCATCAGCTCGCCCCGCGACGAGGACATGGAGAGGCAGCTGGTGAGGCCCAGGCTCCAGCCAGAACACGCACACCCCACTCGTGTGTGTGTGTGTGTGTGTGTGTGTGTGTGTGTGTGTGTGACAGTGACGCTGTGTGTGTGTGTGAGACAGTGCAGTGTGTCACAGTGACGCTGTGTGTGTGTGTGTGAGACAGTGCAGTGTGTCACAGTGACGTTGTCTGTCCCAGATGTACCTGCGGGAGCTCCTGAGGCTCATGCACCCTGGGTTCCACCAGCACCTGACCCAGCTGGGAGAGGACGGCCTGCAGATGCTGTTCTGCCATCGCTGGGTCCTGCTCTGCTTCAAGAGGGAGTTTCCTGACGCAGAGGCCCTGCGCATGTGGGAGGCCTGCTGGGCACACTACCAGGTAATCACACCTACAGCAGGTGCACCATCAGGTAATCACACCTACAGCAGGTGCACCATCGGGTAATCACTCCTTCAGAAGGTGCACCATCAGGTGATCACACCCACAGCAGGTGCACCACCAGGTGATCACACCCACAGCAGGTGCACCACCAGGTAATCACACCCACAGCAGGTGCACCATCAAGTAATCACACCTAGAGCAGGTGCACTACCAGGTAATCGCACCCACAGCAGGAGCACCATCAGGTAATCACACCTACAGCAGGTGCACTACCAGGTAATCACACTCACAGCAGGTGCACCATCAGGTAATCACACCTAGAGCAGGTGCACCATCAGGTAATCACACCCACAGCAGGTGCACCATCAGGTAATCACACCTAGAGCAGGTGCACTACCAGGTAATCACTCCTACAGCAGGTGCACTACCAGGTAATCACACCCACAGCAGGTGCACCATCAGGTAATCACACTCACAGCAGGTGCACCATCCGGTAATCACACCTAGAGCAGGTGCACCATCAGGTAATCACACCCACAGCAGGTGCACCATCAGGTAATCACTCCTACAGCAGGTGCACTACCAGGTAATCACACCCACAGCAGGTGCACCATCAGGTAATCACTGACCAACTGACCTGGCGCCTTCCTGTCTCCCCCCCAGACGGACTACTTCCACCTGTTCATCTGTGTGGCCATCATCGTGCTGTACGGCGACGACGTGACCGAGCAGCAGCTGGCCACCGACCAGATGCTCCTGCACTTCAGCAACCTGGCCATGCACATGAACGGCGAGCTGGTGCTCAGGAAGGTAGGAGCTGGACAGGGCAGCACTGACCACTCACCGTGGATAAAGGAATGTGTCTATACATGATTGTGCTGATGATCACAGGGCAGTCGGTCCTGGAGTTAGTCAGCTCCTTTTTATAAAGTGAATGAATCCACTGAGAGGCAGTAGTCACTCACAGGGGTGGTCTGGCCCAGACTGAGCTCGCTGCAGGCACACAACAGCAGAACTTACATCCCTTTGAGTCAGCTTTACTGCATCTGGACCTCCTCCTGCCCAAAGCAGGGAAATCTTAAAACCAGAAGAGTATAATGTGAACAGTTGAAGTCATTTTGCTGTTCCCTTATCTTTCTTCCTGATAGCCAGCTGTGACCCCTCTGAGCCTCTCTCTCTCTCTCTCTCTCTCTCTCTCTCTCTCTCTCTCTCTCTCTCTCTCTCTCTCTCTCTCTCTCTCTCAGGCCCGGAGCCTCCTCTACCAGTTCCGCCTCCTTCCCAGAATCCCCTGCAGCCTGCACGACCTGTGCAAGCTGTGCGGTCCGGGGATGTGGGACAGTCGCTACATCCCGGCGGTGGAGTGCTCGGGAGAGCACGCCGACTCCCAGAGCTGCCCGTACGGGGGCACCCTGGGCGAGCCCTCCCCCCGCCCCCCCTCCTCCAGTGAGGGCAAGAAGGGCTCCAAGACGAGGGACATCTTCAACTTTCGTAAGCAATCCTGAGTGGCGAACAGCAGGGGGCGCTGTGCAGGACCCCACCACCACCACACACAGCACTCTGCTTGGGCTGTTAGTTTGCTGGGCCGCTGCATTGGCAACATCGGGTTTCGCTCTGCTTGGGAATTTGGGGTCTTTGGGATCTGCTTCTCGCAGGGCAGTGTCTGGGAATCCGGATGGCCTGTTTCGCACATCTCTGAGCCCAGCGACGCGACTCTCTGTGCGGCTGCAGCTGCCGTGGCCTGTTTCTCTTGTAAGGGCGCGCGGGTGTCACTCAGGGTCATGTGCACCTTTCAGGACCTTGACGTTACAGATCCTGCACAGCCCTCGGCACCCCAGTATCTGCTGGGTTCTAATCCAGCACAGCTTCAAGTGCTTAATTAAACCCTTAACGGGACTGTGGACCTCCAACATTAGACCTATTTCTTCTTTCTTTTAGTCTTATTGATAACACTATAAAATCGGCGTTTGACAGTCGGCCATACAGCGCGACGAAGAGAGAGGTCAGATGTGTGTCTGTATCGAGGGGTCCTATGTGGCATGAGACTGGGACTGTCTGAAGGTGCTCGTGGCCTGGCACCAGTCAGTGTGTAGAGCATCAGGTGGGGAGGCTTTGCTGGGAATCCTGCTGCGGTTGGGGAGGGGGTGTCGACACGCACCCTGTGTCCCGGGTCACCGACCTTCACCCGGACGGACAAGCTGGACTTGTAACAGCAGACTGGCTCTTTCCTGAGTGGGTAGAGATGTCACGTTCAGATCAGCCCTGCCTGCTCGCCGGCGTCTGGATGAGGGGGAAGGAGCACACTTGGCCTTTTTGTCTCTGTTTACTCCAGAACTCGACATGGCCAGACCTGGATGCTGCAGAATCCTGTTGAGAGGAATAAGAGCATCATAGCAGGACGGGCGCAGAGGGGGGCCTGCAGGGCAGGGACAGGCCCTGCAGGGCCCCAAGCCCAAGAGTGGCTCTGCCTGGCTCACGAAGCTGCCGTTTAGGCTGCTGTTTGTCGGGGTCAGTCAGGGTGACGCATTGCAGCTGTGCAACACATGAAGACACACGGGGAAGAGCTGACTGGCTGCGGGGCAGGGCTGCACTGGCCATCGCCATGCAGAGACGATCCCCCCGATCTCCCCTCATCCGGCCTCCCTGTCTCCACCCCGGCTCGGGACGCCTGGGCTCTGCCCCTCGCTGGCGTGGCGGGGGCTGGGTTTGTGCGCGCTGCGAGGATGAGAAGTGTCCAGGGTAGCACCAAGCTGCTCCAGCGGCAGGTCTTTGAGTTCATTTGAAATTTATTTGGAAAATGAAATTGAGCGTTGTAGGAAAGCAGTGCCGTTACGACGCAAGGTGGGGTCTGTGAACTCGGACAGCAGTCTTCTCCCTATCGGGTCCCAAGGGTGCTGCCCAGAGCCTCCGTTGGGTGAATCTCACACCCTGTTCGTGCTGAAGCGCAGCCCAGGCTGGTAGCACTGCGATCAGTGACCTTGTCTACTGAGGTGCTCACCACATCGCCCACAAACAGGCACGACCTCATGGGCACCACTGGGAGCAGGCCACATGGCGCCTCTAGTCCATCCGGCTACTACTATCTAAAACTTCTGAGAGTCTCCTCCGGCAATTTCTTGAAAGAAGCCAGGGTATCGGCATCGACAACATGGAAGAGCTTTGTGTTTCCGGACTCCCACAACTCTTTGTGTAAAGAAGGGCCTTCTGTATGTAGCCATCGCCCCTGCAAGACACACTGGTGCTTCAGGGACACCCTAAAGGGTTAACTCCGCTCAGCACACAGTGTCAGACCTGAGAAACCGGCAGACCTCTCCAAGACACGTCGCCCTGTACCAGAGCGAGCTGCTTGATCTCGAGTACCCCGGAGTTCTCCTTGCAGAACCAAGGAGCTTCTCTGGAGAAGCCACAGAACACAGCTGGTGTGAGAGAGGACGACCTGTGTCCCTGGGAAGAGCGCTCCTCCGGTGTGGAGCAGATTAAGATTAAAACAGGAATTTAATCCTTGGTGGGTTTTGGGATGGTCTTATGCTACGGGATCTGCAAGGTTTTAATATCAAATTCCAATCTAGGAAGTAAAGGGAAAATGACTTCACTTTTCTTAATGCAACTCGGCTGTTAAGAAGCATTGCACTGTTTCACTTTATTGCGTTTTTGCAAACGAGGGCATCGGTGGTCCAGCAACGTGTCTTCGGGGTGGGAGAGTTCGCAGCTCCCCCTACAGGTGACCGTGTGGGGCCACGTCCGCGGAACTGCTCCCTGGGCTCCGGGACCCGCGGCGGAGCGGCGAGGAGAGACTGAGACGGAGGGTCCGCAGGTGTCGCTGAAATCAGTCCCAGAAATCCCTGCCGCCGCTCGGGCAGCTCGTGGGGGAACCAGATGGTCGTCGAAGCAGGTCTGGGACGGAGCTTGGAGGGGCGTTAGAAGTTGGTGGCTGAGGGGTTGTGGGTGGAAAGGCCATCAGGAGGGGTGTCCGGATTGGCGGCGGGCGGCCAGGTGATGTTCTGGAGGGGCAGCAGGGTCAGAGAGGGGTCACAGGGGGTCTGGGGTGTAGATGGAGTCGCCAGCTGGCAGCAGGCAGGCCCAGGCTGCAGTTGCTCTGCGGTGTGTGATAGCATCTGTGGTCTAACTGTAAGGACGGTATCAGAGGGTGACAGGCACAACCTGCCCTGGCCCTGGCCAGATAAGCGTGCGTGCGCACACACAATCAGTTCCCCGGCAGCGGTGCACAAGCATGAGGCGTGTGTAGATGTGTGTTCGTGTGAGGGTACACGTGTGCGTTTGTGTGGTGTGTGTGTGAGAATAACTGTGCCTATGTGTGGCTGTAGGGTGTTTTGTGTGTGTTTGTGTGCTGTGTGTGTGAGAAATTCTGTGCCTGTGGGTGACTGTAGGGTGTTTTGTGTGTATTTGTGTGAAATGCTGTGTCTGTGTGAGTGAGTGTTGGGGAGATCAGCAGCTGGGCTCCTCCAGTCTGCCCAGCTCTGTCCTCCATGCCTCTGCAGCCGCCAGAGTAGGGCAGGGCAGGGCAGGGCAGGGCTGTAGCAGTTGCTGTTTAATGATCAATTAGCAGACAGCGGCGGCACGCAGGGACAATAATGAGTGTGGAGAGGGCAGGGTGGTGGGCAGTGCCCCATCGCCAGGCTGCTGCGGAGCTGATGATCCAGTCTTGGCTCAGGGCAGGGGCACCGACGCTCTCCAGCAGCGCGGGGCTGGCTAGCTGGCCTCTCATCTCGCGGATCATACTGCAGAATTAAAATCACAGCTGTTCCTGTCAAATGCTTTCTTACTCATTTCTGCTTTCTCAAGACTGTCTCTCCGTGGTTGCACAAAAATCTTGCTGCGTTCCTGCAAAAAAAAAAAAGTTTTCATATTCTGAGCACTGTAAATCGACAAGGAAGCCTATGGGGGGGTTTCCCAAGACAAATGAAGGATTCTTCCAGGAACTATGAAGGTATTGTTTGTGCGCCAGGCCTGGCAGCAGAGGCTGAGACGGTCATAGAGGGGTGTCTGGGCTGTGGGAGCTGGGAGTGGCTCTGAGGCTTAAGGAGGACATTAACAGAAATGCCAGTGCAAGGGCATCTTGAATCTTTGTTGGAGCTTTTTCCAATTCCCTATTTTTTAAAAAGTAGATTCGTTGCTTGCTTTAGCACTCGGCAGACTAGACCGAGCCCCATGTCACCCAGGCACTGCTCTCCCAGCTCCCAGCTGTGTGTGGGGGCTCTGTCTGTGTGCCAGCTGGCTGGCTCAGGTGAGGGCAATCGGTACCACAGCCAGGTGTGACTCTGCCTTACTTAGCTACAGGCCTTTGCTTTGGCACACCGAGGCCAGGGTGTCGTCCAAGGGCAGGAGGAGTTCTGTGATCTGAGCCCGAGTGCTGTCATGAAGCCACTGAGGGGTCGTCTGTGAGGGACACTGCTCTTCTCCAATCAGAGCAGAGCCTCAAGCATGGGGCGGTGCTTCCTGTGATGTGTCAATAGACGATTGGCTTGAAGGTTGGCGGGGTCTGGAAAGCCTGCCTACACTTCCTCATTCTCCCCGTGTGCGGTCGTGGGCTTCTTAGCTGTAGGTTGAGCTGTGAAGAGCACACAACTGGCGATTCCCAAACAGTGTGTACAGCAAAAAATAACTGGCGGTTCTGATTTTAAAAAAAACATTAAGGTCTGTCTGCCTGGCTGTGAGAGGCTCTTCTGCTTCTCTCTTATAACAAAGGGAACTTGGCACCTGTTTTTTTATTTTGTTTGTTTGTGTAATTTCAGGTTTAGAGCTGCGGTTCTAATATAAGTGAAGGAAACTCTTTTAGGATCTTGTGGGATCCGATTGCACTAAAGGGTCCTGGAAAGCACAGAGTAGAACTGAAGACACGCCCGTGCCCAGCACCGAGATGATCATGAAGGAATCTGACTGTATTACTGCTTGAAGGCCTAGAAAACACTGTTATGTAAAAATACAAATATAAAAGTGTTAAAATTACAAAAACACAAATGATTGTTCATTGCTTTTCTACACTTAATTCACTATCCTGTCCTGTAATAATGACCAAGTATTATGATTTTTTTCAATAAAATGCGAAAAATCCCACATCTATTCCAAGAGCTTGTTCTGTGTATTTCCTCTTGGACTGCCCCGTTCCTCATGGGATTGAAGGGGAACCTCGGCTCCGGGTTCCCCTGTGGAGTTCTGTGATGGGACCAGAGCCAGGGGCAGAACAGAAGACAGACTTTTAGATCTTTCTCATGTATCGCTTCTTCCAGGACATTCATCCTCACTTGCTGCTGCCGATATACTGGGAGGTAATGCTATGGATTTCATCCATCAACTTTCGAACCACTTTATCCAGTACAGGGTCACAGGGAGCCTGTCGCTGCAAGCAACAGGCACAAGGCAGGGTACACCCTGGACAGGACGCCAGTCCATCACAGGACACATGCAGATACAGACATGGACACACTCACACCAGGGCCAACTTCCCCAGTGTTTCTGAATTGAGCTGAAAACAATAAGTCTAATAAATGTTCAGGTGGGAAGCTGCATCAGCATGCGTAGACTGCAAAGGAACAAGTTATAGGTTTATTCCATGCTGAAAAGAGAAGAAAGAAAACGTTTTGGCCATAGAGCCTTCCTCAGGTGTGAGAAAGACAGGGCAGTAAGCAAAGGTAATGTAGCGGTCTAGTCTAGTAAAGTTTCCAGAACCAAAGCGCAGCAGTATCCCTGCAGCACCTGAGCAGAGCGTGCCCCTCGTCGCCCCTCTCGGCTGAAAAACCCAGAATCTGCTCATTGCCTTTGAGCGGTTTAAAATCTTGGAATAGCATAAGTTTCCAAAATCAAACCAAAATCGTGTATGTAAGCAGTGAAGCCGCAGGCTGGTTGCCAGTCGGAGTAGATGTGCGTGAAACAGGCGTGCAGGTATCCACGGCAGCCGGGAAGGGGGCTTCATGAGCTGCAGCAGACGCCTGACAGCCCCTCCTGTGAAAAACGTTCATGCTGCCTACAGGAGTCCTGGACATTTCTGGATTCGACTGAGAGTTACTCCGGGAGACAGGGAAACCCTACCGTCTGTAGTCCCTCATCCCTTACAGTGTAGGAGAGCCCAAAAGAGAAACATTTGGCGTTGTATTGAGATTTTATTTCCATCAGATGTCTGTGCTGACGGAGGTCCGGCTGTGAATTTCTTCTGACGTCCACTGCACCGCTGGAGCAGGCAGATTGTCCGAGCCCACCAGCATCCCAGCCAGGAGTTTGCCTGTGCCTCTGTTCTACATTTAGTCCGGTTCTGAGCCACGAGCAGACAGGGTTTCTGCAGCCCGACGGGCCTCTGTCCTCACTGCCCAGCGAGGTGGACAGGGGTCAGCATTCGCAAAGGTGCCCTTTATCCTTCCAGTGTGGTGCACGAACTGGACAGTAGCTGTGCTTCCCAAGGAGCCTCCGGCTCTCTCTTCCGCAGGACAGGTCAGGACAGGACAGCTCCTCTCTCCCAGTGCCCCCTACTGTCAGGAAACAGCTCAAGCCGATTGGCGCTGAAATAGAAAAATGTTGGAAACCACTTGAAATTGTTCTCTTAGGGAGAACGCTGAAAAACAAGACCTCTGTAAGGGCTCAGAGGATGGAGAGTGAGTCATGGAGGCTGAGTCATCTGTGTTTTCTTGCCCTCATCCCCATGAATCTGTTTTTCTCTGAGCAAGAGCAGCAGTGTGAAATGTGAAATGTGTGTCCATTTCGCCCCTCAGCGCTGCTGCTCCAGCCCCGAGCCTGGGAGCAGGACTGGGAGTCGACACCAGCACGCTTCACCACTCAGCTCTGTGACACATTCCACATGCCACCTCTCTCAAATGGTGCTCTACAGCCAGCCACGAACTCAGCCTCAGATATTCAGCAATTATAGTATCAAACATGCAGACCTGTAGCCCGACAGCATGTCAGAAATTACCAGTTCTGTTCAGCCCAGCCAGCCCATTTGATCGTTAGTCGCTGATTGATCTCAGAATCGCATCCCGCCACTTCTTGAAGGAAGCCAGGCTGTCAGCTGCACCCTGGCTGGGCAGCTCGTCCCAGGAAGAGTCTCCTGTTCCCTGTTCCACAAGCTCTTCCACATACTGTAGCTTCCTCTTGTGTCTTCTGGCTCGTGCTTCACCGCTGATTGTGAAGAGGCCAGACAGGCGATTAGCAGGACAGTCACAATCCAGCCACACTGTCTCATCTGGTCAAACCTTTATATCCAAACTGCTTGATGTTTCCTGCAGACTGTTCATACCAGCAGGCTGACACAGCCTTCAGCTACCGGCTGGGCCAGCTCACAGCAGCCTCGAGGTTCTTTCTGAACGCAATCTTTTTAATCGGTCTCTGTGTGAGTCATTCCAGTAAATGTCCACATCTTCTTTTGTACCAGGAATTTATACGAGCGGCGATCTGTATCGTTTTCCGCGATGTTTATTAGAATGAACTGCGAACACCTCTCAACGCCTTCAAACCGCGCGCAGCAAGGGGGGGCGTTCCCCCGAACCCCATGGAGTTGTGACCTTCCTTTAAAAAAACAATTGTGTAAGAGTGTAGGTCTGGAGGGCGTGACGTCACCGCGGAATAATGGGCAGAGGGGCCGCGCGCCCCGGTGACCACTCGCTCGCGCCGCTCCAGGTGGCGGCCCGCGGGCCCCTGCCGTCCTCCCTGCCGGGCTCTGTCACAGCGCTGGACGCTGCCGCCGCACTCCGAGTCCGCGAGTGACACACGCACTGGCCAAGTACAACCTGCCTGTCCGCCACTTAGCGCAGCCGCAGGTCTTTCCAGCTGCTGCCTGCCTGCGTGCTGCCCGCGTCAGCTCCACCGCCCGCGCAGGCGTGACAGCTTGGCGTGGGTCTGTAGAACCGCTTTTATCTGCGGCACCAGCCTCTTGATCTCACCAATGAGCTCGTTCTGACTAATAACTAAGTTTAGTATGATTTGTTTTTGTGACTGGTGAGGACAGCCCAGGAATTGAATAATTCTGTGACAGGCTGTGACACCTTTACCTTTCTGCTGCTAGAGCAGCTCATTTTATGAATTTCAGTTAGTTCGGTCAGCTTCATTAAACTAAATCTTCATTGCTGGAATCTGCTGTGGAAATCAGGACTGACTGCTCGATCACCGATCACCTCCCTGTTTTACCGTCTAAACAAGCAGAGTACCGGAGGGGATCTCAACCACAGCGGGCCTGCTATCTCACACAGCATAAACGAAATATCTTTTCACTATTTTTTTTTCGTGTTTGTTTATCAGTACGTCGTCCTGATTGCCGGCAGACTGTATTTCCTTCTCGGTGTCACTGAACCGTTTTGCCACAGTAGACTAAGGTTTTGAAAAACCGAGCTCATCTCCACACTTTCATCTCAGGATGCAGCAGCATTGTGCGAGTTTATCTTGCACTATAATTACACGCGTTAGAAAATAAGAGGTAAAATTAGCGGCACTGGTGCCTGTGATATTTTTACCCCTTCTCATGTGAGCGTGTCTTTATCAGAGATCTGCGGGCAGGGACGAGGCGCCGAGCGCGGCTGTCGCAGGTGCCGGCGCGGTGGAGGCGAGGCGCAGGTAAACACGGCGCGGACGGGCTGGGAGATGATGAAACTCGGGCGGCCGCCGCTGCAACGCGCGCCGCCGGCCCAGGCTGGTCTGATGTAACCGGGGCCCCCCGCCGAGGCGCGCGAGCGAGCCCCGGGGACTCGGCGGTGACGCAGGCGCGCGCCCCGGCGGGAGGGCTGCAGGTAAACAAATCCGAGGCGCGTGTCGCTCCAGAGAGCCCGCGGGGCGCACAGGTGAGCTTCATCTAGCCCCGCAGGGGGGGCAGAGCTCGGAGAGTAGAAACGCGTTGTGTCCTGAAACCCGCCACCCTGGACCCTGTCGCTCCGGCTGTCCAGTCCGAAAGAGCAGCAGGACTGCAGGTAGGGGGCGACCCTCCTGAACACACCTGGACAAGACAGGTAGCGGGGAGGAAGAGTCTGTCCGCCGGTAACAGAAAGACAACATCTGGACTCCGGCACATTAGAAAAAAGTTCAAGTTTCAGAATAACACGATTGTTATATATATATATGTCAGCTCAAGTGTAAAAACCACGCGAGATCTTGTTTGTGGTTTCTGGTGTCGAGCGCTCAGCGGTCGGGTGAGGAGCTTCTTGTTTTAGGACATTAATAAGCTTCCAACAGTGAAAGAGCGGGAGGCAGGAGCGACCAGAAGCATTTCAGTGCTTCTAACGCGTTTCAAACTCCTTCCCCCTGCTCGGACCCGAGCCTGGCCCTGCCCGAACCTGACACGACCGGCAGAGTCCGAGTCCTGCTCGTGTTTCCCGCCCCAGCTGGCCGTGTGCTCCACATCCGGGCTCTGACTGCACCCCCTTCACCTGGGGCGATAATTGTGAAACAGAAGCCGACAAGAAAATGATTCTTTTTGATTTGATTAGAATTACTAACAAAACATTAGAACAGCTGGCTGTAGCATTTTGCACCATTAAAAATAACATCAGACAATGCGAAAACCATTATCGACTGTTTTCACAGCATTTCAAAGTTTAGAATTTGCTAATGGATGTGTACAGCGCCGCCCCAGGCTCTGGGAATGTGGCCCAGGCTGGACAGTGGTAAGACGGCTCTCCCACCCAGTGTCCTGTCTCAGCTGGACAGTGGCTGGGCAGCAGGGTGATCCCCCTGGCAGGCTCACGGAGTGGCTTGGTCAGAGCTCCTTATCTAAGGCAGCAGAGTCTGCTGACGCCTACAGTCACACACACACACCCGGCGCACTCAGAAGGTGTTCATGGTCAACGCCAGATAAGTCAAGGCAAGAAGCTGATTTCACGGAGACTCACTGAACCCCCAGGATCCTTGCAGCGATCAGATTTGCTCTTTCATCACAGGCGCCGCCGCCAATATCCTGTTCCACAGCAGTGTGCGTCCGCTGATGTTACATTCAGCTCCACTGTGGTGATACGGAGCCCGCCCAGACACACACCAGGGCATGGACCTGCTCTCCACCTGGAGCACACCTGGAGGCTCTCCTCCTCCTGGGCCTCTGGACTCGACAGACAAAACGCCTGTGACTTCACCGGTGTTCACTGCCTCTGCTGGGGGGTTCAGTTCAGCCCTTCGCAGGGTCCAGGCAGCACAGAGATTGAAACCGTCTCTGCAATCTTATCAGGTGTTTCAGGAGACACACAAGAAGAACCTAAGAAAGGAAACCAACAAGACGGGGGCCATTCAGCTCATTGATCCCAGGATCTCACTCGGCCCTGTCTTGAAATAAACCAGGGCATCGGCTTCAACAGCAAGGCTGGGCAGCTTCTCTGAAGCTTCGCATTCATTCTGTAGAAATCCACTGATCTGGCTTTGACCGCCCGTGTGAGGACTGAGAGGACTTGAATAAGGGTCCCCCCTGTCTTCTCTGTCCACGAATAACAAGGTTCTCTTCCTTCAGCCTGTCTGTGTAGGACATTACCTTGGGCCCCAGAATGTAACTGGTTGGCCTTCTTGCTCCCATCCTGTGGAAACCTACCATCACACCCTGGTTTGAATGGGTTTGTGTGGCCAGTGGGCGGAGGTCTTGACTGAACCTGGTCTTTCCAGCCTCCTTCATAGCACATGTTCTCTTTGCACTGCCTCTGTAAAGGATGCAGACCTCAAAAGAAGATGTTATTTGTGAAGAGCTCACTGGTTCTGTAGAGCTCACTGCTTATTTATTTTCCAATCTAATTCACTTAATCATGGCAGGATCTGTCGGTGTTTAATACATTTTATAAAGCTTTAATATGCTCGCTATTAATACATGTTACTGGATTGTATTTTGTGTGAACCGCCCATGAGCGTAAATGATGATGATGATGATGATGCTTATTCAAAGCGAGATGGATGGAGCAGCAGGAGCTGCTCGCAGGGCCTGACTCAGACGTGTTCTGAGAAGATCGTGCTGGCAGGGAGCCCTGCAGAGCTGAGAGACAGACAGATTAGAAAGGGCATGTAATGGAGGCAAATTGTAATAGAGGCAAATCTCTGTGGCAGGATTCTTGCAATGCTTTGCTTTATGTAATTCCACTAATTTAAGGCATTTGTAACGCTTGCTTTGCTGGCTGTGACAGGCTGTCATGGGCACAGTGGAGGCTCGCAGTGTGGGGAGGGTGCAGGAGAGGGTCTGACAGCCGGAGGAGCTGTCGCAGCACAGAGAGCCAAGTCCTGCTTCGCAGGTGAGAAGCAAGATTAAACAAGTTTTGTTTCTGAATGAGTCAATTAACACTCCTGTAGTTCCCTGCGATGTGAACGCACACGCTGCGTCTTCGTTTTCCGGTTGGAGGGCTGCTCACGAAGTCATTTGTTTCAATTTGTGACAACCGAGCTCGTTGGCAGAGATCCTTCACTGAAACAGCTTTGAACAGATTACAGTCGATGAGGAAAGTGTTACCACACCCAATTAAAAGCCTCAACAAACCCCTTTGTGAGCCTCTCTTGTGCATTTCAACCCTTTGAACAGCAGACTCTCCTTCGGTAGTGAGCACAATAAGCTGTAAAAACAATCAGCATAAATAACAAGGCACATTGCAAATGGAAAGTTTTTGTACAGTCGGAGAGCATCACAGGACAGCAGTCTCCACCTGCCCGTTGTGCTGTGATGCAAGTGTCTTTACAGGAACAGAGTCTCTTCTGTTGAAGAGCCCTGGGTCTTGCTCTTAGGTTGCAGCTGTGGTGTGTGTAGCCTCTGCAGGCGACACGTCTGCAGGAAATTCAGGTTGAGGGTAAGGAGTTTTTTTTCCTGGCCTGAGACTGGAGGTGCGTCCATCAGCCACAGAAACCTTCCGCTTTTAACTAGTGAGGAATATAGGCGTTCAGTGACTGAACCCCGGCCACACACATGCAACTCCCAGTTGCAGAGGGAGTTCAGTGCATCCTAACAGAAACTTACTGATGTGAAATGCAATCCTGCTTCTGTTCAGACCCACAGACGCAACAGGGGAGCCCCCAGGAAATTAGCCGTTTCGTGCACGCTGAATGACAGCTGTTCCTCTACAACCCTCCCCCCGCCCTGCACGCAGCCCCCAGAGAATCAATCTGCTATCAGCCCGGCCTAAAAATAGCCGAGGCACACTGCTCAGCACTCTCCCCGAGAGCTGCAGGGCTCGCCGAGCACCGCGCGGGCCTGCCCTCACGCCCGCTGGGCCAGAAGACAGCAGGAGCTCCTGCTCCTCCACCGGTGCCACTGGTCCCTCTGGTCCCCTGGAGCCCCACAGACAGGGAGGGGCCCCTGTGGCATAGATCCCCTGGGCTCTGGAGCGCCCCCCAGTGCTGGCGCCCCGTGCTCACATCAAGCCCGTGCTGGCGTATTCAAGCAGGCCAACGACCTCCCCAGTGTGGAGTGCTGCTCTCAGGCTCGCCGGCGTCACCCAGCCCTCAGCCCCTGCCGCTGCGACGAGCGGATGTCCGGAGTCCGGCGTCCGGCGATGGCCTGGGCTGAGCACTGAGGGGACAGGGGTGCTCCGGCTCGTGACGTGGGAGCGCGGCCCTTTTCCCATCCCAGGGAAAGGCTCTGGAAGCGTACCAGTGTCTGGTCTGTGCGGCTGCTCTGTCCTGTTTAAGGTGAAGCCCGGCAGCAGCTCAGGCTCCTCCGGGTGCATCCTGAACGCTCGGCTGTTCCACGAAGGAGAGGTGGGGGAAAGGCGCTGCCTCTCCTGTGTGCTTCCTCTTATTTGAAAAGTGTGTGACTATGCCTGTGGACCTCACTGCCACCTCTAAAACAGACAGAAGACGACAACATTGTTCTGGTATAAAAGAGTCACATTCCACTGATGTATTGATCGCCTGGAGCCCTGGTTTTGGGCTAACTGCAGAATTGGTTTATTTGAAATTGATAATCCAGCGGGTTAGACGGCAGCGTCTTGGTCTCCAGATACAGACAGTGCGACCCCCCTGTTCAGGCAGGGGGGGGATGTCTGCCCTTGCAGAGATCCTCGCTGTGCTCTGGGTGGGGCTGAGCTTGTTTCCTCTTAACTCAAATTCCAAGAGCTTCAGAGGGCGTGACTGCTGAGCGACAGTGTTGACAACGCAGATACGATGAGCACAACGTGAAGCTACGTTGACCTGTTGCCTGTCCAGGTGAGGGGTCTCGGCCTGACTCGGTTAGTTTGTGGCCCACCAGAGTCTCACACTTCTCCCAGCCTTTAATGGACACCAGTATTCTGTCCTCTTCAGCCCCTGTTCTGCTGGATATTTGATTCTTAATACAAGATCAAAATACGATTTTAAAACCAACTCGAATTGACAGGGTCCTAGGACATAAAAGGGTCTTCTAGTATAGTTGGTTATCAGTCCAGTTGTGGGTTCAATTAGATCATCTAAAGCCAGAAACTGGAACAATTCACATGCACCAGTCTACCAGTGACTGGCGTCTTCCCATCCCAGCGCACGCCTCTGCAGCAGTCTGGCACAAACACGATTCCCCATTGATTCATTGACTGTTCAGCTAGAGAACGGAGGTGCCGACTGCGGATCGGCGCCACGCTGGATTGGAAAATCGGGGATTCCTGCTGAGGTCCCCAGCCCCCGTCCCGGAGAGCCCCACCCCCCTCCTTTGATAGCGCTTCCAGTTGATTGTATCAATGCAATAACTGAGAGCCGTCCACAGGTGGGACAGCGCGGAAACCAGCGCCCCCTGTCGGTGTCCAAGAGCTGAGCGGACGTGTCCACAAGTCTCCAGCTCCCAGCTCCGCCACGACTCGATCTCGTTTCCCGCCCGAGGCTAGGTGGCGCTGCGCTAGACGCCGGTGCGCCGGGCAGCTCGACGCGTTAATGGGGGAATCCGAGCCTCGGTGCGCCGGACCCCTGCAGCCCCCCGCCCGCTGATCTCCCCGACCCTGAAACACACCCCCACCCTGCCGCTCGCACCACGGCCGTCCCTGCGCTTTGTTCTGACAATTTCCCGTTTTTCTCTCCTCCATGATTTCTGCCTTCCCGTCTAGTTTTCTGCGTTTCCCGGTTGACTGCGCGGCCAGCAGCGGCCCGACTGCGAGACGGGCCGGTGCTCGCCGGGAGGGGACAGACACTCGGCATCGACCCGCATCGATTAATCAATACCGAGGGAAGAAACGGAAGACGAGGAGAGTGAGCGGCTGGAAGGTGAGAAGAGGGTTTCTCTCATCACAGGAAGGTTTTCGGGTTTTGTTTACTCCAGCATCAGCAGGTGCAAAACGCGCGGATTAATTAATTGTTTTCTGGATTTTAACAACCTGGAATAAACTGACCATTAGAAAAGTCCCGAGAGAGGGGACCCACACTCAGAGTAGACTAACCAACTCAAGAGGCGTTACAAGAACCTTAAGACCCAGCGAAATCAAAGTACAGATTCTTCTGTTTATGTTTTACCCTCAACACGAAACCCGATAATTCGTTTAGAAGGCGCCCTAACTACAAGTGCCGTTTGCGCTGCAGTGAGGCAGAGACGGCACTGCGCACGGACACCTCGGAGCAAATCGATTCTTTCTTTTGGGGGGCGAAAATGGCAAACGGGTGTGGTGAGTCACTCGTCGTATCACGCAATCCACAGTTTGCTAGCGGACAGGACACAGACTGGACGGCGGGCCGGACTGAACGGGCCCAGCGGTCTACTGTGGCTTGTACCGGTTCTGTTGAGGGAATCCGAGCCCCGCGTCCCGTATTAACCTGCTTGGACTCGCCAGTGGGAAACTGAATTTCGGGCCCTAGACCGTGCTTCAGTAACATGTGCCACGCTAATGTTGGCTTTTTTTTTACTTTAATACCTCCTACGGTAAATATTCCAACAGGCTGTTTAAAAGCAGGAAATCCGGGCGAGAGTGTCAGCACCGTGAGCCGCCACTCCGCCGGGCTGTCGGAACACACTACTGCTCAGGAACAAGTAATAGGTTTATTCCATGCTGAAAAAAAAGAAGAAAGAAAACAACGTTTCGGCCGTGGAGCCTTCTTCAGGTCACCTGAAGGCTCTTTCTTCTCCTTTCAGCAGGGAATAAACCTATTACTTGTTCCTTTGCAGCCTGCGCATGCTGACGCAGCTCCCCACCTACACTGCTGCTGCGTGCGGAATCGGACCGGCCTCGCTTTCAGCACACACCCACTAAGTACCCGGAGACCCTTCAGGTCTGTTTATCGGAATGGGAGCCGGCGCCGACCCACGAGGGAACCGCGGACCGGACTCCCGGCGACCGGATCCCCCCCGCGGGCGCACGGGGCTCATTAGGTGCATTCCTCTGTTGCCATGGAGGCCTGTTAGGGCCCCGAGATCAGCGGTGATTAGCATGTGAAAAGCACTGGCTGGCCTCCCCTGCCCACGGAGGGGCTGCAGGAGGGGCGTCTGTACAAATTAGCATGGAGGGGATTGAGCTGGACAGAGCCTCCCAAGGGAGCCTTCAGCACAGAATACTTCCAGTCTCCTGAGCCTAATTGGTTTTTAACAGTATTCAACAGACAGGGGGCGTGGCCATGGCATCCAGGCACCCAGTGGCCCTGCGGCTCCTAGCCGTGTTTTCTTCTGAGGTGCTGGTATCCACTCAGACGAGCCGCTGGATCCAGCACCAGCACTCGGTGAAACAACGTCCCAAGGCGTTGAATTCCGGGAGTCCGAAGACTTTTCCGTCTGTTTCCGGGACACAGTGTGCCAGTGTTCATGAGGTCATGTCCATGCTGTTCAGTTGTAATTCGGTGAGTTGGGCTCTGTGTGTTTGCGTGGAGCTTTTGTATTTTAGGTTCTGGCTTTGCTAAGTAAAGATGTTTCCGGGATCTCTGGCCGGGAATGTGCTCCTGAAGAGCGCTCCGTCCCCTCGCTCGTCGCTGCAGGGAGAGCGCCGGCCTGGGCCACGCTGAGCCCTCGCGCTCCCCTCTCTCTGAGGGAGCAGGGCTGAGTGTCCTGAGCTCTCAGCTGGGGTCTCGCAGTCCTCTCTCTGAGGGAGCAGGGCTGAGTGTCCTGAGCTCTCAGCTGGGGGCTCGCAGTCCTCTCTCTGAGGGGCTGAGTGTCCTGAGCTCTCAGCTGGGGGCTGGCAGTCCTCTCTCTGAGGGAGCAGGGCTGAGTGTCCTGAGCTCTCAGCTGGGGTCTCGCAGTCCTCTCTCTGAGGGAGCGGGGCTGAGTGTCCTGAGCTCTCAGCTGGGGGCTGGCAGTCCTCTCTCTGAGGGGCTGAGTGTCCTGAGCTCTCAGCTGGGGGCTGGCAGTCCTCTCTCTGAGGGAGCGGGGCTGAGTGTCCTGAGCTCTCAGCTGGGGGCTGGCAGTCCTCTCTCTGAGGGGCTGAGTGTCCTGAGCTCTCAGCTGGGGGCTGGCAGTCCTCTCTCTGAGGGGCTGAGTGTCCTGAGCTCTCAGCTGGGGGCTGGCAGTCCTCTCTCTGAGGGAGCGGGGCTGAGTGTCCTGAGCTCTCAGCTGGGGGCTCACAGTCCTCTCTCTGAGGGGCTGAGTGTCCTGAGCTCTCAGCTGGGGGCTGGCAGTCCTCTCTCTGAGGGAGCGGGGCTGAGTGTCCTGAGCTCTCAGCTGGGGGCTGGCAGTCCTCTCTCTGAGGGGCTGAGTGTCCTGAGCTCTCAGCTGGGGGCTGGCAGTCCTCTCTCTGAGGGGCTGAGTGTCCTGAGCTCTCAGCTGGGGGCTGGCAGTCCTCTCTCTGAGGGAGCGGGGCTGAGTGTCCTGAGCTCTCAGCTGGGGGCTGGCAGTCCTCTCTCTGAGGGAGCGGGGCTGAGTGTCCTGAGCTCTCAGCTGGGGGCTCACAGTCCTCTCTCTGAGGGGCTGAGTGTCCTGAGCTCTCAGCTGGGGGCTGGCAGTCCTCTCTCTGAGGGAGCGGGGCTGAGTGTCCTGAGCTCTCAGCTGGGGGCTGGCAGTCCTCTCTCTGAGGGGCTGAGTGTCCTGAGCTCTCAGCTGGGGGCTGGCAGTCCTCTCTCTGAGGGAGCGGGGCTGAGTGTCCTGAGCTCTCAGCTGGGGGCTGGCAGTCCTCTCTCTGAGGGGCTGAGTGTCCTGAGCTCTCAGCTGAGGGCTGGCAGTCCTCTCTCTGAGGGGCTGAGTGTCCTGAGCTCTCAGCTGGGGGCTGGCAGTCCTCTCTCTGAGGGAGCGGGGCTGAGTGTCCTGAGCTCTCAGCTGGGGGCTGGCAGTCCTCTCTCTGAGGGGCTGAGTGTCCTGAGCTCTCAGCTGAGGGCTGGCAGTCCTCTCTCTGAGGGGCTGAGTGTCCTGAGCTCTCAGCTGGGGGCTGGCAGTCCTCTCTCTGAGGGAGCGGGGCTGAGTGTCCTGAGCTCTCAGCTGGGGGCTGGCAGTCCTCTCTCTGAGGGAGCAGGGCTGAGTGTCCTGAGCTGCCCTGCACTGGGGCTGCTCTTCAGTGATGGGAGCAGTGGGTCCCTCTTCTATGTGAAGCGCTAGGATACTATAGGGAGGGAAGTGATAGATGCAGTGATTATTATTTTTATTAACGTCTCAGGTAGGGCGGCTGCACTGTGCAGCAGTCTGTGCCCTCCTGAGCAGGCAGGTTATTTCTCTGGCTCTGCTAATGCCAGATATTGAAGAGGAGTTTGTGTCCACTCAGAAGCAGTATGCAAGGCCAGTACAATTACTGAATATATTTAAGAGTGTAGATTTTATATCTAAGAAAATATTTTTAAAAGTTCACACAGCATTAATTAGACCTCCATTGGTAATTGGGTGATTGATCCCAGGATCTCACCCGGCTGTTTCTGGAAGAAAGACAGAGCATTGGCTTCAACAGCAGGGCTGGGCAGCTTGTTCATCACCTCCACAACCCTCTGATCGCTCTAACATTCAATACACTTCCCCTAATGTTTGCTTGTGTCCCCAGCTTGTGTTTCACTGTTCATTCTGCTGAAGGGTTCTTGCTAGGTTGATTATGCCAATATCTTTGTGGGTCTGGAATACACAGATTGTGTCAGAACACTGTATTGAAGACATTGCTTCTCCAGGAGCTCTCTGAAAGAGAGCATCACCATACATTGGAAAGTTTAAGGGAACGGAGCCTTTCTAGTCTTGAGCACAGAAGATTATGGGGCTTCTTGATTCAGGTATTAAAAATCCTGAAAGGCGTCATCTGGTTCAACTCTGGGGGCTTGTTTAAGATCCACAGCAACACAAGTACCAGGGGAGACAAGGGGAAATTAAGTTTATATTTATTCAAGACAGAAAAACAGGAAACCTGTCTGTACACAGGGGATTGTGGGAGTCCCTAGTCATGTGGCAGAGGCCGAATCCCTGAGATTATTTAAGAGTCAGATGTGTCAGCGAGATGAGCAGGACGGGTCTCGGGGCCTCCTGTCATCTGCACCCTTGTCACGCTCTGTGGTCAGAGCTGTGCCTGGTGCCGCGGTCAACAGGTCCTCTGCTGAGCGTCTGCACACGTAGGGAGAACAGCATCCTGTCCTCTCCGGCAGCGCAGGGCTCACCCAGCTCCCCTTGCTCTTCCTCAGTCTCCATGGTGATAAATTACAGGCAAGTGCCTCACTTTCCATTGATAAAAATACTCTCATTGCCCTGCTTGCACTTCGGTGAAGTGGAGTCCTCAAACACTGAAGGACACGCAGATCTGCATAGTTGTAAACACTCTTTATTTTCCTCTCGGAGTACTGTGCAACCACCTTCTCAGGATCTCCTTCTCCGCTGCTCGTTAACATGCAATATTATTGACAGAGTGTTTTAAATTAAAGAAAATGTCTACAGCTCCTTCTAGTTTATGCATTCAATTTTTAAAAGAAAAGCTCTGTTTTAGAGTTTGATGTGGAGAGTACTCGGCCTGTGTTGAACGCTTCATGGCATTTTAATGTTTTCTTAAACAAATATAGGCTGATTTCTTGAAGTTCATTATTGTCTTTTACCAGCAGGACGCCATCAACTTTTTGTTTTTTTTTAATTAGATCAGTTGCGGAAGAAACAGTCAAAATGAAAACCTTCCTGCCGTGTGAGGTGGCGAATGCTGCTTCAGGTACTGCAGTTTGCAGCCGGGCTGTGCAGTGAGTGAGTGTGTGAACAGCAGACTGCTGGCACTCTGTTCACATGTGTGAGATTATAATCACGCCCCACCCCCCCCTCCCGTCAGGCAGCAAGCGCGATGTGATACCACACTGCAGGCCAAGAAGGTTCAGGAGGAAGGAAGTTGTAGCTAATGTGCAGGTTTGAACAAAACGGCACTTTCACCCCTGCTCTGCTGGAACCAGGCTCTTTGTATTAATACTGTAAACCCCTAATCAGGTAGATTAATCAACCTCAACCCACTAACACCTGGAGCTCCTACCACAGTGGTCACATGAGCTTGTGGGGGTGCAGTGCACAAGTCGGGGGGGTTAGAGCTTGGCATGTACTTGATGCTGAGATCCTCCGGGCCGGGGAATGTGCACACAGCCTCTGGCACCTCCTGGGCACCATTCCTGGTGCTGCCAAGGACCTGCAGGGGATTTGCAGATTGTAAAGCAGGCGCAGACACAAGCTGCTGTATTATCAGTGTGGCTCCGGCTGGGAGCTCAGCTGCGGCGCTGGCGTGTCTCTTGCAGGTTTGTAGCTCCCCTTGCTTAGTTAACCCGCTAGAACGTGGCTCAAGGTATCGCTAGTCTTGTTCGTGGGCCCGGTGTTTGCCCAACGCTGAGGGCCAGTGCTGCCCATATCAGATGCACACGTGTGTGAGATTATGGAGACAAGCCATTTCTCAAAGTCTTTGACTCCACTTTCAATTGACTGTTTTTCATCGCTACTGCCTTTTATTCTTTAATTCATCCTAAAATAGTCTTTGCTCTTAAAGGCAGTGATTTCAGTATTGGCAGATATAAACAGAACCATGGAAAGAGACTGACCACCTGTCCTTTTCAGTGAAAACAGGCCGTTCGTAGGGGTTAAAGGTCACATGAGGCTGCTCAGCAATGCAGGCTCAGCCACAGCCCCCTGACCACAAGCACTGCCCCCCAGCTCGACGCCCTGCTCTCGCGGGCCCGCCAGTCTCTGGGCCATCTGGGCCACGGCTCCGGACCGCTCCGCTGCCCCGCGTCCTTCTGGTGCTCCTGTCCTGGGCAGGGCTGGCCTGGCGGTGCACAGGGTGCCCAAGGCTCCCAGGCCAGACTCCGCACAGCCAGGCCGGCCGAATCTCCGGCTGGGTGCGTCTTCCTTGGCGCTCCTGCCTGTCAGCAAGCCGGGCTGCCAACGCCAGAATGTGAGAAGGGCTGCAGTCGAGGGGAGCGCCAATCAATCTGCCCGTCTTGCTAACTCCTTGGCTCTGCACCCCATCAAACCCGCTGTTTCCTGAAGACCCCCAGATTGGTGGTTTGCTAACGGGAGGGGCAGTGCTTTCCACACGCCTGTCAAAAGAGCCTTTGTCGATATGGGGTTTGAGGTGTTGAAGACTTATTGCACTACTTCTCATGGGCCTTGTTTAAGAACAGATTAATTTCCTTGAACTTTCTTTTACTGTCTTTATGTTTATTTATGTCTTTGTTTGTGACTCTCTTATTTCCCTGCCTGTGAAATTCATGTCTGTTGCGTAGCTGCTCAAGGAGGACAGAAAACTCTGGAGTCCTGTTCTCTGGACACACTGGGCGCTGTGGACAACGAGCTCCCAGTGAGCACTGCAAGGAGGAGAGAACGCCTGTCCTGGAAACTGAACGAAACACAAAGGAAAATTGGTCCACTGGATGTGCAGTTAAAAACGAAACCAGGGAAGACGAGGGTTTCTGAGGGTTCAGCTGCAGCTGTCCAGAGAATTTAAAGTGAAGTAAAAGCAGGACTGTTGCTGCTTCCACTGTAATAAATGGAGCAGAAGCCCAAAGTTCAGGAGGAGCCCCAGTCCCTGCGGATCACTGGCTCCAGTGTATACATCTGGGTTGTCTAGACCTCCTTCCCTCCGATTGCTGCTCCCGGAATCCTACCTCTTTGTCCGAAGGACCAGGCAAAATACTGATGTATGATGACCGAAACATCAGTAACAGTCTCGCTCCTGGTTTGTCTTTTTCTTCCGGATTTTGCTTTGTTTTTTTGAGTGGTGCAGCCAGGATTGATTTCTGAGCGACATGAGTGGCTTGATTGCAGATGAGATTGCAGATCAGTTTCTGTTGGTGCAAATAAATAACACCTCCAGTCTGCTGTCAGCACAGCTTTGACCCACTAACCTCGGCGCTGTGAGAGGTTTCGCGCTCTTGTCACTTTCGCGTCTCTGCTGTGCAGGGCTGCCTCTCGCAGACATTTTTCTCACATTATTTTTGAAAACTGCACTTCGGCAGGAACCCGCTGGATCAGAAAGGACTGGGATTTGGGAATCTTGTGCTGAATTTTCTCCTGTGCTCCAACAGGCATGCTGAGTATTCTGCACCACAGCCCCGGCAACTGCGCGATCCTCTCCTCAGATCCACAGCACCATCCCGACTCTCAGACCTTCAGATCCACAGCACCATCCCGACTCTCAGACCTTCAGATCCACAGCACCATCCCGACTCTCAGACCTTCAGATCCACAGCACCATCCCGACTCTCAGAACTTCTTGGCAGCTCTATCCTTCAGCAAAGGTGATTCACACTCTACAAGGGTGATGTCTGTCTGTGTAAGTGCTGCTGGCTGCTCAGAGTCTACAGGGAGCTGAAGAGCACAGGCCAGTGTTCTCAGCCCGTTGATGCTGGACTAGTCAGGGGCTCTTAGCCCAGGGTTGTGCTGTACAGTATTGCATTGCTTCGCTTCACTCTGGAATCCTTGGGCAACATGCTGTACCTGGGTAGGACAATTACAGTCTATTTTCACATTCTAAGAAAAGTGTCTGGAGGAAGTAGGTGCAGGACTGAATCCTCCAAGCTCTGTGCAGCGACAGGCCGCTCTGGAGTAGAGACCAGGACAGAGGAGGCGTGCAGGGCTGGCAGACGTGGAGAGGGTGACTGTACCACTCACGTGATACCTGAGTCAACACACTTCATTATCGCAGCTCCTTCATTATTCGCCTGTCTCCTGAAATAGCAGGCAGAGCTGTCCGGAGAGACACAGGAAGCATGGAACAGCGGGACGTCTCGTCCCTCTCCGGGAGGCTGGTGGACGGGCTGGCACAGGGCTCCAGGAATCCTGAATCTGGGAATCCTGACATTTAACACACAGCTGGTGTCTTCCTCCTGCTTTGTTCTTTTGCTGTTCTGAGGTAAAATGAGCAGTGAAATCAAACACAAAATAGCACGAGCAGAGCGAGACATGAAGCCCTCACCGTCTGGCAGCCCCCAGCCGGGTCCCAGCCCTTCCCGGTGGCAGTGAGGTGGGGAGGAGCATCGTCCCACTCGGGCCCTTCCGGCTCTCCTTGTTCCAGCCGCACTGGGAGTCCTTCAGAGCCTGTCCTGTTGGATAAGGACCTGCAGAGGCAGAGCACTCCCCGATCCAGACATGCGCAGGTCGACTCGGCAGAAATCCCAGCGCCAGACCTGGAACAGGAAAGCCTGGGGGAGCAGGACAGGTTAAATTTCATCAATCAATTGAACACTCAGTCAATCGTTTTGTTTGGTAGAGTGCCCACAGAGGGCTTTCCTGATTTCCAGAGCAGGTGAAGGATTGACTGTGGTAAATGTTCCAGTTCTCCTGATCTTCCTCATCTGCTGCGCTGTAGCGGCCACCTGCTTGTCTCTGCTACCTGCCAGCGAGCTCTTCTCTACCTGTGGACAGCCCATGGTCTCCTTCACTGGCTCTGCTGTGCTGTTGTCTTTATGTACATTGATATACTTGCACCCGAACACACTCCACACCCTCATGAGCGCAGCATGATCTGTACAGTTCGCACTGTTTGACCACAGCTCACGGGCTCAGGGCTTTAGCACATTGCTGTGTGCTTTTTCATTCTTCACAGGGCGCCACTCTGCTCTCACCACAGGATCTGGAGGGGTGCTGTACACACAAGAACGGTTTCAAACAATCTGAAGGCATATACAGCCCCCCCTGCCCTGTCTGAGCTGGATCTTCATGTCTACGCGTCTTTCTGTCCCAGAGTCTCTGACAGAGCTCGGATCCCTGTGACAGTCCTCCACAGGCTGTATACACCTGTGTCTGAGCTTTTGTCCTTTTTCTGTGCAGAAAACAGCAAACGGTCTTCCCTGCAGAGCACACCGGTCCTGCTGCTGATCTCCAACCTCTGACCTCTGCAGAATCATCAGATCAGTCCTTGGGCCTTAGACACAAGTCAAAGAGTCACAAGTCTTCCCTCTTGGACAGAGGAGATTCAGGGCAGAATATTCAGCAGTTAAGTCCCTGAGGAAGGTGGACATTATTGTCCGCTTGTTTCCATAAATGATGCAAAGAGCTCCCAGCCTGGGATACTTGTCAGAAACAATTCACATGGGGTGGAACCTGTTGACGTTGTTTTTTCTGCCCCACTGCTCTTCCCCGAAGGGTCACAGACTGGGTCGTGTGGGGGCGAACGCGGGGAGCGCGACATGGCTGTTTGATCTGGCGGAAGGTGGCTGTTCTCTACAGCACATCAGTTGCTTTTCATGCATTATTAATCACAGAGCACCCTTACTAATTAGTCACTCAGCGGATGCTTTTATCCCCAGGCAAAGGATTCATCCGAAGGTCGGAGCGTAGGAAAGTTCGTGTGCGCAGCACAGCTGGGATTTGAACCGGGAACTCCCTAGCAACATGCCGCTTTTCCTCATTCACCACAGCACTTGGAGTTGGTTTCCAAGTGGAAGCTCCCTGATCAAAGATAGAGGAGTGCACAGACACAGCGTGTAACAGGCGGATTCACACCCTGACAGAGCGCCAGGGAGGAATAAAGGAGCTGGGACTGAGTGTGGCTGTACGGGGGGAGTGCCCAGTGTGGAGCACAGCCCTGGTGGAAGGGCGACGCCTCACCTTTCTAGTCCCAGCTGGGCGGGTCCTATAAAGGCACACTGGACACCCCCCGGAAGGGGGGAGTTTGACAGGGGCAGTCCCAGAGGGGATTGCACCCGTGTAAGGTGTTCTTTTTCTTTTTTGCCTGTCCCATCATGCACTTTCACTGGGGCAGGCACACACACACCTTTTTCACGTACAAAGTTCTTGTTTTGTTCTTGCCTTACGCCCCCTGCTCACCAGACTGGACCCCGTTAAACAGCGTCAGCCCAGCCTGGAGGCCGCAAGGCACAGCGGCACACTGTCTTTTTGCCTTATTGGGTATTTGTTCGTTCTTTTTGTGTTATTTGTGGTCCCTGCTAACCTCACACTGGTGCTTCCCTCCCCTCGCCCTGGACACCTCCCACTACACACTGTCACATGAGCTTAATTTATCAAACGAATCAATTACCTTTATTCATCAGTGCCAATCTGGGCTAAAGCTCGTAGATCCAGACAGCAGCCAGACGGTTTGAAGGCCGGGGCTCCGCTCAGGCTGGGGAGGGGCTCCAGGAGAAGGAGGCACTGGAGGGACAGTGAAGCAGAGTGCTGCACCCCAGATTGGAGACAATATAAAGCAATCAAACTCCAAGCAGACTGCCTTGTTACACTGAACCGAGTCAAGATGTACTGTAACTGTGATTACACTGGTGTCCATTTACTCATCTTGAAAGGGTTAAAATAATCCTTTACAATTGCTTACAATAAGGTAATTACCGTGTACGCCTGTGCAGCCATGTCGCAACTTGGTCTTTGCGCAGGTCAGGCAGAGTGCAACATCAGAGTGTCACGGTCTCTGTTGCCTTCTGAGAAGCAGGGCGAGTTTCGTAAATGAACTACACCACCTGCGAATCCACTCCAGTTGCGCAATTCCTATTTTACCGAATCCGGTGGGTGTATGTGCAAAATTAATCTATTAGATTGTGTGCTTTGATTCACACTTCTGCTGGGAAAAGGAGCCGCTGGGTTAGGCTCGCGCTGGAAATGAATGCCAGCAGAGATAAGGCAAAGACCAGAGTCAGATCAGCATGCAGTCTACGCCAGGAAGGAAAACATAAAAGGCCTGTTCTTTTTCCAAGCTGCGGCTAAGAATGTTATGGTTCTGTATGTATCAAGTTCTTGTTTGCGGTCAACTTAACATTCAAAAAATATCTTGCACATTTTGATCCATATGGTACTGCAAAATGAAGCTAAACCATGTCCAGATTGTGCTATTACAGACACGAGCCCCTCCTCCAGCAGAGAGTCTGGTGGAGGAGAGGGACCCAGGACAGGCTGGGGGACAGGAGTACAGTCCGCCCAGCGCAGGGTGACCAGTCTGGGCAGCTGACCTCTGGCTTTAGCAGCTGAGCTGCTGGCAGCAGGACGGAGCACGAGCAGGTGACACAAGATGGGTCTGGAACTGGGGACCTTCATTGTGAGCACTGGAAAGCCAGTCCCTGCCAGTCCCTGCGTCCTCTCACTCTCAAGCAGATATTCAAGCTCAAGCTCGTGTTTATTGTCATGTGTACCTGAGTACAGTGAAATGCTTACTTGCGTGTTTTCCTCACATGACAAATGACGCAACAGGTGACATAAAAGATGACGTAACATCGCTATAGAAAATGACATAACAAGTGACATCACCGTTCTTGGAAACTGGATCAGGGTAGCAGCAATAATTGTAACCAACATTTAGAAAGCAGCTGTGTGCAAAATTCAGCAGTAGCAGTATTGTGAGTTCACTGAAAAACAGGGGGGTGTCAGTGGGGGCAGGAGAATTTAAGAGGTGGGGTTCAGGAGTCTTACAGCTTCCTTTGAACCTAGAGGTCTGGGCCTTTACACTCCTCAAGGATCCCCATGATGGAGGCCTGTGCTTTCATGGGTGCGTGTTCCTGCCCAGTGGGAGGACTGGCACCTGCCAGCTCAGGGACCGGCTCACTGAGCCCTGCAGAAACACTGCCGCTCGGACCCCAGGAGCCCTGCTCTCCTACTGAGCAGTTTCCTGCAGCCCTTCTGTGGCCAGTCTGGGGATCAATGGCTCCACTGGAAACCCTTATGCAGCAATTACAGCCCCCAGAAGAGATGTCCGGCCATTAAGACATCATTTCAGCAGGATGGGTAAAGTTCTTGATTTAGGTACCACTTATAAATATTTTATCATTGTTATACATATTTATCTGATAGTTAATAAAAGTATTCTTAATAATGGACTATAATGTATTACAGATAAAATATTAAAATGTAGCAGTAATTCTTTCCAATGACGTCTCAATGCCATACCACAAAACCTGCAAAATTACTATATTTTAATAACCTGTAATTCTTTTACGTATTGTTAAAATATGTGCAATGTATAACAACAATAATAAATGATTTATACTGTCTGTAAATGATATATGCTGATACGTTATTTCAAGATAACCTTTAAATATCAGGTGTCTATTACATAGTAATTGTCATGTAATAATTGGTTTATAACTACTGTGAGTGACCAAGGGAGAGCGCGGGACAGCATGACCAGCCCCAGGATCAGTGTCCAGTGTCCAGTGTCCAGTCCAGTTTAAATTCAGCAGGTCTATTTTCCTTCTTTTTCAACTGAACCCCAGTAGAGTGAAAGAGGTGCTTAGCGATAGAGGAATAAGAATGATGTCTCTAATTCACAGTTCTGCAAACACACCTCTTTGGCCTCTGTGCAGGGGCTCGATTATGCATTTCTAAAGTCAGCACCAAGAAACCTGTGGGTCTTCTCCTTATAGGTGATTGTCAGACACCTGGGAACATCTGGAGCAGAACTGTTTTCAGCTGCTGTGATTTAAACCTGAGTTTTGAAAAGCCTGTGGCTTTTTCAGGAAGAGAGGACTGAATCAATATCCTGTGCAGGCAGCTGTAAACGTTTGTATTGACTGTCGGGGGGGGAAGCAGACCCCCCCCCCCCCAGAGATCTCAGCAGTCCTCTGCCGCCTCTGCATCACCCCCAGCTGTAACAGCCTGGCCGGGGGACTCTCTGTCCCAGTTACTCGTCCTCAGAAGAAGCCGGACTAATGAGACGAGGCCATCATGCCACATCTCTGCGGCCAGGCCCCTCACCCCTGTGACGGCGTCTCCAGGGGCGCAGAGCAGAGCCGCCGGCCCACAGCCACAGCCTGCCTGCGCACGAGGAGCCGAGCCACAGCACCAGCCCCGCTGCCTGACAGCCTGCCCTGAGCCACTGCTGGCCGGGAGACAGCGGGGCACGCTGCTACAACGGCCAACTGCACAGGGGCCGACGGGAGCAGGACGCACATTCCTGGCCACAGCACAGACCAGCGAGGGAGAAGAGCTGGGGGGCGGTACTGCTTTTTCTCTCAGGACAGGACCTGCTCTGGCTGCGTAACGGACAGCCTCACCAGCAGGAGCTTCAGGGAGTTTCCGTTTGTGAGTGTTTATGCGAGTGGGTCTGTGCTTGTGTCTGTGTGTATACGTGGGGGTCTGTGTGGATGCGTTTGTATGCATGTGTGTGTGCGTGTTGTGTGTGTGGGACTGTGAGTGCTGTGTGTGGAACTGTGTGTGTGACTCTTTGCGTGTGTATGGATTTGTCTGTGGAACTTTGTGCCTGTGTGTGCTTGTGTGTGGGACTGTGTGTGTGGGTTTGTGTGTGCATGTTTGTGTGTGTTTCGTGTGTGTGTGACTGTGCTTGTGTATGGATTTGTGTGTGTGTGGCACTGTGTGTGTGATTACAGCGAGGCTGCAGGGTGCTTGTCTGATTCCACAGTCTCAGCGGGAGACACTCGTCTCACCTGCAGCAGCGCTGTCTCGACCGTCCGGCCCCGGGCCACGCCCACATCCTGCCGGGGCCCCTGCAGAGACCGGCCTGCTTCTGCTGCTGCGCCCAGGCGCCCGCAGGCCGGACACCTCCATTCCTCCAGGCTGGGAGAGAGGCAGGGAGTGAGGGAGTGAGGAGTGAGGCAGGGAGTGAGGGAGGAGTGAGGCTGGGAGTGAGGAGTGAGGCATGGAGTGAGGAGTGAGGCTGGGAGTGAGGCAGGGAGTGAGGAGTGAGGCTGGGAGTGAGGCTGGGAGTGAGGTGAGGAGTGAGGCTGAGAGTGAGGGAGTGAGGAGTGAGGGAGGAGTGAGGCTGGGAGTGAGGAGTGAGGTGAGGAGTGAGGCTGAGAGTGAGGGAGTGAGGAGTGAGGGAGGAGTGAGGCTGGGAGTGAGGAGTGAGGCTGGGAGTGAGGTGAGGAGTGAGGCTGGGAGTGAGGCAGGGAGTGAGGAGTGAGGTGAGGAGTGAGGTGAGGATTGAGGTGAGGATTGAGGTGAGGAGTGAGGCTGGGAGTGAGGCAGGGAGTGAGGAGTGAGGCTGGGTCTCCTGTCTGATGTCTCCCTGATCCATCACCCTTCATTTTCTCGTTTGGGCCACAGACAGTGTGTCGTGAGGCCCGTGTGTGAACAGCCTCTGCTGAACCCCAGACTGAGGGACTGGGGGATGGCACTGGTGGAGCTGAAGGCCAGTTCAGTTTAAGCTCTCACTTCTTAAAAACATTAAAGCATCAGAAAAGTTGTGCAGTGCAGAGCGGTGCCGAGGACAGTCCACCCCAGCCTCTCTCAAGCCCACCTGCTGTGGGGAGGGGTGGTTACTACTGTTTTCCAAAAGGATAACATCTTTTTGACATCTGGGATACGTCCTGCCAAAAACCAGACCCTCTAAAAGTGTAGATTAATGATTTATTTAATCATGTTAAATACAATTGCCAATAATTACCAGATAGGTAAATAAAACCCTGAAGTTATTATTAATATTAATACTGGAATAGCGATGCTTGATTGTGGATTTTGAATACATGGATGCTGTATTAATCTGAGAAGTGGCTTTGCGTGATGTTATTAACATCTGTTATTTGCTGGGTTCTGCCTGCGTCTCGGGTCCAGTCTCCAGGCATGGCTCGGGCTGCTGTGAGCCCCTCTGCGTCTTGCCCTCTGTCTGCTGGAGTGCCCAGCAGTGAGTTGATCTCAGTCCCAGCTCTCCATTGACACTGTCTCCTCCGCCGATCTCCCGCTCCGCAGAGAACTCTCCAGTCCCTCACGCCCCCCGTCCCCCTGTGTCCCTCAGAGGCCTCCCGTCCACCCCTCTCGCCCTGGGCCCTGTCCACCTCTCGCTGGGCTTCCCAGAGCCCGAGTCACTGACCCATGGGCTACTGGTGCCAGGGTCTGGGAGCTGCTGAGTCACTGTTTGCTGAGCTGTGTCATCAGCAGAATGAATGCCCTGTGCATCACTGTGCATCAGCTCTGTGTGTCAGGCATGGCCCCATGTATTTGACACAAACAGCACACACACATAAAGCAAAGCGATGCCCACAAGAAGGGAGTTTAATACATCTCGTCCATTAGCTAACCAGTACGTGTGGGCTGAGGCTCAGGAAGGCAGCTCTGTGCGGCTCAGGCTTTAAGACGTCAAGGGGCGATAACAGCAGCCTGTCGATTTAATGAGGCCTTAACTGGTTTGTCGTCATCGGCATTGATCCAGTTATCTGCAGAGCCTAAAGCCTCGCTGTGTGCGTCACGGGTTCAAGACGCTGTCTATATATTCCGCGGTGAATCACCGGCGCGCGGGGCTCGTCGGCGGCCACGCGCTTCCCCGCGCCCCGGCTCGCGCACGCTGACCGCCCGACGCACAGGTCGCGCTCTCCCGGGGCTCTGGAGCCGCGTGGTCGTTTGTGTTTAATAACCGGAGGGGTTCGCTCGCTGCTGCTGCGTGGCGCGGGGGTCTTTGTGCGCAACGTGTTCGTCTTCTCTCTGTCACCCCTGACTCAGAACATTTACTCATAATCTCACACGGGGAAGAACGTTTGGCCACGAATTGTGTCTCTCTTTTGTTGAATTGCCTTTTCTCAATGAAAATAATCCAGGCGACACAGCGCAGGGTTTTAGTTCTCTATCCGCCTGGGAAAACAAGGCGCTTTCAGCCTCTCCCTATTAAATAATTTCCACATTCTGAACGTTTCGCGCCCACATTCCAGCTACGCTTTCTATCGTTCTTCTAGCCTGTATTGAAGTTAAAGATTGCATTTTAATTTCTCAACTGAAACACGTGCACGAGTTCAGCAGTTCAGCAACTGAAGTGGTGCTTTTCCTGCTTTGTCTGAGATAAGAGTGTCGCTGCATCCAGACAAGCGAGACCTTTAGTACATCTCGAGGCTCGACCACCCCGCCGTCTCCAGATCTCGTCGCAGACGTGCGATTGTCCAAGAAAATCACCTTGCTCTGAGCGCCATGTTGGTCGAGACATTTCCTGCGTCACCTGCTGAAGTCTCCCTGCTTCAACGGTTAAACAAATACAAATAATATCGCAGAAACATGACGGGTGCGAGTTGGGAATGATGCGGTAGTACAATTGTGTTACATCTTAGCTGATGGCTCACTGATAAACTTTCCCCAAGCAAGTCGCTCAACTAAACGCACTCGCAGCAGCGCGTGAGGGTCCGTTCTCATTCTCCACAGACGCGCGTGGACCGGTAGGCGGCGCTCTCACCTCTGGACCACGAAGGTCCAGTCCAGTGCTGCGGTCATTACAGATCACAGGCTCACTGTCCGAGAGAGCAGAGGCGCTGACCCCCGTGTCCAGCTGCACTCCGGACACAGTCCGGTCCCCCTCCGCGGAGCAGCTCGTCTCTCCCGCCTTCTGGGTCTTCTGGGAATTATTAATTAAGCAATTATCGTGGTTCTGACGTCACTTCTGCGAACTCCGTGAAGGACGTGGTCAAAAGGGGACAGGCATGCACGCGCTGTGTCTCAAGCCAGTGGAGGTTTAGCAGCCTGACGACACAGAGACGTATTTGATATCTGTCGTTGCTAAGCGCACAGTCACTGTAACTCCGCGCTGGGGGGTTTGTGCGACAGAGCTCAGATTGTTTTCCCGCGAAGAAGATAAGAGCTTCACGTGTCTCCGAGCTCGTTCCGTCGAACTGCGTCTGCACACGCGGACAGCAGCGAGCCGCGCGGCGGGTTTCGCTTTGACTCGCGCAGCGAGCCCCGCGAGTAACAGGTGTCGCCCAGCCCAGCAGATTGCAAACATCGCGCGACAGCGAGTTATCCCGCCCCCCTGTTTGCTTAATTAACTGCAGCCTTTATCTGAACTCGCAGGATTTTCTCATTTTTGCCAGGGGAGCCCAGAAGAGCTTTTTTTTGGGGGGGGCGTCTGTACTGCAGCATGAACCATAAGAAGCAAACGTGTGAACGGGGTCAGTTCAGACAGCGCAGGCTGCGCTGGTGGAGATGCCGTGTCGTGCCGCCGCGCTGCTCCAGTGTGATAAAATGGGGCTGCTTGCGATCGGCAGACATCAGCTACACTCCCGCCCGCCTTTCCCTCCACATCCCGCCGCCTCGTCCTGTTGCAAACGCGCGGATGCGGGTCTTCGTGTTGACCGGGAACGAAAACAGAGCCGGGAGCGTTAATTAAAAGACCGATTTTATTTCGGTGCGGCTTTTCGAATCATTGCCTTATATGGCCAGGCAGCCCTAGCGCGTGCCGGCTCGCAATAGGTTGCGGGTTGCCGCGCGCCCTGCCTGCGCTGTCAGGTTAACCCTTGCGTTGCTGAATTTCAGTGAGCAAAGCTGAACTCATTCGCAGAGGGGGGGGGAGGGAGGTAATTAGCGAGCACGCAGTCCACCCCCTTTCAGATTTTCACCCTGTGTCCGATGAAAAGAAAAAAAAACAGCGGCATCAATTCGATTAATAATTTTGGTGTGCAAACGGGAAATAACGCTTCATCACGACAGCAATTATTACACTAATTGAGCGCGCCAGCTGCATCTCCGGGCTACATTTCAGCTCTCCACTGCAGCCCATTAAGCACCAATTTACACGTGTGTGTCTGCGCCCGCGCGGAATTGGCAATATCAATGCAAATGACTTCCAGGATTTCAAGGGGGACGGCAGAGGCACGCGCTCCCAGAAACCAAAAGTTGACTTCGGAAGCTGTAGGCAGAGAGGCTCCGTCTGTGTGGGTGCGGACCAGTTATTCCAGTAAATGTCATGACGAAGTCTACGTTTTGGGATATTCACAGGGTATATGATCAGCTCAGAAGGTGTGAAATATCTCTCGATGCCCCTGCATGATCTGGGGACAGTAGTTAATGCTCTGGAGGAAGTGTCGGTGGGCTGCCGAGACCTGGGCGTTATGACCTACATATCTCTCCAAGCAGGGCATGGGGATGCGCGTGGTTCTGCTGAGCTGCACGCGAGCGGTCTGACAAACGCCTCGAGCTCGTACCCTCGCTTATGAACTGCGGAGGAATTTGATCAAGGAATGCGCTGCGGTCTGGTCCAGAATTACTCAGCAAACTCCGTTTCCTGGCGCTTGCACACGTGTGACTGAAACAAACACTTGTCCGCATTCGTTTAGGAGGGTTAAGAAGTAACTGTTAAAAATTGCTCGAGGGTTATATGCCTTTAAATTCCGTGTTTTTGCCCACCTGTCTACAATCCCCAATGGAACCTGGAGCTGAAACCCCGCATAGCAACGCGCTGATGAGAAAAGTTATTAATCTGCCGGCGATTAATGTCTTTCTCGCTCCTACTCCGAGATCTGAAGGGTTGTTCCCGGAGCCCGGTTTGCCCAGCAGAATATTTCCTCTCTATCTAAACCGGTTAATCGCAATCTTTTTTTTTAGATAGGGCTCAGATTGTTTTCAGTCAAAAATGTCTGCCCATGTTTGGGCAAAATGCAGCCTAACACAATTCCACAGTAAACGCACATAATGTTCGGATTTCGGGAATCATTCAGGAATCATTGTAAACGCGGAAAACATGGCCTTTTATCTCCGTGTTGATTAACGTTGGCTATTTTATTTTGTATTCAATTGATGTCTCGTCTTTCCGCTGTATTTTAGCCCTTTCGCAGTTATTTCGGTTCCGAGGAAACGAGAATTGTTAAGGGCAGGTCACGAATTTGAACACAAGCTCGTTGATTCCTTGAGCTGCACAAGAGCCTCTTTATGTCGGAGAAATTTACGGCGGGTCTTTCCCTAAACGTGGTTTTCTCCGTCTAAAATCACGGCGGTGTGAGCGATTCACACTCAGCTCTGTTTGCTCTTGTCCACCGGTTTGCTCTACACCATTTTAAAAACTCCATCCGATTTCCTCAGGGATATTGTCTTTGAGGGAACAAGCGGTTTGCATGACGTTACAATTCCAGTGATGTGCTCTTACACGGCGGCATTTCGGGAAAACTACCTACACGCGCTCTGACAGGGCCCACCCCCCGTTCTCTCTGGCGTGTTTCTGCGACACGAAGGTGTAACACCAGCTGGGCACTGCTCAGGTACTGCGTGACGTCGGAGCTGCTGTCTGCCCCGCGCGGAGCGGAGCCCGTGCCCGCTGCACGTGGACTCCCGGCGGTTCCGACACGAGACGTGACAGGAATTCCCGAGCGGCTCCTCACGCACGAGCATAAGCGCGCGAATTAAAATATTGAACCAATGGCACTTCTCGTGAAAGAGTTGGGGGATCCGACTGTCGTCTGAAAAATATTATTCATTATAACGCGAACTATACAGAAGCCCCCCCCTAAAAAAATACCCTGGGTGCTTGTTAACACTGAAACAAATAAAACAGTCCCTCGTCTGCAAACGAAACCGGCCAGCGGGGTTCCCGCACAGCTCGGACAGACCCGCTGGGGACGGCGGGGAGCACCGAGGCGGAGACCAGAATCGACAGGGTATTAAAAAAAAAAACAGCGCGGAGGCTAAGTGTTAAAATTTTCATCAATGAGTATAATTTCGCCAGCTCCCTCTCGCCGCCCGACTCTGCTCCGCATCCGACAGCTGACATTAGAATAGAACCTTGCGTTAGCGCCCCCCCAGAAGCTGACGTCACTGTGGTCGCTATTTGCATGAAACTGCTTTTCTGCAGCCGCTGCCGGAGCTCATATCTCGCTGTTTCTTGCCAACGAGCACCAGAGAGAGGGAGAGAGAGAGAGGGAGGACGGACGAGACAGAGCAGGGGGAATACAATTCTCGCAGCAGACAGCCGAGAGTAAAACCGCCAGCCGCACACAGCGAATCCACCGCGACCCCCGGCGCCCAGCCCCCGCTGCCCTCGACACCCCTCGCTCGGACCCCGGGCGGGAATGGAGCTGCCCGCCGCCGGCGAGCACGTCTTCGCCGTGGAAAGCATCGAGAAGAAGCGGATCCGAAAGGTAACGTCCTCCTCCTGCGGCCGGGCTGCCGATGAACACGGCGTCTCCGGTCGTGGTGTTTATGCGTCTTTTCCTTCTGCCGTGGGTTTGTCACGGGGGTCGTGGGATGGTGCTGCGCGCGTTAATTCTGTGTTTGTGCTCGCAGGGAAGAGTGGAGTACCTGGTCAAGTGGAGGGGATGGTCGCCCAAGTAAGTCTCTGTCTCCCCATTTTATTAACATGTTTATTGTGAGCCCCATCTCCCCCCACATCCACGCGCCTCGCAGTGCTGTTCCCCCCAAACCCGCGCCCGTGTGTGTGTGTGTGTCACTCGCGGATGCCTTCACTAATGCATGCAAGGGAAGAGCGCGAGCCCACGGCCATCTAATCCCCTTTTAATTATCGCTCTGTTTCGCACTGGCTTCGCGCAGCGGTATAAAACTGAAGTTAAAATGGCCCCCGTCCGTTTTTTTTTCCCTTTTGGTTTTTCAGTAATGAAAGTAGCAATAACACGCGCTGTCACACTTTGACACCCACAGTGAAATAAGTCCTCCTTCAGCCCGCTGGAGTGGATGAGGGTGCACCCTGCATGCGTTCATCCACTGCAGGGATATCGTAGATTTGCACCTTAGTGTTAAGAATGTCATATTTTTATAGCAGTCTGCCTTTGTTTGCGTGGACTCCACAGTGGAATGACAACCTAGTGTCAGATACGAACACAAGCGGAGATGTGGACAGTGTTGTGATGCACAATACCGCAATAATCGGTTGAATCCCGGTTTAGCTTCATGAATAAAGACCCGCAGTGAAACAAACGAATCTCTAGCAGGGCTGTCGGCTCAGACGCCAGTGAACGGCGCTGTTCACTCTCGGGGAAGGCGATGGCAACATCAGTAGCTCTGAACCCGCTTCTGCTCCTCCTGGGACTGAGCTCCCGGCCGGCTGGGGGCCGAGGCGGCCGGACACCGGCGGCGCCCGTGCGGGAGGGAGGGAGGGAGAGCGAGCGCGCGAGAGAGCGCGGAGGGATGTTGACGTGTTTTTCTCTCTTTCTCTCCCTCTGTCCCCTGATAGATACAACACGTGGGAGCCGGAGGAAAACATTCTGGACCCGAGGCTGCTCATCGCCTTCCAAAACAGGTGAGCCGCGCAGGCAGCCTGCGCCCGCACAGCGCATGCCTTATATGGCGAGGAGCGAGGGGGGGCGGGCGAGCTGTCAGTGTGTGTGTGTGTGGGGGGGTGTTACTACAGCGCTTCCCGGCCTGCTGGGGGACGAGCCTGCGTGAATGAACTGTTATTGGCATTGCTTCGTTCACCCAGCACTTCCTGGACTCCTCTTTCGTGTTTTCTTTCTCGCTTCCAGTCTGTCCGCCTCTGTAGCGGAATTAATTCTCCGGGCTGTGGGTTGGCTCACTGACACACACACACGCACACCGACATGTTGCCCGCTGAACACCCCTCGCGTTCTGAGTGTGCTGTGACATGAGATTGAACTTGGTGCACTTCCTTCTGAAGTCTGACAGGTTTTGTAAACATTCCCGGGGAACGTGTTATGGCACATGTCCAGAAGGTGTTTTTTTTTATATATATATACACACCGCTATCTGGAAAGGCGGTGAAGATGAAGCAGCCCGTTTCGGAGCCTGCCAGGAGAACAGTCACAGTTGTGCTGCAACAGCTCTGTGCCACAGGGCGAGCGGGGGTCTCCGGGGACTCCAGCGTTTATACTCCTGTTCGGACCGGCGGTTTTTCACAGACACAGCAGCCGAGCACGCAAGGCCACGCGGCGCCAAGCGAGCCCCCCAGCGGCCCGGCCTGCTCGCGCGACCCCGGCTGCTGCTGCTGCTGGTCCCACCCCCGGCGACAGCCTCCCCGCTCCGGCTCCGGCTCCGTGCTGTCGCCGGGGGCTGCGCGCCTTCCTCGGTGTTTTTATCCCAGTCCCCCGGCTGCTGGCGGCGGCCGGCTGTGTTTGAGCCCCGCTCCGTCTTTCCTGTTGACTCCCAATAACTCGGGCGGCACGGCCTTCGAAACCATCCCCGTACGGCGGGGGGGTGTAACCAGCACTTAAAGGCACAGACACTGAACTCGTAAACAAACCACCGGGGTCGCCCCGCGCGGTTATTGCCAAATGGGCTGTGAGGAGCTGGGGACGTCGCTGGAGGTCGCCTGGTGGGAACGGATGATCGGCTATTGCTTTATGGAGCATAAAGTTTGCTGTGACTGGGGGTGTCACTCCGAGTTTCCCCTCCTGGCCCATTAAGGACACCCCTCCCCCCGTCTCTCCGAGTCCGCCCGCTAATCAGCTTGCAAGCGCGCTGCCTGGTTCCTCGGGTTTTGTTTTTCTATAATTGTCCTAATGGGCTCTTGCTCCGGGGAGGGAGGGGGGCCGTGGGCGCTAAACGCAGGCCGATTAAAACGCGCCTGGCCGCTACTTTAATTAGGGTTTGTCTCTCCCTAGCTGTAATTGATTTCGTTCATTAACATGTGTGGTGTAAAGTATATACACTGCAGACGACGTAATAACCGCTAATTATTTCTTCTCAGACGTCGTGAGGTCCAGCACAGGGACTGAGCAATAATGACACGAGCAGTCATAGAGCTGACAAACAAGCGTTTCTGTGCCATAGAAGGAATTGTCATGCATTATCCCAAATTCAACCCCAGAAATTCAGCCTGTGAGTCTAAATTCTGCTTTGGGATTTAAACCTGCCTGTGCACCTTGCAGGAGGGCCTCTGCCTGTGTGAGTGACCCCTCCAGCAGAGGCTGCTGCAGACGCGCTGTGTGTGTGGCTGTGTGCCTTGGGGCCGAGAGCAGCAGAGCTGGAGGGCACTGTCAGCCGGCAGAAAGCGTCTCTTCCTCTCTGCACGTGACGGGGGGGGCTGGGCTTCCACTGAACCTGGCCTTACGTCTTCAGGCTAAAACTCTTGAGTTTTTATAAAGCTCTACATGCATATAGAGCACAGACCTCCCGCGAACCCTGCGCTCTAACCCTGTGTCCTTCCTGCAGGGAGAGGCAGGAGCAGATGATGGGATACCGCAAGAGGGGCCCCAAACCCAAACACCTGCTGGTCCAGGTAAGAGCACATCTCCCGCCCCGTGGGGAACGCTGCCTGCCGCGTGGAAAGGAGCCGCGTCTGCGTCAGGCCCTGCTCGAGCCACGCGGCCAGTACTGCGACTGGCCTTCGCTCAGGTCTGGGCTTGGCGTTGTCACGGTGTGCCAGTCTCTCTAAATGAAATCTGCACATCGGGACCATTAGCAGGACTGTGTGTTGCACAGTTCAGAGGGCAGCTTCCACTCCAGTTTTCTGTAGTAAATCGAAGCTGCTGAGATGTGAAGATGGCACAGTAGAAGAGTCTTCTCCGTGCCCCTTGGTCAGATGGCCGATGGCGGCGATTCCTTCTGCCCCCGGTGTGAAGAAGCTCTGAATCCCGGGACCAAGACCCTCAGGGTCACCTGGGAACTGCAGCTTTTATTATCCAGAACCTGACGGGCTGCCAGGATCAGCATTCCTGGCTCTGGAGTGGAGCGGGAGACCAGAGGCTCAGCTCCTCTGGAATGACAGAGACGGGGGCCGCAGGTCAGCGGGGGGGGCAGGCCGGGGCAGTTAAATCGGTGATGAGGCGTGACCCTGCCGCTGCCATCCTTGAGCGCGGAGGTCAGTGTCTCGGAGAGCTGTGGGATTCGCTGCTGCGTGCCTGATGGCCTGGGAGCAGACCCCTGGGAGCAGCTGGGGGTGTGTGGGGTCTCCAGTGCCCTGATTGGAGGCCATCGTGGACGACTTGTAGATCGGCCCCCTCGCCCGTCTTCGCCGCTGAGGAGGGGCTGGCGGTGCCCTGTCTCCCTGGCCTCCTGCCCCCTGTCTCCCGGCCCCCCGTCCGCTGTCCTGCTGCCTGCGGACGCTACAGAACCTCATTTCTTTCCCCTTGTCTGACCCAGCCTCCCTTGTTCTTGTGACCCGCAGCTCCCTGCCTTCGCGCGGCGGTCCAGCGTGCTCTCGGGGCTGCAGGAGTCCCCGCCGGAAGAAGACGGGCGCCCCAAGGCTGAGCCGGTCCCGGCGGCGCCCCGAGTCCAGCCGCAGCAGTACCAGCTGAACAGCAAGAAGCACCACCAGTACCTGCCCAACGGCAAGGAGAGCCAGGCGGACCCGCAGGCCGGCGGCAAGAAGAAATACTACTACCAGCTCAACAGCAAGAAGCACCACCACTACCAGCCCGACCCCAAGATGTACGACCTGCAGTTCCAGAGGGCCAAGGAGGCCAAGAGCACCAGCGGCCCCGGCTGGAGCCTGTGCCCCCCGCTGCAGCAGAAGTGCTGCCTCAGCCAGGTGAAGGACCTGTCCGTGGAGCTGAAGAAGCTGCCGGGCCCCCTGACGGGGAGCCGCCCGGGGCTCGGCTCGGGCGAAGCCGGCGCCGCCAGGGACGCGCCCGTCGCCAGCAACGGCGGCGGCGACGGCGGCGGCAAGATGAAGATCGTGAAGAACAAGAACAAGAACGGGCGCATCGTCATCGTCATGAGCAAGTACATGGACAACGGCATGCAGTCCGCCAGGATCAAGACCGGAGCCGCCGGCGCGGAGAGGCCGGCGCCGCCCGAGAGAGCGGACGGCGCCCCGGACCGGAGGACGGAGGCCGAGGCGCCGGCGCAGGACAAGGGAGACAGCGGGGGCGCGGAGGGCGGGCCGGCCACGCCGCTGACCAACGGACGGTCCTCGCCGGGCCCCGGGGGAGAGGGGGCCTGCGGTGCCCCCGAGCAGGGCCGGGGGGAGCCCCCGAACCCCGCGCAGGAGCCCCCGGACGACCAGCCCCTCCAGCTGACCACCAAGCCCAACCTGATCCCCTGGCCCTTCGAGATGGGCGTCCTGTCCCGCCTGGAGCAGCGGCGCAGCGAGCCGGCCGCCCACGCCCGCAAGCGCAGCCTGTCCGAGCCGCGCGAGGACCGCGGCCCCGCCAAGCGCCTCCTGAGCGCCCGCAGCGTCAGCGCCCCCGCCGGCGCCCCCCCGCCCGCCCCGGACCGGCCCGTGGACCTGCAGCTGCGCAGCCTCCTGCCCCTGGACCCCGATCCCGAGGAGCCCATCGACCTGAGCTGCGTGAGGCCCCGGGCGGGGCCCCGCTCCGGGGCGCCGGCGGGAGGGGGCGTGGAGGGGCGGGAGGCGGAGGAGGCGCGGCAGGAGGAGCCCTTGTCGGGGTTCAAGCCCTTCCTGGGGAACATCATCATCACCGACGTCACGGCCAACTGCCTCACTGTGACCTTTAAGGAGTACATCACTGTCTAGCCCGAGGACTACTGCTGGACACGCGGATCTGTACAGTATAGAAGAAAGATTATTATAATATTCATAATTTATGGTGTTGAATAGACGTTTGTTATTGTGACTGATGCTACACGGACAGAGCTCACCGACCCCAAGTCACCGATTCGCCGGCTGTTCTCTTCGACATGGGCCTCTTCCAGAGTGGTAGTTTTTCTTTTTTCGGGGAAAAAAAAAAGATTTTCGACGTTATAAACCCTTTGTTTGTGCGGTATGGTGCTGGCTCTCCTGTGTGAGCGCAGGCGTGGCGCGCTGGGGTGGGACCCGCAGCGGGAGGGTCTGCTGGGAGACGGGGTGTCCCCTCCTCCCTGGCACAGGGGGTGTCAGGGCTCAGATCCAATAGCACTGACCTACAACGTGTATATCGATATATACATAGTATAGAGGTATGCTTCAATCATTTTTTGTACTTGAAGATTTTTTTGTACCGTTTCCACTGGAATCGAGCTTTAGGATCCTTGCGCTTGATTTGGTTGGGAGAGCTGAGAGCGATGAATCCGTGGGGCAGAGAGGGCACTGCTGCCCCCTGCTCTCGCCTGCTGGGGCAGCCCGCTGCTCCGCCAGTCTGGATTCTGCCCCGGTCTGAAGGCAACAGGGGTCAGTCGTCCTGATGTTTGGTTAAACAGCACAAAATGGGATACATTTATGAAGGAGCTACAGGACAAAAGTGTAATTTGCACTATTTTTACTTTTTTGGAGTGGTGGTGGTGGTGGGGGGGCGGGTGGGGGGGTCAACAAGTAAGAAATGTTCATCTTTATTGATGAGGTGGTGTCTTCAACTTCAATGGTAAAGAAAAAATCTGAAACTCAGCTCCCTGCAGGCGTGGGCAGGGTCTCGGAGGGAGGGGGCACCTGGGCACAGGTGTGGGCAGGGTCTCTCGGAGGGAGGGGGCACCTGGGGGTGGGCGTGCCTGTCTGTGTTTTACTTTTAGGAGTGATTTTCCTGTTTCCATTGGCTCACAGGGACCTGAGGATCAGATTTTAAATCATTTGAGTGTCCGATTGAGGACTAAGCTACCTGGGTATTCAGCAGATGTAAATCTGTGTTTCTGTTGTCGTTTTCTTAATTATTTTTCTATTCAACCGGTGTGTAGACTGTATAATCCTAAGGGATGACATTTGTTTTCTAATGTATTCAGATGATCAGGAGCTATTTTAAAGACTGCTGCTACAGTGTCGATATAATTTTACTTTAAGCTGTTAATTGAAACTGCTTGAATGTAACTACTTCAGAGTTTAAAATGGCCTTCACTTCATCGCTCACTGACCTTGCAAAGTCACTGCAAACAGCACAGCGTCCCTGGACTGTGAGGAATAAAGTATTTCGCCTCCGACCGCCCTACTGGATGTCTTTCCAACAGGAGTTTCCTGTTCTGACTTCAGGCCGTTCAAGCTGCGGCGCGTTCGCCCTCCTCTGTAGAGCGGCAGGCCTGCACAATCACACACCGTCTACTGCGGGAGAATGCTACGTGCTTTCATGCGAAACTATTCAGTCTCTTACAAATCCTGCTTTCTTTTTTGTTCAATGCACTTGGCTGCTCACAGAGAAATGTACCTGCTTTATGTGATAATATGAGCATCTCCTTGTTCTTGCTTCAGCTTGCTGGGGGCGGCTTTCTCTAAGGTGTTCATGCGGTAACAATAAAAAAAATGAGCAAGAGAGAATTGATGACGTCATTTTCTGAAAGAAGGGAAGAATGTAATCCGTTCGTTGCGCGAGACCGTATCGAACACCCACTCCCGCTCGAGCGGGAGTCCCGCGGTCGTGCGGCGCGCACTCGTGTACAAACCGCGTGACTAATTTCACTCGCACCCAGTAGAGGATTAAAAATAGCTACAGGCCTAATCCCGCTTCCTGTCCTGCAGGACCAGGAAGGCTCGCCGAGGTCCCAGCCTGGGCTGCAGCGGCGCACGGACGCAGGGGCTGACGAGGAGAAAGGGCTCGAGTGTCACTCGGGCACTGAACCTGTCGGAGAATTAGCGGGCGCCGCCGATTCATGGCGTGAAGAGAATATATAACGATGGTCGATACGCCGATGTCCCTGTCTGTGATGGGTTATACGTTTGCTTAATAATAATAATAAACTTTATTTTATATAGCGCCTTTAAAGGTGGCTTCTCAAAGCGCTTTACAGGATGACAATAACAATAAATAAGAAGAATACACAAGATAAAACATAATTACAATATATAGAGGAGACCATGGATGGTGGTACTAAGAAAAGCAGAGGAATGGAACCAGTTAAGTAAAGGCTTTTCTGAAGAAGAGGGTTTTGAGTCTGGATTTGAAGGAGTTTAGAGAAGGTGACTCTCTGATATCCTTGGGAGAGAGTTCCAGAGCTTGGGGGCATAACAGGAGATGGCCCTGTCACCCCTAGAGTGTAGACGGGCTTGGGGGACAGACAGGAGAGCAGAGTTAGAAGAGAGAAGGTTGTGAGGTGGGGAGTAGGGCGATAATAGTTCAGACAGGTACCGAGGGGCCGAGCCACGCAGAGCCTTGTAGGTGAGCGTGAGGATTTTAAAGTCTACAAGGAATTTGACCGGAAGCCAGTGCAAGCGAATCCTGCTCCCCCACAAAAATACAAACTGGTCTTCTAGAATTTGATTGAAAGAAATATATATATTCAAATTGATACGTGTATATTAGAACCTTTCTTTTTTATACACCCTGCTGGTATCAGCGACAGTCCTGGTTCCAGAGTGACCGTGGTGCGCATGAAGGCCGGACCGTCTCCGCCTCAAGACGGCGTTTTCACAAATAAAAAAAATGTAATAGGCGTAAATGTAATATATATACTTTGGAACGTTTAATATTCCCACTCTCCCAAAAATAAAGACAGTATCCGCTTTTCAACAGTAGACCAGGACGTTTCAACTATTTTACAAAATATTTGCTTAAATTAAATGAAACCTTTCCACCTTAATTCAGATTCCTCTGAGCAGTGATCCGAGTAGCTCTTGTACACCGCGTGGGTCCGAATCCAGTGGAGTGAATCCGAAACGCTGTTTATGTCGACACAGCTCTGGTGGTTCGGTAGCGATGTCATCACAGCGCTAGTTGAACGGGACATCTCGGGTCCGGACTGTCTGATCTCCATTTAGGACAGCCGGAAAGATCTACGGTGAGTGATGTAACCATGGGAAACTGAAGGTATTATCAACAACCAGAAATACTGTATAAGAACTACAAGTGGATCTCGCGTGTGTCGGTGTACGACTTCTGCCGCGCTTCTTCACAGAACTAGTGTCTGGGATGAGACTTGATTCAACTACAGAACATGTTCGCTCTCTCGCTCTGTGGTTCAAAGTCTTCCGATCAACAAAATAGAAAGCAACAGGAAACGGAAATCGTGCGTTGCAGGGAGTTCTGCTGCAGGTACTTCAAAGGCAATCAATTAAAATTGCGCTAAAAAAATGAATGTGTTCAACATGACCCTTTTAACCGTTTAACTAAAAGTCTTCGTTGTGAAATATAACAATATTCGGGAGAGGGGACAGAGCGGAGAGCCTTCCCCTCAGACTTCGATCTCCAGACTTGCTGGCCTTGTCCCTCAGACAGCTTTCCTGACCTCCTGTCGGAAATCGTAGCCTTCGCATAGAGCCGAGCGAGAGAGGATCTCAGGAGGAGTTCACCCACTTAGATAGAGATCTTTTTCAATAGGTTATGAATTTCCAGTCTCTAAAAATAATAAGTATTCTAATTGGCTGAATATTAAAACAAATCACCCGCTACATCATCTCACATCTGCACAATTTACTGCATGCACAATCCTCAGCGAACAGAATGGCCGTCGACAGAGATGTAGTTACCAACTATGTGCAGACCCTTCGAAAATGAAAATCCAGAAATGAATTACTCGATGAATCGGTCAGTCTGTGACCGCCCGGTAGGGAAAGTTGTATTGAGCTCGTTAGACCATGTTAGAGCTGAGGACTGCAGCAGAGGTTTCCGATATGTTCTCCGAAGCCAGTATGATTTGTTTCTTAGTGTGTTTTATTTCAAAAGTGTTTTTTTTTTCAATCAAGCGTTGTTCTGTTGTTACCTCTTTCCACGTGTTCAATGGCTTCGGTTAGCCGCTCGCGGGATCACGGGACGTGTCCGGTTTCTGATCTTTCCTGTTTCTGGGTTCCTCACAGGCTCTGGGTGACCGTCGGTGTCTACACTAAAAACTGAGCTTGCTGAATAATTAAGAAATAATTAAGACAAATACGACAATTTCTTAAATGAGAGCTGGTAATAAGCAAATTCCAGTTGCATATTCGTAACTTTTTAACGCTGAGGTTATTATTCCACAGTGTGGCCAGTTAATCTGGGCGATGACTGTCTGCAGAAGACAGGTCGATCACACCTGTCTTCGAGAACTCAGAACCAGCCCTCGAACACCTTTCGCCCTCCAGCTACGCGTGGAAGCTGTCTGTCTCCATTCGTTGCGTTAAAACATGTCTTATGGAAATAAATCAACACAAATATAAAATTGTTGGGTTTCGAACCAGAAACGACATGTATTTTGTAGCGATCAGCCGCTCGGCGACCCGTCCTGAGCTCTGCAGTGCCGGCGTGCTCCCAACGAGCTTTATTAACGCTGCGCTGGGGTTCGATCCAATTCGTAGATGAGATATTATTGTAAAATAATTCCCTAGCACGTTGTGAAGATCGCGAGGAAATGTTCACTCTCGCATTCGGTGCCTAAGGTGATGCTTTTCACGGTGTCTGAGGGCGAGCGAGCCTCGTGGACACGGTATTCCCGGCGTCCAGCAGACGCGCGGAAAAAAAAAATGTCAGCTACACCGAAATGTTTTTTTTGTTTGTTTTTCATCATACTGCTTGTGTTTGTTACGGTTTTCTGAAACGCGCTGGGCTTCCTCCTAAAGGCAAAACGAAAGTGCCTCGGTGGGCTCTGGACCTGACCACTTCACTTGCGGGTAACGCGATTTTGAACGGCGCTGAACTGGGTCACCTTCCCCCACCGTTTGGCTGTATAAGTGGACGTGGAAAAATTCAGCCCACAGGTGCTACACATTCCTCCCAGATTCCTCCCTATTTTCACCCCTCATACGTCAAGAGGCTGGGGACCCCTGGCTGGAACGGGGCACCTACAGAAACAATGAGCCCCAAGGACTCCCTTCGGCGGCCTGCGTGTGACAGTGTTGCATTAACATGAAGCCTGAATAAAATAATAATAATAATAATAATAATAATAATAATAATAATAATAATAATAATACAGCGCATCAGTAAAATGCTTCTGATAAACTATTATTATCAATCAAGATGGCGGGTCTCGGCTATTTATACCCGCGTTCAATGATTTTCCGATCTCATCTCGAACCTGAGCTCTGGGTGGTGATGCTCGGCTCTGCTGCTGCAGGCTCGAGCCGCCGAGCTCGTATTAGACCTCGCGCCCATTTCCTCCAGAGCCGAGCCTGCTAAAAATAACCGCATCCTCAGCGCCTGTGTGCGAGAAAATGGCTGTCTCTCTCTCTCTCTTTCCCTTCTCGGGCTCTTTCGAGCCCGCCGCGAACTTGTGCACCGGGGGGCAACGCGCAGTATTTAACGGGGCAAAAGGGCTCCAGCAGCCCGTCCTGTACCGGCCGGGCTCGCAGACCCGGGTCAGGCAGGGTGTGGCGACTCGGCTGCCGCAGGCGGGACCTGCGAGAGGTGCCTTCGCTCTGCGTCCGTCTGGCGAGTTTTTTATGTTTATTTTTATTTTTTAATTAACGGCAGTGCGAAGATTTTCTTTTATTCCACCAGAAAACACCAAAACGTCGCCACCCGGCGCTGCCTGTTAACGGAGAGCAGAGCTTCTCTCCCCGAGTCCAAACGACAACGCCTCCCAGGTCCGGCTCCGCGTCTCCGGAAATAATAGTTGAAATAAATATGTTGGAACGTTGTTCATCTGCACATTTTCTATCTGCATTTGATTGACGGTTTTTGACCATTTTACTGTTCGTTTAATTTAGGCTTCTGACCTTTAAAGAAGAAACGTCTTCCCCAGCAAAAACACCAGAATTGTCTTCTGGTGATTCTCGCGGTGGACAGATTTCAGTTATTCCTCCTGTACAGTATTTATAATATTTATAATATGTATCATATTTGTTTGTTTGTTTTTGCTGAGGGAAATTTCCTTAATCAGTTTAGAGGACGCCAATCTGTTCCGTCCGGTTGGTTTATCTTTCCCATATTTCCCCTGGTGTCCGCGGCATAACGCCTTTATTTGAAATAGCTTGACATATTTGAGGAGTCTATTATTAACCTTCAGATTTATATTGGATTTTTAGTTATTTAAACAGCTTTGTCGAATTAATGCTTTAATCGCTAAACGGGTGTCAACGTCTGTATCTATCCGCTGTTGCAGGAGGCTGTGGTTTGGTGGAGCACCGAGCGGTAATATTCGATCTTGGCAGTCAGCAGTCATCTGTCAGCTTCGGCGTTTATTTGTTGATGCGTAGTCTTCTCCCTAATTAAAACACCTAATTAAAATACACAGCCTATAGCCTTAGGCCTATAGATGAAGCATCAACCGCTTTAAAGTAATCAGAACATCTGTGGATTATTAAAATACCGCAAATGTTACAGAATTAAAACGTTTTTAAAGGCTTCCCGTCTGCCATCTTATATCTAAACATTAAGACACGTGAAGTTCGTTCTGGACTTCAGTTATACAGTGAAATCAACGAGTTCTGCTGTCTCTTTGTTCTTAAGATATCGAACTTTGAAATAGACGCGTCGCTCCGCTGTCGAAACCTGACGAAGACAAGCGTGTCAACACAATCCGAAAGTTTAGTTTCACCGTGACCCACGGCACGACCGCGGGGCAAGGCGGAGCTGGAGAGGAGAGCGAAAGCCCGGACTGTATTAAAGACCCACATCACGCCCGAGTCAGACCCGGGCCAGGCCCGGAGTGCCCAGGCAGGTCAGCTGATGTCAGTGTGGTGGCTCTTCATCACATTTTCAGTACGTCTCCTACATCCTGCTGCTGGAGGACTAGTGGAGTAGGGGTCCTGTTTGCGCAAGTTTGACGCGGGAAGCAAAAAGATAAGAGATAGTTTGGGGTTTATTTTTCTGGGTTTCAGGCACGTCTGCAACCCCCTGGCCCGTGGGGCTCGGAGCCCAGAGAGCGGGTCCGTGCTGTGAGCAGCTCTCCCGGGGGGTGGCCGGGCCCTGGGAGCTGTTCTGAAGGCACAGCCGGGTTCGTGGTTTCGAACCTGCCGCACTGCGATTGGACGCGCCCTCTTTCCACACGGCAGCCTGCCGGTCACCCTGCAGCCCAGATCGATTGCGAGCCTGAAAGTAGGTTAGTGCCTACTGTAGCCTGTACTGGCGGGCCCACGAGAGGCGGACACGAGCTGCGAGCGTGGCATACTTGACACACAGGGAGAGTTTAGATCATGTTCTTGAACGGAGTTTAACATGCGTGGCGCCGGTCAGTGCAGGTGCATCGCCCCCCCCGTGTGTCCACCTGCCCGCTCTTCCCCGAGCTCCAGCTCACTGGTGACTCCACCAGTCTCCCACTGCGCATCGTCCCTGACATCTCCTGTCCACACCAGTCATGCTCCTCACTGCCGAAACCATACGGCACTCTCTCACGGCGCTCTGCCGCTGTGCAAAACCACGAAAATAAGCATTTAACTTTAGGGAATACCACACTTGGCTAAAATAGCATCACTAATATACCATTCAGAAATAAACACGCATGGTGCTCAGGCTACAGACGTAAGCCATTCGTCTATCAGCACAAAAACTTGAAACATGTGCTCGTGCAGAACCAGTGGTGAAACTGCACTGGCCCCGGGTGTGTGAGCCTTCGCGCTCTCGCGATTGTGTTGCCCTGACAGAGGGCTGTTCAAAAAGAGTGTGTGTGTCTTGGGGGAGGGGGCAGTTTGCAGTTCTAGTCGGCTCGCTTGCACTGGGTGAAACTGGTTGCCCAGATACCAGCGAGCCAATAATCTCTTCACAGCTCCGCTCTTCGCCCATATACGGTGCTCAGTGCTGCAGTGCGGGCGCGCGGAGACCAATCACCTTCACCACCATATAAGGAGACCCGCATGCAGCCCGTGTACCTAGCTCGCTCTGCCGCGAGAGGTGCTCGGAGTCAATTCGACGCCAGAAAAATGAGCCGCGCTATTGTTGTTATAGATAACAGCTTCGCATAACGCCACTGTACACGCACGGAAACACGATGCCGTCGCGAGTAACCTTCGAGACTGTCAGCTCATTCCTCTTCGCTTTCACATGGGTCCGTTGTGCAATACGAAAGTCTTTTCTTCCCCAAAATGAAAGATGCGGAGACGCTAGCTCTGTCAAAATAAAGTTCTTATTTTATGTATAAATGCATGTTTGTTTCTTTGGGTTTTTTTTTTTCAAAAAAGTTGAAATGCAATGCCCCATTCCATCAAACCAAAAGCATGAAAAAGTCACGGATATCGGGTCGTCGTGACTCGCTGCGGAATCCTTTTGTCCCTCGCGCCGCCCCCCCGCCTGAATGAAGATTTTCGTTCGCGTTTTGGAACCTGCGCGCGACGCGTGAAGTCGCGGTCCTGGCGGCGGGGCTCGGTCCTCCGGGACCCCCCGCACCGGTCCGGACCGCCGCCAGCCTCTCGGTACCGCACACCAGTCACGCCCAGAGCCGCCGGTGCGACTGGCGCGACTCTCGGACCATGCGCACAGAGCCCACGCGTTCCCGGCTCTAACAGTGCAATCATGCCCTGTGTATCACACCCCGCAGAACAAGCCCTGTGTATCACACCCCGCAGAACAAGCCCTGTGTATCACACCCTGCAGAACAAGCCCTGTGTATCATTATAGGAATTATAGGTGTTTGACTGGAGCCCGAACCATCGACGGTAAACGGACTCCGTTATGGCGGTTTTATAATGGAGTCTTTTCACGTCTCTGCCTCTCCTCTCTCTCCTCCTAAACGCCACCAGACAACGGAATTGATTCCTTCACTCCTGGCCGTGGAGCGAGACCCACGTCAGCACAGATCCGCCGCCAATTCGCAGGAGCCGGTCCGGGGAGCCGGGGCGCCTTGTGACAGTGGCCGATTCCGAGGGGCACTTCCGACCGGACCGAGCGAGTCAGCCACGCCCGGTCCCCGCTGTTGGCTGACCTTCGTTTTCCCAGACTGCCCCTCACACCTGAACCCGCTCGCGCCCTCGTCTCGGGCGGGGGAATTCCTTCTCGCCGGTCTGGGCTCCCGCGAGGCAGCACCGCACAGCACAGCACAGCACTCGTGTTACCTGTCTGTACAGCACCGGGGAGCGAGTCTGCTGGTGCCCCGGCTCGGGGAGCTGTGTTTACTGCAGCGCTGCGCGTGTTTCTAACTCGAAAGACACCTTCCCTCGCCGCCCGGTGCCCACCCTTCCGACAGGTTCGCTAAAGGATGCCTGTTTCCTGTCTTATTTATTTATCTTGACAGTGCTTGCAGTACCCAGTAGACAGCAGGCTGCTGCAAACGAATAAATCATTTTTTTCGATATGTTCAAAGTGGTCTCGCAGCACACTTAATGCCCAGTCATCTGCGCCGGGTGTGTGTGAAAACTAGGCAGCAAAAATAACTTTCCTGCTCGCTGTGAGAGTACAGTAGCTGCATCTGGCGCTGTGGTCTCGTGTGAAGTGTGTAATGAGTTGCACTACTGCTGGAGTTTCCGGAGGTAACAATTCAGCCTTCGGGGTAACTGATATCGGGGCCAGGCGAGGGAAATAATCATAATCATAATCATAATAATAATTGCACGGCTTCTGTAGAGGCTCCCAGTGTTACACAGAGATGCGACTGAGCGGCGACTCGTGTTACCTGTCTGTACAGCGAGAGAAAACGAAAAACCATAAAATACAAGAAGACAGAAGAAGGAGAAAATCGAAAACCTATTTCGTTCACAGGATAAATCGATCTAAATAAACAACAAGAGCTCGTGTCGTCTCCGTTGTTTCATATAAAATTATCGAATAATAATAATCATGATCTATATTGTTACCGTTATTATTCCTGCTGTACTTTTACAGCAGCACTTTGATTCTGATCACGCTCTCCAGCGACAGCGCTGTTTTCCACAGTGAGTCTCATCCTCAGCCTGTTATTGGGTTGTGTGTTTTACTTCGTGGAGACGCGCATAACGCAATTGAACGAGGCGCGTTGTTGTGTCTCCAAGTTATTGACCTTTGTGAAAAACTTGTGGTCTCGTGGGTGCGATGCAGTCAGTTTTGGGGCGTGTCGTCGAATCGATCTGCAATCGATTGTGAGCGAACGACAGTGCGTGTTTACGTTTTTCCGTGCGTGTATTTATTTGTGCAAAGGGGGTGACTAAGATTAATATATAACCTGACATCACAGGCGATATTCTTGATGTATGATGTACTTGGAATCACTGCCTAATTTTCGTACTTTCGCGACCTGTGAAGCATGTAACTCAGAAATGTGTGAGGTAAAATATAGATATTTTTACATCCTGATCCTCGTTAAGTTAATCGATTAAATTGTGAGGACTTTTTCGCGTTTAGTATTTTTCTTTCTGAAGTAATGGTTAACCGTTTAATTATTTTCTCTATTCCTATAGATTTTCTATATTCCGACGTTGCTAAAATGAGATGTTGTCTCTCCGCCTGGCGATGACCTACCTACCTTTGGGCGACCTTGAGCGTCGCGTCTACAGTATTCCTAGGAGCGACTTCAGTCGACTTTTTCAAATGACATTTTGTCTATTCGTTACCACTGGAGAGTTTCGTAAAAGTGCTGCACAAACGCCTCGCGAAATGAGCAGAACAGCAACAACAACAATTCAAATGTTCGAATTATAAGATAAGATCACTTATTAGCCCTATACAATTTCTTGCATTAGGAATTCGTCTTTTCGCAGACCCCAGCTCGCTCTCCATGAGACACACAGAATGTTGATTCATAACCATGATCACAGAATTCACAATCACAGAATTATGATCAGAGACATTCGAAATGCGTGAATATTACAACAAAACACATACAAGGAACAGCGATAAACGAATAAACCGGACATTAAGAATAACAATAACGCAAACTGAAAATTCCCTGCAGCATTACTCTCTGTACGGAAGCGATGTTGAAATTGTGGGTCAATCGAAGGAGTTTTCACGGGATAAAGGTGCCGTCCGCGTGCAGCTCGCTCGCGGTGGGATCGTCCACGGCCACTCTCTCGAGACAGGGATCGGCTTTGCCGGCGCCGGGTCGCGCTGGAAAGACGTGCGAACTGTACGTCTCAGGAACTGTAAACCAGACAACCCAAAGGTTTAAAAACTCAGCTTCCGAGGCGTCCGAATTCGTTTTCTCTCCAATCTGACTTGAGAGGCTCCGGTCTCCCGACTGCCTCCGCAGGTCTCAGGTACCCGCTGGAAGCTCATCGGCTCGTCGGCTCGTCAGAACATCGCCGCACACTTCTCTAAGAAAACAAAACTGGTTGTTATTGAAGCTGAAAGCTCAATTAGTAAGCGAGGCTGCAAACGAACAAATTATTTCCATTCCGTAAAACCTGCAAAATCCCGTAAAGACCTTTATCTTCGAAGGACACCGAACAGCTAAACCGTTGCTTGAGTTTCAAGCTATTTTTAATCGTGGAATTAACCTTTACACATCTATTATTTATATACCATTATCGGTGCATTTTAATATTCATATTAATAATAATAATGTAAAGGTTAATTCCACAATGAAAAGTAAAAATACAAGCAACGTTTTGTAATCATAAATACGCCCATATTAATACACATTGTCTTGTAGAGTAGAATGGTTTTATTTGTTTAGATTCCTTTTGTTTCCTTCGTCATTTTGCTGGATGTCGACACTACATTAAACGGACTCTGTTAGGATCATCCTGAAGAGACGATATAGCGTTATTAATGATATATGGGATATATCATTAAAATAAAAATATTTTTCCACGTGACCTCGCTACACTATCCTGCAAGAGCTCTGTCGTGCGACTGAATATCGATGTTTCATTTAAGTTAGTAATTAACAGATCCCCCTCTCGTGCGGAAAATTAAACGACTTTGTATTCTGTATCTATTTTTACTTTATTAAACTTGAAGTGTGTATTAACGTGTGTCCATGGGTGTTCATGTTAAAACGAATGAGCTCATGTGTGTCCACGCGTATTAATGCGTGTTGATGCGTGTGAAGTTTATTCGTGTATTTTATTGTGAGTTATATTTGATCTTTTAGATTTTATTTGTTCATAATTTTAAATACATTCAGAAACTGAGATTTTTCGTTTGCGTGATACGTTTACGGCTGCCGGTGAAACCATTTTTATTCTTTCAAGACCGTTCAAAGACCATCTCAGTAATCGCTATGGAGAAAACTGGACTGGAAATGGTCCAGATCTATCTGCCTCGCTATTTCAAGACTTTTAAGCTGTTTAAATGGTCCGTAGTTCTGTCAGATGCCTACACGCGTGTGTCAAGTTTTCTCCGGCTGAGCTTCTCCGCTTTGCTCTTTATTTTGAATATAAACACGAAACGAAATAACGTTCTGAGACGCCCTGTGTTGCAGGCTTGCACGCGTTTTAATGATTTCTGTGGGAGTTTTGAAAAAAATGTCCCTAGGATTGCCCCTAATATCACGCCAGTGGTGTTCCGTCTGCGCCTTGTTCTGAATGTCGTGGCTGAGCTGTTAGCGCGCTTAGCACTGCTCTGGCATTTACTCGTTCTAATGGTAAGATCTAATGAGGCGCCCTCACAGAGCATTAAAATAACCAAACAATCTGTACCTTTAGGGTATTGTACACATTAAATAAAATAAACGAACTGGCTATTTTGTGGATATGCCCTCGGTATATCCTATAAATCTATTTCTGGAAAACGCCATGGAGCCGCGATCAGGTTTATTATCATTTGTGGATGGAATGTCCACGTGAAAGGTGAAACACACACGCCAGCGCCCCTGTCCCCGGGCTGCAGGGTCGGAGGTGGAAAACTGGGGTTTCCAGCCCGTGAGGCGCCTGTAGCCACTGTGCGCTGTGGAATCCGGGGCGCCAACAGCCCCTTTCCGCGTTTCTGGACTTCACTGCTGTCCCAGAAACAGAAGGGTCCTATAAGACCTTCTTCTACAAATCCGTTTACATTATTCGTTTATCTGTGCAGAGCAACGCTGAGCTAAGAGCCTTCCCTCCTTAAAATCGTTAACCCTGAGTTCAGAGTCTTCCTGAATAAAAAAAAAAACTATATCGATATACCAGTTTGAACTTTCAGCCGAGTTATACAAACGGAAAAGTAATGGAAACGTTTGCAGACAGGTTTTCGAAAGTTTGATGAGGGGCTGTAATCTTCGTTTCGGTGCGCTGTCTGCAGTCTGGTGCGTGCGCAAGAACGCCGTCGAGCGTTTCGGTTTTTTCTTTCCACTGTTTGCAAATACCAGCGCAAGACTTTCCACACCAGAGCAGGCGAAGAGCAGCTTCTGCAGAGGCGTCACTTCCTCCTTGACAGAACGCGAGCCCTCGACAGGCTCCGCCCCATCGCTTAGCAACCCAAGTCACGTAGCAACGTCTGGGCCAATGGGCTGCTGCTAAACCGGTCCACCGACGGCGGTGCCATGGCAACCCATAAAAAAATACGGGTGACGTCTCTCTTTTGGTGAGTATTATGGGCTGCCTGGAATTAAGCAGCTAGTTGAGCAGAGGAAAAAAATAGCCCGAGATCGAAGTAAACATGGAGCTGTCGGCTGTAGGGGAGCGGGTGTTTGCGGCCGAGTCCATCATCAAACGGCGGATAAGACGGGTAGGTAGCCCTGCCTCCCTCTGCTGCTGGTGCTGGCTGTGTGCGCGCTGATGCCATTGCAATCCCAGCCCGATAACAACGTGTCTTCTGCTCGCTCTCGCAGGGTCGGGTGGAATACCTAGTGAAATGGAAGGGCTGGTCTCAGAAGTGAGTAGGACTTTTCTCTCTCTGATCAGCGCGTAAGTCTGCGCCTCTGTCGGCAGCGCGGCGTGTGTGTGTGTGCGTGTCGCACGGGCGCATTTCTGGGGTTTATTTTTGTTGTTGTGTTGAATGCGCAGCGGACCGTAGCTAACGATTCAGCGAGCCTCCGTGTGTGTGTCGAGCGAGCCAGAAACAAGACGCTGTGGTTACTGATGGTGTCTGTGGTTCCGTCTCTGCTCTGCTCTGCGCAGGTACAGCACCTGGGAGCCGGAGGAAAACATCCTGGACGCGCGCCTGTTCTCCGCCTTTGAAGAGAGGTGAGGCGGCCGCGGCGCGCCTGCAGGCCTTCTGCGCCGCCCTCGCTGCGCGCTGTAACGCTGCCGCTGGCCTGTTTTGCAGGGAACGCGAGCGGGAGCTGTTCGGGCCCAAGAAGCGAGGGCCGAAGCCCAAGACCTTCCTGCTGAAGGTGAGTGTCGGGGCGCGCGGGAGGCGAGCAGCGCGGTCGCCGGTGCCTGACACGCGCGCCCTGCCCACGTGCCCGCTTCCTCCCGCGAGCACCCCTGGGGAGCCCTCTGGATGGGGGGGCGCCTTTCACACCGTTGTGCCCTTGCCTGGCTGTGCGCGGGCCGGCGTCCCGGTTACTCAGAAGTGAAGTGGGCGGGCGGGCCGCTGCCGTTTCTCGGCTCCAGGCGGTTCTGTTGCACACAGGTGGGACTCTCAGCTCTGGTGACGGGGCGGAGCGCTGGCTCTGGGGCTCAGGATCTGCACCTGTGGCTGGAAGGTTGCAGGTTCAAATCCCGCTGGGCCCCTGAGCAAGGCCCTTCACCCCAGCTGCTCCAGGGGCGCAGTATCGATGGCTGACCCTGCGCTCTGACCCCCAGCTTCTCTCCCTGTCGGTGTGTCTCATGGAGAGTGAGCTGGGGTAGTGAAAAGACAGATTCCTAATGCAAGAACTTGTACAGGGCTAATAAAGTGCTCTTATATCTCTTGACCGAGCCCCGGTGCGCGAGCGCTGTTCCTAGCGGTTCGCGCCGTCAGCTCTGTGCTGTTGCTCCGCAGGCCCAGGCGAAGGCGAAGGCCAAGACCTACGAGTTCCGGAGCGAGGCGGCCCGGGGTCTGCGCGTGTCCCCCCCCGGCCAGGACCCCGCCGCCCCCCCCCGGGCTCGGGAGGGCCTGCGCACCATCGTGCCCACCATCTTCCCGCCCAGCACCGTCAACAGGGGCGAGAGCGTGCGCGTGCGGCCCGCCGAGCCGGCCCGGGAGCACCGCAAGAGAGGGCCCAAGCCCAAGTGCCGGTTCCAGACGCCGCCGGACTGCGGCCCGCGGAGGAGCCCGGCGGAGGAGGCCGGGCCGGGCCTGAGCGTGATCCAGCTGGCCCGGAGGGAGCACGAGGACGGCGCCTGCCTCCAGCGGGGGGGGTGGGCCCGGCCGGGGGGCAGCTCGCACGGCTACGGCCTGCAGGGCGGCGCCCACGCGCGCAGGCCCGGGTACGAGCCCCCGGCCTGCAGGACTGAGGAGCTTCCTGGTGCCGTGGCCTGCTCGCACCCCAGGTTACAGTTCACGTACCCCTCGGCCTGCGCCCCGCCGGGCGGCGACCCCCAGAGGGGCCCCTCGGAGCCGGGCGAAGACTCCTGGACCCCGTCCCTGGACATCGTGGAGAAGGTGGTGGTGACGGACGTGACGACGAACTGCCTGACGGTGACCATCAAGGAGAGCAGCACAGACGAGGGCTTCTTCAAGGAGAAGAGATGACTCCTTTCTCCGGTGGTCTTGTTTTGGGAAGCGGGGGTTTTCCTTGGCCGATCTGAAGAGGTCCCGCTCACGTTTCGTTCCCCCCTCCCCGAACTGAAACAGGAAAAAGAAAAACACGAGCGGAAATTTCTATTCAAACGTGATAAATAATTTTCTATGATTGTACAGAAACAGAACTTCTCTATATATAGATTATATATATATACTACACGTGTGTGTACATTTCAAAGCGTTTATTTAATGTGATGACCAAATTCCCTGGAGCTTTCTCCCGGCTCACGTCCGGCCACAGCGCGGACACCTGCGCTGGTCACCTGAAGGCCTGCGTGTAGGGCTCTCCCTGAACCGGACACCGCCGCCCTGAAGCGCTTGCACGCCGCAGGGACTGTCAAGTAGGTGCTTCTCCTTCAAGCGTGGACCCGTGGTCATGTGACCTGTTGACGTATCGTTTTTCTTCTGCTTTGCACTGTCGTGTTGGACCACAGAATCCCGTGACCCAGAGAGAAGAGGAGGATTGCAGAAGTCAGGTCAGCGTCTGCTCTCCGCACTATACCTATAGGTCGGGAAAAAAAAAAAAATCTGAACAATAAAATTAGGTAGTGGGACCGCAGTTCCTAATAAAGTTTCAATGAAGTTCTAATCGACTATAAATATGTACATTAATGCTTGAAAAGCTTTTTTTTTATTCAAGGCTTAACAGTAAAGTCTTATTTTTAGCTTAAATCTTTGGAGGTTGTGGCGAGCCTCCCGTGTAAAACCAGCGGTCGGGTGAAAATGATTTAGTATCACCCACTGGACGGTTAATCTTAGTATTAATCTCAGTGTTATAATGTTAGTAAATACCAAGGATTGTTATCTGCTGGAGACAGATAAATGATGAAATTAAACGAGCGAAATACGGTCATATTTTAGGGGTGGTGAAACATTTCGCTTTTGCTGAGTGAGGTTTATATCATTCCTGTCAATGGAGGTAAATAGATAATTAGTTCGAGAACATTCATTAATTCACCTTGTTAATTAATGCATTAATGCCCCCAAAAGACAGCCGACTCCAGTTGTGTTGCAGTTAACAGAAAACGGGCTTTGTCCCCTTGTCAATAAAACACTTGGGCACAAGACGCCTCTGACGTGGCCTGGACGCCAGTTCGGTTACAGCGGGCTCGATATTCTTTCTTTTCCAAATTTGTAGTGAGACTTTTCTATCGGCCTGGCCGCGCTCTGCGGCTCGGTTCTGTTTCTCCTGGGTCGCCAGTGATGGTCCAGATATGACCACGGGCCCGCCTCTTTCCCTGGACGGGGTTCTCCCGGCACAGACGGCGTCATTTCCTTGTTTGCTCGTTCTGAATGAACATAAAATACCGCAGGACCTGGTCTGCTTTCCCCAGCCGTTACTGCGGTTCGGGCCCTGATGTTTCCTGGTTTGTTCTCGGGTTGAAATCGGAAGTTGGACTCTCCCGGGGTTTCCAGGCTGCGCTCGGAGTGCGTCTTCGTCCGCCCTGTTTTAAACATCTGGCCAGTACGAAAATGACGCGCTGTACTGAAACCCCACCATCCTCCCGTTAGGCGGCTCCTCGGCGATACCGCGGTGTGGAAAGAGGAAGGTTTCTGCTGTTGTCCGGTTTTATAAAAAAAATGAACCCTTTGTGATTTGTTTCTTCCCCCATCTCGGCTTGCAATCAGCATTTAATGCCGCAACGAGGAAATAAAATTCGATTTGTAGACACCATCTGAAACCTGTAGGTTTCTCTGCCGTGATTATACGTGTTTGAATTGTACTGCCGGTTTTAATTTGTCTTGTTCAAGAGCTCTGAACAGCTTTAAAGACGAAGAAACCAAGTGACCCGTAAGCGCTGACATTTCCAACCAGTGTCTAAGAGCCCGCCTCTGAAACAATTGGGCCTTCTAATAATTTATACTCAGGAATACAAATAATGTGTACTCAGAAATATTAATTTATACTCAGTAACACAAATAATATACACTTGGGAATTCTAAAAATGTATGCTCTTAATACTAATAGTGTATAAGTAGCAATACTAATAATGTATACTCAGTTATACCAATATTATTAACTTAGCAAAATTAATAACGGGAACTCATTAAAACCAATGACGTAACTTGGGAACAAGTAAAGGCTAATCGCGCGCTCCTCCAGCACAGGCATAAGAACCTATATTTCAGGTTCATTGAAATTCATTGCACCTCTCACGCATTTTAATAACGAAATATGGTCGCGTTCTCCACAAACGAATGAGCAACGCAACACCTTATAACATAAAAAAACAACAGTCTGGTTTTTAAATGGGGAGGGCGAGGTGGGATCAGTTCTAAAGCAAGACGTGTTTCGGTTCTGTCGCAGATGAGTCCATTTCTCTAGTTGTTCAGTTGTCACGGCGTGGGCCTCTCTCGCGTCTGATCGCCAGAATGAGGACAGAACTGTGTGGCCTGGTGTGGGCTGTGGTGCGCGGCGAGCCCTCCCGCCCCTCCTCCCCTCGGGCAGCAGCGCGCTGTCCGCCTATCTGACATGTAGGCGAAAAATTAAAAACAAAAACATGTTCTCACAGCTTGTGCTTCGACGAGTACAGTTTATGCGATTGTAAACAAAACAGTTTGGGGAACACTACACCACTGAAGGGGCTTGCTTATGAACAGGGAAGAGCAGCGTGAAATAAATGTTACTCGGTACCGAAAAACACATTTTCTGTATCACCCAGTTTAGACGCCTCGGCCTGCCCCAGCCCAGAGCGCGCACAGCCCCCCCGGTGACCCGCTTATTCCAGGCGCGCCTGGCCGGAGGCGCCAGGGGGACCCCGGTCGCTGCAGAGCTCCAGGTCACCCCTGTCTGCACGCGCCTCCTGCCGGGAGACCCGACGGCGCTTCGCCACGTGCTGCCCCGGCAGTAACGACACGAGCGCCGCGGCGGCCTCGCGCCCTTCATGGTGCTCATTCGTCCAGACAGCCGGGCGTGCTCCCCGGTGGCCCGTATGTGCCAACTAGTTTCACTCGTGACAGTATTATATTCGTGGCCAAAGTGGAAAATGAAGTTTCTTATGTATGTTTTTCCTCCTCCGTCGGATATTTGCAACTCCGTTTCAAAGAAGGGCCATTTGTATCGAGCAGTTTCCTATTGTTGCTAATTGGCGTTAGAAACTGCTCTTCTGCCGACAATTCAGCTTAATGCACAGGCCTGTTGTTTACGAAGCCTCGTTTATTTTTCAGAGAGAGATTTTCGATGTTTACTGAACTGTGGTTTTACCCGGCGCGCAGAAGGCAGGGTCTAGCTGTCTGTACTCCACCTTCACACAGTCCTGCAGTCACACTCCAGCGTGTTGGTGGGACCCCTGAGCCCAGACTGGGTTCAGACTGGGCCAAGTCACCCCCGTGTTGGCCTGAAATCAGCAGCCGACCCCCGCTCAGGCGCGCGCTGTTGAAACCGCCCGATGACTGTGTCGGAAAATAAAGATTGTGTCGTTTTACCGCAGGATCTTGTCGGAAAACCAGGATGTGTCGTTTATATTCCCCCTGTTTGCTAAGCGAGATTATTTTATTTTTTTAATCATAGAAAGCCGCTAACACATTGTACTGTATAATATATAAACAGGCGACTAAAATAGATCAGTTAACAACTGCGGTTCCCTTTCAGTCTGACGTGAGAAGCTAAATTGAGCCTGTTGGTCTTTCTTTCACAGGAGAAGGAAATCGCAACAGAACAGTTCATATCTGCGCCATGACGTTTCCTGTGGGTTCATGGAATTGATGTTCGGGGTTTTTATTAAATACTACAAAAATGCCGAAACTTCACAATCTGGTAGTGTTCGGACAAGAAGGGACACTTGTGCTGTTAAAATGAATCACCCACAAGTTCAACACAGTTCGTTAACAAACGGCGGAGGTCCCTGCTCTTTTAAACACGTTTGAATTATAGCAGCCGAGCAGACTTAAGATGCCCACAGATTCGGACAGCTAACATCGGGGAGTTTCCCCTCACGACTGAATTATTAGTGTGACTCTTTTATTAAAGTAGACTTCCATTTGATGAAGCCACGGCGTTTTGATAATGGGGAGACTTACCTGGACCCCGAGCCCAACAGCAGTTACTGCCTCACTATTGCCCCAAATCCAAGCCTGCGATTTGAACCCGAGCCCTGACCATAACACCGTGCAGATACTCTACTTACAGTTAATTACTTTAATAAGTAGAACTTTTTGTGAGAATTTACACTACGCGTTGCTATTTGCCACTGAGCTCCAGAGAATATTATTATTATTATTATTATTATTATTATTATTATTATTATTATTATTATTATTATTATCCTGGAAGCCAGTACCCTGCGTGGATCTGTAGTGTTTGTCTTGATCACACACACCAGGGAAAGCCGAGAGGTGCTGCTGCTTCTCCTTCTGTCCACCAGGGAGCGGTGTCGCGCCAGTTCGGCGCAGGTCGGTCGGTGAATCGCGTGTTGACAAAGGAGGGAGAGTTCGGATCTTGACAGAGTCCGTGCCGGACTAGTGACTGACGAAAAACGAGCTGAAACAACACGCTTGCGATCGACTCCAGGAGCTCCAAATCAATAACTATCCGCTCTCTAGCAGCTAGTCTAGAAACTAAGGTATCGGAGTGATGGTCGCTCGACTCCCTCCGTCAGTCATGTGGTTCAGCATGAGAAGAGTTTAAAGTGCATCATGTCAGTCGACGTCATTCAACTGGCGTGTCCCCCTCCTTCTGCACGTCAGAGTGAAAGTGAATGTCTGTAATATGTCTGTAGATTTTATTTTACTTTTATTTTTGTTTTGTTTCATGTGAATTTCATTATTTTTATTTGCTTTGGCAACACTGATTGTACCCATCGGCCATGCTAATAAAGCACCTTGAATTGAATTGAATTGAAAGTTCCAGGGGCCCACGCCCACCACAATCCGGCCCGGACGGAGCCGCAGGTGTGAGACGGTACTCCGGCGAGTTCGGGAATGTACAGTATGTCCTTTACGAGCTTCCCTGAACAAGTCAGTAAAAGCACCAACAACAGACCAGTGCAGCGATCACTGCTGAGGAGGTGGCCTTTGTGTCGGTCCACCCAAGGGTCTATTCAGACAGCTGCTCCCTGTAAGTGTGCAGTGACCATCTCCTTGTTCGCCATTATTTACTTCAAATGAGGTAGTTTTCACAGGAACTGTTTCCCCTCCGCCTCAAAATTCCCACCGCATCGCTAGAAGTGACACCCGTGCGTGGAATTCACACGGGAGTGGCGGGACCTCGAGCTGTGGATCGGTCAGAGGACGTGTGCTCGGTCCCGGGTCCGCAGGAGCGCGGGCGCCTCGGTTCTCGAGCACGCGAAGTACAAAAAGCCCAGTGAGGCCGCGCTCGGTCAGACACGATTTAAAATATATAATCAGATCGTTTTGCTCCTCCGTCATTTTCAGAATTTATTTATTTTTTTCTTACCGTGAAAAAAAATACAAATGATGCCAGATGTGACCACGGCTGCGGCCCGGGTCCAGACAATCCGCATCTCCAGCCGGGGTAACAAGTCTCACTTCCGGAAAGACAGAGACATGCAAGAAGTTTTCACTCTTTTTAATATTCAGGATAAAGTCACAGAGGGCTTTTTTTTTTTTCTAAAAGGACAGGTGTCATCACACCCTTGGTACAAAAGCCAGTTGCTTTAAGAATGCATACAGAGGGGCTGGCTATAGGACTACTATCAGAATATTCTAGAGGCTGTCCGGGCAGAAATCATCTTCGGGCAGGACGCTTCTGGGTGCTCGTGCTGCCAGGCTCGCGCTCTGCAGAGAAAGGAAACGCATTTGAGCGTCTCGCGGCGGCAGAATTGCGCCCGGGTCGGTGGTCCCGAGGAGAGCGCGTGCGTTATACCGACCCCCGGGGACAGGCGCGCCGGGGCCCCTGCAGGCTCAGACCGGGTGCACGTAGTTGCGGTCGCAGCGCGGGAAGCAGTGCGGGTTCAGCCAGTGCTCCAGGTCGGTCTCCCGGGCGCGCTGCTCCAGCCTCTGCAGGTACAGCATGTGCTCCTGTCCGGGGGCATAAGGACAGGTGAGGACACTCTCCCCATCACTGACCCCAGGTCACAGGCAGACCTGGCTGTCCAGAGAGGACAGGATCAGTGACCACAGCCTGGACACAGACACTGGACACAGGCAGACCTGGCTGTCCAGAGAGGACAGGATCAGTGACCACAGCCTGGACACAGACACTGGACACAGGCAGACCTGGCTGTCCAGAGAGGACAGGATCAGTGCCCACAGCCTGGACACAGACACTGGACACAGGCAGACCTGGCTGTCCAGAGAGGACAGGCTCACTGACCACAGCCTGGACACAGACACTGGACACAGGCAGACCTGGCTGTCCAGAGAGGACAGGATCAGTGACCACAGGCACAGGGACTTTCTTCTACACTGCAAGAAACACTCAGGAATCAAATATTCCACAAAATAGCAAATACCCACAACTGCCAGAATTAGAACAGTTTGCAATTCTCCTCTGGAAGGAGAAACCCAGTATGTGGTCAGAGGGCAGATAGGCAGACGTCCAGCTCTGTTGTCTCAGTACCTCCCTTTGCAGCTCAGCCAGGTTTTTGCCTCAGGTTCTGCTCTGAAATACTGTTCTGTTTGTTTACATATTTTCACTGTAGCAGTCCGCCTGCAGGCAACAGAAAGCTTTACCCTGTTTGGCTCATCGGGAAACCCCGCCTTCCTGGGGCGGTCCTGCCTTTTGCTCCTCAGCAGCTGCTTGGCAATGTTCTCCTTCAGAATGGGAGAGGCATCTGACAAGAGACAGGAGACACAGGGAGACCATACAGAGGGGGCACAGACCATACAGAGAGAATACAGACCATACAGAGAGAATACAGACCATACAGAGGGGGCACAGACCATACAGAGAGAATACAGACCATACAGAGGGGGCACAGACCATACAGAGAGAATACAGACCATACAGAGGGAGCACAGACCATACAGAGAGAATACAGACCATACAGAGGGGGCACAGACCATACAGAGAGAATGGGAGATTAACCTGGGTGGAAATGAGACTTCCATTGTGAACTGAAAGTGTGCAACAGTGTGTTTTATCCTTCTCTGTTCTAATCTTCAGGAGAGGAACACCAGGCATCTCCCGGGCACTCACGGTCCCAGACAGGCTCTGGTTGTTATGAAGTTTGAACCAGACAAGTGTTAACATTCATCTCCTCCCTAAACTCCTTCTCTGCTGTTCCTGGCTAGTTTCTCATTTCCTTACACCCGACTTCACATTAGAAAACAAAAGGGGAGATTTTGGACTGGAGGAAAATAAATTCTGAAAACAAATCTGAAAACAGGCCAGTCTTTGTTTTTTCTGAGAACAGAGCCCAGCACTTTTCCACCTGGGGGGTGAGGGACAGAGCTGACCCCCCAGTGCCCACGCAGGCCGATCCAGCAGGGGGTCAGGACTCCCTGTGTTGTGGGGACTGATTTTAATCTGCAGCTCCCGGAAAATGGGCAGCCTCTGTCCTCCCGACGCGGAATCCCGCTCTGACCCAGAGCAGGGGCCCCTCCTGGTGAATTAACAAAGGGCCCTTTCAGCTGCCCGGCCCCTCTGGAGCACAGAGCTGCGCCGGACCTGCAGAGGCCCCTTTGGCAGCCCAGGCACTCGCTGACGTGGCCAGAGCTACCTGCTGCTCCACTCGGGCCTCTTCTCTCACGGGGCCACACCAGTCTGAGCAGACGTGACCAGCGTGCACTCATGTTGTTTCCACAGCGGGCTTCCTCGTGATCCTCCGGGAGAAATGTCCTTTCAACGGACAGTCCAGTACAGCAATGCGAGGACACAGGGAAGACCAGCAGCACTGCAGCGCGTTTTAAAATCTTTCTTCCTTTAGGAATCTGCGCAGCTCTCGGCACGGATCAGTGGGCTATTTCATGGATTTATCGCTACTCTCGAGAGTCATATGATATGGGTATTATTAATACGGGTATGCATTTCTTCAATATATTTTAAAGGTTCATCAATTATATTTTAAGTGGAATATACACTTTATATCAAACTGCCACACTAAGCGAAGGCACCCAGTCATTTTATAGATAATTCAGTTTCAAAATGTGAACAGATCTGAAAGCGATCTGCTGCCTTTCCCACGTGTAAAACGGCGATTCTTCCTACCTGTGCAGGAGGTCAGCAAGACCAGCGCCAGGACCAGAGCCACGAGCGTCTTCATGTCCAGCTGTGTCCCTGCCCGCTGCTGCTGCAGTTCTGAGCGCGAGCCGCGGGGGGGCCGGCTCCAGTAGATGCTTACGTCACCCGCCCCCCGGACCGGCCTAGCGCGCAGCTGGCAACATCTGGGTCTGCTGCGGCTTGTCCCCTGAACGAGACGGCACATCCTGCTTTATCATACTGAACACGCGCAGGATGCATTTAGTACTTTTGAGTATATGATTTTGTGTTTTTTTTTTGTTATGACTTGAAAGAAAGCACTTTTCTCCAAATCAAATCCGAACTTGTGGACCTGGTATCAAAGCGCCCTTTTGACGTTTAAGGCTGTAGTGCGCGCCCTGTCCACTCGGCGGCGCTGCAAACCTGTTGTTGCGGTCTTGTTTTTATTCTACGGAGTCGGGATATGGCTCAGCGCTACACGAGTCCCCACATCATAATGGAGGTTTCATTACTGTCTTGTATGTGATAAGATGGCAGAGCTGGGAGACTTTGTTTACACCATGAGCAAAAATCCGAATCCTACCAAAGCAATTCTGTGGCGTTTATGTTAACTTTCAGAATGCACAGAGCTGATTAAAGGCAGAGGACAGTGCGGCACAGAACATGTGAAAGCTGTGCTTGATCGCCCTGCGGGATGTGGTCTGTAGATGCGCAGTTGGTTTTATCTCGAGGTGCAGCTGTTTTCCGCCTGCGGAGCCCGAGCCGGGGGGGCAGGAGCGTCGTGACGTCACGGTTTCCGCTTCCGCTGATTGGCCGGCATGACAGCTGCAGCAGGCGCGGGGGTCGGGGTTGTGTTGTGGGCATTGATGGATGACACCGCCGTGTCTGGATCTGCGTGTCCAGCCGAGGCGCAGCTCAGCGGCTGCTTGCGAGGGCAGGGGGCGCGGGCCGCGGTGTGAGCCCAGGGGGCCGGGCTGGTCACTGCCGGAGTCTGCTGCACGGGGGCTCGCATTCGCCAGTTTCGCTGGAGCCTCGTCTCCACAAAGATCTGTCTCAGCAGCCGCCCGCGGTTGAGCCTGTACGTTAGTCCTTCCTGCGTGAACCCGTCCGGCTTCTTGCAAGCCACGCGAATCACGGGATGCGTGGAAACGGCCCTCCCAGAGGCACCTGCGTCGTGGCGCTGTGCTGAGCGGCCACCAGCTCGTGTTTCTCCGCTGAACCAGTCGCCGTGTCGTCAGTAAACAAAGCGGCCGCGCACAGAGAGAGGCAGACGAGCGTCTCTCCTGCACCAGCGCGATGGAGGGGGAGGAGGGCGGCGAGCCGGCCCGGGGCGAATGGAGGCTCCTGGCTTGGACTGCGCTGGCGGTGCTGGTGCCGGTGGCGCTGACGCTGTGGTGCAGCGTGCAGCGCTCCCGCAGGAAGATGCTGATCAGGGACATTTTCAGGCGGAGCAAGCACGACTGGCGCTACACCGACCTCTTCAACAAGCCCACGTACTGCTGCCTGTGCGCACAGCACATCCTGCAGGGCGCCTTCTGCGAGTGCTGCGGGGTCTGCGCGGACGAGCGCTGCCTGCGCCGCGCCGACAGGAGCCTGCCCTGCAAGGAGATCATGGCGCCGGGCCCGGGGGACGGCTCGCTGGCTCACCGCTGGGTCCGGGGCAACGTCCCGCTCTGCAGCTACTGCGCGGTGTGCCAGCAGCAGTGCGGCACGCAGCCCCGGCTGTGCGACTACAGGTGAGAGCGGGGTGACCTCCTGGGGTCTCGGCTACAGGCTCTGCCCCGAAGGGAGTTTGTTCTGCACATCTGGAATGAGCTGCTGTTACTGCACAGCGATGGAAACTCCGCTGAGCGACAGCTGGAACCATTCTGGCTCGTACTGATTTGCGGGCTGTGTTAGAACGTGTACTGATGGAGAAAACACCATTTTAACGTCTGTATAGACCGACATGACGCGTCTGAGGGCGGTGCTTATAGAAGAGTCCGCAGCTCTCGGGCTGATGCGTTGTGTTTTCCAGTCGTGTCGCTGCCCGATGCCCCAGTTCAGGAGGCGGAGTTTCCCCGGCTGGCGCTGGCAGCGCAGCGGTGTTGCGATCTCAGTCGAGGGGCATCAGAGCTGGCGGGGAAGCCGGTGCGTGTCTGGGTCGGCGCTTGCAGGGCCCTGTTGCCCAACAGGGAATTGCAGTCGCCAGAGAGAGGCTGAGCACTAGGCCCTCATGCGCTCTCTGCGGCGTTTAGCTTTCCTTTCTGGGGAAGACACAGAACCGGCAGCTCTGCTCCCCCGATTCTGCCAGTTGCCTGCCGTCTCCCAGGAGCCCCCCCGCCACAGGTGTGGCACAGCCTGGATTCGAACCTGCGCCGCCCCTCCTGTTCGTGGTGGATTGGAGACGTGATGGACGAGTGTCCGTTGTTACCAGTGCCCGAGTCTCCGATGGGCTCCGGTGCAGACCGGGTCTGAGCAGGGCGCCCCCTGGTGCTGGCGCTGGCGCTGGCGCTGAGCAGGGCGCCCCCTGGTGCTGGTGCTGAGCAGGGCGCCCCCTTGTGCTTGCGCTGCAGGTGTGTCTGGTGCCAGACCACGGTGCACGACGACTGCAGGCCCGGCCTGGCGGATGGGGGCCGCTGTGACCTGGGGGAGTTCCGCAGCCTGATCATCCCCCCGCAGTACCTGCACCGCGTCAACCGGCTGCGCCGCGGGCAGGCGGACGAGTACCGGCAGGTAGGGGTGCCCGAGGGGGGGGGGGGGCTTTTTCACTTGTGCTGACGCCTCAGGAGCTGCAGCCATGGTGTTCAGGGTTCAAGGGTATTGTCATACATACTTACCGGAGTACAATGAAGTGCTCGATGGCGTTTCCTCGCATAACGAACGACACAACAGATCGTTAGACACAAGAACGTCAGACAAAGGCACGTGTGTCAACCGCACAGCGGGAAGTAGCGGTGAGAATACAGGTAGCAGCAGTCTGCACATGCTTACAGGTAGCAGCAGTGTACATGAGACTAGTGCACAGTACAGTAGCAGCAGTGTACTGAGGGTAAGAGCTGTAATCGTTATCAGCATTCAAATAGCAGCAGTATGCAAAAGCCAAGTAGAGGCAGTATTGTGAGTTCAGTGCAAAAGCAGCTGGATTAAGGATGAAGAGGCAGTTGATATCACGAGTATTGATCATTAAGGATAAAGAGGTGGAGTTTCGCAGTCTTGTGGCTGTGGGAAAGCAGCTTCTGCTCCTTAATATTCCTGAATCGTCTGCCTGAAGGAAGAAGAGAGAAAAGAGTCATTCCCAGGGTGGGTCTGGGCTTCGGGTATGTTATTCGCTGTTCTGGGGCGGCACGTGGTTGAGGAGGGTCTGAGTGGAAGGGAGTTCTGTACAGTGATGGGCTGGACTGTCTCCGCCACTCTTCTGTCATTTTATACGCTCAGAAGATGAGTATATGCTATTCCAAACTGTAATGCATCCAGTGAAAATAGCTTTCTATAGTACATCTGTAGAAATTTGTGAGTGCTTTTGAACACATACCAAATCTCCTGAGTCACTTGAGGAAGTAGATGTGCTGGTCTGACTTCATCTACTTGATGGGACCAGGCCAGGGTGCTGGTGATGTGAATGTCCTTCTCCACAGCAGCCCCGTTGATGTAGACAGGGGCGTGGCCTCCTCCCTGCTTCCTGAAGGCAACGGCCAGCTCCTTAGTTTTGCTGACGTTGAGGGAGAAGTCCTTACCCCCTGGTCCTTACCCTCTTTCCTGTACTCTGTTTCATCATTATTTGTGAGCAGAGCTGCAGTGGTGGTGCTGTCAGCAAGCTTGAAGAGGGAGTTGGAGCTGTTCGCCCACGATTGTGCGGCTAGGCACAGGGAGTAGAGGAGAGCTCTGAGCACACAGCCCTGGGGTCTCCTGTGTTGAGGGGGTGTGGTTGCCTGTTCTCACACATTGAGGTCGGCCCGTCAGGAAGTCCAGGATCCGGTTACAGAGAGAAGTACTAAGGCCCAGGTCCGAGCTTGGTGACTAATTTGGATGCGATTATGGTATTAAAAGATGAACTATAATGGGTGAATGGTACTCTGGTGTAGGTGTTGTGCAGACGTGACGCACTCCCTCGGTCCCCCCGGGCCAGCGCTGTGCCGCTCTGTGAATCGACAGTGATTTGTCAGTGAATGTCCAGATGTGGCGTGAATGCGCGTGCTCTGGCAGCAGCTGGTGGTCCTGCGGGAGCGGCCGTGCTCGTCCCAGAGAGTCCTGGGACTGTTCCTGCTCTGTGGTCGGAGGGACAGGGTGGCGTCTGATTGGCTAGCTCCGAGCCCTCCCCCTCGGTGACAGTCGGAGTTCAGGCGTCCTCGGTGGCACGTCTGCTGCTGGTGTCGGTGTCGTGCGGTCTGGGTCGCGGCCGTGGTGCCAGTGTGGAAGCCTGACGCCTCCCTCCTCCTCCTCCTCCTCCTCTCCCTCTCTCTCCGGGCGCAGCTGGCGGCTGCCTGCGGCCCGAACTGGATGCCTGTCCTGGTCCTGGCCAACACGCGCAGCGGGAACAACATGGCCGAGGTGCTGCTGGGGGAGTTCAAGACGCTGCTGAACCCAGTGCAGGTGAGCGACTCGGGGCAGGTGAGCGACTCGGGGCAGGCGAGCGACTCGGGGCAGGCGAGCGACTGCGCAGGCGAGCGACTCGGGGCAGGCGAGCGACTCGGGGCAGGCGAGCGACTGCGCAGGCGAGCGACTCGGGACAGGCGAGTGCTGCTCCTTACAGCCAACTTCATGAGCAGTGTTGTCTGACATCATGCAAGACTGAACACCTGAAAAAATTAACTTGATACTCAGTGTCGAAGACTCTAAGGAGAGCAGAACTGCTCACTTTTGAGGCATGCTTTTTTAAAAGTTTTAAAGTTTTAATAATATTAAATTAAAGTAACGTGAAGTTTTACTCTAAGTTTAATATTATTAATTGCAAAATTATAGTGTAATAGTATAATAATATTACAGATAAAGTTGATCTAAATTTCTGCTTAACACAGGAAATGCAGTGCAGGTTATTCAGGAAATGGGCATGGAGCATTCCTATCTAACAAATGCTCCAGTGAACCAGTCTCTCTTCCTGCGAGAAAGCTGGAGGTTTGGTGTCTCTTGGAGTCGGCAGGAGCTGCTGTTGGTCTCGGCTGCACTGAGAGGGTTTAGCTGTCGCTGTGGGACGGGGGGCTGGCGCGGCGCTGTGGTGGTGGAGGGGGGCTGGTGTGTTGCTGGCCGATAGGCAGCTTTATCGCTCTCTTTCTCCTGACAGGCTGGCGTGGTAACGCCCCCTTCAGGCCTGTGAGCAACCTGGCTGGCCGAAGGTTTCCTGTGCTGCGGGGACTCGTGTCCAGCAGGGCGGCGCTGTGCGTGCGTGCGTGCAGAAAGAGCACTGCGCTCGGGGTCTGTGCTGATTCTGCGCTCGGCTCCCTCTCACCCTGCAGGTGTTCGACCTGACGCAGTTCCCCCCCACCAAGGCCCTGCAGCTCTGCGCCCTGCTGCCTGCAGGCTGTGCGCGCGTGCTGGTCTGCGGGGGCGATGGGACGGTGGGCTGGGTGCTGGACGCCATCGACACCATGAAGCTGAAGGTCAGTGGCCGCACCGGGGCGGGGCTGCGGTAACGCGCGCTGGGGGCTGTTTCCCTGCAGTAGGAAACTGTGCCCCTCGTGTCTGAAATCCCCCGCGCCCCTTCTGACTCTCTCTGGGCCGCTGCTCCTGCAGGGTGCACTCTGGGGGGTGTCTCCTCGCGGGGAGAGGTTGCGTGCAGGTGTGGTCTGCTGCCCCCCGGTGGCTTGTCGAGCCGGTGCAGCTGAGCACCCCTGTGGTGAACGCACTGTCCGGTTCTGTCTGTTCCCTGTGGGGTTCAGGGCCAGGAGCAGTTCGTGCCTCGGGTGACCATCCTGCCGCTGGGCACAGGGAACGACTTGTCCAACTCGCTGGGCTGGGGCGCGGGGTACGCCGGCGAGATCCCCGTGGAGCAGGTCCTGCGCAACATCCTGGACGCGGAGGCTGTCAAGCTGGACAGGTGAGGCTGTGCGCTCCCTCTGCCCGGTGCGCAGGAGTTTCTTCACTGGCTGCCTCGGGCTCAGCTCAGGTGCATGTCAGCTGCTTGCTGGGCCTTCCCTCCGTCTCACACCAGAAGGGTCCTGCTGTCCCATCACAGTCCTGCCTTCTGGAGCACCTCCGGCCATAGCCCAGACACAACAGGTCTGACGCACAACGCTAGGCACAAAACAGAGCACGCACAGACACTGCACCGTCCAGAACAGCTCATGAGGAATTGCATGGCTGATATTTTTTATGCCAGGGACACTGTGGGCAAATGGTTAATTTCTTGATCAGTGGGGGTAGGATGTTCTAGAGGAAAGGGCTGCATAGAGCTGGTCAGCGTGTTTCAGCTCGGTTCCTTCATGGGTCTTCCTGCTTGTCCGTCTTTAGTCACTTTGGACATTTTGTCTGCTGGAGGCCATTAAAAATTTAGCTTTGTGCCTGTTTCATCCTAAATGCAAATTAACCTCTGGGCACAAGAGTGGTGAGTGTCTGAGCGCTGTCCTGCCTGTGTCTTTTCCAGGTGGAAGGTCCAGGTTACTCCGAAAGGATACTACAGCTTCCGGAAGCCCAAGGTGAGCACTGTGGATATCATGAGAATTACTTTTCTTTCTGGACCACGGAAAGCCATCGGTAAGTTCACAGCCACGCGAGGGCGGAAGAGTCTGTAAACGAGCGTTTTGTGTGCAGGTGCTGACGATGAATAATTACTTCTCGGTGGGGCCGGACGCACTGATGGCGCTGAATTTCCATGCCCATCGCGAGAAAGTGCCCTCGCTCTTCAACAGCAGGATCATCAACAAGGTGAGGCAGAGGGCAGGAGGCGGGTCTCTGTCCCACACGGTTGGGAGACACCCAGCTGGGGTGACAGGACTACCCCAGTGTCCCCAGAACCCGAATTGCATGGCAATCGGTCCTTTTCTTGGGAATGTTTCTTTAGGCGGGCTCTGTTCTCCTGTTGCTGGTCTGCTGCTCATTGTATCTTGAACCAAATACTCTTCCTGACATCATTCAGGAAACAGGTTCTATGACCTTTAAAATCTGACCTTAAAACTCTCCTTTTACTAAAGCCTGTGTTTGACTGTCTTACGGTCTGGTCTGTCTTGTATGATTTATTTTATTGTATTACTATCATTTGTACAGCATCCTTGGGTTTGGAAAGGTGCTGTATAAATAAATTATTAGTTGTTATGGCAATAAAGTATTGAACTTAAAAGTTCCTCTTGCAGATGTCAGGCAGACGTCTCACTTTAGGAGCTGGGTGGTCAACACACAGATAACACACTGCTTTTACAACATGGTTCAGCTCTGGTAGCCTTAGAAGAGAAGGCTTCAGATGGCACTGTCACGTTTTTTACAAAATCTCCAAACTGTTCTGTTTTTCAATTACTCTTTTACCGGACAGTGGGAGCAGCGTAGCCTGGTGGGTGAGCCTTGGGTGACGTACTGGAACCCAGTTCCTCTAGTCCTCCCAGTCGTTGTGGGAGTGGGGACCCATGGGGCTGGGGTCACCTGTTCGCAGGTCCGCTGAGCCTGCTGAGACTGGCGCCAGGGGCCGCTCTGGCCCGGTGGACCTCTGTGGCTCCGGAGTGGACTGTTCACTTCTTCTCCTCCCTGTTTTTCAGGCTGTGTATTTTTTCTACGGAACCAAAGATTGCCTGGTCCAGGAGTGCAGGGACCTGGACAAGAGGGTGGAGGTACTGCCGGCGCTGTTTCCCCCGGGCCCTGTGTGTCACATGCACATCTGGCCCCTGTGTGTCACGTGCACATCTGGCCCCTGTGTGTCACGTGCACATCTGGCCCCTGTGTGTCACGTGCACATCTGGCCATGAATGAAGTGTTACGAACAGACGTGTCTCTGCTTAAAAGATCGTATTCATTTAGCATATTCGTCTTTTTGCCTCTTGGGGATGATCCTGCAGTTTTTAGAGCCAGGAGTCTGGCGTCTGCCCCCTCAGGTGACCCCAGAGTAACGGCTGCCCTCTCTCCCTGGTTCCCTGTGCAGCTGGAGCTGGACGGCGAGAGGGTGCCACTGCCCAGCCTGGAGGGCATCATCGTGCTCAACATCGGCTACTGGGGCGGCGGCTGCCGGCTGTGGGAGGGCATGGGCGACGAGCCCTGTCCGCCAACCAGGTAGGCCGGGGCAGCGCAGGGCAGGGCCTTGTGGCGGGGCGGGTCAGGGGAGCTGGGGGCGAGGCTCTGGTCCTGACGCTGCCCCGTGTGTCCGTGCCCCAGGCTGGACGACGGCCTGCTGGAGGTGGTGGGGGTGTTCGGCTCGTTCCACTGCGCCCAGATCCAGGTCAAGGTGGCCAACCCGGTGCGTCTCGGCCAGGCCCACACGGTCAGGGTGAGTCCGGCCCCCCTCTTCGCTCTCCGCGTGGACCTGCTGTCCCGGAACCGGGCTCTTCTGGGCCGCGCCGGTTTCGCACTGTGAGCTGCTGCGTGCCTGTGATCACCCTGACGTGCCGCTGTTTGTGTTTGTGTGTTTGTGTGTTTGTGTGTTTGTGTGTTTGTGTGTTTGTGTGTTTGTGTGTTTGTTTTTGTAGACCCTGACGTGCAGCTGTGTGTCTGTGTGTGTGTGTTTTCGGGGACCCTGACGTGCCGCTGTGCGGTCTGTGTGTGTGTGTTTTCGGGGACCCTGACGTACCGCTGTGCGGTCTGTGTGTGTGTGTTTTCGGGGACCCTGACGTGCCGCTGTGCGGTCTGTGTGTGTGTGTTTTCGGGGACCCTGACGTGCCGCTGTGCGGTCTGTGTGTGTGTGTTTTCGGGGACCCTGACGTGCCGCTGTGCGGTCTGTTTGTGTGTGTGTTTTCGGGGACCCTGACGTGCCGCTGTGCGGTCTGTGTGTGTGTGTTTTCGGGGACCCTGACGTGCCGCTGTGCGGTCTGTGTGTGTGTGTTTTCGGGGACCCTGACGTGCCGCTGTGCGGTCTGTGTGTGTGTGTTTTCGGGGACCCTGACGTGCCGCTGTGCGGTCTGTTTGTGTGTGTGTTTTCGGGGACCCTGACGTGCCGCTGTGCGGTCTGTGTGTGTGTGTTTTCGGGGACCCTGACGTGCCGCTGTGCGGTCTGTGTGTGTGTGTTTTCGGGGACCCTGACGTGCCGCTGTGCGATCTCCCTGGCAGCTGGTGTTGAAGAGCTCCAGGATGCCCATGCAGGTGGACGGGGAGCCCTGGGCACAGGGGCCCTGCACGGTCACCATCACGCACAAGACCCATGCGCTGATGCTGTACCACTGCGCCGACCAGACCGACGACGAGGACGACAACTCCAGCAGCTCCGAGCACGAGGCCCCTCCCAGCGCGCCGGCGCCCGGCCCCGAGGGCTAGACCCGGCTGGCACAGCAGGCATGCCTCCCGGTAATCCCCGAATCCGCACAGTCTCCATCTCCCTCTCCGGGGACTCTCCGGGGCACCGGCGGTCTGGGTGCTTGTGCCAGGATTTGAATTTTTCACTTTTGTACTTACTGGTGTGGACTGTCACTGAGGTCGAGCAGCCCTGCAGGGGGCGCTGCAGGCCGTGCTGGTCTCTGGCACCAGCAGGGTAATTAAACACAAGCCCTGCGTGTCCCAAGCGTCACGCCCGCAGGACTGGGAAACGGTCACTGCAGCCGTGACAACTGTGATGCCAAACAACCAGGACTGATGTCAGGAATGGTAGAAAAAAACAGCCACTGTTGTCACGACCCCAGAGTTGAGCTTAAAGGAACCTGATCTTTGTTTTTGTGTTCACCAGTACTTGCTGAGTGAAAATCCCAGTCTTACATGTTTACTTCATTCGTCTTTTTTTTTTTTTAAACGTTGCGCACAAGGCTGGATGTCATTTTAATTCCAGCAGAACAGAAGAAGTGTTTTTCCTCCGGAGTTCATCTCGGTTGTGTGCAGGAGCAGCGAGCGGGAGGCTTGTGCTGAAACAGACAGGAAGTGACGATTCTTTGTTCTTCGCCTGTTTCTCTGTCATGTCTCAAGCACAGAGGACACTCCAGTCCTGGTCCCGCAGGGTCAGGGTGTCCGCAGGGGGTCCAGTCCTGGTCCCGCAGGGTCAGGGTGTCCGCAGGGGGTCCAGTCCTGGTCCCGCAGGGTCAGGGTGTCCGCAGGGGGTCCAGTCCCTGTCCTGCAGGGTCAGTGTGTCCGCAGGGGGTCCAGTCCTGGTCATACAGGGTCAGTGTGTCTGCAGGATGTCCAGTCCTGGTCCCGCAGGGTCAGGGTGTCCGCAGGGGGTCCAGTCCCTGTCCTGCAGGGTCAGGGTGTCCGCAGGGGGTCCAGTCCTGGTCATACAGGGTCAGTGTGTCTGCAGGATGTCCAGTCCTGGTCCCGCAGGGTCAGGGTGTCCAGTCCTCCAGGACCCTGGACACACTGACCAGCCCCTCCAGGACCCTGGACACACTGACCAGCCCTCCAGGACAAGGACACGGCCGTTGGGGACAGTGTTATGATAATACTGCAGCAGATCTCCCTGCTTCTCGCTAGCGCACTGGATGAAGGCAGGGGGCGCCACTGAGGACAGGAGTGTAGGAGAGGGCTGGGCCGTGAGGGGGACACCTGCTCACACCTGTGTGCTTTGCTCAAGGAGTGGAAGAGCTGTTCACTGTATTCTGAGGCACTGAAGTCCTTCAGCACTGCGGCAGAGGAGTGGCGGCTGTGTTGAGGGAGGGGAGCCCCAGTTCTGAGGAATAAATACTCCCCACTCTGCTGCCCTTCTCTACAAAAAACCAGACGCTTAGATGCACTGGAGGTCACTGCCGAAAAGCCAGAGTAGAAGTTTGCAGTGGCTGTGGTTGGCAGGGCCTTGAGGTTGGTAGCTGAAGTTTAATTTATTTTGTGGTTTATTTGTTGTTGTTTTTGATGTCCTCCTGGCTGACCTCTGTGTCGTGTCAGGTAAACGCGTGCACTACACGGGTCCAGCCGGCAGAGGGCGCTGTGGCCCGTGGCTGTACTCGGCTGCGGTCGGAGCTGGGGCGCCAGCGTCACAACAGACAGTGCGCTGTTGGGGATTCAACTTGATATGATACATTCATAGCTATTAAAGCTATTAAATATAGATTTTCTCTTCTAGGCACATAGATCATTCTAAACGTGGAGATTAATTCTGATATATGCACTGTATTGTATTACATTTTGCGGATTTTTAAACGTTTAAATGTTTATCATAGCTACATAGACATAATTAAATTTTTAATATGCTTGAAGGAAAAAAAAATTGGTCACAGCTTCAACGCCTTTCTGCGGGGAGCTTCTCGTGAGCTTCCACGTTAATTAAGGAGGAGGGGAAGACCTTTATGATCTTAGTGGGCTCAGTTCCCGTCACGTTACTGCGTGTGAATAAGACAGTGCGATTAAATCTTCTGTCGCGTCCCGTTTGCTCATCGTCGACTGCGGAATCTCCTAGGGTGACCCTTCGAGATATTTTAAATGTGTATTTTTCTGTAAATATACGCGTTGTGGACTGTTTACCGTGATGTCGCAAAGCTCGAGATCGGAGCGGTGCCGACGTGACGCTGCTCGAGCTGTGCCAGCTCCGCTCTTTCACTGCTCGGCTCTGTCGTGTCCGGGTTCGGTGCTCCTACGCGTGTGTTGACTAAGGGTTTAGTGGGAACACGCTACTCAGCGGTTTTTCCCCGCAAGACGAGAAAAAATAACTTTTCACCTGTGAAAGGCGCGCGGGTGTTCACGTCTATGTGTGCCTGCATTCTTCAGTACTTCATAGAGATTTACAACCTCCCGGAGATTCAAGTCCAACACTGAATCATCGGACAACGCTTGGCGAATATAGACCATTGCTTTTTCCAACAAAAAAATCATGTGACTGAATTGGGTATTTTGCGTTGTTTCTTGTCTAGAAGCTCTTAGCCTGTGCAAAAAAAAATGATTTTCACAATATCAATATATTAAATCTTAACACGGATGTGTCCAGCTGTTTTATTTAATGTGGGAAGCGCGTTTCATTCCTGGTTAACTTAAGCGTTATCTGAAATATTGTTGACACGTTTCGATGTAGCTCACGGGGATAACCACGCGCAGTCAGGAGTTCCCCAAACCCGTAGTTGTTACTGCTGTCTTGAGTTGTGTCGGCAAACAAGAATGCCGGGCCAACATAGTGAGTCGTGAAACCTGTCACTGAACCCTTCTTCGGTTTTGAGTAAGGGTTTTTGCAGTTGTGTTGTCGAAACCTCTGGCAACTCCGAGCTGAAAGAGCTGTAATTGAATTTAAGCTTTCCAGAACTGTCTGCTGCTGGCGGGGAATGTGGTTGAAAGTCTTTGCTTCGCTCTAAAACAGTCTTGCTCTCGGAGCGGTGAGCACGACTCCAATGGTGTAACAGTACTGTGTAACAGATTCTCCAGCTCGCTGCTGGGAATGGGCTCTGATATTGTGAATAAGAAGTATTTTCTTAATTCCTTGTGTAAAAGAACCATGACACAGAAGGTTTACAGTATGTATTTTTGCGTGTCTCGAAATATTAAAAATCGTTTTATCTAAACTGCTTGCCTTTTTCTCGCATCCGGGAGTGGCACAAGACATGAGAATTCTTCTTCTTTTCATCTTCCAGCCCCCGACCGGCTGCTGTAATGTGTTTGGAGTCGGTATTGGTCTTGCACGGGTAGGACAGGGGCTGTAGTTTAATCTCGGGTTTGTGCTCAGCCGGGGTCCTGAAGGGGTCGCGCCGCGCCGCGAGATCGAGATTCCACGGTGCGGTTTTGTGCGCTCGCGAGGGAGCGGCTTCTGGGCCCGGGGATATGGAGGAGCGGGAATGCACATAGAAAAGCAATTATTTCAGGGGCTCTTTGTCAGCGGCCGGAACAATAGGAGCCGAGACCCGAGTCTTGAAGACCCATCCATCAACCCCCAGTTCACTGCGGCCGGCCGGGCGACAGCGAGCTTGTCGGGTGGTTTGGAGTGGGGAATACGGCCTGATGCGCGCAGTGCAGCCGGACACCGTGCTGGTCAAGGGAAACGATCAAGTCGGCAGAGTGTGCTTTGATTTAACCGCTCTTGAGTAGGGGCTGGTTCATGAGAACTGCAGGGTAGTTCAACGTGAGGCTGTCCGTGTCTAACAAGGTTTACATTTCGGGTAAGAAATGCCCTCTTTTGTGAACGCTGAAATCAGATTCGCTATCAGAAAGCCCCACTACTGACGCGTTGATCACTGAACTGCCCTGAAAAGCGGTTTTCATTTTTAAAACGCCCACGACATGCCTGTTTCTCTGGGTATCTCCTACGGCGGCGAGAGTGCGAGAACGATGATGTTTTGCCGAACGGTTAGCATGATAAATGCTCCTCTTTCTCTAGCATATTGAAAGAGGACGGAAAGGAGCGGGGGAGTTCTGTCAGGAGGGAGCGTGGCGTCCAGGTTACCGGGGAACCTACGGCTTTAGCACCGAGTGCGGCGGTGATTGACGTCAGTATCGACGGCTCGTGCGCCTCTGGGATTCGGGGGCCCTGGTCGCCCTTCTCGACACCCCTCCCCCTCCAGAGGGGTCTCAGTAACCTGTCAGCTGCGGACCCCAGCAGGGCCGCGAGCTATTGGCTGATTCCAGCGCGAGGTCGCCGATTTTTGTCTCCCGGACTCTGGACCCCGAAGGGCTCGCGGCGCAGACAGGCAGCAGCGCGCCGCTGTGTTGAAGACTCTGGGATCCCTCCAGCTCTCGAGAAGCGAGCGGCTCGCCCTGGTCCAGTCCTGCCCGCGAGTGCCGCACCCATGAGAGCCGGAGGCGAGGCGGGCCGGAGGCTGCGGTCTTGCCTGCTACTCCTGCAAGCGCTGTCGAGCGCGGCGGACCTGTGCACCTGGAGAGGGAGGTGGGTCCTGTCCCGCGCGGGTCGGTGGCGCAGATGACACCTGTGATGCGCCCCGCGTGGCTGCCGAGTCGCAATAGGACGCTCTTGAATGTGTTCAGGTGGGGGGCTGCGTCAGCACGCGTAAGGCTGCAAAGGAACAAGCGACGTTTATTCCAGCTGGGAAGAGAAGAACAGACCCGAAGAAGCTCCACAGCCGAAACGTTGTGTTTCCTTTCTTCTCTTTTCAGCTGGAATAAACCTTTACTTGTGCTTCGGAATAGGACGAATTTGGACACTGAGAAAAAAACGTGTGTTGAGGTTTCAATGAAATTGCGTTTTTGATGGTCGCTGTATCCGAACGAAAGAGATGTATGTGGAAAGAAAGATATTCTGTATGGATCTGATCGCACCTTCAGCCACATACGTGTTTGGCTGCGGACATACAGTATGTTAAAGCACAGCATAGGCATGTATACCTTAGTGAGATGGATTCCCTGAGATCAGTTTCAAAATGCAAGACGTTATCAGAATCCTCCTTGCTGAGTTCCTCATCATCAGTTCTCAAAGACCAGCGGCGATCCCGCCGTCTGTGAAATCCGATTTCAAACCCAAACAAGAAACCAGCACTGGTTCTGACTTATCTAGCAAGAAGTCCCGGCTCGGTCCAAACGCGCAGATGCTCTCCTGGGTAGCAGCAGGGCCTGACTGGAGAGTCGTGTCAGGACGTGCAGAGCTCAGTGTGAAATGCACTTAGCGCCGTGCTAACGGGCTCCGCTCTGGATGGTCTGCATGCATTACAGGGTTTTCAGAAACATTCACGAGACACTAACTCCTCTCTCTCCCCCCGCCGCGCGGCCAGCGGGCTCGTGCGCGAGCCCCACGCCAGGGCGGTGCAGCAGGTGCTTCTGCGCTGCACGGAGGGCGCCGTGGAGTGGGTGTACCCCCGGCAGGCGCTGCGGGTCGTCCTGCAGCCCAACCTGGCCTCCGCGCGCCCCTACACCGTCTGCGTCAAGCCCTTCCGCGGCTCTCGCGGCGCCAGCATGCACGTGGAGAGGGCGGGCGAGCTGGAGCTGCTGCTGAGCGAGGGCGCGCGGCCGGCGCGCGCGCACTGCTTCCGCGCGGACGGGCCGCAGCCGCCCGCCATCTTCCTGCAGGCCAGCCCCCAGAGCGACATCGGCCGGCGCGCCGTGGGCTTCCAGTACGAGCTGCTGGGCAACCGCAGCTCCGCGCCGGACCTGCAGGACAGCGTCCTGCAAGGTGAGCTGGGGGGGGCAGGTGTCTGGAGTGGCCGTCAGGAGTGGGGTCGGTGGACAGTGGTCAGTCGGTAGTGGGGTCAGTGGCCCCTGGCCCCTGGACGAGCCCTGCAGTGGACGGGCCCCCCGGTGTGGGAGAGGCCCAGGCTGTCCTGCTGTGGGTCACAGGGGCGGGGGCGGGGGTGGGGTCTGGGGTCGGAAAATGAGTCTGATTCCTGCCGCAGAACTGACTCCCGACCGGAGCCCTGTGTGTCCGGAGCACGGTGGAGCGGGCAGGGAATGGAGTCCCAGGATTCCGGCATTCCTGCAGGAATTCCTGCCTCTCCAGAAGCGGTGTGTGGGATGATGTCATTCTGCATGGATTCCAGAGGGCTGAGGTTTTTTTAATGTGTGGTGTGGTGTGGTGTGGGGGAGGGGTAGATTTCCCCCCCACACACTCCCCTCGACCCTGCCAGCGCCTCCCGGGGGTGGATACCTGCTTGCTGGTTGCTGGACAGCTGGACAGCAGGCTGTGAGGCTCCGGGTGGCAGGGGCTGATCTGGGCGGCACTCGCGCTGTCTGCTGTCTCACTCGTGCTGTCTGCTGTCTCACTCGTGCTGTCTGCTGTCTCACTCGCGCTGTCTGCTGTCTCACTCGTGCTGTCTGCTGTCTCACTCGTGCTGTCTGCTGTGTCTCACTCGTGCTGTCTGCTGTCTCACTCGCGCTGTCTGCTGTGTCTCACTCGTGCTGTCTGCTGTGTCTCACTCGTGCTGTCTGCTGTCTCACTCGCGCTGTCTGCTGTGTCTCACTCGTGCTGTCTGCTGTGTCTCACTCGTGCTGTCTGCTGTGTCTCACTCGTGCTGTCTGCTGTCTCACTCGCGCTGTCTGCTGTGTCTCACTCGTGCTGTCTGCTGTGTCTCACTCGTGCTCCTCCTCTCACAGCTGCGTGCCGCCCCTGCAACAACACCGAGCTGCTCCTGGCCGTCTGCAGCAGTGACTTCGGTACGTCTCCCCGCCGCCCCTAGAGCAGCACAAGGGTCTGAGCTCGTTCGGCCCAGCCAGGGTCTTAGCAGCTAAAAGTTCCAGGGATCCTCTCCAGTTTCCTGTCAGACGCCGGGTCTCCACTTCAACTACATGGCTGGGCAGCCTGCTCCACACTCCCGCCACTCCCTGTGTAAAGAAATGCCTCCTGTTGTTGGTTTTCAATGTTCTTCCACTAGAGTCATCTGCTTCATGTCGTCTTCTTCATCCTGAGTTTGCTGACTCTGTTGATGCCTTGGAGTGTTTCAGGTCCCTCCTTACTCTAGTTTAGGACGCGTCTTTGAGCCCAGGAATGCATCCGGCTCCTCTTCCAGAGCTACTGACTCCAGGGCAGTGAGACCTTCTTCTGGTGTGACGACTGAAACTGTATTGAACATTCTCAACGAGGTTTATCTAGGGAACCGTTTAAACGCAATATCCCAGACTGATTGGCCTCAAAAGTGCCCAACAGGCTGCACAGAGCTTGAAAATACATGCAGATACATCTAGAAAGTAAAAAATGTCTGTTTTTTGCCGAGAGGCAGAGTCTTTGGGTGCGGAGGGCCCTCGAGTGGGGACCCCTCGCAGGTTCCAGCTCCTGAAGTCCCTCTCTGTGTCACAGGCCCGGCGCTCAGGGTTAATTGCTATTGACGTGTTTACGGGGCGTTGACCTTTGCCCTTCTAAAGAGCGGGAGTGTTTGGTGCTCACTTTGCGAGCCGGCGGTGTCCCAGACCCCCTCCTGCGAGCGCCAGGCTGACAGATGTGGGGGCTCAGGCGCACAATGGGGGGCAGCAGTGCTCCGGACGCCAGCGGGGCAGAAGAACCGACCCTTTGACCTGCCTGACCGCCCTCCCCTCCCCCCCAGGTCATGGCCACCCCCCTCTCTGACCCCGAGAACCAGTCCTGCCCAGGCTGTCCCGGGCCCAGCGGGCTCCGGCGGCGCTGGCAGACCCTGCCGGTCTTCCTTCCCGATTCCCGAAACCGTCCGTCCTCGTCACGTGACTTGTAACGACATAGTGGTCAACTCTCAGAAGGTGACGGCAGGCGCTTGACCGCGAGCCTCCAGCCGCTGCTCTGAAAGGGACAGTGCTGCTCCGTTATTCCTGTCGCGCTCGTTCGTTGTTTTCCAGACCCGCGCGCTGCTCGGTGTTCTCACTGCTGCGCTGTGTGTGTTTGTGTTTCCTGCGACAGGGACGCCAGCCCGCTCTGTGCTGCCACTTTCCAGCTGTCAGGTTAAAAACCCGAATGGGATCTGGGGAATGGAGCTCTCTCTGACTCTCTGTCTCCCTCGCAGTGGCCAGAGGCTTCATCCTCAACGTGTCCCACGATGCCGAGCGCCAGACGTCCCGGGTGGAGGTGGGCGCCAGCCGCGTGTACCGGCAGCGTGGGGGGGTCTTCGTGCCGGGGGACGCTGGGGGGGCCTGGAGGGGCCACGTCCAGACCCTGCTGCGCTGCGGGGCGCGGCCGGGGGCCGGCGAGTTCCTCTTCGTGGGCGCCGAGCACTTCGGGGAGGCCTGGCTGGGCTGCGCCCCGCGCTACGGGCACTTCCTGTCGGTGTACGGTGCGGCGCAGAGGCGCCGGGAGAACGCCTGCGAGTTCCCGCTGGACTGAGGAGGGCTCCGACTCGGGGTGCAGGACGGCCTTGGGGTACCCCTTCTTCTCGCCTGTGGGAGCCGGGCAGCAGGGACCTGACGCCCCCTGAGCCGGCCGCCGTCGCCGGGCCCCGAAGCTGCTCACCGGCGTGTCTGTCGGCCCCGAGGGGCCCGGTCGTCACACTGCTGCTGGACAGACACCGGGTGACCGGCTCTCCCGCCTCCGGCTGTCCGACTTCACAAGCACCTCCGCGGAGTCTCACTCCTGTCCGCCGGCCCGTGTTTCACCGCTGGTTCTGCGGAGCCGAACGGCTGGGTCGACACTGTTGGGGGGGGGTGGCCTTTGAAAGCTCCCGCAGTGAGTGCAGGCCTGTCCCCTCCTGCCTGCCAGTGAATCTGCCGGCTCTTCTCTCCCCCGCCCTCGGGTGACCCCCAGCCAAGTGCAGGCTGAGCAGCACCTACAGCTGGGACCTCAAGATGCAATTGGCATTCCCATTTGGGAAGGTAGTAAGAAATAACTAGCTTTTTTTAACCCTTCGTAGTTCTACAAGTTTACAGAGCGTGTGTGGCCAGAGTCGAGGTGAAACACGAGAGGCACAGCGCTGGGGTTTGGAGAGACTCCGCTCTGCGGTGCAGTTCTCAGGGTGTCCAGCAGGTGGCAGACGGCTGTTTTTTCAAGAACGTTTTTTAGGAAAGTAGAGTCGAGTTTTGTTCCGTCTTCAGTGCTGTGCCCTCAGTGTCTTAAAGACCTTTAGAGATGCCTTTTACTCTATTTCTTTAAAGAGATTCACTCTGCAGCCTCCCCGACGACTATTCATGCTTAACCCTTCAGTAAAGAACGTATTTAGTGCTTAACGGTTGTATCTATACAATGATATGCGCAATTTGGAGTTCCTTTATCATTGTAATTCTGTGGATTTCTGTGTGTACATTATGAAAGGTGAAAACTGATTATGATGTTTAGAATCTCACTAAATTAAATTATGACTCCGATACTAACGCCCCTCACACAATATAGTGGAATTCTATGCATAGATGTGTATTAATTTAGTAATGTGGTGAAGTTTTGAGTGCTGTAGGTCTACAGAGGAGGTGTACACATTGTTTCGACACAGGATTGTCACAGAGGCACAAGTGATGTGGTTGATTTTCTCCCTGCTGCCTGAGAGACGAGAGGATTGGAGACAATTTCCTGAGAAATCTCTGTTCTTCAGCTCAGTATAGCTGAGTATAACCTTTTCACTGTTCTCGTTTTAAAATACTTATAGAGATTTGTATGACACTGCATTAGAAAACGGCCAAAAATAAGTGTATTGTAAAACCTGGCGTTTTTTTACACACCTTAATGGATGTTGTGACATTCTGTAAACTGATTAGTAAACTAACGACATGGCTGCAGTAATTGCTCACGGGCTCCTTGATCGTTTGTGTGGCTTTTCTCCTTCTCTTTGAACCCGAGAGCTCCTCGATCCCAAACGAGGTCTGAGCGCTCACCTGCTTGTTAGAGATCTTCGATCCCAGAATCTCATCGTGCTTGCTAAAGAAACAAGTGTCCGCCTCAAAACCTTGTTCCTGACACTGTAAGTGTATCGGGGGGGCTCTATCTTACTCATGATCTATTTGCTGCTTTTATAATTGAACTAAAGCAGCTTAATTGTAAAATTCCTGTCAGCTCAGTTTCCTTTTTCTGTCTGAGCTGCGCTAAGAGCGTCGCAGGTTTACAGCGTCGTCCTGACGGGCTGATATTTCTTCTTCTAGCTGATCATTTAAACCGCACACAGGTTCCGCACAGCGGTGTTTTCACACAGAGACCAGAAGTAGCGGGAAAAAACGAGGTTAAAAGCGACCAGCTGTTCTCAGTAATATATGAAGGCAAAAGGTGTTCTGTCGACTTTATCATGTGCGCAGTGGTTTAAAAGGATAATAAATTGCAAATTGTTCGGCGCTAGAAAGCAGCTCAACAGTGGAGGACCTGTTTGTGCCGGCTGGTCCCGGCCCCTCGTGCGGATAATAGCCACTCTTTTATGTAAATGGAATTGATGTACCGTAAAATGATATACAAATGTGTCTATGATAGAAAGTGCAATTGAGAGACTGAATAAACCCATTATTTAGCATGTTACAGCATCTAAGGCCGGCCTGGGAAACAGAGAGCAAGCAGATGTGATGGACTCGGGGCCGCTGAATGCACAGTCCTCCAGCAGAGCACGATTAATTGACTTTTAAAATAACTTTCTTTTTCTCCCGCGCTTCTACTTGGCTGAGCAGGATTCACAAATTGCTGTCTTGAACTTTTTATTGGGACTAAATAGCTGCCAATGAAAGTGTAAATGACTTGGGGTTGAATAGGCGGCGCACAATGGCCGACCGCGACAAGGCGCCGGCTGACACAGCGCCCATTGTGGCGGGCTGTGTCGCCGGCGGAGCGGGGCTCATGAATCTGTAAAGAGCGCTTCAGCAGCGGGCCCGGACTCCGCTCCAGCGCCTTTGTTGCCTTTTCTTCACGAAGGAGAAGTTATATAATTATCTGACGATTTATTTGCTCCGCGCAAAGGCAAATCTTTCTTTATGTAAATAAAGTTTCTCCTAAAAGGAGAATCGGTTTATTGGAAATAGCCTGGTTTCACTCGATCAGAATGGCTGTGATAAACAAAGAGGTTTATATATAGGATACAAAGGAACAAGTAATAGGTTTATTCCATGCTGAAAAAAAAGAAGAAAGAGAACACAACGTTTCGGCCGTGGAGCCTTCTTCAGGTGTGAGGCCGCACACCTGAAGAAGGCTCTTCAGGTCGAAACGTTGTTCTCTTCTTTTTTTTCAGCATGGAATAAACCTATTACTTGTTCCTTTGCAGCCTACGCATGCTGACGCAGCTACCCACCTGAACTATATATAGGATATATATCTCTGCGATTTATATATATATAGGATATCTGCCTCTGCTGTGCAGTGATCACGTTCCACGTGTCGCTGCCGTTTGCAAACCGTTTACTCTTCGACTCCTCCGGCGCCCTGATTTTACTGCGTTTTCCTCCCTGGCGTTTGTCCAACGGCAGGCGGGTCACGATGCTTCTGAAGAACATCCGCACTCACACCAGTCTGAAGGGTGAAAGTCTCGACTCGGTTGTCGTTTAGCGTCGCCACTGATCTGTTCTTAAAGGGGACCTGCAGTGCCATTTTTATATTTCGGGATCAGAAAGAATCAGCATTGTTCGTGCATTTTAAACCGCGATTAAAGTATAATGTGCACAGTGACTCGTAAAACCTCCACTTGACATCATGAAAGTGACCAAAGTTCAGGCATCTGCAGCGCCACGCTCTGCGCGTCAGAACGAGGGAACAAAACCTTCAGTGAGGTTCACACCGCAGAATACAGCTCTTTTAGCTCTAATTTGAAATGCCATTTTCCCCTGTACCATCAATTAATTGATTAGGTTGCCGAGATTTAATAACCAGTCTGAAAAAAGGGGACTGCGACTCCGCTCCAGCGTGTTGCGGCACTAGCGCTCAGCCCACTCACGACGACTCGAGGAACCGCAGAAAAAAAGAAACCAGAACATTCCAACATTTAAATGATTTATTGTGTGTCCATAAGAATATATTTAATTTTAATTAAATCATCACGTACACGCACAATTCACGAAGACGATAATTCAATTCACGTTCCCCTCATGCCTGGCAAAACAACAATTACAACAACAACACCAACACGTTCCGGTCTGAAATCAGAGCAGCACGCAAGATGCCGGGAAGAGGCTCCATGCGCGAGAGAAGGAAGTGCTGCGGAAGAGGACCGTGACTTCCGGTCGAGCTCACCGCTACAGCTCCGCGCGGAGCCGCAGGTGCGTCTTCATGGACGTGAACGACTTCATGAGCCCAGGAGACAGTGCTGGCACGACGTGAGTCACGCAGCGGAGGGCGCTAACGGAGAGCTTGACACCTGCGGCGGGGTATTTAAAACAGAGGGCTTGTGTGCACACAAACTCCCCCCCAACACAAACAGAGATCTACTCGGCAGATCGCTCTTCCCAATGCGCGACTCCTGCAGCATCGAACCGGGGATGCTGGAAGACTATTGGAATCGAGTGTCGTCACGACGATAACGCGGTGGGCGAGAAAGCCGATGCTGTGGAGGCCGTTTGTGTTACTGGGCCCTGCGGCGCTTCAGGCTAAGTCTGCACGAAACAAGCAACCGAGGACGGCCACAGCAATTAGAGGGAAAACAAAACGCCTGTGTTCCCGTCCGCAGAAGTCAAGTGACAGCCGTTTTTTTTAACACGGCCTCTTTAGGCCTGGGAATGACTTCAGAGGCCACAGCGAGGGGCCAATCCGCCCCCAGACGGGGGTAATTGGGTTAACCGGAGCTCGGGGCGGGTTCCCACGGGGACGACCGCTGTGCTGCAGTACAGTACCGACCAGCACGACACCACCAGCGCCCGCTCGCCTCGCACGACACGGACCCGAAAAGCCGCAGAACTGCGTCAGCCGCATTTAATGGGCTCATTCACATCACGTCTGTCCGTCTCCCGTTGTGTAATTAGGTATAGGGAGGACGGGGCTTGCTTGCCACTATAACTCATAAGGACATGAGCTGGGGATACACCCTAGCAGGCTCGCAACTGCGCCACCTGCTGGCTGATTCTCGCCATAGCCCGGTGACTGACTCCCTGCATTTATTTCTGCAGGCGACAGTGGAGCCCGCGGTATACCCAACTCTCGAGCCTGACTGCAGGAACGCACGTACACGAGACTCTCCTATGGGGTGAAATACCTTTTTGAAAAGCCACAGAACAATCATTTAATGCGACTGAGCCTGGTGCCGCCTCAGAAACTACAGTGGTGAACTGCATTTTATTTAGTTCCTCAGCCTGTTAGAAAATAAAGCTAATGTCTGTCAAACTGGATACATGCCATCTCAGAAACAATGCACTGATTTTCCAGTGTTGTCCTGAGTGTGGGAAGTCAGTCTGCCTCTTACTGACCCAAGGGACTGAGGACAAAAGTGGGAATGACATAAAACACTGTTTTCCTACTTTTCTAGACACTTCTTCCCAAATCCCATGGCATTCTGTTGTATCCAGTACCTGACTCTTTCCTCTGCCAGACTATTTTCAGCTGGAGCTGTAATCTGTCAACTGAGATGCTGCCTGTTCATCATATTCCTTTAAACTCTCTCGCCCTGAACTCCTCTTGGTGGAGACAGACGCCAAGGAGGAGCTAACCCGAGCTTCAGGAGTAGAAGGTAAAGTGAGCAGCGGTTCTCTGGAAGAGGAAGGCAAGTCTGAGACCCTTATATCACACCAGTCTCCGCTGTCGGATTAGACACCTACAAACTGTCCATTCAACGGTCTCTCTAGCAGGCTTCTGGGTCAGCACTGGTGCGTAATGCTTTGTCTGTACTCTGTACAGAACTTCGGTAGAGCTAAATGGTGCAAGGGCACCTGTGAGATCACCAGCGAGTGCAGCCAGACCACCAGCGAGTGCAGCCAGACCGCCGAGATCACCAGCGAGTGCAGCCAGACCGCCGAGATCACCAGCGAGTGCAGCCAGACCGCCGAGATCACCTATGAGTTCACCTACATCTGTAAGATTACTGTAAATACCCTCATTAAAGTAACCACTATTAATAAAATAGTCACACCTCTCCACTTAATAAAAATGTTGCACAGCAAGAAAGCAGGCCTCAAGAAAGACTATGGATTTTAATTAAAAACAAAACCACATGCATACTGCTTTTTAAAAACCCACTGTTGCTCTTTTTAAGCTTGGTTTACTTCTCCCAGAGGCCGCAGTGCTGTGAAAGCTGCAAGACTGGATTGACCTGTCTTGACTAAAGAGCAGATTAAACCACAGGTGCTTATTTCGGGAGGGAGGTGCTATCGGGCCGCTCCAGCTAGCCGAGTGTATTTTCTCTGCTCCTGCCACACACATGCTGGCTCTTACTGCCTACGATCCCCACGGCACACAGCCACATCGCCATGCGACGGGCAAGCCCCTCCAAACCACCTGGTCCAAACCTGCACTTCACAGAGAGAGCTGCACACATGCGATCGGATTTCTCCCATGTGCTGAAGTCGTTTAAAAAGTTCATTCATGACAGGGGAGCCATGAACAGGGGTCCTCAAGAGAACTTCTGGACACGTTCTTTTTCCACCTGCGGTTCCTGAACTATCAGTCGCTCTCCTGTGAGAAGTGAGATCCGTGCGGCGTGGCCTGTGTTTTAGACAGACGCACATTACAAAAACTAAAATAAATGTATCTGATGGAGCGCAGCAGGTAAGTCAGCACGTGCTGCCAGTCAGCTCTTTTAAGCATCATGCAGGTCCGAAGAGGAAACGTGTCTGTTAGAACTAAAAACCCCTCAATACATTGTTTGTTAAGCAACAAATTAAGATACTGTATAATTACAACTTTTTAATAAGTGTGTGAGTATACTGTAAATTAGTCTAGTTAGTGACTGGAGCAGATAAAGGATTTTAGCTCAGGTCTTTTACCGATTTACACACTTTGCCAAAGGGATGGTTGGCTGTCAAATACTTCAGTGTGGTAAGAAGTGTCGCAGTGATGCAGCCAATTAAATAATTACCACTGCTGTGATCACTAATGGCGGAGGAAGGGAGCCCGGGAGACGCAGAGGCCTCCAGGAAGCGAGCTGGAGACCCCGGTGTCTACGTGCCGGTGTTCGTCAGGACATACGACCTGCCGTAGCCGGGACGCCCTCCTCCGCGGGCGAGAGCGCCGCCCTGCTGGCTCAGATGGCCAGCTTGCAGAGCGTGAGGGTGGTGCCGCTGGAGAAGAGCCAGAAGGCAGGGTACACGGCCTCGGTGAAGCTGGCGGTGAAGGTGTGGATGGGGTAGGCGCGGTCGGCCACGTTGTAGAAGGTGGCGGTGCCCTCGTCGCAGTCCAGCAGCACGCCCACGCGGCTGGGGCTGGGGTTGAACAGCACGGTCTCGGCGCTGTCGTGCCAGGCCGACAGCTTGACGTTGAACCACTCCAGGCACCAGGACTGCTTGTTGCGGCCCAGCCTGCTGGACGGGCCCTTGCGGGCGATGCTGTTGTAGGCCAGGCCCACGGCGCAGAAGTTGCTGCTGGTCAGCTTGACCTCCCAGTAGTGGCGCCCGCGGGAGAAGCCCTTAAAGCAGAGCACCTGCGAGCACATGGAGAAGCGGGCCGGGCTGTCGGGGTACGAGGTCTGCTCCTCCGACACTGCGGCCCGGGTGAAGTTCTCCGACAGGACGAGCCGCCGGTGGGCAGTCCTGAGGTCCAGGGTGAGAACCGTGGCATCTGGGAGAAGCAGGAGAAGGCAAACCTCATGACCTCTGGCAGCGCTGAGGGAACCCGGGTCAGGGGTCAGAGGTCAGGGGTGAATCTGTCTACCTCATTCAGCCCTTGGATTAAATTCCTAATGAGAATTTAGGGCGCCTTGCAGATTAGCTAGTTACAAAGATCGCTGTCAACATGTTGTCAAAGAAATGAGCTGGCGGGAGTGGTGATTGGCTAAATCTGAGGTCGTTCTTACTATACAAACATTAATTGAACATAAATAAAATCTGCTTCTTCAAATTTTAGTCCAAATCTACAGAAATGTTTTTGGTGTCATCGTTTAGGGGAGTATGTAATGTGTAAATGGGGAAAAAAATCAACTTACGCTGCAGAAGATCGCTTCTCCGGGCAGCTACAGGGTTGCTGAGTGGAGGGTCCTTCGTCAAATAATCTGCAGAGGAGGACAGTGCAGACGGGGGTAAGTGTTTACTGTGATTTATATCACATGCATGTTCTATATACAGGTAGTCCTCGACTTACAACCACTCGCACTTGCGACAGCCGTCCCCATAATTGTATTACTGTTTTGTATATTATTTTCGTGTCCCGGCGTTCGGTCGTAACGTCTAACATTGATGACATCATCAGCCTGCGCGACACCATGCTGCCGCATGTTATCGTTCGGGTGGTCTGCGCGCCAGAAAGTGAGTGTGCTGGTGGTGCCAGCAGGAGAAAACGAAAGCGAATGACAATAGGTTTAGAAATGAAAGTGCACACAGTGGCTGCTCCTCCAGTGATAGTGCCTGCAGGAAGGAGTGGCGTGCAGCCAGCCCGTGGGCAGTGGTGCTCTGGGGCGGGGGAGTGCCCAAGGCCCTATCCCCTGTTTACAGTGCAACTCGCAGAGACCCCACCCTGACAGCGTCTCTCTGTGCGTCAGCTGATTCTGTCCCAGGGGTCGTGAATGGGGCTACAAGCAAGACCTGCCCTTCCGCATGCTCTGTTCCCAGAATACCGTCAACCTGTTTCCTGAAGGATCCGCGAGGGTTACCTTTCAGAGAGTCGTTTCCCACCAGCAGAGGAGGAGGTCCTGGGACAGGAGTCGGTGTTTTTTGGGGCATTTCTCAAAAACAAAAGGAAACGGAGATATTAACCAAGGTACGACACTACTCCTGCCGAACAGACACAGCTGTGGCTCTGCTCTCACATGGGGAGATCTGTTGAGGCGTGTCGGTGCTCTGTGTGTGTTTGCAGATTTCCAGTCTGAAACTGTTCACAAACAGCTGCCCCTCCTGTCCTGGACAGTGAACTGCACAATCATGCAGACAGAATCGATGAAAAAGAAACGTAGGTCCATCTTGGATTTATGTGTCTTCTTCCGAATGTGTACGGTGAGAGTTTCTCGGACAGGGCCGAGGGTGAACTTACTCTCTTTGGGGCGCGGCGGCAGTGGGGTTTTGCTGGGTTCCTGGATCTTTGCTGCAGGAAAGAGGGAGAGAGAGCTGAGCCGAGTCTGTGGAAGGTCAGACAGGAGCCAGGTTTCCTCCACTATGCAGCTGTGGTGCTGGCAGAGTGAAAGGACAGGGCCCTGGACAGAGGCTGCAGGGCCTCACTGGGATGATGCTTATAAGGAAGATACAACTTCCACACTGGGGTGCGCAAGATGGAAAATTATTTCAGTTTTGGAGTAAAACTTGGTCGTGTGTCAGGAGTGAGACTGGAGTTTGACTGGAGTGAGACTGGGGAGCCGTGTGTCTCAGGATTGATTGGGGGTGAAACTGGGAGTCATGTGTCGGGAGTGACTGGGAGTGAGACTTACTTGGTGGGGGTTTCTTTCCTGGTTTGACTTTCTTTGGACCTTTGATTGGTGTGGGATTTGCATCTAAAGAAAATATAAAAAATAGCAAAGTAAATAACTCTGAGTTCTGCAATGAAGTGTGATCAGCTCCGCCTACAACAGACTTTTTAACGTTGTTTCTCTATCTGCAGATCTGTTCTTGCAGGCATGGGGAATAAAATTCATTAAAAACAGAGATGTTGCTTCCTGAGCTTTATCGGAGTGAATCAGTACAGAAAAAAGCACATCCCAGACAGTCCCTAGAAGAGCAGCAGTATTGCCATGATCTGAGCCACAAGCTGGCTGTCAGGGCTTCTCGACCTGTGGCCCTTCTCAGCCGAGCAGCACTGAGGGAAGGGCAGTGGATTGGAGGCCCAGTCTTATATTAACAGTAGCGAAGCTGCTGAGCTGCCTGGAGTCTTTGCACAGACATGATCCTGACCTCAGAGCTCAGTCCAGACTCTCACCTGGGTCCCCTGGTGCAGGCTTGCTCGGCTGTTTCCCTGCGGAGAAACAGGTCAGCGGTGAGTGTCTCTGAGAGCACCGGCACGCCGCAGTCCGCACGGTGAGCTCTCATGGCAGGAGCCCAGGGTGTGGAAATGTGTGTTCCACCAGACAGAAGTTCGCTTTTGGTTTTTAGATGACATAAACATTTATTATGAGATGTTTCGGTTGTTAGAACTCACCTGTATCAGATGAGGTATCGTCACTCCCTGGTTTGTCTAAGACATTAAAAAAAGTAGAAGTTAAAACTGCGCATAAAAAACAAGTCAAAAGATCAATTCAGTGCTGTCCCCCCCCACCCCCCCCCAGAGGAAGGGAGGGGTTCCCCACTCCAGCCGTGCGGATCGGGGCTCTGCGCTCCTGCAGACCTGGCCTCAGCAGCTGGGGTCGGCCCTCCACTGGCTGCTCCAGCAGGTCACCCAGGAAGTGCTTCAGCGCCGCCGCGGCCGTCTGGCAGGACAGCACCTGCTTCGAGTCGATGTGGATCCGGGGTGTGTAGGGGTTAAAGGTCACGACTTTGGGCAGTTCCACCATAGTCTGAAATAGAACAACAATAAACTGAGCAAACAATCAAACACAGGCGCCTCTTCCAGATAGCACAGGGCGAGACGGGGGGGATGGGCTGGGCCTGGAAGTGGGAGCAATAAGGAGCCAGAGAATCTGGGATAATAATTCCTGTAGTTCTGCGTTGCAGTTTTCTAAATTTCACGGCTCTTTCCACGGGCTGCTTCTAGCAGGATGAAATCATTTCAAATCACCCTCTTTTGAACACATCAGTCATCTGAATGAAACGCCTTTTCAACACGCATATATATTTACTATCGTTGCTGTTAGATGTTTACAATTTCTCAGTTCAAATTGCCGTGCAGGATCTCCAGACGCAGTGCTGTAAAGCCAGTGGCACGAGGCTGGCGGCCCCACCTGCAGGAAGCTGATCTTGTGCTTCTGTGCCAGCAGGGCCTCCACGCGGCCCTTGGTGCTGGCCATCTCCTCCACGTTCATGCTCATCCTCTGCATCAGGCCCAGGATGCGGGTCTGGGCGCCTTCCTGCTCGTGATCCACAGCCCTCAGGGCCTCTCGCTCGTCCTTCTCCAGCATCTCCTTCATCTGCCGGTACAGCTCCGCCAGGACCTTCTTCCTGGACTCCGCGGACTCCTGGACACCAGGAGAAGCCGACAGAGAGAGGAAAAGCTTGGTCATAGCGAGCAAGGCAGGGCCTGAGAGCGGAGGGGACTGCAGGTGTCTGGGACTCCCCGGCCCCTGGGGCCCTTCAGGAAGCAGGTGGACGAGACCCAGGGAGCAGTGAGCCACTCGCAGCCAAACAAGCAAGACTTGCCGAATCTTTCTGATCTTCTCTCGGTGTCTTTAAGCAGCTCTGCATTGAGAAATAACATGATTTGAATTTGTAACTGAATTTATTCGGGCTTGAGCAAGAGGGGATTCGACTCAAAAATTCAAAGGTGCTCAGAGAGCTTGGTGGGCTGTCAGCCAGGGGGACAATCTAAGGACGAGGGGCCGCAGGTGGCGGGCGAGAAGGATGTGTACAGTATCCAGCTCATGGCAGGACACTCCTGTAACATCGGCACACCTCTCTGCCACGTACACGTCTGCAGGCAGGGAGCAGGATTGTTTATCACCTGCACCCTAGAAACGGCTCAGAAACATCCTCCTGAAACTGGTCTCTAGGGAGATGAGTCACGCACCGTCGTGCAGGCTGAGTCACGGCCGAGCACCACCCTCGTGTGCTCTCCAAGACCAACCTCCTGGGCGGCGTGAATATACAGTATATCCAATGACTTCAGTGAAAACTGGTCTGGGACTGATACAGTACAGTGGGATTCCAGGCCCTGACGGCCGGAGTCCAGAATGTTCTCTAGGTCTCGTCACTGAGCGGCAGGGTTCGAGCGGTAGAGGGGCTGAGGCTGTCGAAGAGAAACGCCGAGCTTGGCTGGACAGTGACTGAGCACCAGCCGCCCCACAGGCTCACAGTCCAGCAGAGCCAGTGGAGACAGAGTCCGGCTGTCAGCTGTAGCCTGTATACTCTTCCTCTGCACTGTGGCAACTTGACAGTATTAAACAAGGTGTTACTGCATCAAAATCTGCCCCTGTCCTCTCCCCTCTGCCCCCTGTCCTCTGCCCCCTGCCCTCTGTTCTCTCCCCCCTGCCCTCTCCCCCCTGCCCTCTGTTCTCTCCCCCCTGCCCCCTGACCTCTCCCCCCTGCCCTCTGTTCTCTCCCCCCTGCCCTCTGTTCTCTCCCCTCTGCCCCCTGCCCTCTGCCCCCTGTCCTCTGCTCTCTGCCCTCTCCCCCCTGTCCCCTGTCCCCTGTCCTCAGTCACACTCACCCGGACAGAGCTCTGCTGCTCCTTCATCTGTGAAACGACGGTCTGGGTCTTCTCGATCTTCTCATTCAGCAGAGTCAGCTTCTCCGTCAGCTTCGCCTGTGAAGCAGGAGACAGGGCGCGGTGAGGAGGAGGAGGAGGAGGAGGAGGAGGAGGCGCGGGGGGCTCCGGCGGGGGGCGCGGGACCGTACCTCCTGCTCCGCCCGCTGCTCCTGCGGCGTGGAGAAGCGGCAGGGCTTGTGCGTGAGCTGCAGGCAGAGGCTGCAGATGGCGCGGCGGTGCTGCAGGCAGAAGAACTCCAGCAGCTTGCAGTGCTCGGCGCAGAGGCGCTCCTGCAGGTCGGCCAGCGGCGCGCCCAGCTGGTGCGCCTGGAAGGCGGGGCTCTCCTGGTGGGGCCGCACGTGCTCGGGGCAGAAGGAGGCCATGCAGGTGAGGCAGGTGTTGCAGGCGCGGGCCTGCAGGCAGGTGTCGCAGAGCACGGACTCCGGCTCCGGCTCCGGCTCGTCCCCCTCCTCCGGCTCGTCCCCGGGGCCGGCGGCCGGCTGGGCCCTGGTGAAGGTGTCCACCACGGTGCTCAGCACGGTGTTCTTGCGCAGCTCCGGCTTGGTGTAGAAGTGGGTGCGGCACTGCGGGCAGTTGTAGCCCAGCGCCACCTGCTGGCTCTCCTGCCAGGTGGCCTCCAGGCAGCCCCGGCAGAAGTTGTGGCCGCACGGGGTGGTCACGGGGCTGTCGAACGTGCTCAGGCAGATGCTGCACATGAGCTCCTCCGCGAGGCTCAGCAGGGGCGACGCCATGTCAGCGCGCGGGTGGGGTGGTGGAGGCGAGCGCGTCACGGGTGCGTCACGGGCGAAACCTGCAGAGGCCGGGCGGAGGCAAGCCGGAAACGAAAACGAAACTTAACTGGAGCTCCCGAAGCGCAAACCTGGCAACGCAGAAGAGGCGATTACTCTTTTTACGAGTTACGATACTCTTTTTTTTTTTTACCCTTAGGCAAGAAAAACTTCAAGACGAATAAAACAAAACATCAAATGGGCTATAATGCGTTTAAAAATGACTACATTAGGCCGCCCCTCGCTGTTATGGGCTCCAGTCCGTGATCTCGAATAACAACGCATTTTAAAGGTACTATAAACAAGACCGAGAGAGCAGACTGGTTGTCTGGAATCACTACATAGGCTCGACTGTGCGTGACATGAAAAAATACTTTTATACCCGAGACTTAAGATGACTTTTTTACTCTACACGTCATTCCAGTTGTTCTGATCGCTATATATATATATTTAAAGCGTGCGAAGGACAGCCTATCCGCCAGAGCTCACCGGGAGCGGCTGCGTGGAGGTCTTACCTGCACACCTGCGCGGCGAGACTGCGACTGTCCTCTGCCGGGCCGCCTGCGCGCGGGGCTGCGGGTCCAGCCGGTGCGCGCGACCTGCGCTCGCGAGGGCGAGATCCGCGGGTACGGCGCGCGAGCAGCGAGGCTGTGTCTGCAGTGTGTCCGCAGCGGTGTTCCTGATTCGCTCTCTCTCTCTCTCTCAAGCGGCGCCTCCACAGGTTCGTCTTGCGCGGTTTCAGCGTGTCGCGCAGGTGCGGCAGCTCTTCAGTGGAGGATGACAGGGGTCCCTCTGGCCAGACGAGTCGTCAAGACACTTACAATCGCATCCAAGCTGGATGCAAAACATGCAAACAGCAGAAATGCCGATGCTACATTCATGCTTAATATAGTTATGGTGACTGAGAAATGTACCTTCTACTCGTGCCTGTGTGTCTGCGTGTGTCCAGCGATGGGTTCTGGACCCTGTGCCTGGATAGTCTCTGACCCGCCTCAGCCCTGCACTGGAAGGAGCAATTAGAAAATGGATGGATGTACAGTCCCAGGGAAAACTAAAAACAGCAAGAAAACGCTGCCGAGACTTGAACAAGTGACACGCCTGACAAGTGACAGCCAGGGAAGCTGTTTGTGCCCGAGCCCTTGATATGTATTCATCCTGCCACTTCCGAGCTGCTTCTTCCACTGCAGAGGCTCAGGGGAGCCGGAGCCTATCCCAGCAAGCACTGGGCACGAGGCAGGATACCCCCGGGACACACACACACACTCACACCAGGGCCAATTTTCCCAGAAGCCAATAAACCCACCAGCATGTCTTTGGACTGTGGGAGGAAACTGGGGCACCTGGAGGAACAAGGAAAACCTGGGGAGAACATACAGACTCCACACAGACAGCTCTGGAGTTGAACTGCAGTTACCTAAAGCAGCACATTTCCGAACCACTTCCTCCAGTCCAGAGTCATGGAGGAGCTGGAGCCAGTGCCCGATTTCCCAGGAGGAGGGAAACACTAGTGACTGACGAAAAACGAGCTGAAACAACCTGCTTGCGATCGACTCCAGGAGCTCCAAATCAATAACTATCCGCTCTCTAGCAGCTAGTCTAGAAACTAAGGTATCGGAGTGATGGTCGCTCGACTCCGTCAGTCATGTGGTTCAGCATGAGAAGAGTTTAAAGTGCATCATGTCAGTCGACGTCATTCAACTGGCGTGTCCCCCTCCTTCTGCACGTATCAGAGTGAAAGTGCCCGGGGCCAGAACACCAAGAAAACAAGAGGCACAAGGCAGAGGACAACTGGACAGAAGATGAGATGAGATTTGTAAAAAAAACATCTTTTATTATCTTTACCAACAGTTTTAAAGCATTGTTCTGGAAATTAAAAAAAAACATTGTTTTTGGTACTTCCTCTTGACTCGCGAGCGCATTGAAACAGAGAAGGCAGCGGGAGTGGGAGGGGGTGGCGGTGGTCACAGTGGGAGGGGGTAGTGGTGGTCACAGTGGGTAGCAGTGGTCACGGTCAGTGGACATGATTGTCTCCGGCGATGGCCCCGTTGCCCTTGGCCCGGGTCACTCCTGCTGCGTCACCATCTTCAGCATCTCCAGGGCCATCCCGCCCTGGTCCGAAGGGATCTGAGAGAGAGGCGCGCAGTGAGACTGGGCCCGCGGTGCACCTCAAGTCTGACCAGGGGTGTCCAGTCGAGGTCCTGCAGGGCTTTAGTTCAGGTCAGCTGTTATTGACCTCTATCAGCTCACTATTGGCTTAACTGGACCAATTGAACAGCCTCTTGCAACCTGCTCTTCAGGTGGCTCTGCTTTAAAGAGGCCTAGAACAGCCTAGACAGGACCCCCCCTCTCCCCTGGCCACCCCTGAACTGACCCCTCACCTGCTGACCCCTGTGTTCTGTCTATTTAACTTAAGTTTGGTTTCCAGACGAGAAACCTTTCCAATGACCTTTTGTAATCTTTTGTGTGGGGATTATAGCCTGGTGAGTCTTCTTTAACGCGTGTTCAGTCAGAAAATGTTCAAGCTTGTTTTGTTTTGTCAGTCAATCATGATTTAAAAACAGTACAGCAATGTTAACGCCATGTTTAACTGTGGGCTGGGCAGCGGGGATTTTATCACACCATCAGGGTGTCCGTGCAGTGTTACCATGTGTCCGGCCTTGAGGATCCAGTAGAAAGCGAAGTTCTGGTAGGTCTTGTAGAAGGCTCCCGTCTGGCCATGGAAGGCGGGGTCATCCACAGCTGTCCATCTCATCTTACTAAATGCAGGAAGTCCCGCCCACTTCAGCCTCTTCACCCAGGCCTCCTGACCTGCCAGGAACACAGCACACAGCCCCGTCACTGGCACTCCACGACCTCACCCAGGGGCAGCTGCTGCCGCGGGCCACACCTCCTGTACGGGAAGCTACTGCTGTAGTGCCTGAGGTTAAGGGCTCATTACCAACAGGCTGGTTCTCAGTTCAAGCCCAGGCTGTGCCTCTGAGTCGGTGTGTCACCCTGAGCCAGTGACTGCAGGCAGGACCCACTCTCCGTGACACCCCTCCAGGGCACCACTGAACACCCCTGAACTGGTCATTCTCAGGGGAGAAACACCCAGGTCTCTGCAGCACCAGATTGTCTCCCTTGAAATAAACCAATTATTCTTCTGCCACTCATCCTCATGAGACAAGCTTGATCACACACCGTTTTGAAATGTAAAACAGGCAGAGGTGAAGGACTGTGGCGTTTCTATGCTGTCTGTGCTCCTGCTTGGACACCAGTGTTCTGGGCACTAATGACAGGCTCTTGTCTTGCTCCTGCTCCTCGGACCATCTGTGTGGTGTGCAAACTCAGGGCCATACCCATGGTGTCCACGATGAGGTCCAGCTGTCCATTGTAGACAGTCACATTGACCCCGGCTGCCAGAAGCTGGTCCACTATGTCCACCACTGGCTTCATGAAGTCCCCCTCCATGCTGACGAAGACGTCCGAGGCCTGACCTGGGGAGACAGGCACATGGGTATGTGTCCCTGCAGACTGGACCAGCGTGACCAGCATGACCTGTGACCACGTGCTGTGCAGGAAGCCCTGGGAGACACCTGTCCCACTGCAGGAGCCCACAGGAGAAACCACTGCTGCCCAGCCAGGATCCTGCAGGACCCTCAAGCCACGGCAGGCAGGGGTCCCCTCCTGTCCCACCAGTGCGCTGGGAGGTGGGTCTCTGCTGCGCCCCTCACCAGCCCGGACCCCTCTGACAGAGACGCAGCCCCTCAGTGCGCCCGTCTCTGCTGGTCCAGCTCACCGTCACGGTCACTACGGTCCACAGACGCTCACGCACTGTAATTCAGATCCCGAGCGATGGTCGTGTCGGGCAGGTCATTAGGGGATCAGGCGATCCCAAAGACCCTGTGGATCCCCCGCGTGGGGAAACAGGAGCAAACACACGAAAACAAACTGCAAAGATAGGGAAGGGAAGCGCAGAGCGAGACCGGGGGTCCCTCGGCTGACCTGGCACGTACCTCCCCAGGTGACCCTGCTGGGAATGATCTTGAGCTTGTCTCGGATGGGCCCGTTCATCAGCTGGCTGAGCGTCTGTCCGTGCAGCGGGCCGAGGCAGCGGCGCTGCAGGGAGACTGCGGGAGACAGCGGGAGCGGGGCTGAGCGGCCGGCGCGCGGAGGGAGAAGATCGGCGGCCGCCAAGAGCACGAGCGCACGACGGGTCTCGGGGATCTGACACCGCGGCGCCAGCGTCGGGCTGGAGTGTGTTTAAAGACACGTTAGGGTGCCATTGTCAGTCTTTGTGCCCACAGTGCCCAAGAGCAGCCCAGAGCTCTCCGTCAGGAATGAAGACCCCAGGGCGGGCAGAGGCTCCCCTGACTGCTGGAGGCGATCTGGGAGGAAGAGAGCCCCCCCTCAAGAGGAGCAAGGGCTCAACACGGCAGGAAACTCGGCACTCGGGAGAAAAAGAAAGGCTCGTTTTTACCACGGTATCCATTGTTTGCCACAGCCTTCCGTGCCTCATCGGGGTCCTGGGTCAGGATGTTGTAGAAGTTCACACCGTTGGTGTTCTGAAAGGGCAGGACAGGGTCCGAGTGACCGAGTGCTCCTGTCCACCGGGGCGGTCAGGACCGACTAGGGGCAGGGGCAGCGCTGGACCGAAACTGCCCCCAGGGTAGCCTGCCACAGCTCACAACTACGACTTAAATGGTGAATGGGTGCCTAATCTGACCCACAGCCCTGCCCGCCCAGTGGGCGACTCGCTAAGTGTGCTGGATCATGCCAGACCTCTTCCCTCCTGCTTGAAGAAAGCAGTTGTTCCACTGGGAGAGTGCCGTGTGAGCGTGGCCCGCCCCCCTGCTCCCAGAGTGCCGTGTGAGCGTGGCCCGCCCCCCTGCTCCCAGAGTGCCGTGTGAGCATGGCCCGCCCCCTGCTCCCAGAGTGCCGTGTGAGCATGGCCCGCCCCCTGCTCCCAGAGTGCCGTGTGAGCGTGGCCCGCCCCCCTGCTCCCAGAGTGCCGTGTGAGCACGGCCCGCGCCCCTGCTCCCAGAGTACCGTGTGAGCGTGGCCCGCCCCCCTGCTCCCAGAGTGCCGTGTGAGTGTGGCCCGCCCCCTGCTCCCAGAGTGCCGTGTGAGCGAGCGTGGCCCGCCCCCCTGCTCCCAGAGTGCCGTGTGAGCGAGCGTGGCCCGCCCCCCTTCTCCCAGAGTGCCGTGTGAGCACGGCCCGCCCCCCTGCTCCCAGAGTGCCGTGCAGTGACGGCTCACCTGCTCCACCACGGTCTCGGTGTTGGACCAGAGCTCGGTGGCCTTCTGGAAATCTCCCTGCTCCATCGCCTGCTTCACCGCCATCGCTGCTGCGTTGACCTCCTCCAGCCCGCGGTCGTCCAGCAGGGACTGGGGGGTCATGGGGAAAGGGTGAGAACCCGTCACACAGCTCTAGACAGGAGACTCTGAGCCCCCCGGAGCAATCCCTTTTCCCACTGCCCTGTGGACTGAGGAGCATCCGTAATCTAAGACTTTAACCAACACCGGAGCAGCCTGCTTGGCTGAACTTTTAATGCTTTAAAAGTGATATAATGAGCATTCTCCCCATTATTCAGACAACACACTTTTTAAAGTCGCAATCCTGGTGAGACTGCAGGTGTATTATGGTCTACAAGAGCAGACAAAATGTTATCGGAGGTAATGTAGCATCAGAAACACCATCAATTTCCATCACCCAGATTAAGCACCGGCGCTGTGCAGTCACACTGGGCTGAGAGATCAGCGTGTGAACGGGTCACACCAGACAGCGCTGCACTCTTACTCACTGTGCTGTACAGGTAGGGCCCCCAGGACAGAACCGAATCTAAAGAGAAAAAACAACAGTTTTTTTCATTTCACCACATTTCCAGGAGAGATACACGTGGACTTGTTTTAGCACTTCATTCTAGACGAGCCCAGACAAGCCCAGAAGAGCCCGAATCCCTTTCGCACCAGCGTCAAGTTACAGACAGGGAGCTTGGCTGGCCACTCAGTCCAGCTCAGCTCTCTCGGCTGCCAGTTTGCTAACCGGACCCTCAACCTCAAGCAGTTTCATCCTGCAGGACCCCAGGAATGTGGGTCCCATTGGGCTACAAGAAAATTTGTTCACCTCCTAATGCATTTCCTAACAGCCCTTCCTCGTTCTTTCTGCATCGTTGCGCTGAGAGGAGAGGAGCAGAGCGCTGCTAAAATTCTGCAGTCAATTATACACCGATCCCACTGGTAAATGGACACTGGTGCTCCTTTGAGCTCAGAGCCTCTTGAGGAGCAGTACAGAACACAGCAGTACAGCACAGATGTCGACGCACCTAGAGGAGAAATCCACGAGTCTCCAAGAGCAACTCCAGCAAATCTGCACTTGATCAGGCCCTTCTGCACAGCCTGCAATAGAGCACAGAGGGCACAGAGCACAGCAGGGTCAGAGGTCAGCCTCCCTCCATCCCTCCGGCTGCAAACTAGAGGAGAGCACGAGGCCCAGGCCGCGACCCCCCAAACCGCCTCCAGCCGCCTCTGCAGGCTCCCACACTCGGCCCGGCCGCTGAGCCGGCGCCGTGTCCCGAGAGGGGCGCAGGAAGACGGGGAGGTGTGCAGGGCTGCAGACGAGAGGAAATCCGCCAGTCCGCTATCCAGCCCCTCCCTCGGCAGACTCGGCCCCGACGGCCCCCCTGCGCAGAGCCCTCCAGCGCGGTTTCACGGGGAGGACGCTCTCTCAAGGAAACACTATTCCGCCCGCCTGCAGATCACCCAGATCTTCTTACTCCCCTCCACCAGACAAATTTCTCACGTTATTATTTACACACAGACAGCAAAGCGCTGATCCACCGCAGAGCCCAGACTGCTGACATCTCAGTTTCACTTCCCCTTCCTGCCCCGAGGTGCTGAGCACCGGGCAGAGCGTGCCAGGGCTGGCCACCTTCCCCGAAACACCCTGCAGGCTCCCCCAAACCCTGCACTCCCCAAATCCCCACACAGGCTCCCCAGACACCCTGCTCTCCCCAAAACCCCACACAGGCTCCCCCAAACCCTGCTCTCCCCAAATCCCCACACAGGCTCCCCAGACACCCTGCACTCCCCAAATCCCCACACAGGCTCCCCCAAACCCTGCACTCCCCAAATCCCCACACAGGCTCCCCAGACACCCTGCACTCCCCAAATCCCCACACAGGCTCCCCAGACACCCTGCACTCCCCAAATCCCCACACAGGCTCCCCAGACACCCTGCTCTCCCCAAAACCCCACACAGGCTCCCCCAAACCCTGCACTCCCCAAATCCCCACACAGGCTCCCCCAAACCCTGCACTCCCCAAATCCCCACACAGGCTCCCCAGAAACCCTGCACCCCATATCGGACAGTACCTCGTGCAGGCTCAGGGAAATAGCCGAAGCCATTTTGCCTCCGTAGGACTCGGAGAAGATGTAGAAGGGGACACTCTGCAAGAGAAGGAGAATGAGAGAGAGGAGAAGACTTTCAGCACAAGACTCCGAACGTGACGTTTCAAACTGCCCCAGGGCCTGAGCGAGGGGCTGAGAGAGGTAAGCATCTTCCACTTCATATGATAACAATAGCACTCTACACTGTATATTGCATTAGATAGTTTTCAGGCCTGAAAGAAGCACCTGTGTGACCTGGAATCTCTACTCGTAGCTTTAACTGTACTTTGATCAATCCTGCAACATGCGCAGACCACCTCCAACGAGGCAGATGCACTGATTTATGGCTGGCGTCTCCCAGGTGAGGGGCACCTGTGTTCTCACCTGGAACTCCGGCTGGGCCTTGAAGAAGGCGGTCAGCAGGACCATCATGTCGGAGGCCACGGTGGCCACGTCCCTGGCCAGGGCGCCCTCGCTGTCCGTGTAGCTGTAGCCCGTGCCCACGGGGTTATCCACAAACAGCACGCTGGCTGCCTGGACCTGCACACAGACACAGACACCGGGGGGCGCTATGTTATCCACCTCGGGCCCGCAGTCAGTCGGGGGGGGGGCTCTGTGTCAACTCAGCTCCCGGGAGCCATTTGAACTAGGAGCTCAAACTCATCTCCCTACTCCAGCGCTCAGAAGAACGTTTCTAATCACAGGACGCCCTTGACGTTTTAAAGCAGGCAGGCCAGGCCGCAACAGGGAAAAGTGCACCGCGGAGCGATGGACTTTGGCGCGGGTTCAGATGAGACCCTGGAAACGATGACAGTGCGCAGCAGGGGGGGCTAGTGAAGTGAAGTGAGCACGGATCCGCGCGCAGGCGTGCGCCAGACTGGTCTTTACCCAGGTGGTGTTCCTCGGCAGCAGGTCCCTGTCCAGAGGCCCGATCTCTTCGAAGTTCCCGAACCCGCAGCCAGATCCCCCAGGGCCGCCCTGTGGGGCAACAAGACCGCGAGAGCAGTAGAGCAGATGCCGCTAATGAGCCTGGCACACGGGGCGTACAGGAGCCCGTGCTCTGAGGGGACCCCAGTACCTTCACGCAGGGGTGTCTCTGGGGGTGGAGGCTCTGCTCACCTGCAGCCACATGACCAGAGGCAGCTGTGTGAAGTTCTTGGAGGGGTTGTTGGAGTAGTACAGCCACCAAAACATGTGCGCCCCGTCCCGCACGTCCACGTACCCCCAGCTCTCCCGACCCCCGCCCGGGGCCGGCGCCGCCCAGCCTGCGAGACAGGAAGAGTCCGACCGGTACCTTCAGTACCGCGCTGGATGGGGCCCACCGGCCCTCTGTTCAGAGTCGGGCCCCTGTGTGGCCTCAATCTCCACATCATTCATTTCGGTGCCGAGACCAGAAAGAGCTCACTGGCTAAACACACCTGTAACCTTGGAGGACTGCTGAAGATACTGCAGAGGAGGACAGGGACTCATCTCAGGCTACAAAGACAAGCTCTTTATGCAAATGATCATGCAAATCACTGAAAGAGCGACAGCGGACTTTTGGACCTCAGGCCGCGGCCGTGGGATATTTACCTATACAGTTCGGTCTCTAGATGTGCTTACACTCGACTCCAGGGCTCAGTTCCAATGGCGCGGCTTCCTGATCAGACAGTTTGAGCTCAAGTTTCAGGTAAGAGTTTCTTCCTCTCTCGGAGAGCCAAAGCAAACAAAGGATTTTCCTGACCTGGGCTACCTTTGAGCACCAGAACTGTCTCTAAGCTGCGGGAAAGCCTTTATTTCCCTGCGATCTGAACCGAGCTAGTGCGCTCACGCTGCGGGGCAGAACCCGGGCTCACGCGAACCGTCAGCTGATCGCTCTTCTGCGGCACCGATCACCTATCAAAAAGGAGCCCAGAACGACCAGCTTCCCCGCCCGTCTGCGTTTTTCTCTTCAAACTCGTGTTCAAAACTATAAAGAGATCCATTTTTAAGTTTCCCCGTTAACCCCCCCCCACAAAAGATCCGGCGTCAAAATAAAAACCGAAAGTAACACCGTGCAACAGCTCGACTCAGGGAATAAATCTAGAATAACAATAAAAACCGACAATAAGTGTGTTGGTATTAACGCTCAGACCTGCAAGAACAGCGAAGCACAGGAGCAGAGCACTCTTCAGGACCTCCATCCTCGCACAGTCATATGACTTTCCCCGTCAGCTGATTCCTGGCGCCTCGTCTCACCAGACACCGCAGAGATCGCGGGGGCGCTAGATGGGCTCTGCTGGAATCTCCGCCATGACGCGCTGCGCCATCTTGGGAGGGGAGAACGGGAGGAATCCGGCAGCTCGAGGAAAAGCTCACAGCGGCTCTTTGGACCCCCTCCTTGTCGTCATGGGGTACAGCACCTCACTCGAGGTACAACAGCAGCGTCTGCAGCGGGGACTCGAACCCACAGCCTGTCAGTCTATAGACACTACTTCAGGGATATTTATTTCAAGGGCAGTGTGCAAGAGGATGGAACAACTTTCAAATTCTCCTGCCTCTCGTTTCCAGCACTAGGTGTGACAGTAGCGCGGGTGCAGACTACTCTATATGTAAACCGCAGAGGGCAGCTTAGCAATGCTCACGGCACACAGGTAAAAATAAACCCTAAAGTACCCGCCTGCTATATCGCAGGGGCTGTGCTGCAGTCACGTGTTATCACCTCGTACTCTATCAGGTATTACAAGCAAAATGATTAAGATAATAAAATTAAATTAATAAGATATATGTTTTTATTTGAATTACTATAAAACACAGTTTTTTTCTGGCTCAGCCCTTAAAAGTGTGCGTACAGCTCAACGCATGTACTCTAAGGCCAGTAATACCTGTGAAACCCCGGCGTCCAAATTTCCCATTGGCCTTACCAATCATGGCCTCCTAATAACCCCCCTCTATGAATTGGCTACATCACTCTGCTCTCCTCCCCACTGAGAGCTGGTGTGTGGGGAGCGTTCTGGTGCACTATGGCTGCCGTCGCATCATCCAGGTGGATGCTGCACATTGGTGGTGGTGGAGGGGATCCCCATTACCTGTAAAGAGCTTTGAGTGGAGGGTCCAGAAAAGCGCTATATAAGTGTAAGCAATTATTATTATTATTATTATTATTATTACCACTATTCCCATCCCAGCACGAACTGCTTTAAACACCTGGTAGAAATGGTCTTTGAGGTCAGTGGGGCGCAGCTCGCCTCCGGTCCTCCAGGTGGCGCTGTCGGATCCAGCGTATTAAAGCGGCTGCCGCTCTTTCTCTCGCGAGTCGATTCCCCCGGAAGGAGCTGGGAGGGGGGAGGCTGTAGTAAACATCATGGCCGCCCCCACGGTCAACGCGGTGCGGGTCCGGCTGTACTTCGATTACCCGCCCCCGGCCGTGGCGGACTGCCGCATGTGCTGGCTGCTGGTGGACCTGAACCAGTGCCGGGTGGTGGCCGACCTGGCCAGCATCATCAGGGACCGGTTCGACTTCAGCCGCAGGACGGTGCTCAACCTCTCCATGCAGGACTGCTACCTGCCGCCCACGGAGAGCATCCATGTCATCCGCGACAACGACAGCGTCAGGTGGGCGCCTGCCGGCTGGAAGCATTTCTTTTAATTCTGTAGAAATGTGAAAAGTGCTAAAGCAAGATAACATTTGTTAGATGTAAAAAAAATACTTTGGTTGTATAATTAACTTCATTATCTCTGGCAGTTAATTTTTTTTTTCTGATTGTGTCTTTTTTCTCTTGTATTGGTTTCTGCTCCTCTAGTTGAACTTGTAAATTCTTCATACATTTAATATATTTTTTTTAAAAAACGTAAAATGATCAGTCCAGTCTCTCGGCCGATGAGAGCTCGTCATTTTGCCCCTGCCTGCCCTCGCGTGTGTTCTGTGAGACGGGGGTTCCTGCGTGGCCCTGAGCAGACCTCTTGACTTCACCTCCACTGTGCCCCCCCACAGGGTGAAGGTGGAGAAGGTGGCGGACGCGAACGGGTTCGACTGCGGCGGGGCCAGCGAGGAAGACTCCTGCAGGGAGATCGCCACCCGCAGGGCGAAGAGGAGGAGGAAGGACAGCGAGGCCGGCGAGCTGCAGGCCCAGGAGGACCTGGACAAGCCCACGAGGAGGAGGAGGAGGAAGGACAGCGAGGCCGGCGAGCTGCAGGCCCAGGAGGACCTGGACAAGCCCACGAGGAGGAGGAGGAGGAAGGACAGCGAGGCCGGCGAGCTGCAGGCCCAGGAGGACCTGGACAAGCCCACGAGGAGGAGGAGGAGGAGGAAGGACAGCGAGGCCGGCGAGCTGCAGGCCCAGGAGGACCTGGACAAGCCCACGAGGAGGAGGAGGAGGAAGGACAGTGAGGCCGGCGAGCTGCAGGCCCAGGAGGACCTGGACAAGCGCAGGAGGAAGAAGAAGAAGAAGAAAGAGAAGAAGGGGAGACAGCCGTCCGCTGAGCCGGCGCCGGGGCCGGTCCCCCAGGAGAGCGGGGCTGCTGCCGCCTCGGGGGAGAGGAAAGGGGGGGTCAGACCAGGTCCCCCCACCTCCTCGGACAGCAGCAGCGACGAGGAGCCCCGCTCCAGCAGTGCGAGCGCCAAAACCAGCTCCGCCGCCCAGCAGGGCGACCGAGCCCAGAGTGGGCCGAGCAGCTCGGTCCCGGGCGGGAGGGCAGCGGCCGGCCGGCGCCCCTCGGACTCTCCCGGGAGCACGGGGCCCGGTCCGGAGAGGGGGTCCCCCGAGCGGGCCGGGGAGGCCCCTGTCCCCCGGGCCAGGGCGGAGAGCTCCAGCTCGGACAGCAGCAGTGGGGACGAGCCGCTCATCAGGCCCCCGGGTCTCAGGGGAGGTGACGCGGACCGGGCCCCCCGGGGTGTCGCAGGGGCCGCCCGGGGCTTGGGCAGGGGTCCTGCGCCAGGGGCCGGGGGGGTGAGGGGCCGGGGGGACGGCAGGTTCCCCTGGAGGGGGCTTGGACCCAGGGGGGGCCGCGGGAGGGCGAGAGCAGGGCCCAGGAACCACGTGTACTACAACTACAACGGGGGTGAGCAGCGGCGTGACGGCGACGCCCTGACGAACTCGTCTGTGGTGCTGCAGGTGAGTCTGCACGCCGGGCGTCAGGACCCGGACTGGGTCTGGAAGCCCAGTCCGGTCGTGTTGCGCAGGGAGGAAGGGTGGAGCTGTCGTGGGGAGGTAGGGAATGTGATTTTGTCGCGCACGCCTCCTCTCCAGCTGTGACAGCTGACTAGCCCTGCTGTGATTAGGAGCTACAGTCCCAGCAGGAGCTTGGTGAGGTGGGAGAAGACTGGACTGTGTTGCACACAGCTGTGTGTGAAGTGACCGAGGGGCAGGGAGGGGTCAGTCTCTGGAGATCGAGCAGAGCCGGATGAGCACTGCAGGGCTGGGGGTTGAATCCTGGTCCCGAGTCGATCCTGGGGAGTCACTCCGATGGGCTGTTGTGCTTTGCAGAACCCTGCTGCCGATGCCCCCAAGAGAGACTACAGTCTGCTGCCCCTGCTGGCCGCCCCTCCTGCTGTCGGACAGCTGATTGCCTTTAAGGTAAGACGGGGTTTAAAAATAAACTACATTTTAGTGGGTTGCCTTTTTCAAATTGGGGAATTGTTGATCCTCAAGAAAATGGGTCACTTCTGGATCCGGATGGCCGGGTCTATTCTCGTTCGAGTGGGGAATGAATTTGAGTAGTACGTTTTGAGGTTGAGAGTTGTGGGGAGAAACCTATCAGCCTAATCAGTTAGTGTTCATTATCTTCTCGCTCTGTGTACAAAGGTCAGAGGTTTCGGTTTAACCAGCTTTTAATTTTCCCTCCAAAGAGAGGTTTAAGACATGGCTCTGTGCAGAATGTACAGCCTCAGTGACACCTCCTGCTCCTCTCCCTCTCTCCATCTCCTTGAAACGCAGTTGCTGGAGCTGACTGAAAACTACTCGCCGGAGGTCTCCGACTACAAGGCAAGTCCCTGTTCTTGATGCAGGGCTTTAAGAGGAAGGTGGTGGGGTCCACATGCTGGTCTGGGGAGAGCGGTTCTGCGATTGAGCTCAGATGCTCCTGCCTGTGGTTATGGAAATTGTACAGAACCCCTGAAATCTGAGCTTAACGTCTCGACGGTCCCAGTTTCTAACCGTCTGCTCATCCTGCCATCTTCCTGCCTGTCCTTGCCCCCTCAGGAGGGGAGGATCGTCGGGTTCGACCAGAGCACCAGGCAGCTGGAGCTGGAGCTGCTGTCGTCCGCCCCAGGTACCGCGTGACTGAGCTGGGACAGCCCGCTCCAGCAGAACCGATCCTGGGCTTTCTCTTTCAGGTTCCTCTGGGGAGGTGCGAGACGGACATGGGCCGGGGAACCTGCAGTGTTACAACACTAGAACAGGAAGTGAAGACGGGGTCTGAGCGCTGCAGTCTTGGGGGGGGGGGGGGGCTCTTGAAGGGTCTCGGGTTGAAAACTGATTTTCCTCCTGAGGCTTTGCATTGTGCTTCAGCTGGCTGAGAGGAGCGAAGGACTGGAATTTGTACTGTGGGGCTGCAGTCTGATCATTGTCGGGTGCCGTTGTCCTGAGGAAACGGAGAAGTGGATCTGTGCCTATTTATCGTCATGCCTCCGTTAGTTGAAGTTTAGGTGGCAGGTGGTGCTACGTGCTAGAGCCAACAGCTGTGAACATCTGGAGTGGCTCAGTTGCGTGCAGTACAAGCAGCCTGCCGGAGTTGGGGGGCCTGGGGATTTGCACTGGGGGTGCAGACAGGTTTGGTTAGTCCTCCCCCACTCCTCGCCAGAACCTGTTCTCCTAAAGCTGCCGTCTCGTTGGCGGTTGAGCTGTTTGGGTTTTAACCGGTGTCACCCTGGCTTCCCAGCAGCCCCAGCCGAGCCGGGGAAGTTCGATCTGGTGTACCACACGCCCGACGGCGCCGAGATCGTGGAGTACGCCGTCTCGCGGGGCTCTAAGGTAACCGCCGGTGTTATGGCCGCGTGATCATGGCAGGAGGGAGGGGGGGCGGGGGGCGCATGGGGGCGGGGGTCCCCCCTGTGGGCGTGCCGCGTGACTGAGCCCTGCGGTGTCTTGCAGCTGACGGAGCGCTGGGACTCTCTGCTGGAGCCGCGGCTGATCGTGGACGGCGCAGAGGGAGGCCCGGCCGGCGCCGCAGACTGACCAGGAGTCCGGGCCGCGACGCCGCTCGCCTCGAGGAAACTCCCTTTTAGGACTTTTTTTTTAAATACTGTGAACTGGTTTATAGCGGCTCTTACTGCAATAAGAGTGCTTTTTTGTATAAAGTTACAATTGAGCAAGTTTTAGTTAATAAATGTTCCTTTTCAAAGCTATCCTGTAGCAGCTGGGCTCCTGGTGGCCGTGTCTCGGCAAGGCGGGGTGTAGTTCCCCTTTCCTGCCAGCAGGGGGCGCTTTGGGGAGCGTTTGTGCTAAAAGCGGAGTGAGGGCTGTAAAGAACAGGCAGGCTGCAGGAAACAAAGCGAAAGCAGTGGGAGGTCTGCGCCCGAGCCCTGTGTGTGCTCGGCTCCGGTAGGACAGGACAGGACTGGCCTGCAGTGCTGATGCTACACTGGGGCCAGAATGAGCTCAGTTCGTGTTATGGGGTCCCTGTGCTACCAGGGGCTTGTACTGGGGCCTGGGTGCTTTGCTGTGTGACCGTGTGTGTGTGTGGGGGGGTTTGGGCTGTTCTAATGTCTCTGCGGCTCGCGGGCAGCCGGTAGTTGCCCTGGTGCTGTCCTGTTCCTCTCCCCTCCCGCTGTTCTGCGCGTAGCGCTGCGCTCAGACTCAGTTGCACCACCGGACTCCTTCGTTCACTCTGATCCCTCTGCAGGCCGCTATTCCCTCCGTTTTTGTGTGGATAGAGGGGTCTCCCCGCCTGCTCCCGGGGAGCCCCACGCCTGCCCGTTCTCACCCCGACCGCTGGAGAAGCCGGTGCAGTGGAAGTGTTTTTTCTTTCCCCCTGCTGGGTATGAAACTAGTTCAAGGGCCGGCTGGGTGTTAGGGCTGTGGGCAGGACGGGGGAGGTTCAAGACGCTCTGGGCGGGGGGGCCTTCACACTCCCGGTCTTCGGCGCAGCCTGAAACCCTGAAGCAGCATCGCAAACACGGGGAACATGCTCCGCCTTCACAACCCGGCTGTGTGGCTGCTCCCGGGGGGGGCGTGGTTGTGGAGGAGAGAGTCAGGAGAATGGGGGTGTGTGGGGGTACAGGGTGGAGGTGAGAGGTGTGTGTGTGGGGGTACAGGGTGGAGGTGAGAGGTGTGTGTGTGTGTGGGGGTACAGGGTGGAGGTGAGAGGTGTGTGTGTGTGTGGGGGTACAGGGTGGAGGTGAGAGGTGTGTGTGTGTGTGGGGGTACAGGGTGGAGGTGAGAGGTGTGTGTGTGTGGGGGTACAGGGTGGAGGTGAGAGGTGTGTGTGTGTGGGGGTACAGGGTGGAGGTGAGAGGTGTGTGTGTGGGGGTACAGGGTGGAGGTGAGAGGTGTGTGTGTGTGGGGGTACAGGGTGGAGGTGAGAGGTGTGTGTGTGGGGGTACAGGGTGGAGGTGAGAGGTGTGTGTGTGTGGGGGTACAGGGTGGAGGTGAGGTGTGTGTGTGTGGGGGTACAGGGTGGAGGTGAGAGGTGTGTGTGTGGGGGTACAGGGTGGAGGTGAGAGGTGTGTGTGTGTGTGGGGGTACAGGGTGGAGGTGAGAGGTGTGTGTGTGGGGGTGCAGTGTGGAGGTGAGAGGTGTGTGGGGGTACAGGGTGGAGGTGAGAGGTGTGTGTGTGTGGGGGTACAGGGTGGAGGTGAGAGGTGTGTGTGTGGGGGTACAGGGTGGAGGTGAGAGGTGTGTGTGTGGGGGTGCAGGGTGGAGGTGAGAGGTGTGTGTGTGGGGGTACAGGGTGGAGGTGAGAGGTGTGTGTGTGTGGGGGTGCAGTGTGGAGGTGAGAGGTGTGTGTGTGGGGGTACAGGGTGGAGGTGAGAGGTGTGTGTGTGTGGGGGTACAGGGTGGAGGTGAGAGGTGTGTGTGTGGGGGTACAGGGTGGAGGTGAGAGGTGTGTGGGGGTACAGGGTGGAGGTGAGAGGTGTGTGTGTGTGGGGGTACAGGGTGGAGGTGAGAGGTGTGTGTGTGGGGGTACAGGGTGGAGGTGAGAGGTGTGTGTGTGTGTGGGGGTGCAGTGTGGAGGTGAGAGGTGTGTGTGTGGGGGTACAGGGTGGAGGTGAGAGGTGTGTGTGTGTGGGGGTACAGGGTGGAGGTGAGAGGTGTGTGTGTGTGGGTGCAGTGTGGAGGTGAGAGGTGTGTGTGTGGGGGTACAGGGTGGAGGTGAGAGGTGTGTGTGTGTGGGGGTACAGGGTGGAGGTGAGAGGTGTGTGTGTGGGGGTACAGGGTGGAGGTGAGAGGTGTGTGTGTGTGGGGGTGCAGTGTGGAGGTGAGAGGTGTGTGTGTGGGGGTACAGGGTGGAGGTGAGAGGTGTGTGTGTGTGGGGGTACAGGGTGGAGGTGAGAGGTGTGTGTGTGGGGGTACAGGGTGGAGGTGAGAGGTGTGTGGGGGTACAGGGTGGAGGTGAGAGGTGTGTGGGGGTACAGGGTGGAGGTGAGAGGTGTGTGTGTGTGGGGGTACAGGGTGGAGGTGAGAGGTGTGTGTGTGGGGGTACAGGGTGGAGGTGAGAGGTGTGTGTGTGTGTGGGGGTGCAGTGTGGAGGTGAGAGGTGTGTGTGTGGGGGTACAGGGTGGAGGTGAGAGGTGTGTGTGTGTGGGGGTACAGGGTGGAGGTGAGAGGTGTGTGTGTGGGGGTACAGGGTGGAGGTGAGAGGTGTGTGTGTGGGGGTACAGGGTGGAGGTGAGAGGTGTGTGTGTGTGGGGGTGCAGGGTGGAGGTGAGAGGTGTGTGTGTGGGGGTGCAGGGTGGAGGTGAGAGGTGTGTGTGTGGGGGTACAGGGTGGAGGTGAGAGGTGTGTGTGTGTGGGGGTACAGGGTGGAGGTGAGAGGTGTGTGTGTGTGGGGGTACAGGGTGGAGGTGAGAGGTGTGTGTGTGGGGGTACAGGGTGGAGGTGAGAGGTGTGTGTGTGGGGGTACAGGGTGGAGGTGAGAGGTGTGTGTGTGGGGGTACAGGGTGGAGGTGAGAGGTGTGTGTGTGTGGGGGTGCAGTGTGGAGGTGAGAGGTGTGTGTGTGGGGGTACAGGGTGGAGGTGAGAGGTGTGTGTGTGGGGGTACAGGGTGGAGGTGAGAGGTGTGTGTGTGGGGGTGCAGGGTGGAGGTGAGAGGTGTGTGTGTGGGGGTACAGGGTGGAGGTGAGAGGTGTGGGGGTGCAGGGTGGAGGTGAGAGGTGTGTGTGTGGGGGTACAGGGTGGAGGTGAGAGGTGTGTGTGTGTGTGGGGGTGCAGTGTGGAGGTGAGAGGTGTGTGTGTGTGTGGGGGTACAGGGTGGAGGTGAGAGGTGTGTGTGTGGGGGTACAGGGTGGAGGTGAGAGGTGTGTGTGTGGGGGTACAGGGTGGAGGTGAGAGGTGTGTGTGTGTGTGGGTGCAGGGTGGAGGTGAGAGGTGTGTGTGTGTGGGGGTACAGGGTGGAGGTGAGAGGTGTGTGTGTGGGGGTGCAGTGTGGAGGTGAGAGGTGTGTGTGTGTGGGGGTACAGGGTGGAGGTGAGAGGTGTGTGTGTGGGGGTACAGGGTGGAGGTGAGAGGTGTGTGTGTGTGTGGGGGTACAGGGTGGAGGTGAGAGGTGTGTGTGTGGGGGTGCAGTGTGGAGGTGAGAGGTGTGTGTGTGTGTGGGGGTGCAGTGTGGAGGTGAGAGGTGTGTGTGTGTGGGGGTACAGGGTGGAGGTGAGAGGTGTGTGTGTGGGGGTGCAGTGTGGAGGTGAGAGGTGTGTGTGTGGGGGTACAGGGTGGAGGTGAGAGGTGTGTGTGTGTGTGGGGGTGCAGTGTGGAGGTGAGAGGTGTGTGTGTGTGGGGGTGCAGTGTGGAGGTGAGAGGTGTGTGTGTGGGGGTACAGGGTGGAGGTGAGAGGTGTGTGTGTGTGTGGGGGTGCAGTGTGGAGGTGAGAGGTGTGTGTGTGGGGGTACAGGGTGGAGGTGAGAGGTGTGTGTGTGTGTGGGGGTACAGGGTGGAGGTGAGAGGTGTGTGTGTGTGTGGGGGTACAGGGTGGAGGTGAGAGGTGTGTGTGTGGGGGTGCAGGGTGGAGGTGAGAGGTGTGTGTGTGTGTGGGGGTGCAGGGTGGAGGTGAGAGGTGTGTGTGTGTGTGGGGGTGCAGTGTGGAGGTGAGAGGTGTGTGTGTGGGGGTACAGGGTGGAGGTGAGAGGTGTGTGTGTGTGTGGGGGTGCAGTGTGGAGGTGAGAGGTGTGTGTGTGGGGGTGCAGTGGGGAGGTGAGAGGTGTGTGTGTGGGGGTGCAGTGTGGAGGTGAGAGGTGTGTGTGTGGGGGTACAGGGTGGAGGTGAGAGGTGTGTGGGGGTACAGGGTGGAGGTGAGAGGTGTGTGGGGGTACAGGGTGGAGGTGAGAGGTGTGTGTGTGGGGGTGCAGGGTGGAGGTGAGAGGTGTGTGTGTGTGGGGGTGCAGGGTGGAGGTGAGAGGTGTGTGTGTGTGGGGGTGCAGGGTGGAGGTGAGAGGTGTGTGTGTGTGGGTACAGGGTGGAGGTGAGAGGTGTGTGGGGGTACAGGGTGGAGGTGAGAGGTGTGTGTGTGGGGGTACAGGGTGGAGGTGAGAGGTGTGTGTGTGGGGGTACAGGGTGGAGGTGAGAGGTGTGTGTGTGTGGGGGTGCAGGGTGGAGGTGAGAGGTGTGTGTGTGGGGGTGCAGGGTGGAGGTGAGAGGTGTGTGTGTGGGGGTACAGGGTGGAGGTGAGAGGTGTGTGTGTGTGGGGGTACAGGGTGGAGGTGAGAGGTGTGTGTGTGGGGGTACAGGGTGGAGGTGAGAGGTGTGTGTGTGGGGGTACAGGGTGGAGGTGAGAGGTGTGTGTGTGGGGGTACAGGGTGGAGGTGAGAGGTGTGTGGGGGTGCAGGGTGGAGGTGAGAGGTGTGTGTGTGTGGGGGTGCAGGGTGGAGGTGAGAGGTGTGTGTGTGGGGGTACAGGGTGGAGGTGAGAGGTGTGTGTGTGTGGGGGTACAGGGTGGAGGTGAGAGGTGTGTGTGTGTGGGGGTACAGGGTGGAGGTGAGAGGTGTGTGTGTGGGGGTACAGGGTGGAGGTGAGAGGTGTGTGTGTGGGGGTACAGGGTGGAGGTGAGAGGTGTGTGTGTGGGGGTACAGGGTGGAGGTGAGAGGTGTGTGTGTGTGGGGGTGCAGTGTGGAGGTGAGAGGTGTGTGTGTGTGGGGGTACAGGGTGGAGGTGAGAGGTGTGTGTGTGGGGGTACAGGGTGGAGGTGAGAGGTGTGTGTGTGGGGGTGCAGGGTGGAGGTGAGAGGTGTGTGTGTGGGGGTACAGGGTGGAGGTGAGAGGTGTGGGGGTGCAGGGTGGAGGTGAGAGGTGTGTGTGTGGGGGTACAGGGTGGAGGTGAGAGGTGTGTGTGTGTGTGGGGGTGCAGTGTGGAGGTGAGAGGTGTGTGTGTGTGTGGGGGTACAGGGTGGAGGTGAGAGGTGTGTGTGTGGGGGTACAGGGTGGAGGTGAGAGGTGTGTGTGTGGGGGTACAGGGTGGAGGTGAGAGGTGTGTGTGTGGGGGTACAGGGTGGAGGTGAGAGGTGTGTGTGTGTGTGGGTGCAGGGTGGAGGTGAGAGGTGTGTGTGTGTGGGGGTACAGGGTGGAGGTGAGAGGTGTGTGTGTGGGGGTGCAGTGTGGAGGTGAGAGGTGTGTGTGTGTGGGGGTACAGGGTGGAGGTGAGAGGTGTGTGTGTGGGGGTACAGGGTGGAGGTGAGAGGTGTGTGTGTGTGTGGGGGTACAGGGTGGAGGTGAGAGGTGTGTGTGTGGGGGTGCAGTGTGGAGGTGAGAGGTGTGTGTGTGTGGGGGTACAGGGTGGAGGTGAGAGGTGTGTGTGTGGGGGTGCAGTGTGGAGGTGAGAGGTGTGTGTGTGGGGGTACAGGGTGGAGGTGAGAGGTGTGTGTGTGTGTGGGGGTGCAGGGTGGAGGTGAGAGGTGTGTGTGTGTGTGGGGGTGCAGTGTGGAGGTGAGAGGTGTGTGTGTGTGGGGGTGCAGTGTGGAGGTGAGAGGTGTGTGTGTGGGGGTACAGGGTGGAGGTGAGAGGTGTGTGTGTGTGTGGGGGTGCAGTGTGGAGGTGAGAGGTGTGTGTGTGGGGGTACAGGGTGGAGGTGAGAGGTGTGTGTGTGTGTGGGGGTACAGGGTGGAGGTGAGAGGTGTGTGTGTGTGTGGGGGTACAGGGTGGAGGTGAGAGGTGTGTGTGTGGGGGTGCAGGGTGGAGGTGAGAGGTGTGTGTGTGTGTGGGGGTGCAGTGTGGAGGTGAGAGGTGTGTGTGTGTGTGGGGGTACAGGGTGGAGGTGAGAGGTGTGTGTGTGGGGGTACAGGGTGGAGGTGAGAGGTGTGTGTGTGTGTGGGGGTGCAGTGTGGAGGTGAGAGGTGTGTGTGTGTGGGGGTGCAGTGTGGAGGTGAGAGGTGTGTGTGTGTGTGGGGGTGCAGTGTGGAGGTGAGAGGTGTGTGTGTGTGGGGGTACAGGGTGGAGGTGAGAGGTGTGTGGGGGTACAGGGTGGAGGTGAGAGGTGTGTGGGGGTACAGGGTGGAGGTGAGAGGTGTGTGTGTGGGGGTGCAGTGTGGAGGTGAGAGGTGTGTGTGTGGGGGTGCAGGGTGGAGGTGAGAGGTGTGTGTGTGTGGGGGTGCAGGGTGGAGGTGAGAGGTGTGTGTGTGTGGGTACAGGGTGGAGGTGAGAGGTGTGTGGGGGTACAGGGTGGAGGTGAGAGGTGTGTGTGTGGGGGTACAGGGTGGAGGTGAGAGGTGTGTGTGTGGGGGTACAGGGTGGAGGTGAGAGGTGTGTGTGTGTGTGGGGGTGCAGGGTGGAGGTGAGAGGTGTGTGTGTGTGGGTGCAGTGTGGAGGTGAGAGGTGTGTGTGTGGGGGTGCAGTGGGGAGGTGAGAGGTGTGTGTGTGGGGGTACAGGGTGGAGGTGAGAGGTGTGTGCGGGTACAGTGTGGAGGAGAGAGGCAGGAGACCGGGCTGTGTGTGTGGGGGTACAGTGTGAAGGTGAGAGGTGTGTGGGGGTACAGTGTGGAGGAGAGAGGCAGGAGACCGGGCTGTGTGTGTGTGGGGGTACAGTGTGAAGGTGAGAGGTGTGTGGGGGTACAGTGTGGAGGACAGCCGGGGCTCCCGCCTCATGTTTCAGCCGCTAATGGAAACACTCGCTGCTCTGATGCGCCGACCGCACGCTTGCTGAGCCTTAAATCATGAAAGTTCAGTGCTTCTTTCTGGCTTGCTGGCCTTCTGCGTTGCAATAAAAAGGAAAGATCACGCTGTGGAGGCGAGTCCTGGCGCGGGGTTAGTCCTGGGTCCAGTTTTTTTTTTCCGTGAGATGTAACTAAAACACCCCCGCGCGCACACACGCACAAATAATTGAAAGACCAGGCGTGAATTTCTGTTCTAATAGACAATGCAAAAATGGGATCTGTCAAACACCGCGATCTTAACTCCAGCAAAATCAGGTTTAATTTGTTTTTTTTGTGTGGTCGATGTAACCAGCTTTTACCGGGACCGAACTGAAGTCCGGCAATCGGCTGCTACTGCCACACGCAGCTGGTCCAGCAGGGATGGACAGGTCAGTGTGTCCAGTCGGAGGTCTGGCCTTGAAGGGCAGCTTTCGCCTGTCCGTCCTGGAGAGATTTGTACGTCTCGCAAGTTTGCTGCATAAACCATCTTGCAGAACGTGTGAGGACTGAGTTACAGTCCACTATACACTAGAGATATTCTTTTGTTCAGCGTGGGCAGCTTGCAAGGGCGTCGCCTGGAGGGGACAGCAGCAGGTCCTGGGTGTGGACTTCCGGTCTGTCCGCGTCCCCTCTCGGCAGGACGCGCCGCAGGTCGAGGTTTGGCCAAATTCGCGCGTTTCGGAGGAAAGTCGCACCTGAGCTCTTCGGCTCTTCAGGTGAGCGCACAGCCGGGTCAGTCTGGGAGAGTACGGGAACACAAACACAGTCCTGATTCCGAATACACCCCCCACCACCCCAGAAACCGACTCGACGTGACGTTTTTGGGTTTTTTTTTTGGGGGGGGGGGGTGTTTGTTTTTTTTTGGAAGCGTTCCATCAGTCTCAGTCTCCGTCTCCCCGCCCAGCGCCTCAGCCCTCGTCCCTCCCCGCTCCCTCCCTCCCTCTCCCCGCCGCCAGCGGAGCTCCCCGGCCCGGTGAGGCTGTGATGTCACAGCCGGGCTGCTTTCCAGCGGAGTCGAGGAGGAGGACGGTCATGGTGCCGGCAGCTCGGGTCCTGCCGCCGGCTTCCCGCTAGACCCCCCCAGTGCCGGCGACCCGGCGCCCCGGGATCCGGGAGAAAGCCCCCCGTTTCTGGAGGATGGACGGGCAGGGCAGCGCCGAGCAGGAGCAGCTGCTGCGCTTCTTGAAGAAGCTGAAGGAGGTGTTCGACGTCTGCGACCAGGATGCAGCCGGATATATTCGGGTCGAGCATTTCGTTCACCTGGGCTTACAGTTCGGGCAGGGAGACGAGGTGAGGCGCCTCGCCAGGGGCAGGGAACAAACCGACAGCAAATGTACGCTTCGGATGCGTTTTATTTTTCAATTGCACATCCTTGTTTTCCCAAGAAAACAGCCGACGTCACACTCCATCAATAATGTACGGAATAGTGAGGGGTTATTGCCAGCCGGTTGTGGGGGCGAACAGAAAAACCTTATTATATCAGGATGTATACAAAAAAACACGGGGAATTGTGAAATCTGAGACCGAGGTCGTCGGCCTGTTTTGAGCGGGGCTGAAATGTTTTGATTCTTGTTATTGACTGACGTCTCTCAAGTTCATTCGCGGACGCTTTGTCTAGGAACTTCGGTTGGAAATATTACACTTTTTAAAATAAATAACGGTGTTATTTATTTTGTGTAGCCTGTAGTACAGGTGTAGATTTAGCGACTTCACTCTGTTTAACTGAAAATCTATACATACACAGGGTTATAAATAATTCAAACCAGGGTAAGGACATTCCCTAAGGTGTTTCTGTTTGCATGCCTAGTCTTGCGGTCGTTTTTTTTCTTGTAATGGTCTATATAGGTCTATATTTATGTATTTATTTATCGATTCCTTTAATATTGTAACTGGGCTCCACGCCGGGGCGGAGATCGCCCACCGGTTGCCATGGATACAGACCCGCTGCCCGCAAGGCTGCGTGGAGCGCGCACGGGATCTCGTGCCTGGTGCCTCGCGCCTCGCGCCTCCTTGCTCTGGCAGCGCGTGGCGTCGCGCGGTCTTCGGTGACGACAAGCATCCGTCTCCCCTGATCTGAGAGTGTTGTGAATCCGGAATAAAAGTCCTTGAGAATCGGGAGTATTGCAGCCCTCCAAGATCAAGGGTAGAGCGCCGTGCTGTTTAAGGCTTTGTGGTCACTGGCAATCAATATTGCAACATGCAGAAACTAGACCTGTCTGCCGTTATGACATGCTGCATTAATCATATGTTTATTTTTCATTAATATATGTAGTATGAGTATTTCCAGTATTTTACATAGAAATTTCAGAAGGTGTAGTGGCATGCTCTGTATAGATGGATGTAACATAAGCCGTACTGAAATGGGTTACAATCTCAGGGGTTGGGGGGTGTTTTTCATCATAAACACCATTGTGATCAATCAGCCCACATTACTGTCACAAAGAGACTAACCTGTGGTGTTGGTTCCACATTGACTGATAGATGATCTTCTCCTTTGTTGTTCACTTTGCTACCCCGACAGCTGAATGCATGTCAAGGAGAGGGGATGAGCAGTGAGTCTGGACAGAAGCTGCTCTCTGTTATATATGCACTCCCTTCCCCTGACCTGGTGTGTTGATTTCCAGTTCCGAAACGAAGGAAAAAACTCCACTTTTACAGCAGTTGCTTTAAGTGGATTCTCAAGGATTTACTGCACTTCAGCTGTTCTGAGCTCTGCTTGGCCACGATGCCAGGGCTTGGCCACACCCCTCTCTGCTTCGCCATGGTGCCAGGGCTTGGCCACGCCCCTCTCTGCTTCGCCATGGTGCCAGGGCTTGACCACGCCCCTCTCTGCTTCGCCATGGTGCCATGGCTTGGCCACGCCCCTCTCTGCTTCCCCATGGTGCCAGGGCTTGGCCACGCCCCTCTCTGCTTCCCCATGGTGCCAGGGCTTGGCCACGCCCCTCTCTGTTTCTCCATGGTGCCCATGCTTGGCCACGCCCCTCTCTGTTTCTCCATGGTGCCCATGCTTGGCCACGCCCCTCTCTGTTTCTCCATGGTGCCCATGCTTGGCCACGCCCCTCTCTTCTCTGCCTTGTAATTCATTGCATCTATATAGCACCTTTCATCCCAGTGAACCTAGAAACTCTTCACATGTGTGGTGCCACTTCACTGGCCACTGAAGTGCACCTGGAGGATGAGTTACCTCGAGTGACTGCAGTAAGCTTCCTGTCATGGCATCAGGCTGCACAGGTCTGTGTGGCGTTCGCGCAGCTGGCAGCTGTGCCCTGGTTCTGTACCCTTTCCCAGAAGGAGCGTGAGCGTGCTCGTTACTCCGGCAGGGAGGAGGATTATGAAACGCGGGTAGGTGGCTCTGCTCTCTGCCTGCGTGGGCAGGTCCATTTACAAGAGCACTTTCCTTCAGCTCAGCTGTTCAGTTACAGGATGCTAAAAGGATCCTGAGGAGCTGAATAACCTTCAGCTTGCAGGGACAAGACAAGCTGTGCAATGCTTTATGAAAGCACTGTGCAGTATTTGACACTCAGTGTAGCAGTAATGCACTATTTCAGGAAAACGTGGGTTTTGGTGTTTTTGTTTTTCAGAGATAATGTAGTTAAATATGTGCTCCTGCTTGCTACAAAACACAATGATTTTTCGTAAAACTCTTACCAGGATCTCTGGGAAGGGAAGGCAGTCAAGTTAATGACTGCTTGTGCTGCACACATAGCTGGAGAGTGTGAAATACAGTAGCGCTGTCCCTGTTATCCTCTGTCTGCTTCCTGTGGTGAATGTTCTCATGTTGTGGTAGAATGGCTTCTGGAAGCACATGTAACAAGTGACTGACCTGCCCTGACAGTGACCCTGCCCTTCATCTGTCTTTGACCCTGACCTGACAGTGACCTTGCCTTTGCTCTGACCTCTGACCCTGCCCTTGCTCTGTCTCTGACCCTGCCCTTGCTCTGACCTCTGACCTCTGACCCTGACCAGCGTTATCTGTGCTGAAGCTCAGATCCATACAGAATTCCCGCTGCCTCCTGGACGGAGAGTTTTGGTCCACAAGAAAATCTCCAGGAAAAGAGAAAATAATTCCTGACTGTTTTTATCTCTCTGGACCTGTGAGCTGAGTTTGTAATGTTAAGTATGTGTGCAGTTTGCCCAAAGGACTGTGCAGGGTCTGTTTGACCGAGTAGGACTGAATGAAGGAAATGGAGGAAATGTATTTAATTGGCAGGAACCTGTCTTTTCACATTTTACCATTTGACACAGTTTTTTTTCTGGTTTCCTCTGTCACTTCCAGCAGGATGAAATTCCCTTCCAGGCAGGTGTACCTTTCAGCCAGGATGCCCAAAGTGAGCTCGAGAGCGCCACAGCGTTCTGCCACAGTGTTACCTCAGGCCATCGAGTCTGAGCAACGGTGCGACTGCAGTGCTGCTGACTCCTCCCCCAGCATCACGAATTCTAAAAATAAAGCGATGTGGCTGACACCTCCCCTGTAGCCATGGTGACCACTGCTTACAGAACGTGATGATCTAATAATCAGTTTGCAGTTTTCAGGCAAACAGCACAAACCAAACAGCACCCGTGATCTCAGTGCACATGTTATAGGAGACTCTGAGCAGTGAACAGGGCTCTGACTGCACACAGCATCAAAGGCACCAAACTTTAAGAGTGACATTTAAAAAAAGGCAAAAATGAATCGGAATTGTAACTGTAGTTTGCTACACATTTCAAAGAAGTTGAAACCTGTGATTGAATCAGATATTTTTCTCCTTTAAAAAAAATCCTCTTTTTAAAAACAACAGGGTAGGAATGGTCTTATTAAATCTCAGCACAGGCTGACCGATGACTGTCAGACCTGTGACATCAGCCCCTGGCCATGCAGGAGATCGAGGGGTCAGGTGTAAAGGTGACATCACATGCTGGGACGTCAGGCTCGGGGCAAGCACTGCCAGCTCTTTCCGGGAAGAAAGAAAGAAAGAAGGAAAAAAAATTGTTTGATTTGGCACTTGAGTCAGCGTGGGCAATCAAGGGCTGTAACTGTCCTCACACTGCTAATGTAGCTCAGTAATGAATTGCAATGCCCTGGTGCTTTTGCCATTAAAAATTAATCATATTAGCCCTTCTGGGCAGCCCCCATGATGCATTGCTTCTGTTCCTGGAGTTTGTGCGGCCAATGCAAGATCTTCCAGGAAGCAGCAGTGCATCTGGCTGTCAGCTGGAGTGAGAGAGCTCCCTCGCAGAGCAGGTTCAGCACCAGTGCTGCTGTGTTCAGCCGCACACCGGTGGCATGAAGTTCCCAGTAAACATCAGTCTGGGTGATGTTTCCTGGGAACATCAGAAACATGGTTTTCTGAAGTCCTCCAGGCCTGGCACAGCCTAAGTTTCGTAGCCGGAGCGGTGTTTTCTGTTGGGTAGGACAGAGAGGCTGTGTCAGGTGGCAGGGCTGAAATTCGCATGTGGTGGAAGGCTCTGTTTGGATTTCGTCCAGACCCCGAGTTCAAAAACCTCACCAATAACAGCCTGTTGGGTAGGACTCTCTGTCCTGTGGCGTGATTCGAAGAGTCCCGGGTGCCTGTGGCTGCAGCTCTTGGACTGACTTCAACATAAGAGAGAGATGAGCCATTCAGTCCGTCTGCTTGCTTGTAGCTAATCGATCCCAACCTCTCCTCCAGCCAAAACGTTTTGCGCTGAACAGCATGCAGAGCGATGAAGCCGTGTCCAGACTAATCAGTGGCTGTGAAAAGACAGATTGTAAAGGGCTGGAAACAATAGGAACAAAAATGTCTACTTTAGAGACACTGCTGTTACAATTTAATTGACCTCGACACAGATTAAGCGAACTGTTGAATGCTTTCTGAGTAACTAAAGCCGTCTTGACCCAAATGATAAACGAAGAAATAAACGCATGGTGTTTTTCAAAATTCAGATGTTATCCTGCAGCCTGAGCAGATTTGATGCATTAACATTTAGCTCTATAATTCCATGTTCATATCTAATAAGTATAAAAAGCTCTCCCAGCTCCGATATGCAGTGCAAGCCCAGTCTTGAGCACACAGCCTCCCCAGGGCAGAAAAGCTGTTAATTGGAAATGTGTCAACAGCTTTGGTTCTGCAAAGGAGTACTGTACGCCTTCTAAATGGAGGAGAAAGCCACTGTCCAATTCATAGCCATATTGCACAGCTTGTTCCGAACTTGTGCGGGACCTGCGCTCTGCTCACAGCCCAGCGCGGAGGAGTGTGAATGAGTCTTCGGAAGGGCTCCTGAGGCCGGGGGGGAGGGTGCGCGGTGGAGGGGTCTGACGTCTGCGGACCCTGCTGGCGCACAGGACACTCCACACAGCAGCACCTCCCTCAGGGGGCTCAGGCTGTGCTCAGATATAAACTGGGGAGTCTGGGGGCTCTGGCCCTGCGGCATGCAGCCCAATGACACTGCTGTGTTCACCCAGGTTCAACACCGCGTCATCTGCAGGACTCCCAGAATCCTCCTTAAATAAGGGTCTGTCAGCCAGTTGTCTTTGTTGGATATGATTCATGTTGACTGTTGTGTTCAAGGTCTGGCTTCATAGTTCTCTGGTTCGGCTGCGTTAGTAACGAGCGGTTCGGCTGTGATGAGCTGCTCCTGCGACGCTGGGAGCTGTGCTGTCCGAGTGGGATTCTGTGGGAATAACGGGGATGGTGAACCAGGAGCTGCCTCCAGATTCCCGCCTCGGCAGGCTGGCACAGACAGCGGGGACTTTAGCGTCCGTTAGCGAGGTGCTGCTTCTGTGAAGCGGTCGCTGAGCTGTGGGGCGCAGTGCACCCCCGCTCCCCGGGTCTGCTCCTGCACCCCGAGTGTCTCTGCGTGGGGAGGCGGCTCCAGGGAAGAGCAATCGCAGGGGAGCTTGTTTTCGAGAGATAACGTACAGTATTTCTTCACAGAGCAGCAATACACACACCACATGCTGTAGCTCACTGACGCCTTTCCCAGCTGCTTGTGCATTTCAGTGTTATAAACATGGAGCCAAAGTCACAGGATATTGTAAAAGTTCAAATTAGAATCAGCAAACTCCTGATTTCTGCGAGAGGAAGTGTTTGATCACCTCAGCCCCCGTGGTGCAGCAGAAAAGGGGAGAAAGGGGATGTCCGATCAGTGTCGTCTGGTTCCTCACTCATACTGCCAGCCTGCAGGCACTAGGCCACAGCTCACACACACACACACACACACGGTGGCGCTGCAGTGCAGCACACAGAGGATGCCCTGGCCTTAGGGGTGCTTGGCCAACTGTGCCCTGCAGCCTGGGGTGTCCTGGTCACCAGCTGGAGCAGACGACAGCTGCACTCTATGGCCCGGCAGTGCCTGTGGCAGGTTTCCCCCCCGGACAGCTGCAGTCCTGCCCCGCTGCTGTCAGTTGGCAGTCTGGGTGATTGTTTTCTGATTCCGGACAGGATAGATTTGAAACGACCTGTTTGCTTGTGAGGCTCAAACTGGCAGGATTGTTTATTGCATCACTGAAGCAAATAAGTAGGAAGAGGAGAATTTCACAGAAAGGTTTGTGTCCCCCATCTAATTTGTATTTAAATGGAAGGCTGTTACTGACATACTTGAATTGCATGGAATACAGAGGGATGCTCTCGAGCTGCTTTCGAAAGGAGAGAACAAATTAAAATACCACAGGGGAGGTGAAGTCAAATCCACGCGCTCACGGGGAGTGTCTGTTGACTCCCAAGTTGCTCTGCACACATCCCTCTTTCAGAATAGATTCTGTCTTTAAAAAATCCCAATTCGTCTTCTTCTGCAAGTGTCATGTTCTGGTGCTTCGGACTTTGGCAGAAAAAACTCCTGATTCAGGTATTGAAGCTCCTGTGAAGCTGAATCTTTTCCTTGCTTCTGGAATCTCTCTTTTGGAAGAAACCAAATCTTGGAAACTGAGTTTTCAGACTGATTGTAGGTCAAACAGCCAGACAGAGTCTCTCTATGAAGCTGGATCTGCATAAGAAAAACACAGCAAAAGCCTTATATCATTGCATTGGAATATCGCTGGATTTGATTTTTCTGTTCTGACCTGACAGGCAGGCTCAAGGTGGAAGGATGCAGGCTGAAGGCTCCGCAGTGCCGGTCTGTCTGTTTCAGCCGGAGCGCAGTCTTGACTTGTGAACGGCTTCACACGGCGGCTGGCTCTGTGTTCTCCTCAGAGGCTCAGGCGCAGGAGCGGACGAGTCCGCGAGGGCCTGGCTGTGTCGCTCTGAGTAAACGGCAGGCTGTCAGCTGTGCTGCTCTGTCTGCACCAAGGAAAGCCTTGCTGACACACTGAGATCGTAATTGAAAGGGCTGAGCAGAGTCCTGCCAATATGTCATGGGAGCGGTGTCCTCTTATAAAGAGCACTTAATGTGCCCGACACGTTTCAGAGCCACTCACAGAAGGCAAGCACAGAGCTCTGCCTGCTCTCAGATCCTGGATGGTGCACAATGCAAACGCAGGTTGTCTGCACAGACACCTCATTTCAGACCCACATTCATCATAGATGCATTTTACACTGTGAGAGATGCCTTAGTGCTGTGTAATGGTACAGTCCTGGAACGGATGAACTGGTTTTTACATTAACATGTTTGCTTTGTTTCAATAACCTAAAATCCTGGTATGCGATATGATGCATACTGTTCAGAGCGGGTGGTGTAATGCTTGCCCACTGCGCTGTGGTAACAGGGTGGGCTGAGGCGAGTGTGGAGTCGGTCTCATCAGCTCTTCCCTGCCCTGCTGAGAGCAGGTCTGCAGAGGCGGGGCTGCGCTGTGGAGCAAGGAGGCCGCCGGTCCTGCTGTCCTCTCTCTGAGGGAAGAGGGAGGGCGTGCAGGACTGTCGGAGTCCTGTGTGGGTTGAATGTGGAGCCCAGAGACACTGAGCACATAAACGACCAGCACAAGCTCTGTGTGCGAGCGGACGAGGGAGAGGGGTGCGCCAGTCCACATGTGGTGACAGAGCTGTCGTCTCTTTCAGGTGAAGAAGCTGACAAAATACCTGGACCCCCAGGCGCTGGGCAGGATCAACTTCAGGGACTTCTGCCACGGGGTGTTCGCTATCAAAGGTAAAGGAGGCACCCTGTCCGCAGCTGTGGCTGTGGGGAGCAGGAAGAGCACATCTGGCCGCTGCTTGGCTGCTGGCAGGGACGTGAGCAGCTGTTTCTCAAGGGATCCCAGCGCAGCAGGTCGCTTGTTCCTCGCTTCTACAGCCCCCCGCGATTTGGCGGGATGAAGGTGTTGAGGAATCAGCGTGTTAGCTGGTGGCTGGAAGGGTTGATGTGTTTTTGAGGGTGTCTGAGTCGTGCACCTGCAGTAATCCTGCAGTCGGTGCTGTCGGTGCCAGTGTTTCTCTCCAGTTTGTCAGTCTGGGCTGCCGGGTTACTCAGGATAGTGGTTAGTTAGGCAGCAGATGCACATGGCTTCTCTGACGAGGGTGTACCGTCTGGTGGTGCTGGACAGTGGTCACTGAAGCTGCCCCTCCTCGTCTCGAGCGTTACGCCTGCATCTTCTGTTCGGACTCTGAGTTGGGTGGGTGTCTCCTACGTGAGAACCAGTCGATCGAAATTCTGAGATATCCCCACCAGCAGAAACTCTTCTTTTTTCCAGCTCTCCCAGGATAGCCTGATGCTGAAGCACTTCACTCAGTCAGGTCACACTCAGAAACTAGAACTGTTTTTGCTGAGTGCCTGGATAACGGGAGCTCTAATTATTCTGCAAAAAAACCATGTATATCAAAGGACACAAGGACCTTCCGCTTAATTAATTCCTGGCGCGCGCTGTGAGGAGCCCTGGCGCTCCTTGAGAGGCTGTCCTCCAGGAGCCACGTGAAAAGCTTCTGATAAACAAACTGATTGTTAGATGCTTAGGGAGAGGCACTTGAGGAGGCACTTGCAAGACCTATTTCAAAAAGAGAGGGCAGAATCCCAGCAGGTGCAATCTAGTTAAGCTATCCAGTCTGTCCCACAGGTCTCCGAACCTATTGAATAGGCCCGTGACTGCGCAGCTCCGGTGGTGTGATGGTCCTGCGGTGGGTTTGAGCAGCGCTCCAGGCAGACAGGCTTGGACCTGGACCTGCTCCTCATGGATCAGGGAAGTGACTCGGACGTCCACTGCATTGCAGTCTGAGCCATTTCAGCTTTCAGACGTTACTGGACTGCTGTGCGGAAACTGGATAGTTCAAGCTTGCTAACCTCTGTTCACAGTTTTTTTGTGTCAGTGGACAAGCGAAGTCTTGATTTTTTGGCTTAATAGGAAGAATTTTGTAGAAGCTCCCTTCTCCTTTCTCCAGTCTGCCGCCCTCTGGGGCTCCTTCAGCACACTGTGCGACAGGAGATGGCTGATCACTGCCTACTTCCAGCCCAGCACGCAATAACTCTCTCCAGCTCACTGTCTGGAGCTCTTCCACGCATGACCAAGAGGGGCAGCTCTTTCTACCCCAGTGTCAGTTCTCTGTTAGCTGTGCACGGGTCACTCGGGCGCTGCGGAGTTCAGGGAGGGAGCACAGCGGAGGGTCTGCTCATGTACTGGTGTCCAGTCTGGCTGCCTGGGGTGGCTGTGAAGCTGGCACCCAGGGGCACACCCGGGCTCCCCGCTGGGGACTTGCGCCGCCCGGCAGGGCTGTCGTCTCCATGTGCGTTCATCTGGTTGTGATTATGAATAACAAAATAGTCCCACTAGAGCTCCAGTCAAAACTCTAGATGAGCAAGAGAATACGTCCACTCCTACTCCTGTTTTCCTGTCTACTCCTATTGCTCTTACAACCGCAAACTCAGACATTGAGTGTGAAGTGGAGGAAGCAAATTCCTTCTTCGTGAGTCTTTGTTTCTGTCCATGTCGGTCTTGTGGAGGAGGTGGCGATTGCCAGTGATGGCTGGCTGGACCAGAGGTTTAATGGTTCCATAACGAAGGGTGGCTCAGAGCAGTGACCCCGCGCTCCCTCTCCTCCCACAGGCTGCGAGGAGATCCTGAAGAATGCTCTAGGTGCCAGGAGCGCGGGCTGCCGTCCCTGCGAGATGGACAATGGTTATTACTACCAGGTAAGGCGCTGACCTCAGAGTCTTCTCTTCCTGTGTGCTGTTGCTCTGGCCCTGACCTTGTCGCTCTGGAACCCTGGGAAGGTGCGGTGGGCTCCCATCATGCCCTGTATGGTTCTGAGCTGCTGTTGTCTGCGTGTCTCTGCTGGATGAGCTTCCTTCAAGGGCTGGGGATCGCGCCTGCTGGAGTGCTGTTGTGCTGTTCTCACTGTGCTACAGTAATGAGAGACATCGGGCACTGCAGTAAGTCAGGAACGGAGCTGTAAAGCGGGGACAGCAGAGAGTACTGGTCAGAGCTCGGAACTCATAACAGATGGGGGGTGGCATTGCTGGGGTACCCCTGCGATGCTCTAGTGTCCTGCCAGGGGGGGTCATGCCCTCTCGGTTGGTTTAAACCTCCAGACCCCAGGAGGGCGGCTGCAGTTTGTTTTCCTCACATGGGTGCAAAGGGCTCTCGGCTCGCTGTCTGCACTCTGACACCTTGCACAGGTGAGCAGACCAGCAACAGGCCCCAGCCGGCTGCTCTTTCTGAAGGCCGACAGGCCGCGGGGCAGGCGTGTGTGAGCCTGACGTCTGTGTGTGGTCAGGGACACAGCCCCCTCCACCAGCATCAGGGCTCCTAATCATAACCGCGGCTGTTGTTATCTGTGCAGTGGGATTTTACCCGAGGCACCGAGCTGCCACTACTGTTCCTCCTGGTTGCCCTTGTGTCATGTGCCCCAAAACCGCTACGAGCCTCTTCCAGCATCCAAAGTTCAGGCAGTGTAGTCGCAGCCCAGCGGCCAGTGTTCAGGCAGTGTAGTCACAGCCCAGCGTCCAGTGTTCAGCCAGTCTATTCACAGCTCAGTGTCCAGTGTCCAGTGTCCAAGCAGTCTAGTCACAGCCCAGCGCCCAGTGTCCAGACAGTCTAGTCACAGCCCAATGCCCAGTGTTCAGCCAGTGTAGTGTTTAGCCCAGTGTCCAAGTCTCTATTTTCCTTGTATCCAGCAGCAGAAATATTTTGTCTGTTGGCAGGATTTTCGAATGGTGACTTATGGCAAAGGTAAGATCTTATGTCGGGAGCAAGGCATTATCACAGCCTGTTCTCACAGCCACCTGAGCCCCTGGCAGTTTGTATCAGTCTAACCAAGGACAAGCTGAGCTGGAAGACGTTCAAGTAGGGAGCTGTGTCAGCACGCGCAGGCTTCAAAGGAACAAGTGACGGATTATTCCCTGGTGAAAAGAGAAGAAAAGAAACACAAAGTTTCGGCTGTGGAGCCTCCTTCTTGGGGCGTGGGACCTATTTGTTCCTGAGCTGGAAGATGTCTGCCTTCTCCCTCTTGGCAAGCAGGCTGTTGGGGAGTGCGACCCCATACAGAGCAGCGCAGCACAGCTCAGCTCGGCCTCTCTCCTGGCACCTGCCTGCAGGGCCTGATGGGACCTGGTTCTGGACACAGTGAGACGAAATCCAAGAGCAAATCGAAACGTCTCATTGTCTGGACAGACCTACATTAATCTTGTGTCAGCATGTGGAGATGGTTTTTAAAGGATCGAAAAAGCATCAGGCTGCATGAGACTTTCTGTCTCATGTGGAATCCTGCTTTCAAAGCTTCTCGGTGAAAGGTTTGTAGTTCTCCCAGAATCCCTTTAGCCATGAGAGTTGTCCTGTCGTGACATGGAATGAGGTTTTGACCACTGTCATGTCCTAATCCTTCAGCGCAGTCAGCTGTTCGCTTGCTGCTAACAGGCAGGTCTCCTGACAGGGCTCCTCCTCGGGTCGCAGGTCGCGGAGCTGTAGCTCGGGGGGGAGTGAGGGCCCGAGCGGGGATCGGAGATGACCATGCAGGTCTCAGCGCTGCACCCCTGGACTGAATCTACCACGCTGATCACCCTGGTCTCACCGTGCGCTGGGGCTCCTGCCCCTCGGCGCCGCCCGTCTGCAGCTCCGTTAGCTCACTCCTCCCTGACCGAGCGCCTGTACTGACGGCCAGCGGGGCGGTTCGACTTTTGGGGTACACGTTCAGCTTTCTGGGGGTTCTCCGAATCACAACAGGCTCGTGAATGAGGATTAGGACAAGCTGTTGTCGTGCAGGAATAATTATATTTTACCAGTGCAAAAGTTATTTCAATGTAAATACACCACACTTTTAATAGGCTTTTCTATATTCAGTTCAGTTCACTTTATTGTCATATTGCACAAGTGCAATGAAATGCTTATTTGCATGTTTGCTCCAATACAAAGACATTAAAACAATCACCAAAAACATATAAACACAGAACAGCAGCAGCAACAACAAGTTAAATAACATACAACTTAAAACACATGAGTGTGAGCCAGTGGTAGGAGTAGAGTTCAGTCATCTGACAGCTTGTGGGAAGAAACTTCATTAAAAAGTGAGAATTACAGCCCTAAGTGCTTGCAGTCTTGATTAATTAATCAATTGCTTACACTTATTTCTGGACACTCCACTCAAAGCGCTTTGCAGGTAATGGGGATCCCCTCCCCCAGCACCCCCCAGTGTGCAGCCCCACCTGGATGATGGGCCAGTCTGCTCCCCACACACCAGCTCTCAGTGTGGAGGAGAGCAGACTTGATTCAGCGTGGCAGTAAATATTTTGTGTACTTAAGACTTGTCAGTTTCACCTCAAAGGTTTAGTAATCTGATTTACAGAAGTTGAGCACAAACTCATTAAAAAGAAGACTCACTGGTCAGGAAGAGAGAAATAAAGTGCTGAGGGTTGTTTAATCCTGGACACTGAATGCCCACTAGATGTCAGTGTTTAACAAGAAATATACAATAAGACTGCACAGCTGATGGAGTCATAATGCTCACAAACTGTTCAGAGTCATTGTTAAAATCAAATTGAGTTACCTGTTATTGAGACATCAGTTCAGTATTAATAAATATTATGATAAATAACTCTGCTGAAGACCATGCTGTACACAGGGGGCCAGTGAGCCTCTCATATTTCTGGAGCCCAAATTCATTAGAGACTCTGTAACTAAAGACTTTTATGTTATTACAGCTGAGCAAAAGGATGTAAGAGGATATCATAAGCAGAGACTAATTTGAATTGTTTGTAGTAATAGCGTCTCAAATGTTTCCCAAGAGCACCTGCATCTGAGCTCTGAAAGGAAGTTACAACACAGTTTCTTATGAAATTACAGTCCTAAGATACATGTGAGCTGTTGTATAACTGGTGTCTGGTAGTCATTTTCTATATTTTTCATAATCTTGAAGTGGGACATACAGTATATATCAGCACATGTTCAAGGTTATGGTGTTAGTAAGTAATATGTATGGAATAATCACTGGAATATGTTAACTTAACTGTCTGAAGGTCTGATATACATATGATATATAATTGTACTTTCTCAGTGTTTACCATTTTAGATTTATAGATGATCTTCTTGCTATTGGCAATATTAAGCTCTATACAGAATCTAGATCAGTGATAGAAATCAGGATGAGCTGTGGTTCTCATGCAGATTCCTGCAACCCAGTTACACCATTTAACCTTTATCTCTAATATAACTACACACATTACCTTGAAGGCAGTTTTAAAATTAATATTTAGAGAGGAACTTTATCAAAAGCCTTATGACACTCTAAATAAACCATTCATATCTACCAAATTATAGAGAGGTGAAAAACAACCTGCAAGGAGAAAATGTCTTGTAAGACTAAACAAAACACCAAAAAACAAACAACAGATGGAAACAGTAAAGACTTGGGCTCAAGGAGATGATGTACAGTATTGCTTACTGACCAAGCTCTGTGAGTGGTGTCATTACGAATGGCTTTATGGCAATAAGTACTGTAAGAGGGCTCTCCTTTCCCTGCCCTGCCCCTGACTGGACCATGCATGAGAGAACTGAGGCTTTGGACTGAGCCAGCCTGGGCCAGGACACTCATTCACAGGACAGTGACCGCTCCGCTGCACACTGCAGAACAGACTCAGCTGGTAGAGAGTGACAGCTCAGACTGCGACAGAGGAAAGCTTTCAATATTCATGAGGACTGAAAGAAGATCCTGCTGCATGTGGACAAGCAGGCACACCTGTGTGTAGAGAATCACACTTGGGGATCTTGAATTCTCAGCTGACTTACATTGAGTCTGCTGGACTTCGGGGAGTTAGAGTAAGTTGCGGACATATTACTGTTGCTTAAGGACCAGACTTTTGATTTTTTTTTCATCTCAAAGTTGACAGCGCAGGCAAGTTCTGTAGCCCTTCAGGAGGCCAGGGCACGGGGTCATCGATCCCTTCGTCCGTCCCTGGCCTGAGTTGGCAGCAGCTGCTTCGTTAGACAGGTGCAGCTCCAGGGGGAGGAGGTCAGAAAAACTGCTCCTTTAAAGGCAGTCTTCTGCACAGATGGGCACCAGTGCCTTATTCAGCACAGAGCCACCTCCTCCAGGGGTTTAAAACAGCCCAGTCATTTCCTTCCCACAGCAGGAGAGTTATGGAAATGAGGAGGGGCTGTTTTCGTTGCTGTACGGGTAAACAGCACCTCTGATATTGACGTTAATCAGACCTGAAGGGAGGGATGAATTATTCATCAGCAGTGAAGAGCCGTTTTCTCTGTGTGTGTTAATCTGCAGGGGAATCTGGCTTCAGCAGGGGCCTCATTAACTACTGCAGACATGCTGGGCATGAGTTAGCAGGCTGGATATCAGGGCAACGCCTGATCCACTTGCTTTCCAATGAGAATTAAAACCTGGGACACTTTAACACCGAGGTGCAACGAAAAGAAAACATTGTATGGAAGAGTTTTTTGCTAGTCTAAACTGCCGAGATCTGTTGTTTCCAGGGCTGTTCTCAGGGAGGGCCGCACCATTACTCTGTTGTGTGTCAGCTGCTGTAGGTGCTGAGAGACCCCAGTTCGTTTGTTTGGTGGGGGGTCCTTCTGTAGAATGTAGAGGCTCGTCATTTTACCTGAAGACGCAGAAGTATAACATTGAACTTACACAGCATATATCTTGTATACAGAGGCCGGATCTTCCTGTTGGTACTTTAGACACACACACTGTGTGAGTGTCTCCTTCAGCGTTCTCTGGAAGAGGGCGTGTTCATCACACATTCAGCTGCTCTTGAACCCTCGCTGGCCTCCGCCGTCACTCCTCATGTCCCTGCAGCAGCTTCCTGCTGTCAGCGGGCCGTGCATCGGCGGACACGGGTCCCTCCCTCGCTGCCGGAGCAGGGAGCTGGAGAGCACGCCCCTCCTCGGGCCGGCTGCTCGCACTCGGACCCCTGTGCAGAAAGGCTGAGGCCGGGCTCAGTGGGCCAGGAGGGTAAGAAGGGTGGTGAGGCTGCAGGACGCAGAAGGACAGGTCCTCGCTGGTGTACAAACAGTGCAATGGGATGTGCCGATACGCAGCAATGGCTCTATAAATCTGGCGACGCCCCGATTGGCTGTGGTGAATTTCGAGGGAGATTTAAATAAACGCGTCATCTTTCCATCGGAGTTATATAGGTGGCTCCCTCAAAGACTTCAGGACTGTGTCCATTCTGGTCGTGGGGACCAGTCCCAGCCGTGTCTGGGTTGGGAAGGGAAACCAAGAGTGTTTCGACAGAGCAGTGAATTATTCAGGCTAGGGAACAGCAGAGGGATCCCACGTGTCTGCACATGGCCTAGTTTGTGAGTTAGAGAGAGCCTGCGGGAGACAGCTGTGTGGGGGCCGAGGGGGAGAAGAGGCTGGGCGCTGACCCTGGAGCCCTGCAGAGTGGACAGAGTCAGCGGGACAGGTGCAGCATGGCCTCTGAGGCAAAGCAGCTCTTATCCCAGGTCTCCTGCAGGATAAATGAAGCACAGCACGCTCCGTCCAGACTCCCGCTGAGCTGATACTGGGACATCCCCTTGGGATAGAGCACGGAAAAATCAGATTTATTGATCAGTATTAGTCATTTTTATTAACTTTTTAAGTCAAGCATTCGAAGGATTAGAAGAGAGAATTTGCTTTTAACTGAATGTTTAAATGGATATTAATTATTTAATTAAAATCATTTACATTTTTTTTAGATCCAAGCAATTTTTATGTAAAGTAGAAAACCTAAATGGCTCCAAAAACTCTCTCACCCGCTTAATGCACCAGCACAGACTCAGGCCTTTGCACAGTGCCTGGTCCGAGAGTAATGGGAACAGACTGAATTTAATGGGGGTTGACGTGAGTGATCTGTCTCACCAGTCATGTGATATATCTCCTATCTCACTGAGGCGCAGCCTAGACTCCACTAATGTTACACTCATGTTCCTTAGTTTCATGTTCAATCTATTCTTTGTTCTTTATTTGATTAAAGAAGAAAGCTGAAAGGCATTTTTTTAAAGCACAAATATTCACCTGCTGTTCTCTCACCCTGCTAGCCCTGCCAAGCCCTCTGCATTTCTGCTCTGCTCTCAAGACCAGGTATCCAGATGTCCACTGACCAGAAATCAATAATTATTCTGCATTGCTGCAAGTTTTTTTGGACAGTTTCTTTTATACCTGGTTCAGGTGGGTAGCTGCGTCAGCATGCATAGGCTGCAAAGGAACAAGTAATAGCTTTATTCCTGAATGAATGAAGGCTCCACACCCAAAGAAGGCTCCACAGCCGAAACGTTGTGTTTTCTTTCTTCTCTTTTCAGCATGGAATAAACCTATTACTTGTTCCTTCTTTTATACCTGCCTGTCAGGAAATGGGTTGGACAATGAGAGCGCCCCTTCTCCAGTCAGACAGGCTCCTGTCTCGACAGCCTGTGAGCTCCACAGTGCCTCACAGGAGAGTCGGACTTGCACAGTGATGTCATCTCTCGCCGACAAGAGTCGCGGTGTCACTGGGGACCAGAAGAGGCCTGGCTGAGCCCAGCTGGCACTCTGCCATGCTTACGCGTTGTGTGATGTTGGTGTCTGCCTGGTGTCTGACGATCCTGAGCTGACGAGCTGCAATTCCGAAACCAGGAGTGAGCAACTAAACTACGAAGCACAGAACTGACACCGAAGAGCTGCCGCTGACATGCAGACAGACATGAACAAGGAATCGTGTGTCTGTCTGGTGTTGGGCTCCTGTCATGTGACAGCTGATTCCAGCAGCGCAGAAGCACAGATTTCCTTTAACTGAGATCATTTCTCACCGCGGAGCTTGTTGACAGTTTATCTAGTTAGGAGGGGGTTAGTTGCAGGAGGGGTTTTTTACTCAAAGAAGCATTTAAAGGAGGGTTTTCTGTGTGCACGCAGGTGTTAATTTGCTGTATAGGACTCCAGGCCAGCAGAGGGCAGTATAGAATAGACTGGACAGATCAGTGACCACAAGCACCCCCCAGGATGTCACACAGGATATTTAATACAGATCTGGGCCAGCATGTCCTTCTGATTCAAGTCTGGTTGCAGAAGCTTCAGCTACAGTAGCAATCGGAGAATAGGCTTGCATTTTAAATTATTGAGTTTCTTTATAGTCTCTGCTGGGGTGCAGCAATGCTGCGATCTCTGGTCGCAGTGCAGACTGAGCAGTGACCTTAAGTCTCACCTCAGCCAGCAGCTGGATGCTCTGTGTCTTCTGGACTAACAGCTACAGTGCTTATCCACATGGCTTCTTCCTGTGATCCTGCACTGATCCCGACTGGCACACCTCTCTCCCTCCCTCTCTCTCTGTTTAATAATGCATCCCCCAGCTCAGAACCCAGCAAAGTAATTAAAAAGAGAGATAAGATCCCGCTCCCCTGTCAGAGATTTGCATGTGTTTTCCATTAGTGTAATATTTATTTGATTGGGCATAAGCCGTCTGTTTTTTTTCTTCGGGAATTCTGCTAAAGTTTCCACATGCCTGATCTCCCTTGGGACAGCAAGCAGGGACTTTGAAGAGGGGTTCTGTATTTATTTGCTGATGTCCCTGTGCTCCCTGCAGCAGGCTCACGTGAACTGTCCCCAAGCGCAGAGGTGGGCTCACCCTGCCCGATATGAAAGTGTGACGGGCCAGCCTGTCATGACCAGCCACCAGCCCCTCCGCTGGGCGGGCGGATATCTGGCAGCGTTGTGCAGCAGGAGCTGTGTCAAGGGGCAGTGGTGAATGGGGGTGCCCCTCCTCTGGCAGTGTAGTGCAGCAGCTGTGTCAAGGGGCAGTGGTGAATGGGGTGCCCCTTCCTGTCACTGCAGTCGCCCGCTGTGCTGCGGAGCTCTGGGCTGCAGGTCGTTCCCCTGAGCAGAAGGCAGGTGCAGGAGCTCTTGCACTCTGTCCCTGACAGTGCATCAGCGGGGAAGGGCGACAGGAATGCCAGGGCCAGGAGAGAGGCACTTCCTGGGATTGGGAGAGGCCGAGCAGGAGCTGGTGAGGACTGCAGCCTCAGGAGACTCCGACATCTCTGGGCTTACCTTGATATTGGATCGCTGGGCCCCCCTGGGCCAAAGGCATGGAGCGCCTGCAGTCCTGCGCTGTTTCCATCAGGCTCTGTCTGAGGACTGAGGTGGCCACATGACTTGCAGCAAGACCTGCAGGAGGTGTGCACCCCTGGGCTTCGTCTGGCCAGGCTGCAGTGCTGCTGCTGGGGGGGTGGTACTGCTTCTTGGGGGGCAGTACTGCTGCTGGGGGGGTAGTACTGCTGCTGGGGGGCTGTGCTGTATTGTGCTGCAGTGCTAGGGCTGTGGCAAGCCAGGCAGTCACACGGGAACCAGGCCATCATGGCACTGATGCAGTTCAGCAGCAATTGGACACCGGTGATAGAAATGCAGTCTGCTTTTTTTGCTGGCTTGTTGCCTTTTATTGACAGCGCAACTGGTTCAGGTCATGGTTTACTTTAATTAAGAAGCCTGTTTTGGAAAATGTATTTCCGGGTCAGGCTCCATTCTCTGTTGTTGCAGTGCCTCTTGGGGTTTTCACGTCCTTGTTTCGAAGCTGCTGTGGATCGTGTTGTCCAAACGGGTTAGGGTTAGGGTTAGGGTTAGGGTTATTTATTATTTATTTGCTCATTAGACACGGCCCAGTGCGGGTAAAGACTGGCATGGGCAGTGTGCCAGCTTGGTGTCCAGTCTGCCTGTCTCCCTTCAGTTCGGAACCAGACACTTGTATGATTTCTGTCCTGCTCTCTCTGCCCTTGTTGTCCTGTAAAGCCTCGTCCTTCTCTGTGCCTCTGCGTTTCTCTTTCAGGATCTGTGTCTCTGCCTCTGCCTTTCCATCATTCTCCCTTTCTGTCCGGCTGCCCCGCTCCCCCCCTCCGCGGTGCTCTGGCAGGCTAATTAGGCCGCTGATTGTCCTGCGATGAAAGAGTGCGGAGCAGGGTGGCAGTCACATGGCACTCCACTGCTGCCAACTGCCCCTCTCTTCTCCTTCACATCTTCCAAACACTCCCACTCTTTCTTTCCCGCGGCTTCAGAGTCTGAAGTCTCGCAACGTTCCTGCTCTGTGCGATGTCTGAAGCACCCAGAGCAATACGAATATAAATCAGACAGAGCTCGGTGTGGAAATCCGTGGGGGTTTCACCAGAGCAGAATCTCCACCCCCCCTCACACAGCACGGCGAGCAGAGTGTCCTTCGAAAGTCCCAGGGCTGCCTGCCTTTCACTTCGCAGGAGCTTACTGTGTGCTGTACCGTAGTAAAAACACAGTACTATTCACTGACACATGGAACAATGGTAAAGCTATGGTGAAGGGGAGTGTCCAAGCAAGCCAACCAGTCGGCACTGCAGGGCACAGCCTGAGAACCAGCGTGTGTGTTAAACACGGTGACCTGCTTAGGAGTCACATCCCAGCTGGAGATCCCCAGCCAGCCTGGAATATCCTCGGGACAGGGAGAGGCGGTGCAGGGCTGAAGCCACGTGCCCAGCCTGCTGCCCGGGCCCTGCGCTGAGCTGATAACGCCTCCTGCAGATGCCTAATCAGACAGAATTCATACACAGTGTGACAAGTGCAGCTCCTCAGGAGCTGAAAGCAATTGAGAAAGTCTGATTGACCAAACGAAGAGCCAGTCTCGGCAGTCCCTGCGCTGTGCAGAGAGACATGGGCGACCCGCTGCAGCTCAGTCCCTGCACCGCCAGGAAGTGGCCGAGCTGTGAAAGCAGAAGTTATTGCTGCCACCTCTGAGGAAACAGCAGTGCCCGTGTCACTGGAAAACCACTTCTCTTCTCCAGAGTTCTCAGGTTGCAGCTTGTCAGCGTCAGAACCGTGAGAGAGCAGTCAGACACTTCCACCACCCGTTTCCTCTGCTCTCCCCTCAGATCGCTGTGTCCGGTCAGTAAGAAGAAACGGACTGTGGTATACTGTGGTCGCGGTGAAATCATGGTAAACTGTGATAGGAGCCAGCACAGTAAAGCACAGTACAGGCATGGAATAAGCGTGCTTAAACTGAAGAACTGAAAAACAGTGCACATTCACAGCACTAAACTTCCACCAAGCTAACTGCTTCATTTTTAGTTTCCCTAATTTTCTTGCCCAGATTTATTAAATCCATGTGCTACTGCTACTGTATGTACCTGCTGTGTCTCGGCACATTTTGTTTCCTGTGTTTGTGAAGTCGGAGTGTGTCTCTGGATGTTTCTGTTTTGCGGTCCAGAGTGGCGCAAGGCACACTGCTGCAACCTGCTCCCCACTGGAGCCCTGTTGTGCACATCGCCACACTTCCCTGCAGCCCGACAGCTGTCCACAGAGCAGGGAGGCCAGCGTCCTTGGTGTTGCTGCTGCAGTTTCAGCACAGACAGTGTTTTCTGTCGTGCAGCTCTGAGAACACATGCAGGTATTGATTTTAGACAGTTGAGCTGTCTGGGGCAGTCAAGCAGAGCAGTCAGTGATCGCCCCAGGACACACAGGAGGTACAAACAGGAGACTTTCCAACAGCACCTGTCCTGCAGCACAGTTTCGGTCTGCCTGTTATCAGCCCTGTGCAGCTTTTCTTTGTTTGATCATGACTACATGGCTACTTGGACGGGTCTCGGGGCCAAAGGTCAGCTTCTGCTGTGAAACTCAGAGGGAACAGAGACACAGCCACTCTGGACACTCCTGCACGTCCGTGATGAATTTGTGAACAGTGGCCCCTTTAACGTTCACTCCGAGTTCGTCAGGGGTTGTTCTCTGTGATCTCAGCCCTGCACTGTGGATTAAGCTGGGACTGCACCTTGTAAATAAACACTTCTCACTGCTCACTCGTGATTTGACTTCGCTGTGGATGGTTTTAAGCCTTACCGTCCTTGCAATACCACAGAAAACACTTACGAGTCAGGTGATGCAAGGGAGACATCCTTTCAGATTTGAAAGTCAGAAAACTTGTCTGAAAATCTGATTTGAGTCGGTTTACTCATTGCTTTCACCCCGTTCTGCTGTGAATGAAGCCCAGTATTGACACACAGAAAAGATGGAACTAGTGTGCAGCCGTAACTGGGAGCATGAAAATGAACTTTCCCTTAGTATGCTGTTGATCCACCAAAGCAGAAAAAGGTGAAGTCCATACCAGAGCCACAGCTCGTCCTGGTTACTGTGCTGGTAAGTGGACTGAGAGGATACGACTGCCCCTGGATGGGATGCCTCTCAACAATACTGGTCACCACTTGAGATACTGGGGTACAGTACCACACTTAGGGTACCACAGCAGGGTCTGCAGGGGGGGACTCAAACCCGCAACCAGTTGCGAGGCCAGAGGCTCAAACACGATGCTGTGCTGCCCCCATTATCAATCTAAATGTGTGAAAATTATTTTAGACAGTTTAAGATCATTTTGACTGTACACTTTGGGCAGGTGTCCCCCAGGGTGTTCGATCAAGCCCTCTCCTCACACTGACTCCCATCAGGCAAGGTGCCCTGTTTCTCTGCTGCACCGGGATGAAATGAAACGCCCAGCTGATCTGGGTTTCTGTGCTTCCTGTGGAACTGCTGCAGACACAAACTTCTGCTGCACTTCTGTGAAGCGGTCTTCTCTGAGACCGCACAGTACAGCCCTTCCTCCTGACCGCATTCTCTACCAGGGAGAGTGACACAGGCCAGACTCTCCTGTTTTGAAACGGTTCACTAATAAGTTGAATCACGGACCCAAACCCCCCACCCCACCCCCCCAGCTGCTACGACAGAGCTTACAGGGTGATTGATTATTAGTGATCGATTGTTCTCTCATTCTGCCACTGTTCAGAACTCTGTAATGGGGGCACAATCAAATATGCACTGCCACATTCTCGAGACCACTACAATGATTGTCAGATTGCTGATCCGGTCCCATGAGGTTTTTAATCTATGCCCTAAAGCAGAACTGTGGCTCTCTCTCTCTCTCACCACGTCCTTCAGCTGAAGTGTAGTCAGTCAGGAAAGGTCACTCAGTTTGCTTTGTTTATGCCCTCGTGAATTAAGAAGTCGAAGAAGAGGTGCGTGTTCTGGCTGTGCTGTGGTGTGCTGTCAGGTGTTGACCAGGGTGTCGTGGTGCACAGCTGGGGGTTGTTGCTGTGTTCATCAGCTCCTTCTGGCCTGAGTAGCGATTCAGAGTCTGACAGCAGAGAGAGAAGAGGAGGATGGGCAGAGCCCTTCTGCTTCTTTCATGGAGCCTCAAAAGGAATCAGTAGTTTCTTGTCTCATTGGTCTCTATTGTGCACTTCAGTTAATTTTGTCCAGAGCAGAGGAGCTCTTCAAGACTGAGTCTGAATGCATTTTCTGTGTCGAGAAAAGGAGAATTGCTTCTCCTGGTTATTGCTGGGGGGAGGACATTTTTTTTCTTTTTGTCCTTCTTCCAGATGCATTTTCAGCCTTGGAAGACTGTGTTTCCACGGGCTTTCATTGGGGAGGAGCGGCTGTTAGACTCAGGCCCTCCACTCGTTCTCTGCTCCCCTCCGCCCCGCAGGCTCTCAGGTCTCCTTCGGTAAAGACTTCTGTCCGCAGGGTGGATTGTGTGCACGGAAAAACACTTGACAGCGGGTTTCCATTTGCAACTTCGTACTTATTGCTGTCCTTAAATATTTAAACGTTCAGTTTTGTCAAGAAACAGAAAAGGTGTAAAGATCAGAGAGCCAGGGACAGGATGAGAATTTCAGCAGAATAGTCAAACTAAGTATTGTTGCGGCTCTGGTGGCTCTGGCCACACACTGGGTAAACCCCACTGCGCGTGCGGGAAGCTGGGAGTATATTGAATTCTAAATGTGTTATATTGGCTACAAGCCTTTGTATGATGTTAGGCTTTGACGATTTTCTGAAATAATTTGGATTTAAGTCACATTTGATCAGGTGTCTTCTAAATAACATGATTAATAAAATAATGAAGCTCCACAGATGAAGTGTAGGATAACCAAAAACGAGGTCATTTCCACTGGAACTGGTGAGCTCTCGATAAAGGATTCTGTGTGCTAGAGCAGTAGAAGCCTGCAGAGAGAGAGAGAACAGAGAGTTCAGTGGGATCGTCGGACTGGTAGACTCACAGCAGGAGGGTTTCCATAGGACAGGGGACTGGGATCACTCTGACGCTGAGGCTGGGGGGAGATCTTGGGGGACGAGCTGCTCCCCTCTCTGTGCCCCCGGCCTGCAGCAGCAGCCCTGCCAGGGAGCCTGTGCGCAGTAATTGGTATGCACGGTGCCCGGTCAGGCGGGCTCTGCGCTGCTCTGACACTGCAGCAGGCGAGAGAGCCGGTTCTGCCCGCGCTGCCTGAGACGTGCAGCTGGTTTAACCCTGCGCCTGCTGGGCTGCCTCGGCAGCACACTGGGGGGACAGCAGCACCCCCAGAACAAAGGGCTCACAACAGCAAAAGCAGAGTACAGGCAGGCAGGCTGTAAGTGCTGTGCAGCGCTGAGGCCTGTGGTAAATCTGGTACAAACTGGGGACTGATCCCACAGCAAAGCACATTCATGCTACACACATGGTAAAAGCAGGGGAAAAATTAAGAATACCATGCCGATTTACCGCAGTAAACTTTTAGGGTTATGGAGCCCCGGCTCTGTGCACTGGGGTGCAGTCTCTGAGGAGCTACCCACAGTCAGGCACTGGCATGGTATCAGTAATAAGCCGTGATGCCATCACAGGCATGGAGTTTCATTTGAGCAATGTCTTATTTTGCATGGTATCCTAGTGGTGGGAAAGATTTTAAGGCTTTAAAGATTTTAATTGGCCAAGGTTTATAAAGTTGTTTGCTTAAGTCCTTCACTATTTAAAGCAGCAGGCTCCCATTGCGTTGTTAGAGCAAGGTGGTCTGGAAGGGGAAGAGCAGGAGCCGTGAGATCCAGTGCTACTCGGGAGAGCACATTCCTTCCCAGTCCGCCTTCTCCTAATTCCCCAGCTGAACGAGTCTCCCGGGTGACGTCCATTCATCCGGCCGGCCTCTCCGCGGAGCACTCCAGCGCGCTGCTCTCTGGCGGGAATGGGCCGGGAGGAAAGAACAGCACCAGTGTGAGGAACAAAGCCAAGCGACTTCCTTAGACCCGCCTCTGTTCGCTGACAAAGGGCCCAGGGGACCAGCGGGCAGGGACGTCCCTCGGCCTTCACCAGCAGGGCTCCTCTGTCACAGGGGCGCTGTGTGGAGAGCAGGCCCAGACTGGACACTCCCGCCACAGTGCTCACCCCTGTGCACCCTGGACACTCCCGCCACACTGCTCACCCCTGTGCACCCTGGACACTCCCGCCACACTGCTCACCCCTGTGCACCCTGGACACTCCTGCCACACTGCTCACCCCTGTGCACCCTGGACACTCCCGCCACACTGCTCACCCCTGTGCACCCTGGACACTCCCGCCACACTGCTCACCCCTGTGCACCCTGGACACTCCCGCCACACTGCGTCCCCCCTGTGCACCCTGGACACTCCCGCCACACTGCGTCCCCCCTGTGCACCCTGGACACTCCCGCCACACTGCTCACCCCTGTGCACCCTGGACACTCCCGCCACACTGCTCACCCCTGTGCACCCTGGACACTCCCGCCACACTGCGTCCCCCCTGTGCACCCTGGACACTCCCGCCACACTGCGTCCCCCCTGTGCTCCCTGGACACTCCCGCCACACTGCGTCCCCCCTGTGCACCCTGGACACTCCCGCCACACTGCGTCCCCCCTGTGCACCCTGGACACTCCCGCCACACTGCGTCCCCCCTGTGCTCCCTGGACAATCCCGCCACACTGCTCACCCCTGTGCACCCTGGACACCCCAGCCACAAGCAGAGAGACGACCCTCTCATGCCCAGCTCAGAACCATTGGAAAAAATAACAAACAGCTGAGAAGCTAAGGAGGAAGAAACACAACCAGCTCTGTGGGACTCTGAAATCAAAGTTTACACTTCCTGGAGTTGCGATTCCTCTTAGGAAGAGACAGGTTTGAGCTCAGTAACTGCATGAGCACCTCCAGGGCCGTCCTCCCTGGCACCCCTGCACACCAGAGAGAGAGGTGCCCACAGCTGAGCCCTGACCCCCGACCCCAGCTGCTCTCCTGACCCGCAGACTGGAAGGCATTCTGTGTCCTGCTGTCACTCTGTTCTGCGTCACGTCAGGAAACCTAAGAAAGGTTGCAAAAGGGAGTTCTTGCGAATTCTGTTGCTCACAGTGATTAATCCCTGAACGTCGTCCAGCTTCCTCTCACAGGACCCCAGAGTATCGTGTTTCTTTAACACTTTCCAGACACACTTCCCTAACCCGTCCGAGCCTGGGCTCCTGCGCTCAGGGGCTCAGGGATCCCCCTGGAGTGTGCCTGAGTGCCGTGTGTGGTGGCAACTCATCGTGGACCAGCAGCTCAGGGCCAGAGAGGAGCGCGCTTCTCTGTTTCTTCACTTTTTGTTGGAAAAAAAAAACCGCTGGGGCGTTCAACCAATATCCGAATGCAGGAGTTGTGCAGAATCGCGTGTGTTTAATTGTTCAGTCTGTTTATGGTATTGATGTACCTGACAGAGGGGAAATCGTGCCTGGTTTCCCGGTACAGGGGTGAAGGACCCTGCGCCCTGCACTGGAGGCGGGAGGGGGGCGCTGCTCACCTGTACGGCCCCGCAGCCTGCGGGGGGGGGGAGGGAGTGTCCTGTATAGCGATGCACAGCCTGCTCGCCTGCCGAGTGATGTCACCGCCGAGGGGCGGCTCAACTGAAACCCGTCGCTTAGCAACAGCTAGGAGAGGGGGGGGCGTGGCTAACCTAACAACTGTTGCAAGAGTGTGTGTGTGTGTGTCCGCGCTCAGCCTGCGAGGGCTCGTGTGCTCTGTGTAGCGTGAAACACCAGTCAGGCTCTGTTCCTCCGAGTGGATCCCACACTAAGGCACTGCCGTCTCTCTCTCACACACACACACACGCCTGCACCGCCGGCTTCCCCCCCGCTAGATCTCCGTGGGGATTTCGGGGTTCGGTCCTGGAGGGGTGTGGATGTCTTCCTCGCCGGGTGCCCTGACCACAGCGGCCGGCGGCGGCGGAGGGCATGACAGCCGTCCCTCCGTGAGCAGCTCCAGGGTAAGGAAGCGATCCTACAGGCGGAGCGGAGCCGGCGCTCAGCTCTCTCCGGGTCCGTCCTCTCCTGCGTTCTCCCCCCGGCTCGGCTCGGTTCGGGCCGGCTCGGCTTCACCTGCGGTGCCACAGGAAGCTCCGGTGTCTGTGCCGATCCTCACCCCCTGGCGGCAGTGGGACTCGGGAATCGTTCGGCAGTCCGGGCTGTGATGAATGGCGTGAGATGGCGTAGCTGGTCAGCGAAAGGCTCCTGTTTCTCTCCGTCGGCGGGGAGAGAAAGTTTGGGAAGGGGTGACCCCTGCCTTTGAAGGGTTTGTATGTGATGCAGTTGGGACTTTATCTGGCCTTGGAGGCGGTCTTGTGCCTTTAACAGTCACCGGTGTCACCGACGGTATGAAGCAACTCGGGTTTAAACGAGGCAGAAGTTAGAACGGTTGAAGAGGAAGTTCAGTGTGCGAACAACGACACGGCGGGGAGCCCTCCTGTGGCGAGCTGAGCGCTGAGCGGATGCGGTTCTGGCCCATGCACTTTCACACCCGGTACCGCGGCACCGGCCCTGCTGGCGCTCAGCGGTCCTGCGTGTATCGTTACAGTTGAGATACTTTGTGTCGCCTAAGACCCGCACGGGAAAGGTTAGTTACAGGTTATAGCTGGTGTGTGCGGAGCGTACTGGTGCACACTGGCTGCCGTCGCTTCATCCAGGTGGGGCTGCACACTGGTGCTGGTGGAGGGGATCCCCATTACCTGTAAAGCGCTATATAAGTGTAAGCAATTATTATTATTATTATTATTATTATTATTATTATTATTATTATTATTTAACAATGGCCGAACCTGGTAGTAATAACTGGATTACCTCTTCACCCAGGAGGGATAAGTGTCTGGGAACCGGTCCCAAGCGAGAGGGCTCGGTGCCAATGTCCCGCAGACTGGACCGGACGCGGTCCCGGTGTCGGTGCTCTCCCCTCCTCGTGGCGAAGGAAGGGAGCAGCTCGAGCTGAGACCGGACCGGGCCGCTCGGTTCGCCGTCCGTTCTGATCGAACCCTCTGCTCCCGGCTCGTTCCCCTTCACTGCCCTGCAAGAGGCCGACCCGCAGTCCGGTTACAAGATCGGTGCCTGCGGTCGCCCACGCCGCTCCTGTCGCCCGCACGGGCAGTCTGGCAGGGGGGACAGAGGAGGGGTCAGCGGGGCACTCGGTCCGGCCAGTGTGTGGGGCAGCAGGTCGCTCGGCAGAGCTGGCACCCAGACCGGCTCGGAGGGATCACGGGCTGCTCTCGGTCTCTCGGGCCTCCAGCGCTCCTGGGCTCCGTGCCTGCGCAGTTTATTCGCCTTGTTTTAGGGAACAAGGCTGTTTTAGGCTGAACGCGCGGCCGCGAAGGTCAGGGAAGCACAGCTCTGCCCTTCCTGGTGTTTTGCTTTCCAGTGCAAACAGGTGGTTAAACGTTAACAGGCTCGGCGGGGATCTGCGAGCACTCGGATCAACACCGCTGCGCAGGCTGGAATCCGCCCCCGGAGCCGGCAGAGCCCGGGCGAGCAGTGGGACATGAACCGGCACTTGTAGGAGCTCAACTGGGCACACTGGGAGCCGCGCGCAGAGGTCGGGGAGACCAGTCCTCTGTCGATTCAGACCGTCCTGGAAAGGAGTCTGCTGTGTTTTTTAACCCAACTGGCGCAGCAGTTGTACAGAAGCTGGCCGCGGCGTTCAAAACGCTCCCTTTGATAGTAACGTGATAAATTGGTAAAGTAGTTGAAAAGACAAAAATATGGACAGTGCACTTACTCACAGTTGTTGAAAGTGGCCGAGTGTGTTTTTTTTACCCTGGTTTCCCGGCACCTCCCAGAGCTGCCAGTACTCTAAGGTACATTAGGAAGGTTACAAACGAGAGGAGCCATTCGTGTGGAGCAAATTGATCCCAGGATCTCATCCAGCTGCTTGAAAAGAAACCAGGGTATCGGCTTCAAGAACAGTTTGTTCCAGACTCCCACCACTCTTTGTGTAAAGAAGGGTTTTAAATGCACTCCCCTGTAGTTTCCGCTTGTGCCCCCTGGTCCGTGTCTCCCTGCTGATTCTGAAGGGTCTGCTGGGTGGACTTTTGGGGGTTTCCAGTCTGCGCGTGGAGAGTTCTGGGGGTAGAGAGGAACCTGTTGTTCACGAGGACCTGTGCCTCTGGAGCAGGGTAGGAGTGGTCTGAATCCCAGCAGTGCAGCCTACTGACTTATCAATGAAGTCAAGTACTTTAACATCTGGCAGCACGGCAACACGCACAGCAGACTTCTCTTGCAATCACAGTTAGTTGTTTCGGTGTCGTCCCTGCATTGATTTTGTGTTTTTGTCTGGAACCCCCCGCAGCCCCCTTCTGTAGCCCCTGTAAATCAGACCCCAGCCCAGGCAGGCTGTGACCGGGAGGGTCTGGTCTGTGATCTGCGGGCCGCCACACTCGGACGCCGGCCCGCCATCTGGGCAGCGTGACTTCCCTGCACATCTGTCTCTCCGGCAGCTCTAAAAGGGGATGATCGCAGTTCTCCGCCAGCTCTTGTTTGTTGGAGTGGGAGTGTCGCTGTGGCATGTTCAGTTCAGCCTTTTCTCGGCGCGTGTGGAGGGTCTCTTCCTCTACCTGCCCGGGTTACAGCAGCCCACACTCCTTTGCACTGCTACGGCTCCCTGCTGGTGCGATGGTGCTGGGCCATACCTCCTGCCCTTCGCCGTGCTCTGGAAAGGCCTGGGCTTTGTCACGCTGCACAGCAGCAGAGCTGGGTGCTGCAGCCCACTCCCTCTCTGCGTACCGGGGGGATGCCAGTCAGGGTGACATGTCCAGAGGCACACGCCCTGCTCTGTTGGCATGATTAACTCAGTGTGTGAGGAAGCCATTGGCTCTTTACAGGCCTTGGAAATCTAATTTGCTGCTGTTGTCAAACCCGCAGGGTCATTACAAGGCCTCGTATAAGCCAATCGGTTCAGTGGCTGCCAAATACTGTTGCTACATTAATTGCTTTCTCATTTATTTTAAGAAAAAAGGGTTTGGCTGCAGAAAAGATGTTGCTGGACACAGCAGACTGCTGCCTTTAATTGAAAATCTTTGTCATCTGGGCAGAGGTGTGAACGTTTTTGTCAGCAAGCAGAGTCTGGAATGTTGTTTTCTCCCTGAAAAGAACTTGAAACTCCTCATTAATGTATTTATTAGCCCTGGGAATGACAAGGCAAGGTTTCTGTTGTCACAAGAGCTTTCATTGTTTATCAATTCCAGCTAATCGCAGCAAAATTCAAGACTTACCTTACTGGTTATGGAGGCTAGGAGTGTCTTGTTTATTTAGGGAATTTGTGACCCTAGATATGACTTTTCCTCAAATTGTGAATTGTGAAAAAATATCCATGGCTGCATTAGAAGGTTTTAGGGAAAGAAAGTTTCTTACAAACAGGTTTCAGTGTTTTTATGTTAATGGTGGGAATTTTTTCTGCCTTTAACTTCATAGCCCAGGGGTTATTCTGTGAAAGAGAAGTAACAGCTCAGTGCTTCCTCATCGGTGTAATCGTGACCAATTCCCTTGTTAGGAATGTGGTGAAGGTAACTGGTACTAGCTTTAGCATAGTCTTTCACAGTTTGCCCTGTAACAATAACAATGAATTGCCGTGAGAAGCCTTGTGCATGAAATATGTCATTTTATACAGTCAAATCACATCAGCAGTATTGTTCTGATGCACCATGGTGCTTTGATCCAGCGCTGTTTCACTCATGTGAAACTGCAGCGCTACTGGAATTACTGGGAAGTTACTCCCCTTCCCGCTGGCTGCGCTGGGGCTGCGCAGGAGGGGGGTGACCAGAGGAGTCAGCACAGGTGCGGGCTGGCTCTGAACCCCGTCCCCAGGCCAGGGGCTTCAGCTGGCTCTGAGCGCAGGCGGAGCGAGAGAGGCTCTGATCTGCTCTTGCCGCGTTTTGCTGAATTTTCAAATCGGTGGAGTTTTTTTGGTGGTGATGGGGGGGGGGGGGGGTTGGTTTTGCTTTTTTTGCCAAGTGAGCTTCTCCGTTTTTAGCCAGAAGCGTTTTGCATAATGCATGATTTGAAAAAAAGCAAAACCCCAAATAATCCTGCAAAAATCTTTTGCCTGGGCGTGCAGGAGACGTGTGTGGAGGATCTGAGCCCTTTCTAAAGATGTGCCCTGGCTGTCTCTGTGATCAGCCACGGGCTGAGTGGTGCAGGTACAGAGACAGAGCAGGCTGGGAGAGACTGCGGAAGGCAGGCTTGTTGTGCATCAGTGCTGCATGTTGAAATGCTTAAAAATATCTTCTTACATGCTGTGACGCATTTCAGTAACATTTTTGAAAAATGCCCAATGAATGACGAAGAGGAGGCCCGTGCTTTTGAAATAAGATTTAGATCAGTCTCAAGTCAGCAGGGTATGAATTTGAATCGACTTTCTCAGAAATCGATGATGTCCATTGGTTGTTGCCGAATGGGATTCTCTTCCTTCCAGAAGAGGTGAAGACAGCCCCTCGTTAGTATCAAAGGTTATTGATCTCCGGGGAAGCGAGCACAGGGAGAGCTAATATTCCTGCTTCGTAAATAAGCTCATTACAACAGATACAGCAGCAGGAGTCAGTGGCTTGAGTAATATACATTATTGCTACTTATGTAAAATGCATGAGCTGCTATATTGCAACATTGATAGAGTTACAACTTCAGTGGCCTGTTGTGGTGATGTAGGTTCGGTCCCCAGCTGTACTGAGGCCGTGCATCACACTCCCCGGGTGACAGCGGTGCTTTATTGAACTGCTTCATCTGGTGACGATGTTTAACTCGGGGACAGTCCGGTGTGGAGGAGTCAGCTCCTGGGGGAGGCTGCTGGACGTGCCCTGGCGCAGTCGTCCTGTCCGCTACGAAAAGCATCACGGGACAGCTTCGCTGCGGCTCGAGGCACAATGTCTCAACACGGAGAAAATCCCACGCTGAACAGCCCCAGACAGTGCTCAGGCACAGCTCCCGTCCCATCTGGGAGTTCAGAAGGCACAGCCTCTTACCCACAGAAGGAACGGGTTTTTTTTACAAGTTGGGACTTGAAGGTGTAGGGCGACACGCCCACAATCCAGTGCGACGTGAGCCCGATTCTCAGGGTTGCCTCTGGGATCCGCCAGGCTGCCAGGGCTGTCTCTCCAGACACACCCCCAGGGAAGAGGAAGGCTCTGGAGGAGAAAGGCAGGCCGAGCAGGAGGGTAAAGGGGACAGGAGCAACCGAGGCCTGAACTCCGCAGTGTGAGCTAGTGACACAGATGGAGAGGGAAACACCAGCCTCCATCTCCACTCGGACTTGCAGCACGGCCTGCCTTTCTCCCCCGGAGTCTTCCTCTCTCCCTGGGAGAGCCCAGGCTTTCCCCTGCAAGGGCGTCCTAAAGTCTCCCGCGCTTAAAGTCCAGCTTGGGAGTGCGGCAGTAACTGATGGAAATGATTGTGCTCCAGCAGGGGCTGTGCTATATCTAGTTGGAGACTAGTAAACTGAGGATAGAAAAATTCAGAATGTGATCTAGTGGAATTGAGTTTGGCAGGTAGTTCGAGGGAGCTGGTTGGCATCCGTGGCGGCAGTCTCCGCCCTGGGGCATTGCTCTGGAGTGGAACAGTGTGACCTTGTCCTGCTTCACAGCTCTGCCACTTCTCTCACTCGATTGCAAGGGGCAGGGTCTGCAGGGACACGCTCATGGTGCCAGCTCACTGCCCCGGCCTCACAGCAAGCCAAGCCTCTATCGGTCCCATTCATTGGAGAGAGACTAGATGCCGGCCTCAGGCTGGGATAAGAGCAGCACCAGAAGGGCTGATCAACACGTTTCAGGCTCCCGGAAGACTCCCAGCCCTGCCTGCACAGGTACACTAGTGTGTTGACACATTTCACATGACTGGCTCCTGCTCCGTGTGACCTCATTCTCCACGGCTTACTGTCCGTGAAGAGGTTTCCTCTTCCTTGGGCTGTCTGGACGCTCCTGCACGTGACCGTGTGACAGACTGTGCAGCGGTAGTATCCAGCGAGGTCTGTGCTCATCCTCTGAGAGCGCTGCTTTGAAAATCTCATTATGAAGCGGGATGCTATTTTTACAGATCCTGCTTTGCAGTCCCTGTCAGTGAGGCCGAACATTAATAACTCGACACTTTATAGCGAGGCAGTTTTCTTCCATGAACTGCAAATGATCACAGGAATAAAACTGTCAGACTGCTTCAATTGATGAGGCATTTTTAATAAATAAATGTTCCGAGTAAGCTGAGGAGTTAGGTTGTGAATTAATATGGCTCCTTCTGTTCAAAGCACATTATGCAAATAGACAGCATTCCGGCTTGTAGAATATGCATAGAGAGTCTCCTTTTTCAAGCCCAGCCTTTTAAAATCTAGGTCAGTGCTTTTGCCCCTGTGCTCTTCTGATCTGCTCCATTGCCGAAGTTTCCTACTAACAGTTTAATTGTTAATTATTCAGTTAAATAATGATTTGAGTCCTGAGTCGATGCTGCAGGACTGCGAGGCTGTGTTTGCTGGAGTGGTCAGAGGGCTGGGTGAATGGTGTTCGTCAGGTGTGTCAGTGCAGGTGCTGCTTGTGTGAAAGTGCTCCAGGTCAGTGGTTTGTCTTGACTCCTGTTCCACCCCAGAGCTGGCGGCAAGAGGGTTACCTTGACTTCCTGCCCGGCCCAGAGTGGGGGTCCGGCCAGCCCGGCCCGGCCCAGCCCGGCCCAGTGTGGGGGACCGGCCAGCCCAGCCCAGCCCAGCCCAGCCCAGCCTGGCCCAGTGTGGGGGTCCGGCCAGCCCAGCCCGGCCCAGCCTGGCCCAATGTGGGGGTCCGGCCAGCCCAGCCCGGCCCGGCCTGGCCCAGAGTGGGGGTCCGGCCAGCCCAGCCCAGCCCAGCCCAGTGTGGGGGTCCGGCCAGCCCAGCCCAGCCCGGCCCGGCCCAGTGTGGGGGTCCGGCCAGCCCTGGGGAGACGCATCCCAGCAGCCGGCTTTGTTGTGATAATGAGATGTGCTCTGGTGTCTCATTAATATGAGAATTACTGCAGCAGGTCGGAGAAATATCGATTGTGTACCAGTAGGCTCAGAATTCATACCGGTAAATACCATGAGCCTTTTTTCCATATCGTGGTAAAAATAATAACCTGAACGCAGGGTGAGGGGGTGCTGCAGGATAGGGGTCACAAGCTGCGGCCCATCCTGACCCCACTCACATGCACAGGCATGTGGGGCCCAGGTCTAGAGGTGTGTTTGGGGGTCTCCAGGGACCCCTGATAGGGGCACGCACACACTTGCTTTCTCAGTTATTCCAAACGAGCGGCGCAGGCTGTGCTTTCTGACCCTGCTGCTTGAAGAGTGGAAATGTGTTGAACTCCCTGATGGGGGTCAGTTCTGGGTCGGAGCTTCTTCTGTCGCTGGGATGGAGCCCTGATCTCTATTGGCTTGAGCAAATAAATTTATTTTTTTTTGCGGTCTCTGAGCTGGGAATTCTGCCTGGTTGGGTTTGAAAACCCTCCTTTATAGCAGCTCCTGCTCTGTCTGAGAAAGCGGTGCGGTCTTGCAGAGAGACTTTGGCATTGCGGATTCTCCCGGAGATCAAACGGACGAAAGAGCAAAAACATCAGGATCAGGAGAGATGATCGGCATTGCACAGGGGGCGAGGGCTGAGGAGAGCAGAGTTCAGGTGGGGAAGGGTGAACCGGGATAGACAGACTCCTGTCACAGCTCTGATGGGCTCTGTATCCTTAAGCAGACTGCTGGGCTGGGGTTCGAGGGACACTGTGCCACTGAGTGGCTGTGGTGTAGGGAGATATCACTCACCTCTCATGTCATGTTCACAGCACAGCTTAGGCTTAGTCAAGCCAACTAAAATCCATTAGGATCTCTGTTTCTGTATAAACCTTTATCTTGCTTAATATTGATTGATACTGACTCTGCTTTGCTGTGGTATTCCATGGTCTAGTAAACCACACAGTAAACCTTCTTACCAATTATTCTAACCAATAGTCCATGTTATTTAACTCGGTATCTAAACATTGTCGAAATGCTGCAGGCAGATAATGATTTTGCAATGTAAAGTTTAAAGCATTTGGAAATCCTTTAGGAATTCTGCAGAGGCTGTCGGTGAAGGGCACTGCAGGAGAACAGGAGTAGTGGTCGTGACCCTGAGGCCAGTCTGCATGGCCGGAACAGCCCCACGACACATCTTCTCACTTCTTCCCTCAGCCTGTTCCCATGAGCTCGTTCATGGCTGCTGGGCTCCTTCTGAACCCTGCCGGGCCTGGGGGGATGCAGACAGCAGAGCTCTGAGCTGGGACAGAGCCCCTAGGAATGGGGGATCCTGGCCCATCAGGGTGCAGAATCGATGGTCAGTGGTGCCTCACACCAGTTCAGTTTATTCTCACATGCACAAGTCCAATGAATTGCTGCTTATTTGCAGTATTGCTCCCATACAAAGACATGAAAGGAATCAAAATCACAAACCAGAGCGGGAGTTGAGCGAGTTCAGCAAAGACACGTGATCAGGGAGCTGCATGACCGCGAGCATGCTGCCCACTTCGCAGTGAGGGTCTGTCTTCCGACAGCCACGACTAGTTAGTGAGTAACAGATCTGTTTTCAGGATTTTGTTGTCTCCACATCTCCTGCAGGCTCGGAGGTTGGTCTTCCATTGCACAGCAGTTTGATCGGTTTCGTGTTGCTGTGAGGGCTCATAGACTTGCTGGTGTCAGCTGAGCATTTCAGGTTATACTGTTTTGAGGAGATATTGCCCTGAGGGACGCATACGGTTATAAAATGATTTTTGGTCATATGTTTACATATTTGGTCCCCTGCTTCAAGCGTGTGATTTGTACACAAAAACCTGCAGCTTGTAAGCTTATAAGAATTGAAACGGATCCCATTTCTACAAAGTGGGGCAGCTTGTCCCCTCTGGGAGCTGAGCGTGGAATGAAAGAATGAGATCTGTGCCCACCTTGCCCTCTGGTTGTCTGATTCACAGGGAGGAATTGATTTTGTGAAACCGAGAGATATTAACTGTTACAAACAAGAGGTAGACATTTAGTCCGTTTAACCTATTAGGTAATTAGTAGCTAATTGGTTCTCATCTAGCCATTTCTTAAAGGAAGCCAGGGTATCGGCTTCAACAGCATGGCTGGGTAGCTTGTTCCACGCTCCTACCCCCCTTCTCATGAAGACGTCCCTCCTTCCAGAGGGGAGGTCCGCAGGTCAGGGTCAAGGGATGGCACTGCATCTTCCTTCTTTCAAATCCGTTGGCCTGACTCTGTGTTTTGCAACATTTTCATTGTTTTACTCCCATTACTTTCAGATGCTGTTAATCCCTTTGCATTGTTTTAATGTATAAAAACGCCTGCCGGGGGAAAAAAAAGGCCTCTGAGCACAAAAGACTTGGAGAGGCTGATCCCTCAGTCAGTGCAGTATGAAAAGTATCCAGCTGGGTGTTTTGTGCTGCAGGCCTCCTTCATTATGAAACAGGTGTGAAACCCAGTATTTCGCTCCACACCCGATACCTTACTGGCACACCCTTGTGCCTCCAGTTGCTCACTGAAAAAACATCCAGAGTGATGCCAGCTGAATCCAGTCCAGAATCCTGCAACCCAATGTGCGACAGTTCTCCCCGCCTTCAGAAGCAACAGTTTCCTGCTTCTTTCTGCCCTCACCTGTCAACGGCCTTGGTGGGCACAGCTGAGACCTGCTGAGGGAGTGTGCACCCAGCTGTGCTCTTCAGAGTCCTTCATGGCGCCTGGGCGCGCAGAAGGTACCAGCGCAGAAAATGAATGGCTGGCCTTAATTCACAGACTTAATGAAGCTGCATTGTCGAGGGCATTTGCTATAAATGTTTCAGGGCTGCTATTTTTAGAATGAGACCGCATGGAGCAGACGTGCAGTCAGCGCTAAGATCCACAGCGTGTCGCAGGCGGGGCAGGGCTGTGAGAGGCACGCTTGGCCCCCCCGAAACCCCGCTGGCGGGATCTGCTGGGTTTCACAGCGATCTGGCGGGGCTTTGCTGTACTTGGCAGTATTTTTATAAAGGCTGTTGGTTTCTGAGCTCTGAACATGAAGCAGCTCTGGAGAGGTGGTGAGAGTGATGTCTTGAGGAGGCTGGGGGTTTGCTGCTTCATCGCCCCGTGAATCACCCAGGGCCGCCGGTTTGTTCTCATGCCTTTCGAAAGAGCGAGAAGCAACTTCAGAGCTCAGCAGGCGCGAGATCTCTGCTGTAAATAATTCACAGCGCATGAGCTGAAAAATCTTTTTGTTGTTGTTGTTGTTGTGCTCTTCAAATTTAGTGGAGGAACGGAAAGGCGAAGGGGTTCTCCTGTCCACATGCCCTGTGGTGGGTCCGGGGGTGGGGGTGGGGTTGGGGGAGGGGGTGCAGCCTGACCCCTCTCTGGGTGGTTGTTCACGCCAGACTCGCAGGAGAATACTAAACAGGCTTCCCAAGCCCCGCCTCCTGTCTGCCGTCCCATCTCCACTTTTATCCCCCCCCCCCCCGTTGTGAAACTCATCCAGAGCGTTTCCCTCACGGCAGCGACCTCGTCCCGCCCTGGGGCAGCTGTGCCCGTGCCTCTGGGCTGAAGAAGCAGTGCCGTCACAGGGTCAGAAAGCATCTGCACTGCTAGCCAAGGAGCAGGACGGTACCCGAAGAGCCAGAGAGCAGGGAGAGTGGAGACTGTGGTGTGAGCACAAGCCGGCTCTCGGCTCAGTGTGTCTGCGGCCCCTGGCAGTGAGTGGCCTCTCTCTGAGAGTGAGAGCAGCCCTGACATGAGTCCTGTGGAAATGACACGGAGGAATCTGGTCTTCTTTCTCCACTGTTGCAGCACAAAATAAGCTGAACCAGCCGGAGACGCAGGTTGCATGTATTACATGATGCTCCTCCCTCTTCTACAATAAATCTTTACTCCCCTTTGAAGATGTTAAATATGTTAATTCTATTAATGCAATCATGTGACTCAAGACTTGTAAGGTGGGGTGGATGAACATTTCAGGGGAAATGTTCTTAAATTCTGCTCGAGGTCAATCTTTTGAGACAGATCTGTCTTTGCGCTGATGCAAGCTGTTTCTTAGGAACTTGCTCAGATGCTGAAACAGTACCTGACCTGTTCTGTCAGGTGTTCTGAACTCTCTGCTTTCAAGAAGCAGTTTCGGTCTCTTGCTTGGGCTTGAGCTGTGCCTGTCTGTCATCACTGTGTCTCGGCAATCCAAGCCCAGGCTGGATAATGCCCCAGTGAGCCATTATAATACTCTGTAAGTGCTGGATGTCCTACTCTACCTGTTTTCTTAATGTCACTGTGCTGCTCTGACCTGTTAGACGAGCTCAGTGCCATTACCCAGAACGCGGCTGTTTATATCCTGTGGATTTGACTCCATGGCTGATGCACAGATCCTCAAACAGCCTTGACAGGCCTGACTGCTGGTACTGTATGTGTGGTTTGCAGCGAATGGCTTGCAGAGGGTGTGTGTGGGGGGGAGGGGGGGTTAGTGTCGTATTTCAAAGCAGAAACCATGGACACCATGGTGCCTTTCACAGGGGGCGAGGTTTGTTCTTGACTGTCCACCGCAACAGGCTTGGACTTACAGAGATGCTGTGTAATTTTCTTTTGACTGTCATGTAATACAATGTGATGCCCTGCAATATGGATTTATATAGTACCGTTACATGGGAACTGATATTGTTCCTGTTCCTGTCTCGCTTTGTGTTCAGATGGGTGTTTGGTCTTTAGTCTGCTCTGGAATAATACCGAGGCAGCCGGCCTCCGTGTTTTTGGTGTGCTGTGGGATGCCGGAGTGAAAGCAGGGGAAAGTGCAGGGAGACACAGAGAGGTTGTGGTGGAAGTACAGTGATGCACGGAGACCCTTTAGGCTCCTCTGGGGGCCCCTGTTAGAGTTGTCCCGACATCGGGAACACCGGCTCAGCTCAGACCATCGCCCTGCCTGAACACTTGTGCCTCCTGCACACTGGCAGCTGGAGGTCAGTGCTCAAAGCAAGCTGCTGGCTGGAACTTCACATGTGTATAGTGTGCATCACTCCCTACTGCATCACTGGGCTGTACTAGTTGTCTGAACTGTATAATTGTGCTAATAGCTTGTTTGCAATGCATGTTGCAAATGGGGTTTGAAAGGTGTGGGGCAGCCTTTTATGTTCTGCACATTGTTCTATATTGCTTTATATTCTGCAATATGCAGCATTAATGGAGTTTGAACACAGTGTCAATATTCTGGTGGACTATTAGTGATTACTTCTATCCGCACTGACCGAAGTCAGCTGTGTGTCCGGCGCCTGTGTGGTCAGTCTGCAGTCAGGAGGTCAGTGTCGGCGCAGCTGGAGAATTTCCGTTTCCCGTTCCAGCGTGCCGAGGAGGGGCTGGGCCAGCCCATCGTGGTGTGCCCACAGCCGTACCCCGACTGCGAACTCTTCCCTGATGAGGACGGCATGATGCTGGCGCAGCGCGATGCCCACGAGTCGGACATGGACAGCGCCATCGAGAGCACCCCCGGCTCCGAGCTCCTGGAGGGGGGGCGGCCCGAGGACAAGGAGGAGGGGCTGGGGGGGCTCTTCCTTGCCGCGGACAAGTGAGTGTCCCCCGTTTCCCTGCAGGCACGACACGGGAGCTTGCCCCCCCTTTTCCAACTTCCTTTAAGACTCGGATCATTTTCCAGCAGTTTTGTTAGAAAGAATAGACAAACAAGGTCTACTACCTGTTGAACCAATTTGCATATTTGCTGTGTTTTGCACATTTAAACACTGAACAGTCTGTTCCAAAAAAAACAGAGGGGCATTTTTTGTTTGGTCACTCTGGTTCAACCTCCCCTCTCTGCACAGGGAAGAGCTGTGCAAGAGCAGAGTGAAGAGGTCCCAGCTGTCTCCACTGCTGCGATGACAGTGCCTTCTCAGTTGAAGGCCGAGGCTGTGTGGCCTCTTGCCCACCCGCTGGTTTGTGCAGGTTTCCCAGGCTGCCCTGGCGCTGTGCTTGCAGGTCGTGGGCACATCCAGGGGCAGAGCCAGCACAACCAACGTCAGAGCTGGTCTGCCCTGGGCTCTCGCACGGACAGGCCTGCTGCCCGCCTGCGTCTCGCAGTCTCATACTGCTTGCTAGTCTTGGGCTCTGCTGGAGTGAAACTGCAGAGAGAACCCAACTGGGGATTTTCCCACAACAGGGAATGTGCAATTGAAACACTTGCTGAGTTTTTGTTTTGCTCTTGGTTTACTCTGTACTGTGTTGACGTATGGTCGAATAGATCTCAGCAGCCACACTAGTCCTCACCAAGAGCAGACAGATGTCTGTTCTAGCGTGAAGGTGCCCCTGGAGTAAGAAGTAAGTCTCTGGGTCTTCCTCCTGCTCCTCTGATAAAGGTGTGCAGCTCAGCTCAGGTGCTGTGGGGACTTTGCTCCGAGGTTAAAATTAAAAAACAGATACCGCCTCTACTCCATCTGGATGTCAGTTAACAGACGTGGCTCTTTCGGTTTCCTGGCAGTGTCTCCTGCTGTGCTTGGCGTGACCGAGCGGGTCACTGGGGGAGCAGGACTCAGGTGTGCCCATCTCTCTCCACAGGTCCGCTCAGCTCAACCCGTCTGTGACGTCGGACCTGTCGGCCCGCTCCTCCGCCTCCCTCATCAGCAACGAGGAGCAGTTCGAGGACTATGGGGAGGGGGAGGACGTGGACTACACTCCCAGCAGCCCCTGCCCGGACGACGAAACGCGCACCAACGGCTACTCGGACCTGGGCTCGTCCGTCTCGTCGAGGTGAGCTTGCCACAAGGTGGACGGGCCTACAGTAGGTCTGTTTGAGTCTTAGTGAAATAATACTGCTCTTCCTCCAGGTGCTCAGGCTCTGTTCTCTGTGCTTCTTTAATTAGATGCAGTAGGTATCGCTGTGGGGCCACACTGTTCTGCCTGGTCACACGTGTTCTGTAGGGATGCTTCCTCGTGTGTGTGTGTGTGTGTGTGTGTGTGTGTGGGGGTGGCTCTGGTAGGTATTAAAGACGGCAGTTCTGAAAGGAGCAACTTGCTGCATTTCCTTAGGGCTGTGGAAGCAGGGAAATATGCTGCAAACAGCGATGTAAAATAAAGGTTTACTCTCATACAGCATGCTAAAAGAAATGAGGAATACAATACTGAAGCACAGAGAAACCTTGGTAAAAGTGTGGTAAAGCACAATTCAAACCGTGGGAAGCAGTGACAAGGTATATAAGCAAGGAGAGAGTAACCTGGAGAAATGCATACCTGCTGTGGTTAACCTCCATAGGAAACCTCAGGCCACAGTCCTCCACTCACAGTGCACTGTGGGCAAAATGTGAGTCAGCCCCCCCTGCCCCCCCCCTCCCCCGGCTCCATAATCTTGTTGCACTCTAATCCTGCCACTGCTCTCAATCCGAGCTGCATGCGGGAGGCTGCTCTGCTGTTCCAGCCCTCCACTTTCAGCTTATTGTCGATGGCTGAGAATTGAATGGACGCCCTGCGGTGATACCATCCAGGCTTCACTGCTCCTGGCAGCGGTGCCAGGGTCTGCGCTGGCACAGCACTGCGCAGGCAGGAAGTGAGGTCTCAGGCCTGGCGCCAAAGAGACATGCGCAGGTTTGAGGAATAACTCTGTCTGTGCAGGGTGTGTTTTACTCCTTAACAGTGTGTTCCCAGTACTTGCAGTGGAGTCTGTAGTTAAACCAGGCACCGGCTCAGGGTGTCGTGCTGTTAATGTAATATCCCTGCAGACGAAACCGGACCTGATCGCTTGAACATTCCTGCAGACTGAGGGGTGAGGCTGACCCGCTGTTGGCTGGCGAGACCTCTGCGTGATGGAGGAGTTTGCTCGCGGCAGATTAGCTCATTCCAGTACTCGTGTCGGTTTACATAAGGACGAGGGATGTCATTAAGACTTTGTAGCAAAACGTCCTCAATCCTCGGTGAGCAAGACGCGTCTTTCCTCTTCGTTCCTCACAGCGCTGGCCAGACGCCCCACAAGGTGCGGCACCTGTACAACAGCGAGCTGCTGGACATCTACTGCTCCCAGTGCTGCAAGAAGGTCAACCTGCTGAATGACCTGGAGGCCCGGCTCAAAAACCTGAAGGCCAACAGGTACAGCACGCCTGGCGCACCTGTGCCCACCTGGTGCCACACAGGGCCCCAGTTCTTTCTCAGTGGGTAATAGCGATACTAGCTGTTGTAGTGGAGACCTGTACAGAGTACAGGGAGTTTTTTCAGCCACGGTGCAAGCAGGGTCACAGTGAGATGAGGTTACTGTTCTTTACAAGCCCACGAGTTCTCACAGGGCAGAAGTTAATCTCCTAAATCTTCGCTAACAGTGCTTGGATATTATCGTCTCAAAAGCACAGAGCATTAGATGAGATCGGAAGTAACAGTGTGCTTCAGGATACACCCTGGACACACGGACACACACGGACACACACCAGGGCCAATTTTCCCAGAATCCAATCAACCTACCAGTATGTTTGTGGATTGAAATAAATAATTCACATACAGTACACCTCCACTGACGTACTGACATGTCTAGCCATTGTTTTGAAATCCGTCTCGTTTAATTGGGTGACAGAGTTGGGGTTAGTAATACGCAGGCTGAGCTGGAGTCCCAGTCCCAACACTTTGGACAGCTTCAATAAATTGATGGAGGGCTGAGAAATCCTGTCTCCCATCTCTCTGGCTCTGCATTGTGTTGGATGAGCTGCTGACCATGCACTTTCCCTGCTAATCAGGTTTTCAGAGATGAGTCCCAGTGTTCAATTAAAGCGATCGGCCCTGACGGCTCCTGACAGCAGCCCGTTCTGGGAGGTGGGGGGGCAGGTGAGAGAAGAGCAGAGAGCGAGGGGAGGGAAAAGGACAGGGATGGGGGGGTGGGAGAGGAGGGAGGCAAAGAGGAATAGAGAGGATCTGAGGAGATCAGAAGAAGAGCAGAGACGAGTGAGAGAGCCTGATACGCAGCGTCATGCAGAAGGGATTTGCTGGGGTGTCTGTTGCGACTGGAGAGAGCGTCCGCAGTACTGATGAAGGTGGCAGTTGGGGGATCTTCAGATACAAGATGGCCACCTTGTCTGGACTACATTCCCCAGAAACCTCTGGGAGAATGACCTGCCGCTCCCAGTCACCTGACCAGTAACTGCCAGTAAAGACAATTGGTCAGGTGAAAGTCTGAAAACCAGGAAGGGGAGACTGTTGATTTGCAATATGTACGATATGTTCAGACGTAGACATGCCAGCAACAAGCTCACAGGTGATGGTGACCTCTAGCCTCTCTCGTGCCCTGTGTCAGTCAGCACCCCCTCTTTCTCTACCGTCACCCCACCGCTGGCGGGACTGAGCACTCTGAAGTCCAAGGGGCCTTTGAGCTCTGACAAAATGCTGACATCACAAACGCACAAAGGCAGCACCTTATAAGGACAAAATGCATTTGAATATTATATAATTCGTTATTGAATATTTTAAATGTTATTTACATGTGATATTTGATCAGGTGAAATACAGGGAAGTGTTTTTTCCTAGTTCCGTAGAATCTGGTTCTGCGGCGGTTTCTTTTGTTGCTGTGAGGGGAAAGTGCTCAGGCGTGGAGAGGAAGCCTCACCGCGTTCTTCTTGTTTTACAGCCCCAACAGGAAGATCTCCAGCACTGCTTTCGGCAGGTAGGTGGCTGGGCTGGTTGGTCTGTATGTCACCGTCCTGCCAGGATGCCCAAGGCACCGCGGCCCGGCATGTCACTCCCACCCTGGTGTTCCCCTGCCCCCTGCAGCCAGACTGGGTCTGGACCAGCGACAGGCGCAATGACAGAACTGAAGAGCTTTGGCAGAGATGAGAGCGTTGTGCCTGTGACTAATGAGCGCAGGGCAGTCCGGCTGCCACCCCGGCCCAGGTGCTGTGGGGTCACTGGAGCCCCCCGCGCCCCTGTGGCGCTGTGCAGGCAGTGTGAGCCAGACGTGCTCGCCGCCCTCTGCTAGCTGGCCTGTTTTTAGCATTTCTCGGATCACATTCCTAAAATAGGAAGTGGAGATCTTTACGTTCTTAAATGTTTGGTGAGTGCGAGATTCACGGCTGCTGTGGAGCCCTGCAGTTGCAGGAGAGGAGCTGCTCTTGCAGGCCGGCGTCAGTAACATGTGCCCATCGGGTAGCTCACACCTACACGCTCTCTAATTAGAGCTCCACTCCCACATGAGCCACCAGTCCCAGCCCTCCCATAATTAACTGATTTAATTATTTTAATGAAGTGGGAAATCTTTTAAGGCTGGTTTTCAGGTCAGAAAAGGAGGTTTCTGTAGGTGGCTGTTCCTCGAATCGAGGGCGTCTTTGAGACCATCGGCTTCAAAAGAAACTGTTTCCAGAGAGCAGGAGTCCTGGGGACTTTTGCTGCAAGGAGCCCCTGCTTCTGTCAGGGTGCTGCTTCATCAGAGCATGTAGGCAGTTCGCAAGGACTTCATCAGAAAAAAAGCAGTAAACTGGTGCGCAGGGAGATCCATGAATGAACAGGGCTGTGTTTGATGGGATTTGCATGGGCAGTCTAGATAAGTCCTCTTCGCTCCTCTCCCCGTCAGGCAGCTCTTCCACAACAGCAACTTCAGCAGCAGCAACGGCAGCACGGAGGACCTGTTCCGTGACAGCATCGACTCCTGCGACAATGACATCACCGAGAAGGTGAGGGGCGAGGGGCTCGCGGGGGTCCCGCTGATGGAACACACACACAGAGAAAACGTTCCCAGCAAGAGCCCCAGCAAAGCATATCAGCAGCATGACAAACCAGTGAAAGATACGGATGGAATTCACAACCATGCAAAGTGACCATGATATTCATTTCAAAGGGCCTTTGGTAACTGAAACATCCAGGAGTGCACTGGGGTTCTGGGGGAGCTGACGCACCCCAGTGTGTCACAGTGGCTGCTGCAGCTGAGCCCTCTCTCCCTGCCTCGCCTCCTGCAGGTCAGCCACCTGGAGAAGAAGGTGACGGAGCTGGAGAACGACAGCCTGGTGAGCGGAGACCTCAAGTCCAAGCTGAAGCAGGAGAACACGCAGCTGGTGCACAGGTAGCACAGCCCGCCGCCGGGAGCACACAGGACTCCATCTAAAGTGGCTACTGTGGAATAGAGAAGTGTGACGTTATATCGTGATTTTGCCGTGGTGGGTGCGGTTTTTGATTTCCTCTGTGCACGCTTTCCTGGGGCGTTGCGTCTAACCCTTGTGTGCCCGCAGGGTCCACGAGCTGGAGGAGCAGATCAAGGACCAGGAGGCGCGGGCTGAGCAGACGCTGGAGGAGGAGCTGAAGAGGCACCGCGAGGCCTACAGCAAGATGGAGCGAGAGAAGAGCACCGAGATTGAGCTGCTGAGCAGCAGGTAATGGCACGGCCTGGCCTGATAGACCACAGCACAGCACAGCACAGCACAGCACAGCACAGCACAGCACAGCACGGCACAGCACAGCACGGCCTGGCCTGATAGACCACAGCACAGCACGGCACGGCCTGGCCTGATAGACCACAGCACAGCACGGCACGGCCTGGCCTGATAGACCACAGCACAGCACAGCACAGCACAGCACGGCCTGGCCTGATAGACCACAGCACAGCACAGCACAGCACAGCACAGCACAGCACGGCCTGGCCTGATAGACCACAGCACAGCACAGCACGGCCTGGCCTGATAGACCACAGCACAGCACAGCACAGCACAGCACGGCCTGGTCTGATAGACCACAGCACAGCACAGCACAGCACGGCCTGGCCTGATAGACCACAGCATAGCACGGCACGGCCTGGCCTGATAGACCACAGCACAGCACGGCACGGCACAGCCTGGCCTGATAGACCACGGCACGGCACAGCATGGCACGGCCTGGCCTGATAGACCACAGCACAGCACAGCGCAGCACGGCCTGGCCTGATAGACCACAGCACAGCACAGCGCAGCACGGCCTGGCCTGATAGACCACGGCACGGCCTGGCCTGATAGACCACGGCACGGCCTGGCCTGATAGACCACGGCACAGCACAGCACAGCACGGCCTGGCCTGATGGACCACAGCAGAGCATTGAACCCCACAGTAGAAAGCTGCGGCTGCTGGAGACGACCAGGAGTTTCAAGGGGCTCCCGGCTGGAGTCCCTGATGCTCTTTCTCTTCAGGGTCCAGCAGCTGGAGGAGGAGAACACTGAAATGAAGGTGAACGTGTCCCGGTTGAAGTCCCAGACAGAGAGACTCGATGAGGTACTTACGCCCTCCTATTTTATTCATTTAACGCACTCCGTATTCTCACGTTAGTCTTTCGGATTTCATCACGCGTCACCTCCGCCCCTGCCGCCTTGGATGAGACGGTGAGCCAGTGAAGTCCCCAACACCCTCGGTTCCTCTCCAGGCCCTGGTGATCTCACTTCTGTTTCTCCAGCGGTCCGTGAGGTGTTCTTCAAGCAGTGTTACAGCTTCCTGTGGGCAGGTTCACGGAGTCAGAAATGACAGCAAGGCGAGCGCGGCTGTGGACTGAACCACAGCTGTGGACTGTGGTTCAGTGTGGTGCTGCAGCTCAGCCTGGTCCCAGTCTGGGCCGGACAGAGTCGCTCAGCTGTGGCTTTTCACACGCAGGAGCGCCAGCGCATGACCGACAAGCTGGAGGACACCAGCCTGCGCCTGAAGGACGAGATGGACCTGTACAGGAAGGTGATGGACAAGCTGAGGCAGAACAGGCACGAGTTCCAGAAGGAGAAGGAGGCCATGCAGGAGGTGAGTGTGGCTGTGTGCTGCTGTGCTGCCTATGGGGATCGGAGCCGGGCTGGCAATCTCTGGCTGTAGATCAACATGCAGTTTGAAGGGGCACCTGCCCCCGAGATTCCTGTTGAAGCCCCTGAGCCAGGTCCCCTGTGAGAGCGGGCCTTCAGGCCTGTCTTCCTCCGGTGGGTACTCTGCTAGCGGTGCCACAGCGCCACCAGGTGGCTGTCTGGGAGAAGTGCTGACTGTGCTCTCCCCTGCAGCTGATCGAGGACCTGCGGCGGGAGCTGGAGCACCTGCAGCTCTTCAAGCTGGAGGTGGAGAAGCCCGGCCGCGGACGCAGCTCCTCCTCCAGCCTGTCCGAGCTCACCGCCAAGACGCGGGAGATGGAGCTGGAGCACGAGGTCAAGAGGCTCAAGCAGGTCAGGCGGGGCCCACCGAGCGGCCACCTGACGCTGACCGAGTGACCGGCTCGCTGACACTGACAGAGTGACCAACACACTGACCAAGTGACCAACACACTGACCGAGTGACCGGCTCGCTGACCAGCTGACGCTGACCGAGTGACCGGCTCGCTGACCAGCTGACACTGACCAAGTGACCAACACACTGGCCAGCTGACACTGACCGAGTGACCAACACACTGGCCAGCTGACACTGACCGAGTGACCAACACACTGACCGAGTGACCAATGCACCAACCCAGAGACGCTCTCCTTGACAGGCTGTAATTGACCTGGTGTTCCTCACCCGCTGGGAGAGGACTGTCCCCGCACCCCCAGCCAGTCCCTGCAGGGGGCAGTGTGCCGAGAGGGTCTGCTCTCGTCACGGCAGCAGGGCCGCGCCCTCTCGGCAGGGAGAGCAGCCTCTCTGGGCTGCCAGTGCCGTCGGGCTGCTGCTCTCTTTTCTTCTGTTTTTGGCTCAGCAGGCTGAACACTATTCCTTCCCTGTGCAGGGGGCATGGGGACGGGGGGGGCGCAGAGCTCTCTGCCTGTCTCAGAGCGCGAGCTGCAGACGGAAAAAATGACACATCAAACACATCTGCTACAGGGTGGCAGAAGTAGGTTTAAGAAATTAAAATCTACAACTAAGCTGTTCGTTCCATGCATTTCAGTCTTCAGCCGCTTGTGAAGGAAATCAGGCTGCAGCTGGTGAGGAACTAGAATATGAGCTTTTAAGGAAAATCTTCATTTGACCAAAACGGACTTGCACCGACACAGGACACAGATGCTTGACACTGTCGTGTTGTGTTTGTACGGCTCTGGTGGAAGTATGCTTGCGTGTCAGTGCTGATGCCATGGCGTAGCCTGGGCTGGCTCATGCCTGTGATTTTGCTCTGTTTGTTCAGAGGCTAATTTCCCAGGAGACCCCCTCTGAGTTCCAGCAGCTTGTCCGCACTGGGGTGCAGCTCCTTCCCGGTTGGCTGGTAAACCTGTCTCCTGTGACCTCAGTCTACTAACCACTAACAAGAACGCCAGCAGCCACTAGTGTCAGAGTCGCCTCGCAGTGCCCAGGGTCCTGGCCTAGAGAAGGATGCTGGGAAATATCTAGCGCACACCTGCCATCCATGTTTCTGTAGAGTAGAAGGTAACTCCAGTAACCCCCATCTGCCCATGGTCTGTGTAGGACTAGGACTAGGACAGCGCCCCCTACTGTTTACCCCTCCCCCTCTGCTCAGACGCCTGACCGCTCCCCCCCGCAGGAGAACCAGAAGCTCCGGGACCAGAACGACGACCTGAACGGGCAGATCCTGAGCCTCAGCCTGTACGAAGCCAAGAACCTGTTCGCCACGCAGACGAAAGCGCAGTCCCTGGCGGCCGAGATCGACAACGCCTCCCGGGACGAGGTGAGTGGGGCGCGTGGCCGCAGCAGGACACCCCGAGCCGCGGCCTTTTCTCGTTAGCCACGCACATTTAAATAAATGGGGCCTCTGTGAAGGTTTACTGCAGTAAACTCCCAGTTGAACCAGGTTCACACCCCACTGTCAGTTCCCCCTGCCCTGCTGTGCGGCGCAGGAATACCGCGCAGTTCTACACCAGCTGCAGTCGGCATCCCGACTGTTCGCTCCTCGTGAAATCACCTACAAGTCTCGTCTTCAATTTCTTCACTCCCTTCCAGCTGATGGAGGCTCTGAAGGAGCAGGAGGAGATTAATTTCCGGCTGCGTCAGTACATGGACAAGATCATCCTGGCCATCCTGGACCACAACCCCTCCATTCTGGAGATCAAGCACTAGAGCCCCGCCGCCCAGGGAGAGAGGAGCCACGCTGTGCAGACAGCGCCCCCTGCAGCCGTGGAGGGGTCTGAACTGCACTCCTGCAGCCGCTGGAACTAAAAGTCACTCTGTGTTTACAAGGAGTTTCGGTACTTCACTTCAGAAGTCTGTGAATCACAAGAAGATGTTGATATCTTGCGAGCACTTTTTTGCATTTTCTATTATTTGTTTTGTCATTGATACTGCTGTATGTGGTCTTTTGAAAAAAGGCATTACAACTGGAACTTATCTTTTAAACACTGGGGGTTTTTGTGTTTTAAAATAAATACATACATATATATATATTCTACCTCTGGGTATGTTACATTAGTCTGCAATATATTAAAGTAACAGTTGAAAACATGCAGACTTCTGTGACCTCCTGCCAGAGTGTGTCCCTTAAGGAGGGGCTCTGCGGACACCCCAGTGGTCAGAGCTGGGGGGTGTGGCTGTGTTCTCTGGGTAAATTGATTTCAACCCTGAACTGAACCAGTTCACTTGCTGATCAGACTTATTGCTGTTGAATCATTTTGTGGATTTTCAGCTCCAGAGAAGAGTGTTCTAGATTCTAAAGGTCTTTGTTTGGTTAAGGGCTGAAGTCTGTAGCTGAGAGTCAGAGGAGGCTAGAATGCAGAGTAACTGGGCTGGGGGAGGAGGGGAGCGGGAGAGGGGCAGAGTGGGGGTATTTATTGAGTGCTGGGGCTGGAGGGGAGCGGGAGAGGGGCAGAGTGGGGGGTATTTAAACCTGTGGTGAAAGCGCAGTGAGGAGAGCTAGCCCCTGGTGTCTGTTGAGTAGCTCAGATGAGGTGAGATGGGCCTCGGGAAGAGAGACTCAAGGCTTGAAAGGAGGTGTGGGCAGGTGGATGGCTGAGGATGTGTTCAGGGGAGGCAGAAGTTATGACAGCGCCCACTGCTGGTGGGAGAGGCCCATGGCAACCTGTTGAACCTGCCTGCCACCTGGCTGCGCCGCTCTCTGGTCCGGCCCAGCAGGAGCTCTTCAAGGGCACAGGCACGGACAGCCCTCAGCCAGGCACGGGGGTCGGGGTCACAGTCCTGAACCTGAGGATTTATCAAATTGCTGAAAGGACTCTAATGCCCTGGTGCCTTCAGTGTTACATATTGGAGACTGGCTGTAAATACCCAGCCATTCTGATAGACAGTCAATTTCTGCAACCCAGCTGTTTTATTGAAAAGATTCTCTTGAGAAACATTTTACCTCCTGGGTTCCAGGTTCTAATGCTAGTGGATTGCTGAAAGCTGAGCAGGTGCGCCCCAATCCCGAGCTGAGACTGAGGCTCGTCTCCCCCAGTGTCCCGGCAGAGAGCCAGCTCTCCTCACAGACATCGCCCAGCTACAGCCCTGCTCCGTCGGCAGTGCAGTCAGTCTGAACGCAAGAAACGTGCAGATCTACAGTATCTAAACAATATATACTTTGAGAAAAGCCAGAGATGGGAAATGCTGATTAAGATGATTATAAGACAAAAAAAATGTGAATGTATCGTAGAAGAGCAAAGCTATAGAATGTATCGTGGAAAAACGACCAGAAAGTTTTATTTTTTCATTATGGATGTATTGATGAAAACAGGATGTGGAGAAGGTCTCAGGAGGTCAATCTTTGCTGGAGCAGGTGCCGGGCGCGAGTGTGTTCGATATGGAGTCGAGTTAGAAAACCGCGCGTGTCAGCAGGAGTAACAGAGAGGGGAAGGGAGGAGAGGAGGTCAGGGGGGCAGGAGAAGGGAGGTTTGGGACAGGAGGTGCAGTCCTGAACTGTGCTGGATGACGGAGTAAGAGAATTGGCATCGTGAGCAGAGGGACATGCCCAGCTCTCACCCTGGTGTAGTGCCACTCTTCCACTGGCCCGCGGCTTGTTGCAGGCCAAGCACGTGGTAACTCCTGAATCTCTGCGATCACACAGAGACCCCCGGTTCTCCGTGAGCACGCTGGCTCTGTGTGGGTGTTCCAGGAGTCAGCCACTGCAGTAATAAAAAGAGATATGGTGATATTAATAATATCGCCCTAGCTGGGGTACATTTTTATGTCTTCTGGGTATCTTGTGCCCATTGGTTGCACAATAAATTTTAAAAAAATGACTGTATACTGTAAATGTCATGAATGTATCGTTTCACATTTCGTCCTTTTAACTTGTGAATGTGGGACTGATTGGTGAGATGGAGATTAACTGGGATTTCACAGAAGCAATACTTGTGTGTTATTGCAGTATTTTGAAGAGCTGTATAGATGAGTTGAAAACTGTACACTTTATTGATACCAACCTTAGTTTCGCTTTGTTACACAAACTGTAGTGAGGTTTCTTTGTGTGGGGGGGTTATTCTTTTGGTATTTGTGCCTTTTTTGCTAAAAGTGTCACAAGTTTAGTTGCTTTTTGTTTTCCTGTTTTTTTGCCAGCTAGATAAAAGCTTTTAGATGTTTTCTGTTCTTAATCTGTCGGAATGTTTTACATAAACTGTAAATTGTGTACATAAGATAGCAACTATTTGTATTCATGTGCCATGCATCACAGGTTTAAAAGCAAGCAAAGCTCTCTTTTTTACAGTTTTTTGACAACAATTGAGATGTCTTATGTGTGCTATAAAATAGATTACTGCACAATTTTTGTTCTTTGTAAACTTAGAAGCAAAGCATAGTTTGGGAAATATTTTTAGAGACTTCTCTGGTTTTCTGTACTGGACAGCCTTGTGCTCCATTGTGCAACACTGGTTTATTTTGATTGTGTAGCTCTCATGCCTTTTCCTTTGTTTTAATCACTGTTGTGTTTTTTGAAGGGGGTGATTGTCTTCTTCATTTCACTCAGTGTGTTTCTTCTTAGCCAAGTGCTGAAGGAAATGCTGGCACTGTCTCCTGCACCAGCCCTGTCTGAGAAGAGAGGAAAGTCTGTGCCCGCAGTTGTCTGGGCTCTCTCACGGCCCCACTGCTGAGCTGCTGTCTCCAGACCAAGAGCAGGGCTGGCGGAGAAGAGGCAGCAGCTCCTGAGACTCCTGAGAAATCACTGTGCAACAGCCAGTCAGCTGTTGACTACTCACATAATACCATCAGTGAGAGAGTCATCTTCCTCTTCAAACTGCAGATTTAAAACTGACCCATTTCCGTCCTGGGCTCTTAAATACTTTAAGGCTGTGTCTGTTCCTGACCAGCGTCATCTCAAAGCTCTGCAGGTCCTCGCTGTTGTGCCCAATACTTTGCCCTGTGATTTGACCAGAGTCCCCAGACGTTTTGCAAGGTCTTGCCCAGGCCTTGCTGCTACTGTGGCACCAGCATGGGTGACCTTGCTTCTTCTGGGAAAGCAGCAGGTCTCTTTCAATTGCCCCATGGCCAAAGCCCAAAAGCAGGTATAGTGAAGAACTGTAGTTTGAATAAATCTTCTTGGTAGGACTGTGGTGCCTGCAGCCCTGTAAATTGGGCACTGTGGCTGCCTGAGAGCAGTTGTGCTTTCTTGCAGCCAGGCCCCTGTCCAGAAGGCTGGGGCTCGGGGTCCGAGTCAGACGCCAGCAGGGCAGCCTGGCCAAGGAAGCGCTGGAGCAGTGATATTGCTTCCTCCTCGTTCATCTCAACCTGTTTTCAGTTTGCCGTGTAGACCTCTCTCTTACAGCGCTGGTTTCCTGTTGTGCTGTACCACTGAATCACAGTTCACTTATTTTCCTGTGAGGTTTTGTAAGAGCTGGTTTTTGCTAATGTGACTTCTGATAGTCGTGATGTTGTACAAACGTTAAGCTGTAAATAAAAACGATTTGCTAATGGCATGACTAAAGGAGGTGTGTGGCAGTCTGTTTCATCAATCAATCAGTATTCTGTTCATGCAGTGGCCTCCATGTTGACATAGCTCATTGCTGCTCACGGAGAGAAGACCCAATAAGGCAATTTCAGTCCAATTACACTGACCTCTACAAAATAAAGATCCACATGCCTGCAAAAGAAGCACGAGAGTCTGCATGTGGCTTATATGGAGACCAAGGCTGCCTGCCTGCCTGCTGCAGAGCACTACATTCTGCAACCAGAGGACCTGGGACTGTTCAGGTTTTTCTTTGAGCTCATTTCAAAACAACAGTGTAACATGGTAACCGAACTGAGCGTGATATTTTCCAAATGTGGTTTCAGACAATAGCCTCGACAGTCTGAACTACAGGGCTCTAAGCACTCAAGCATTTTCGTTCTTTTTGAACAGAGCACTGCCACACTCATGACCACCGTAATTACTGTCTCTTTGTTTTAAGTCCAGGAGTAAATGGTATCTAGTGTTCTGTCTCTGGAAGTAATCCACCTAACCAATAGCAGCACAGCGGACGCATACCCACAGCGATAGAAATCACATCGCGGAGCTGGGGTCTGAAACACGGAGGCAGAGATAAAGACAGCAGCATCTTGTGCGTTGTCCTGACCTAGTTTTTGCAGGGCTTTAAAAAAATTGATTTGCAGTCTGAAAATAAAGATCAGTCTCGTTCAGATCCCTCTGCAGTGAGATCAGTAATGTGCTAACGAAGAGATGCGTTTTATAGTCGAATGAGAGGAAAAAACCCACCAGCGTGAACTGTGTTTCCAGCTAGACTGAGACCGAGGTCGCCTGAGCCGAACTCCATTCCTTTGTGTTTCCCAGGCTTTCCCCGTCAGTCTGGAAGAGGGAAGGACACGGCGCTGGTCATAGAGACGCTGCAGGTGAGGCGGAGGAGGAAGAGGCTTTTAAATAGGGGAGGACTCTCCATACAGGACAGTGAGTGCGTGCTCCCAGCACAGAAAACAACTGTGAGTGACCGGCACCCTTCAGCTGCACAGACGATAAGCTGAGGTCCTGGTCTCTCGGTCAGTCGGTGGGATTTTATTCCGTTTGAAAAAGCTCAGTGTCTTCAAGCCTCTGCAGGTTTTGAAAGGATGTGGAAGGCTGGAGGCATTGCTGAGCCCCAGCGCCGCCCCGACGCCCCAGCAGTCACCCCACACTCAGCCCCTTGACAGGCCTGGGTCCCTAGAGCTCTATCATCACCTGCCCCTCCCTCCCCCCTCAAAAAACACGCTTGGCAATTTCAAGCTTGGCAATGTTTTCATATAATACTCATCTTCTGGATGGACAATGATGTTTTGTATAACTAATATACAACAATAAAGGCGCCGTCCTTTGGATGAGACAAATGATGTTAAACCGAGGACCTGACTCTCTGTGGTCATTGGCAATCCCAGGGTGTTTCTCAAAAACAGTAGGGGTGTAACCCTGGTGTCCCGGCCAAATTTCCCCCTGGCCTTTACCAGTCATGGCCTCCTAATAACCCCCCTCTCTGAACTGGCTCCATCACTCTGCTCTCCTCCCCACTGAGACCTGGTGTGTGGGGAGCGGACTGGCGCATCATCCAGGTGGGGCTGCACACTGGTGCTGGTGGGGGGGATCCCCATTACCTGTAAAGAGCTTTGAGTGGAGGGTCCAGAAAAGCGCTATATAAGTGTAAGCAATTATTACCATTCATAATGGAGGGCGAGTATGGGACCCCGGCTGCGCCTCCAGCCCGCAGGGGGGCAGTGGCGAGTAACTGCGGTCGGGCTGCGGGCCTGTGTGAGGGACGCGGCCGAGGAGGATGCGGGACGAGTGACCGTTTGTGTATAAATCACCCAGGTTTGTTCATTTTCTCAGCTGTATTGAAAACTCTCTCAGTGTGGGTTTGTTTTTTATACCGGATAAAATTAATCAGAGTCTTATCGATTCCTAAAGTTTGACTTTTCCCGTGAAGTCGTCGGGAGGTTCGGAAAGTTGACTGTTTTCAAATCTTGCCGAATTTTCTGTTTCTTTTGTTTCCTAAAAGTTCCTTTAAATAAAACGTGTAGACAATCCTAATGAAGTAAAACTGAAGCAGCGATTTTTAATGCCGTGCTATTAGTATCGTGCAGCGATTTCTCTCTAGTTAAATGTGTAATAAAATAGCGACACCGCGTGTGTGTAAATACAGGTTTCGACGTGATTCTAGAGAAGAAAAAATGTTTTTTTTTTTCCGAGGGATGTCATTTTAAAAATCCCAACACATCTGGACTTCTCCGCCTCACCTAAACGATAGCTAGGCCGGCCTCTCTCGCACCGAGGGGAGAATACATGACCGTCTGTAACGACAGTCCTGAGCATGAAAATACTCTTTATCACTTACTGAGGAAATACAGGTTACATGCACCGATACCCGCGGCCAAGCCCTCTGCACGCCGCTACCTGGCGCACAGGTGAGCCGACAGGTGAGCGGTCCGCAGGTTCACCTCCTCTGACTCCTCTGCGCGTCCTGCGGGAAAGGCTGCCATTTCCCAGAAAAGTCTGGGAATTTGGAAGTTGTTGCAGTGAGCAAAGCGGTGTTTCCGCGATGCTTGGCGAGTAGACGAAAGTGGTTTTTGCAAGTTTTAAGTGTGAGGCGGAAAGTGCCCGGATCAGTAAGCAAATGAGGGGGGTGATTTTATTTGAATGAACACTGCCCGCACAGGACAAAGACAAGAGCCCGAAATGAAAGCAGATAACCACATTTCCAGCTGGTGTCTCTTCAGAACTGGTGAGAGGCCTGACGAGATTAAATTAAGATGCGTACTGTCGCACTTCTGCCGAGGCAGAAGTTAATTATTTCTTATCATTTTCATGAAAGTAATTATCATTAACATAGATTAGAATCTGCTTTGGAAAGCTCATGTTTTTTTGCAGTCTTGACGTCTTGAGAAAAAGCAGAATCAAGGAAAGTTGTTTGGGATTTTTTTGTTAGAACGATTTTTCACTGGTTTCCCAAATCCAGATTTTTGATTCGATCTTTTTATCTGAAACATTAAATCATGTACCTTAGGCCCAGTAATGATTTCATTCTCACCACTTTGCAAAAAAGTCATTTCTGCTCAGGAATCAGTTCAAATAAGTGCTCAGGTAAACTGCCAGCCTTAAAGGAATGTCCAACACTAACCTACAGCCTGAAGACACTGAACCTTTTTACTCTTGAGCAGAGAAACCTCAGAGGGGACCTGATTCAAGTTCTCAGAATCCTCAAAGGAGCTGACAGTCAACCCAGTGGACTTCTTCAGGATCGCCAGTGAAATAGAGTGTGTGGACACAGCTGGAAACCAAGTACGTTCAAGACGGGGAATAGGCAGCTGTTTGTTACACAAAGGGCTGCTGGAGTCTGGGACAGCCGTGCTGTTGAAGCCGATATCCTGGCGTCATACCAGAAACAGCTGCGTGAGATGTAGCCACAAGCAGCCAAACCAGCATGTTGAGCCGAATGGCCTCCTCTCCTTTGTAGCTGGTTCTAGGTTCTAGGTCAACTGCAGCAGCCTGCAGCTGGCTTTCGGTGGCTTTCAGAATGCTGAAGCTAGCAGAAAGTGGGTCCTGGGCTGTGGGCGTGTCCTTGGGGTCAGGCTCTGGGTGTGCCCCAGGTCTGTGGGTCCCAGGTATTTTCCCAGAGCTGGGCAGTGGGCGTGTCCCCTGGACTGGCTGTCTGGCGGGTATTTCTCCAGGGGCGGGCTGTGGGCGTGTCCTCAGGGGGCGGGCTGTGGGCGTGTCCTCAGGGGGCGGGCTGTGGGCGTGTCCTCGGGACCAAGCTGGGTGCCAGGCGTGTCCCCAGGGCCGGGCTGTGGATGTGTCCCGAGGTCTGTGGGTGTGTCCCGAAGGCCGGGGCTGTGTGCCAGGTGTTTCCTTAGGGGCGGGCTGTGGGCGTGTCATCGGGGCTGGGCAGTGGGCGTGTCCTTGGAGTCGGGCTGTTGGCGTGTCGGGCTGTGGGTGTGTCCGGAGGTCTGAGGGTGTGTCCCCAAGGCGGACTGTGTGCCAGGTGTTTCCCCAGGGCCAGGCTGTGGGTGTGTCCCCAGGACTGGCGTTCTGGCAGGCGTGTCCTTGGGGCTAGGGCAGTGGGCGTGTCCTTGGGGCTAGGGCAGTGGGCGTGTCCTTGGGGCTGGGCAGTGGGCATGTTAAATGGAGTTAGCTGTGGGCATGTTGTTAAGAAGCTGTGTCTGGCTGTTGCAGGGCGTGTGGGCGGAGTGGAGAGCAGTGCTCAGGCTGTGTGCTGTGCAAGACTCGAGATATGGTCAACCCCAGGCAGCGCAGCAGGGAGGCCAGTGATGAGGATGACCTGGACAGCAAGGAGAGGGCTTGGAGACACAGTGATGAAGACCAGCTGGAAAGCGAGGAGGAGGAGGAAGGTGCTCAGACAGTGCAGTATCTCTCTTCTCCGGCCCCAGAGGAGGACTGGGACAGGGAAATCAGCGAATCCTTCCCCTATGGTAAGGACTCCGCCGCCATGTGCCTGTGGAAATTTCATCTGCGTGGTGAAGATCATTCATTTGTCTTTCAAGTCTGCAGTAAGCAGCTGTGTGTTTCATCCGACGCCGCCGCTTCCCTCTGCGATCGCCAGCTGTTAATCACTGCTTTAGACTTGCTCACCAGGCTCCTCCCACCTGGCCAGGGTTGGGCACTCTTGCACGCTCACTTTTCCTGGCTGGGCCACCTGGGCACGCTCTTGCAGCTCTTTATCTGTCAGGTGCCTCACCCACCTTCTGCCCAGGGTTGAACCCCTGCTGTTGAGCCGACCAGATCCGTCCTGGAGATGGATGTGCCATCTCTCCTTCAGGGTCAGTTTAATTTCACTGCCTGCTTTTCTGTTCCAGTTCTTTCTAAAATCAGTTTTGAGTTCCTGTTACGCCTCAAGGTCATTTTACTGCATAGGTCTCTTCTGCAGCACTTCGTTGATCAATGCAGCAGTTAGCAGCCTTCTGTCCGGATGAGAGGCTTCTCACTGGTGAGGAACTGCTGCGTTCAGAGTCCTCTTAGCAAAAAACTGTCTTTAAACTCAAGCAGTGGAGGGACTTAGAGCTGCTTTTATTTCTCTTAAGGTACCATTTCAATTTCCAGGTTCTTTAAAAGCAATGAGCATTAATGAGAATAAAAAACAGGGATTTGAACTTGAAATCATGTTATTTACATTGAGCTAGAGTACAGGGCTCAGCTCAGGCGGCCTGTCTGTCTCCACAACTACAGAAGCGTAGGTTTCTGACTGTTGAGCTCCCCATGAGTTCAGACCAGCAGTTTGGATCATTTCGTCCTCTGTGGGTTTGACTCTTAAGGCTGGCATTTCTAAAGCATAATGTTGCTGGCTGTTTGTGTTCAAGACTTTTCTTGTCGGACACGCCCACAACGAAATTGCTTGGGCGCTGCACACCTGGGGGATTCAGCAACTCGGGGATCGGTAGAGGGCTGACACTGTGGTCGGAAGACTTGTGAAATTCGCTTTTACAAACGAGCCCTGATTTCCGGTGACGTCTGCGCGGCAGGCTGGAGGGGTCGCCGGGCGGGGGTTGCTTGCGGGTCAGGCCCCAGTGGAGCCCGCGCCCGGCGGGGGCGTCGCTGTGCGCTGACTGCCCTGCTGGTTGGCAGGCCCCGAGGACGTGTCCCAGGAGGAGCTGGAGCAGTGCGCCTGGCAGCCCGGAGAGCCCCTGTACAGCCCCGCCTCCCACCACGCCCCCCCGGTCCCATGGGTGCCCGTCTCCGCTCCGGTCGTCAGAGGCCAGTTTTCCGATGTGGAAAAATAAGGTCGTGTTTGTGCTCCTTCATTCCTTCCTTCTTCAGACGCTTATCTGTTTTTTTTTTTTTTTTTTTAAGGACCACGTTGAGCCTTATCAAGCAGGTGATCGTGTTAGTCTGCTTGTTCTTCGTGTGTCCCTTTCGGATTGCAGGCCTGCTAGGAACGGATTTTTTTTTTTTTTTGCCCGGGGGGTTTGTTTTGTGGCGGGGTGGGGGGGGGGGGCAGGTGAAAGTTGAGGTTTTCAGTTTCTGGATCAGCGCCGGTGAGGAGGAGGAGGCTTTGATGATGGTGAAGAACGTCCTGGCGCTGCTGTGCTGTGCAGGCCTGTCCCAGCCCTTCCATCTGCGCCCCTAAACCTCTCCCCTCATCTGCACTGCAAACCAGGCTTCTCAGACAGCACGGGGGGCTTTTTATTTTGTTTTCTGTGGAAATGTGGAATGTCTTGACGTTTAACAACCAGGCAAGGAGAAGGGTTACTTGTGAACAGAATATATTCTTACTGCTGTGTTACTGATTTTAGAAAAAGGGTAAAATAGTTACGTTGCGTTCTGCAGAAGTTCAGCGCTGCCTTCTTGACTGCAGTGTTCGATTTTCTTTTGCCTTCTTTTTCTTTTGCCTTATATGTAGTTTGGTTTCTTAGACATATCTTTGCTTAAATATTCGAAGGCTTTGCCAGACCGAGGCCTGTGATTAAACTTGCTGGTTTCCTTGCCTGTTACTCCATCATTTGATCAATAAAGCTGATCTGTTCTCTGGACTGTAGTGGAACAGCTGAGCTCTTCTGTTGGAGTGTTGCACAGTGGTTAGGACTCTGGATTCATAACGGGAAGGCTGTGGGTTCGAATCCCACGTGGGGTACTGCTGCTGTCCCCAATCAACAGACCTCTTCTTTGTCATTTTATGTTCTTTATGACAAATATCAAACTTGAACATAGAACATAAGACAAGTTGCACACTCTAGCTCTTTGGTTTACCAGTAGCTAATTGATCCCAGATTCTCATCCAGCTGTTCCTTGCAGGAAACCAGGGGGTGTCATTTAAATTGGCACAGCTGGGCATCTCAGTCCAGGTCACCAAACCCCTGTCTGTGTCTCCTGTTCCCAGTTTTAAAAGCACATGCCCGCCCTCTGCTTTGTGTGTCTCTGTGGGTTCTGAAGGAGTCCGCTAGGTTCAACGTGTTGGCGCCCTTGAGGACTCTGCACCAGCACCGCAGAAAGGTTTTAAGTTTAAGTTCTATTTAAATAGGTGTAAGTGTGTTTTTGGGCAGCACAGGTGTGCACAGATTAGCACTGCTGGGTTCAATTTCTGGGGTGCTGTCTATCTGGAGTTGGTGTGTTTTCACACGGGTTTCCTCCAGCAGTGCAAAGACATGCAGGTAGACTAATCGGCTTCTGGGGGAATTGGCCCTAATGTGAGTGTGTGCAGGTGTGTGTCTGTCCCTCTGTCCTGCGATGGACTGGCGTCCTGTCCAGGGGGCACCCTGCCTGGTGCCCGGCGCTTGCCAGGATAGGCTCCAGCTCCCCCGCAGAGCTGAACTGGACGGCGTGGTTAGAAGATGGACCTTGATTCTTGTTAGGTCCTTGATTCTAGAGTGTCCCACGACCCGGAGCGCTTGTGGACGGCCACGCGCTGCCCTGGAGCCGGTGCGCGTCGACAAAGGCTGTCCTGCCTGCCTCGGTGCCTGGCTCCTCTAGATGGCGCTGTGGGTCTGTGTGCGTGTGTGCTATAAATATGAGCACCCCCTGGTGACATCACAGCCGGGGTGCTGGTTTCATTAGGATGTTTTTCATTCCAAGGTGTGGTTTTTCCTTTATTTTTTTACTGCTTGCTAGGATCCTCAAGCATTGACCATATCAAACAGGTCAGCAGAAAACCCATGAGGACAGCCATTGTGTGGGTTGAGGTACAGGGTTTCTCTCCTCCCTGTCAGTTTGGTGTTTAGCAGTGGTTTAATTTTGACAGCCATAAGCATTTGAGATGGATAAAAAATACTTAGGGGCAGATTGGAATTTAATTGTAACTGTGTTGGGAGCAAGGTGAATTAATTAATTACTACAACAATAATGAATTACTGTAGGGATGGGCCTCTGATTCACTCTAGTCTAGTGTTTTTGTCCTTTTGAAATGCGTTTCTAGTTTTTTTCTGTGAAAAACGTCTTTGGCACGTGTCTCTCACAGGGCCCAGTACCACAGTGCGAACGCAGTCTCTCCTAGTCCGCAGCGCTCGTTGACGAGGTGTTGAAATTGTTTAGAAAAGAGTTTCCCAGACTCCGCACACTCTCTCCGGACTGCGCAGTGTCTCGGGCCGGCGCTCAGCGTTCAGACACAGGGGGCAGCTGACACAGACATGCAGGTTTCCTCGCCCAGTGTAGAGCAGGCAGCTGCTGGACAGCACAGCCCGCACAGCAGAGACAGTCCTGTTTCTAGCTGAGCTTGGAAAGATGTGGAAGCTGCATTATTTTTCTTGTTTTAAAATGCTAATCTGACAGTCTTACAGTATTGTAATTGACGATATTAATGAAACCTGAAATTTTGAAGAGCAGCACGTTTCCAATCTCGTTTCCCAGACTGCAGTGTCTCCGGCTGCCCACAGGGGGGCGCAGGTGTTTGTGAAATGGCCGGTCGTGATCAGAAGCTGCAGCACATTTTCACGGTTTAAATGCTCCGTGAGCTGGTAGCTTCTCGCCCCGGAGGGGCTGGCGCTGTGACTCGCAGGGCCTGTTTCAAGACGAATCGGCGGTATTATCCCATGCCCAGCAGGTTTCAGATGCGCCTTGGGAAGAGTGGAAAAGTTTGAACCCTGATGTGAAGAAGGAGGAAATGCAGTTCATGTTGAAATGCTTCTGCTGTAATTCGCTACAAGTACTTTACTGCCTAAGTGCCGTTCTCTCCTGCTTGAGGTGCTGGCTTTGTGTGTCTCTCGTGGGCCGAGGAGGTCCGGTTGGTTCTGTGCAGCGGGGCCCACGGGCTCTGATGTTAGTCGTGCAGCCCAGCCTCCGAGCTCCGTGTGTCTTTGATTGGGTCAGGACCCCAGGCCGGGCCGGGCCCTCTCTCTTGTCTTTCCTCTTTTCCTGTTCTTTCTATGAACACATTTTTAAGCGCTTAATTTTTTTGTCTCAAAGAGAACAAAACATGGCCCCCTCCACCCCACTGTACCCCCCGTCAGACCCTGAAGAGAAGCCCTCGTCTGTGTCGCTGGTCACAGGACCCCTCCTCCAGCACTGACTGGTCAGAACCAGCAGCGAAGTGGAGGAGTTAACCTTTTCCACAGGGGATTGAATATATACACAGCGTATGCTTTTAATTTTTAAATTGACACAAAGGAGCTTGACAATATTCAATTCAGAGTCTTAGAGTAGAGTAGTAGAGGAGTTTATTGCCATATGTACACGTACACTGTAGTTCTTAATGGCGCTGATCTCTCGGGACACACAGTACAACAGACAACACCACACACTGTAGACGACCGGAACAATAAATATGTTGTGGAAAAATAAATAAATACGTAGTAGTGAGACGGAGGAAAAAAACTGGTAGACTAACGTGCAGAGTTCAGGTGTGCATTGAGTCTGAGGCCCTGCAGTGAGCTGCTGTTGAGGATGCACACTGCAGTGGGATAGAAGCTGTTCCTGAGTCTAGTGGTCCTTGCTTCAGCAGCACCGCTGGCCAGAGCGCAGGGGCCGGGATGGGTGGGATCCTGGATGAGGGATTGGGCTTCACTGTGACAGCAGATGGTGTGAATCCCACCGATTGATGGTCAGTCACATCCTGTGATACCCTGTGCCGTTGCCACAAGCCTCTGTAGTGGGTCTCTGTCAGGCACGATAGTACTGCTGGGCCACACAGTGAGGACGCTAGTGAGGACATTCTTAGTGTTCTGAACCATGCAGACGAGCGTCCCGTCGGACTTGGGTGGAAGAGCCTGTCTGCCACAGGGGGGCTGTGCTGACCGCGTGTGAGGGGTCAGGAGAGGTGGTGCCAGGCGCCAGTGTGCGACTCGGGGCTCAGTTTAAACCCTCTGCACGCGTGTACTGCGGAGAGCTGCTGATTGAAGCAGTCGAATAATGTGCAAGTACTGCAGTTTAAACCTGCCCAGAATTTCGCTTTCGTACTTGGTGTCAGACATGTCTTCTGAGTGAACTGGTTCCCTGGGACGCCAGCAGCCATGACTGGAGTATTCAAACAACAAAAAGAGGGAGAGGCATCGCTGACAAACCACTAGATTTGGATAGGATTTAGTGACCTGAATACAGCAGTAAAAATATCTTGGCTCCGTGCGCTGCTCTGTCTGTGCAGCGGCAAACAGTTTTGGGGGTTTCCGTGCCTGCTGATGTGGGCTCCAGGTTCATTCAGTCTTGGGAAAGTCTGGGTGTTTCTGGGCTGAACGTTTGAGAACGGCTGCACTCTCCTTCCTTCAGTTGCAGGGCTTCAGCAGGCCTGCGTACCAGCGAGCACCACCCTGCAGCCTGCGGGCGTCCCTCTGCAACGAGCTGCTGCCCTGCCTCTGCGGCGCCGCCCTCGCAGGATCAAAGCAGCCTCAGCTCCGTCCTGCCCCCCCCCCACCGAGCGTCGGCGGGCGAGGCAGGAGCGCCCTGTGCGCCGGCACTCTGTCTGCGCCTTGGTGTCAGCGATCAGTCCCCGGGGCGGGATCTGTCCTTTCATTTTCGGCACTGAAACACTGTAACCTGTCCCCTCCCCACCTCTTCCTGGGTGGCTCATCTTCACGTGTGGCGCTGGGGCTGCAGGGTCAGTGTGTCCGCAGGGGTCCAGTCCTGGTCCCGCAGGGTCAGTGTGTCCGCAGGGGGTCCAGTCCTAGTCATACAGGGTCAGTGTGTCTGCAGGTGTCCAGTCCTGGTCCCACAGGGTCAGTGTGTCTGCAGGGGGTCCAGTCCTGGTCCCACAGGGTCAGTGTGTCTGCAGGGGGTCCAGTCCTGGTCCTGCAGGGTCAGTGTGTCTGAAGGGGTCCAGTCCTGGTCCCGCAGGGTCAGTGTGTCCGCAGGGGGTCCAGTCCTGGTCCCGCAGGGTCAGTGTGTCCGCAGGGGGTCCAGTCCTGGTCATACAGGGTCAGTGTGTCTGCAGGTTCGAAGGTTTCCCTTGGGCTGTTTTAATGTTTGGGCGTTTGTAGGTGTGAGACTCAGTTGAAGCCTGAGAAGGAAAGCTCTTGGCTCTGCCCCAGTTTCTCACACCGGCTCGGGAAAGCTTTCTTCTTCTGCTGGCGAGGACAGGGTTGGACCTCAGGAGTCTGTTTGGTACCACCTTCCAGCACCACCTTCATGCCAGGCAGGGTACGTCTGAGAAAGACGTCTCCCAGCAGTACTGCTCCACATTCCCAGGGAGGGCTACCAGCCTGCGGAAGCCTTGTTCTGGACCAGACCGTTCCACAGCTTCACAGCATGGTGGCCTTGACAGTGTGCTGGCCCTGAGCCGTCCTCTGGGCAGTGGCTGAGAGCTGCTGAGAGGAAGGGATCCTCACAACTTGGATGGGAGTCATTTGAATGGAATTTTATGGTACAGTGACTGATTATACTTACTGGATGTTGAAACTGATGTAGGTGCTGTAGCCCCCACACTCATGCAGACCTGCCTCACCACATACTGTATATAATATCAAATGTACATGTGATAAATGAACTCTGTAATAATGTACCACAAAGTTATTGCCTGGAGGGGGGGCAGTTGGCCCTGGAACCTCCAGAAGTTTATTATCTCCCATTGGGGGGGGTATTTTCCTCTGCTCTGTACCAACACAGTGTACTGTTCCTCTTTTGGCAATGGCAGCCCTAATCTGGCAATCTGTGTCCAAGTGCTGATTGTCACATGGGTGTGACCGCATGGTTGTCGCGCACTTCGGCTCCCAGCAGGAGGCGCTCTGTTCTGCTCTCCTGGTTCGCCTGCGGGGGGTGGGTCTCGTTGAGGCCCAGGCTGTGCGGGGGAGAAGTGTGATTTGTGGGAGACCCCCCACCGGCTTCTTGCTTGCCTTCACCAGCCGGGTTCGAGACGCGCCCCTTCTTCAGGCTGCGTGAAGCACAGGACGGGCCCAGGCTCAGTTTCTTTGTTCCAAAGGGAAGGATCGAAACTAAGAGGTCCTGCTCTATCTTTCACAGAAATGTCATTGTGGAACACAGAGGCATGGAATCAATTAGTCCCACCTTGAAGCACTTTTCATTATTCGGTTGTGCAGAAACTTTGGAGCTGCAAATGCTTGTCCTGCATCTTATTTAACCTGCGTTTCACTGGCTCCCTTGTGTGGAGATGAGCTTGAAAAATGAGACCTACAGCTAAGACAGCCAGTGGCAGAGTGCAGCAGTCCCACAGGCGGTGTCGAGAGGAGATCCGAGCTGTGAACAGAGACGCAGACACTCGCACCCACACGCAGAGCTGTCTTCAGCCACAGACGTGATGGAGCTGAAATGACAGTTACTAAAAGCAGGCACGTTTCAAGCTGACGAGCTCTGTAGTTTTCTTTTAAGTGTGGCCAGCGCTTATATAAACCGTTTTTTTTTTAAAGCAGAGTTAAAGTGAGTTGTAAATCTCCCACTGCTCCCCGTGTCCCAGCTCGGATCGGAGAGATGATCCACATGTTCGCGTTTGGCTCTCAGTTCGGCCTCAGCAGCCAGTGCCAGCTATCCCAGTTCTGAGAAGCAAAGGCATTACGTTACAAGAAAAATAAAATGAAATTTGGCAATAATTCCTCGTGCTTGACAGAAATGCGCGACCTATTCTCTCCTAGTCGGGATTTTAGCAGGGTTAATTCTTTATATGAATTTCATGCTGACAGACTGCACAAAGATCTTTACAGGAGACATAGACATTAATTTAGATGTGGACTTGTGATGCTAAGACTTTCTGGAAAACTAAATGCACTATTGAAAATCTTAATTTAGAGAATTACTCTCGGAAGGGATCCTGCAGTGCAGCATGGACCCACACACACAAAACAGCTGTAATGCAGATCCCGGTCCTCGAGTCTCATGACGTTTATTTTATATTAGTAGATGAAGTCAAGCTGTGTGTCGGCTCAGTCCAGTAATGACAAGGAGTGCGGTAATTGAGACCCCTGGTATCGGCTGTCGCTGTCACTGGACTGGTCATCCCTGCAGGGTGATGCATCAGGGACTCAGTCCACTCTCCTGCCTCCTGCTTCTGCCCTGAAGCACGTCCCCCGTCTCAAGGAAGGTTATTCTGCTGTCTGTGACATTGGGGACACTGGATAGTGGCCGTCCCTCTGTCTGTCATCTCTCTCGGGTCCTCTCGGCTCTTCCTGTGCAGTCTTTGGGTCCCCTGGTCATGACCCTGAGAGCTTGTGAGGGCGCTGCGTTGTCTGCAGATGGCCTCCCTCTGAAAGTGCTTGTTTGCCCTGGAAGTTCAAAAGCAGTTCCTGCTTTCAGCCGTTTTTTTCCATCGCTGCGGCGTCGCCGCTCTGCTCCCAAGACCTGCCGGCCTCGTGCCCCATGTCCTCCACCACAATCCGGGGCTCTTTTCCCACCTGTGCAGTTCAGCCTCTGTCAGTGGACGTGCTGGACACCCTGTAATTTCTGCACACCTGGCCGGTTTAGGGGTCTCTGGTCACCTGGCAAGTTCTCCGGGGTCTCGGAGCAGCCTGACTGTAATCGGATCTCTCTGTATCTGCTGATCCAGCTCCAGTCCCATGGATTCGGAGCAAGGCTGCGCTGGTAAGAACTTCCGGGAAGCCGGAGACCGTCCTCGAGTTAGAAGGATCGAGTTTCTCCGAATTTAAGAGAGAAAATAGATCGGCTTCTCTAAATCTGTCCCCTGGCACCTGTCCATGAAGTGTAAAGGTACACATGGCTGAAACTGAGAGGGGCTGTCTGGCATTGTCGTCCAAGCCCTTCGGCCATGAAGAGGGCGACAGGCGACCGGGAGATTTTAAAGAGGCGTAAAGCGGGGTTTCTGCTCCACAAGTCTTCATGTGACCAGTATCTGAGTTAATTTGAATTCATGCAAAATGCATTATGGACTTCAGAGGCAGGCGGCGCACAGAGGGAGTATACGTTTCCCTTTGTTACAGCTCGCCAGCTGCCATCGATCTCTCTCTCTTTTTTTAAAGCTTGAAAAATCGAATGCCCAGTAGAATATTTCACCGAGAGCCTCCTTCGGCAGTCTGCAGGCACATTCATTCGCCGTCTCAGGGCCTCGAGACTGCTGCATAACTCACTGTCAGGAGGGAAATAAAGTCTGATGGAAAAGCGTGTGCGGATGTGTGTATTTCTTCTTCGCGTTTAGTTTTGCAACAAGGGGCAGTCGAAGTTAAAGATAAATCCCACGCTGAGACAGGGTTTGGCTTGTAGGTTTGAATTCGGACGTTTCGCAGGAAGTCTTTGGCGCGGCAGGTCGGCTGTGTGTCCGAGTACCGAGCTGCGGATCCTGGGCCGGCGGCGGAGGGGAAGGGTGGCGGGGAAGCCGGTGTGGCTCTTGCCCGGCGCGGACGATGGCCCGCCGCAGTGCGCTCGCCGGGGGGTTCACCACATGGCATCTTCTCCCTGCCTCCGGCCGCGGGTCCGTCTGCGCCGGTCTCAAAATCTGTTCCCCTAACGCGCGTGTTCTTTTAGCCCTCACAGGCCAGTGCGCAGTTCTTCCCCACTGCGCAGGATTGTAGCATGTTGACGAGAGCAGGCTGCTCCTACTTGGTGACATTTTAGTTCTATGTTTTTTTTTTAATACAGTATATGTGTATAACAGTTACCATCAACAGGCAGATAAACCCTCGCCTCCGTACTGAAATGTTCTCTTTTCTGAAAGTGGCTCGGACGGGGCCGTACAGAAGGCCGACAGGCCAATCAGAGCGGAGCTCTCCTGTTGCCGAGCGACCCTCCTGCCCCTGCCCCTGCCCCGGTGCCAGGAGTGCTGACATCAGCAGCAGCCGGCCCCGCGGAGAGCGCCGCTGAGCGATGCGCGCAATGTGTCGAGCACCGGGGGCCGCGCTGGCCTCGGCATTCCTGCCCGGCGACATCATCGGGATCATTCCCCGCCAGCGTGGAGAGGGCTCGGGTTGCTCCGGCGCTCCGCTCCTCGGGGCGCCCCCTGCTCCGTGAGCCAGATCGCTCTGAGGGGGCTGCGGCGTGTGGGAGCACTGCTGGTGCCTCCTTCCCTCCCTGCACTTCCACAGGTGCCCAGGCGAGACTCCCCGCCCTCACGCCCCCTCGCCTGACAGACACACCTGGCAGAGAGAAGGAAACGCAGGGGATGTTGAGGTGTGATCTGGGCTTTGTTCTGTGATCTGGGCGTTGCCCCCTCTTGGCGATGGCAGACAGCCTCTGGGAGACGGGTGCTGCTCGGTGCAGATCTGTGGGTGCAGCGGAGCAGGAGGACACCCAGTGAAACTGCTGCCGAATCCCTGCAGAGCGGCAGGTGGGAACCATGGACATGTACCTTAATATTTGTAAGGGGGGCGCAAGAAAAAATCTCTCCTTTCATCGCATGAGCATCTCAACAGACTGCTCCGGGTCTTCTTTATGTACAGCAGGGCTCCCTGACCATGTTCTGGGCTGGGTTGGGCTGAGCCTTGCCTCGCCTGGTTCCGTCCCGTGGCTCTGATGGGTTAGATAAGATAAGATCACTTTATTGGCCCTATACAATTTCTTGCAATCGGAATGTGTCTTTTCGCAGACCCCAGCTTGCTCTCCATGAGACACAGACTGGGAGAGAGAAGCTGGGGGTCAGAGCGCAGGGTCAGCCGTTTATACAGCGCCCCTGGAGCAGTTGGGGTGAAGGGCCTTGCTCAGGGGCCCAACGGAGTAGGATTCCTCTTCTGGCTGTGGGATTCGAACTGGCAACCTTCCAGCCACAGGCGCAGATCCTGAGCCCCAGAGCCACCGCCCTGCCCCCTAGCAGGGGGGTTTCCACTCACACCCCCCTGCTAACGCACCCGGCCGCCTGCTTCGCCTCTCGCAATGCAATATTCATTTCAGCTCGTTCTCGCGCTCCCCGATATTCCAGTTTAAATATTGCCTGTGCAGCCGGGACGGAAATAAGATTGCACGGCGTGATTGGAATGATCCTGGCGGAAGCTAGTGGCGCGCGCGGCGTCCCGGGGACGTGATGGATCCGGGAGCCCGGCGGCTCTTAACGGCCCTGCTAATGGCCTCGCTCCAGCACCAGCGGCCCATTCATCCTGCCGGGCGTCACATTAGTGCGGCGGCAGCAGGGAAGGCAGTGTCTGTCAGGCCTGGAACGGCCAGGCAGGCTTTTAATATTTAACCATCCCTTCACTGCTCCTCCGGCTTGATGAAACTCCTGCCTCTCTGAGCGCAGATTCCCAGCTCCCCCGTCGGGTCTCCCCGTTCCCCGTCTGCCGAGAGTCTTCTCCGCTGCGAAGATTTTCCCCCCGCTGGGGGAGGCCGGTCTGTCGCATCGGTGTTCCGGGGGTCCGCGGCCCCCCCCAGCTGCTGGCACGACACAAGTTTTATAGGGGCTTCAGCTTTTCGGGTGGGGCAGTGGCGCAGAAGGGCTTTCAAGATGAACCAGGAGGCCTTGGTGTTCCTGGAGGCAGCTTGCTGTGGTTCGAAATGGTTCGTTCCTGCTGCTGCTCCGAGACAGGCGGGAGGTAGTGAGGCCCGTCTGGGCTGTGGAGCCTCCGGCCTCGCAGGCAGGGCTGCCCCTGCCCTCTCCTGCCCTCTCCTGCCCTCTCCTGCCCTCTCCTGATGGGGCCGTGGGGAACACCAGCAGGCCCGAACCCTCGGCAGCACATCGGCCGTCACAGGCGAGGAGCGCCGCGTGCTCGGGTTCGTCAACACAACTCCTGCGGCGGGGCATTTCGGGAGAGGTCCACTCCCCGTTAGTCCAGTCCACGCAAGCTTCAGTTTTTATTTACAAAAACATCTTTCAGATTGTCGTTTTCTGCCGCTTCGCCATTTTGATCCTGTTTTTCTGTGCTGAAGGACAGTTGGTCGTTCTGCCGTTGTCCACAGTGTAGAAACAGCGACGGCTACAGCCCCAGCTCGGTTACAGACACAGCTGGACGGCGTGAGGCCGATGCCCATCCCATTCCAGTGAATCGACATTCAGGACCTTTCAGTTTCAAGAGCTTTTGTTTTTGCTTAAGTTCTCTCTATTCAATAGGTGGGTTAATTATAACTAATATGTTTTATATATGAACAGTGATACAGAAGAGCCAGTAAAATTGCATTTTTCATTTTTTTTATCGGTTGGAATAAAAAAATAAATGGTCATCGCTGTGACAGTCCGCATGGCTAATTATTGTCCCACGTTGTGGTCAATAGCGAAGGTTGGCACGCGAGGGACTGAGCTCTGTGGTCAGCGCTGCAGGAACGTGTTTCTCTTGCTGCTGCTTGTGCGTGTACCAGCCCGGGTGTCTGGTTACAGCTGGCGGAATTGGCGGGCCCCCGGTACGTCTCGGTACCAGCCACACGAGGCTGGTGCCTTCAACATCCTCCTTCCTGCTGGGATTTCTTGAGTGGAGAGGCAGTCTGCTTTATAGGGGAGGGAAGGGAAAATCAAAGAAGAATCGAACTTCACGGACGTTTTAATCAGCAGAGTGTTTGGATTCTGGGGTCCGTGTGATGCGGTTGCAGAGCCACATGGCTTTTTGAAAAGCAGAGGGGGGGGAGCCCAGCAGAGGCTGGCATCCACAGGGGCTACACCCCAGCCATATTGATCTTGTTATCCGCAGGGCTGCTCACCAGAAGGGCTCTGGGTCGGAGGCTGTGAAAGAGACTCTTGTGTTGCTCTGACTCACTGCTGCCTGAGCGCTGGGGGTCTTCCGGTTGATGTGGTTAAGCCATTAGAAGCTAGCTTGTTGTCCTGTGATGCTAGGATTGCCTTAGGATTGCATCAAAGATGCGGATTAAGATTAAGAAATGTGTGACTGTGTAACCGCGGAATGGAAAAATGTTTTAATAGTACCAAACGTTGTTCTGCTAAAAGCAGGGTTTTTCTGGAGCTGCAAAAAAAAGACCAGAGCTGACGCACAGAGCCCTCCACATTTATGTATACCCCCGATGAAACAGGAATGGTACACATCAATTAACAGACAGATTTTCAGACTGGATTTTGTGCAAAATAACATCTGAAAATGTTGTAGAATAATGTTAATAGCATTGCACAAGACGTGCTAAGTAATGTTTTTCATAAATTCCGGAAAACATGAGGGTCGCCCATTTATTCCTACCCATGTAGTTAGTATTTAGTAAATTCTCCTCTGGAAGGGCTTACACTGACTAGATGCCTCCTGTAGTGTAGTAAGAGGTCCTGGCACTTCAGAGCAGAAATTTGTGAACATTCCTCTATGTCCTTCAGACCCTTTGATTCATGTCAGTGATCTGATGTCTTCACTTAGAATCATAAATGTTCAGTTGGACTGAGGTCTGGAGATTGAGATGGCCAATCAAGAGGATTTATTTTGTGTTCAGTTAACCATTCATTTTTTATTTGGATGTATGCTTAAATCATTGTCATGCTGGAATGCCCATTTTCGGCCAAGCTCAAGCTTCTTGGCATAAAGAAACGGGCGTCTGGCATGATTGTCCTGGTATGTGCGGAAGTTCATGATTTCCCCTGTCTTGACAAGGGCTCCAGGAAAAACAGACACCAAAACATAATTGAGCCCCACAGTATTTCACAGTGGGCAAGAGTGTTTTCTCAACACGAGCTCCCTCTTTCTAAATCCAAACATAACTCAGCATACATACAGCACACCTGCTGGATATACAGTTGCCTCCCAATCCACTCGTTTCACAACCACCACACCAGTAGCCTTCAAGTTCTCCGAATGGTCACTACAATAGGAAGAGGGGGGTCAGCTTGTGGAGCTCAGTGGCTTTTGCCTTCACAGAGCTCTCTGACCTTGATCATGATGATCCTGCTACTACTGAATGTTTTCTATGTATGACCTCATTTTATACCCATGGTGTCAGGGAAACCTTCAGAGTCCTGTCGATAGTCCTGTGGGCTTCTATTGCACTTCCAAAGACCGGAATGTTGCTGTAGTTTTGTTTTTGTTAAGATGCATGTGAAGGAATACTTAGGGGTGCAAATAAGTATGATCCTCTTGTTGTATGGAATGAAATTATTTTTGATAGAAAAATAACTTTGCTCTGTGCCATGCTATTATCATTACAGTATCACATTATTCATTTTTTTTAAGTGAGACATTACCCAGTCTGTACCGCATTCTGCTCTATGATGTTTTTGGTCCTGTTTTAGTGGGTGATGAAAAGATCTGGAGAGCACTGTACCATGATAGTCGAGTCATAATTGTAGCTGAACTTTGCAAGGGTAGAAATGTATTTTTTGATAATATGCTAAAAAGACACCTTAGAACTTCATACAGCTGCCTTTGCATGTGTACTTTCTGACCCTCTGTGTGTCAAAAACACATAAAGCAGCAGTTTGAAGTCTGGATGGGGCATATACTACGCTCGGACATTGCACAGCGCTTGACCATTATTACTGCTCGGCCAGTGAAAACATCACAGGTGTTCTGTACCTACTTTAAAAACCAGAAAAAGAAACTCCAAACCACATGATAGTTTCATTGTTTCATGTTTAAAAGGCGATGTCGAGTGCCGACTGTCAGAAGAGTGTGAACTCTTCACTTAATCCCGGTCTTGAGCTCCTTGAACTATAAACACCCAAAGCATTTGTCATGTTATTTCAAAACCATCTGACTGGAGAGTGCTAATGTAGCTATTTTAAGATGCTGGCAGAAACTTCTGCTGCTGGCGGACCCCTGGAAGACGGGCTTAGCAGACCCCCGGGACCCGCTGTGCCTGTCTGAGGCCTGGAGGCTGTGTGGGTCACAGGTCAGCGGGGAAAGGAATTCTCCGACTCTTGCAAAACACGGGCTGGTACCCCAGACACTGGCTGATGCAACGCTTGCACTCCTACCCTCTTTTGTCATGTGCTTCTCCTCCACAGCCTGGATTTTTATATCGGCTTTTCTGTGCCACCCGCACAGAATGCACCAGTGTGTTTTCCTACCCCGGATTTTGGAGCTGGATCTGGATTTAGGGGGAAAGATCATTTTTACCCTTTTGGTTTTCGGGGCCTCGGTTCCCCTGCTCCTTTGTGTCATTAATTTCCCACAGTTCAGCGCTCCGGGCGAGGAGCAAAACTGAGAGCCCGGTTTTCCCCCACATACTGTACGTGTGGACTACATGCCAGTTTTCTTTGTGGGCGTCTGTGTCAGGCCCTGCACAAAGCCAGATGGCCAGGTGCTGTGGTGGGCGGGTGTTGCCCCATGTGTCCAGTCTGCCCATTTTAATGCGACAGACAGGAAAGGTGTTCAGGTGCAGAACTGTATTTCCTCCCTCTGCATGGAGTCTGCTGTCACAGACCACACGCTCTGCACACAGGTGTGCCCAAAATTAGCCATTGTAAAGTCAGATTTGTTTTTAGTTTTTTCCTTGAAAGTACCAAATGCGGTGACTTTATTATTGTTGTTATTATTATTATTATTATTATTATTATTACTTTATATACTGAACTGACAGGCCTTACTGGTGCAAGCATCAGTAGTTTGAGCAGAGAGCAGTGCAGGAAACAGAACCGCAGGACGCAGTGTTTACATTGTCCCCCCTGGCCTGTTTCACCTTCAGAGCTGGAACTAAAGAAACTCCTTCCGTGTGCCTCTGCAAACACAGTTACTGGCTCCCTGCGACCTCCGGAGTTCGCGACGCTCTTGCAACTGTTTCGTCATTGACGTCTCTTTTTCGAACTTGGCCAGAGATTCGTGTGTCAGGTGAGGTGTTCCAGGGAGCGGAAAGGGTGCAGCCGGCCAGCGTCCTGTCCACGGGGAATAGATTTAAACCCAGGAAAGTGGGTTTATCGTCGGGCTTCCGAGGAATGGCAGTGTGGGGTAGAAAGGGGCTGAGATGTGCAGCGTGACGACTGGCACATGAGACATGTCCGTTGGGTGCTGTGACTTCTCCAGCTGACTGAGCACTTTGCACGCTGTCTCAGTAACAGTCCTGAGGCAGGGTTTCACAGTGCGGCCCTTGGGGACAAGAGTGTGTTTGAATGGTGCTCCCTTTGCGCTGCTGAGACCTCACAGCCGCTCTCCCGGCCCATTGACACCAGTCTCGGGCATCGGGCCGGTCCCACTCCGTGAAGGACCGGTTTCCTGCTCAGCGCTGTAATGAGTCCTGCATGTGCTGAATAAGCTGTTCTTTAGATCCCTGTGAAAAGGTTAAATGAGACATCAGTAGCTGCCTGGTTCCTTGTGCCTCCCAGGGCAGCAGTGAGCTTGTGCTGGCAGTGAGTAACTCGGCAAAAATGTGAATTTCAGTCGTGTTGGCTCCGACAGCGCCTCGTCTGACCTCCTGCTTTCAGACCCAGCGCGCAGCACGCCTGCAGCTGCAGGGCTCTCATCCCCTTGTTGTCCTGCTCTCAGAATATTTGTGTCTGGTCGATTTCGATAGGAATTTTATGAGCCTGTTTACACGTCCGTTGCGCTCGAGAAGGGCGTGGCGGTGTGCAGCTGCGAGCGTGAGAGACGAGAGGGGAACCATGTGATTTGTCTGTTCCGCTCTGCGAGTGTTTGGAGAGGGGCTCGGGGTGTTTCTCGGGGGTGAGACGTTCACCCCGGGTGACCCAAGCGTCTGCAGCCCTGTGAGAGTGGTTCCTGAGTTACAGGCGGGGCGGGGGGAGATACCTCTAAGTTTGGGGTGGCAGAGTCCCGTGACTCACTCACTCGTCTTCACCATGGGGGATCAGGGCGTTCTCAGCGCGACTCAGCCGCGCTCTCCCCGCCCGCGGCGTCAGGTCATTCGTTAATGGCAGACCGCGAGGAAGCACGTGCAGGGTCGGCACGTCAGAGACGCGAACGCAGTCGTTCGTCCCAGAGAGACTCGACGCCAAGCACCGCACCGGGCTGGAAGGAGAGCTTTTCAGAAACACGTCGAGAAAAGGTCCTCTCTGCCGGAAGCCGTTTATCTTTATTTCTTTTCTGCCCACGTTTGTTTTTGAGGAAACCTGCACTTCGCCTTCATGCCCTGTGAAGAGTGGAATTTCCGCCGAGCCTGTCACCCCCCCGTCGGGGGAGCGGCGGCCTCCTCCATGTCTCCGTCACGCTGTTGCCGTGCAACCCCTCCAGCTCTGAGGCCTGGGGGAGGCAGCCTGGCATTCCTGGGCTCACTGCCCCCCGCGCTGGCCGGCCTTTTATCAGGACGGTTTCTTGTGGAGCGCAGGGCTCTCATGGAGCTGTAAATCATCGGCGTAGGTGCTTTCGGCAGGCTGGCCCTCGTTAGCAGAGGGAGCTGTCGGCCACGATCTTCGGCAGTGCCTAGCAGGGTCAGGCCTCCTGTGTCTCATGGCAGCTGAGCTGCACAGCTCCAGGCCCAGGGCCTCCCAGCGGAACGGCCTGCCTTCCTGAGAAACCAGCGCACGAGTACCTGCAGTCCGGCTCGTTGCGCTGGGTGAGAAGGATTTAAACACTAGATGACAAGTTTCTCGGGTGTTCAGCATGAGCGAGGTCCGTCATTCCTGTCTGTCTGCACCATGGTCACATCTCCCCCCCCCCCCGGCCCCCCCGACAGGGCCGGGGCAGGGCTGCTCCCCGTCGTGTGTCTTGCCGGTGGTGACCAGTCCAGCGCTGGACGAGTGGACAGCAGAGGTCCAAGCCTGTCGCCCGGCTCTTCCTTCAGCAGCCTTTCTGGCTCCTCTTGCTTATGAGTTTGTAGCGTCATGTAGGGAGCACAGAGTGATACTGCTTAATATTATCATTGCTGATTAAATCTTACAGTAACTACAGCTTTAGTGGGATCAGAATAACAGTTTAAAAACGAGAGGCCACATTTATTACTGATAAATGATCAGCTCCTGTCTCTCATTTTAAATCGCAGTTTGATCTGTTTGATCAGGCTCGGTGTCTGCTTGTGAAACACTTAGAATATTAAAATAACCTCCTCTGCCTCCTGCACAGAGATCGGAAAGACTGGTTTGGTGACATTTAAAACATATTTAAATAACTCCTCGATGCATGGATAAAAGGACCCAAATTACCCCTGAGAGATGATCGTTCAGTCAGGTTTGTTCTTTCTCACCAGTCAAACGAGACGCCCAGATCCTAGCAGAGCCTCAATCAGGAGACGCGGGACATTGTTCCCTTGCAGACCGCTGCTCAGAAAGGCTCCCAGTGCGCGTCTGCCTGTGGTGGACTGGCGTCCCGGCCAGGGTGTAACCCTCCTTGCGCCCGTTGCCTGCCAGGATAGGCTCCAGCTCCTCCGCGACCCGGAATTGGAAAAATTGTTCGGCAAATGGATGGGATGGGGTTGGTTTGGCACAGTGTTGGTCTTCTACCGTGTAGCAGTTTAAAGCCCAAAGGGGTCAGGGGTCAGGGGTCAGCTTCAGGCTGCTGGCTCGTGGCGTGGTTCAGAGTTCGGTCCAGGCTGTGACCCTGAGGGCCAGCATCGGTCCTTCTGGTGTGACAGCTGTGCGTGGAACACCAGGAACAGTCGGGAGAAGATCGCTCAGGGTCGTGCTTCTCGGCCTGCTGTTCCAGGGCCACCCAGGAGGGGGCAGGAGTGCAGCACTGTACCCTCCCCCACTGGCCCGTCATGCCAGCAGCCACTGTTGCTCCTGCTGTTGTCACAGTGGCAGCTCTGAGATGAGAGGCGCACGCTTTGTTCAGTTTGATGCGTACACTCGGCAGTCTGCATTTGATCTGAGGACAGCGCCTGTTTTAAATTGTAAATGTGGATTTCGGAGCAGTTAACGCATTTAGAATATGAGTTATTAAATGATTCTTGTCTATGCTCGCATGAAGTTTGAAGGAAACTGGAGGATACCGTAGAGCAGAAATGTCAACAAGCAGTGAAAGGTTATTAATTTCAATACAGTATGTAAAAACACAAGGACGGAAATACAAAATGTTAAAAAATATTTAGACAGTTTCATGTGTGTTAAGTAACTGCTTTGAAATATTACCACACTGCTATAATGCAACAGCTGTTGTTAAATCGAAAGCTTAAATTTCATGTATTTGGGAAAAGAATGAGAGGGTTGCCTCTCTTGTGTTTAGTGGTGTTTAGTCATTGATCCTGTGTAGCTGGAACAGAGCAAAAACAAATTGCACAGGTTCTAAGATCAGTTATTTGCTGCAAGGACAACACAGTACACTTTCAAACTGTAAAAACATGACAGATTTCAAGTTTAGACCAAGATTTATATTCTCTGCAATGTCCAGCGTGAGGCGGGCCTTGTAGATGTAGTCTCCAATGAAAGTGGCTTTTCTTCTGATTTCTGCTTTAGTTTTCTTGTATTGCTGGATGGCTCGCAGGTCAGGTCAGGCATGCGGCCTGTTGCACTCTGTCTCCCCCCTGCTCCTCTGATGTTGGCACTAGCGGAGGGGAATCACAAACAAGGAGTGTCTGGATGCTTTGAAATCCTCCACAGTCCCAGCTGAGCGATGAATAATTCCTGATCCAGGGCGTTGCCGCTGGCCGGCAGTGTGATCCCACTCTCTTCCTTGGCTCCGCGCACAGCGCTGACATGGAACAATAGAGCTGTGAAGGAGCAGGGTTATTCCTGGCGCAGTCAGAGAGGTCAGCCCCTGCTCCTGTCCCCACTGGCCCTCCACTGTGTCTCCTGAGCCTTTTCACGTCTGCTCCTGGCCCACCATCATTGTATCAGCGATGAGCCTCAGGATAGCACCCCTCTCGGTACACCTGAGGGCTCTGAGCTCCTGCTCAAATGTCCTCCCAGGGTCTCTGGGAGATGACCTGCCCTGACCGATCGTGCACGCAATCTGCAGAAAAACACCATCAGAAACATGTTCCAGGCACACATGTAGTAATTGAACCTTTTATTACTTAAGTAAAATCAAGTAATATACAAAACTAAGAAAATTTAAAAGCACACATGATGCAGGCGCACCCAATCCCTGTCTTTTCCTATAAACTCTCTTTCTGTGACAGTCATTGGACGCGTCGGGGTTGTTTCCGAACTGAATCAGCTGAATTTCAATGGAAGGCTTCCCCGTACGTTCTGCAGTTCTAGCATTTCTTTCTTCTATTCAGATTTGTGAGCTTTCGCTGGGTTAGCAAGCAGAAAGTGTCAAAGTCCCACTGTGGTGGAAGCAGTTATCAGGTCGTTGGCACAGCCCTTCTGAAGGCACCTCCGGTCACAGGGCCCCCGTGCCTGCAGGAGCCTCGCAGGTCCTGAGCCCAGAGACCAGGGTGCAGCTGATGGACCACACTTCTGTGGTGGGGGGTCAGCAAGCGGCGGTGCTGCCCCCGAGGAAACCTGCGCACGTGGGGGGCCGATCAGCCCGGAGTCCAGGGGAGAGCAGGAGCTCATATGCCTGTGACGGGGGCAGAGGGGAGCAGGGACTCTGTTCTTTGTGTTTCAGCCCCCCTGTGCTCTGTTCCTCTCTGGAAGCTCAGCAGCAGCGGCAGCAGCAGCAGTTTCGGGGCCTGTCTCCTTCCAGCCTCCTCCTCCGCTGTCCAGCACCTGTGATGTCTGGGTGGCCCCTGAACCGGGACAGACCCGATGGCTCCGAGCTCGTTACTGTGGCCAAGGAGTCCCAGCTCCTGCGCTGCTGCGCTGCTGAGAGCGGGCCACCCTGACTGTTCGGACCCCACCTGGTGAACCTTTGACATGTTGTTTTCATCAAGGAAATCAGCTTTGACTTTTAGTAATATTTACGTATGTATTGTCCAAGCACTGTTCATTTATGCAGGGGGCGGTACCCGGTGCAGCAAGCACTACAAAGAGGAGTCTTTGAACAGATCTCTGAGTGCAGGTGGCTGTGCTTTAAATGTGCAGGCAGTTCTCTTGGCACGAGAATTTCTCAGATGTTAAACACAGTTTCTGTGCTTATGCTTAGAACAGAACTGGTAGTCTGTGTACAACCCTGCTGATTGAGGCAAAACTGCTCTGTGACCTCATCTCCAAGAAACCTCCCCAAATCCTCAAGATAACGGCATGTCCCAGGTGAGCACCATCCACGTCTGGACAAACTTATTGGGGGAAACACATAAATGTTCATTTGGAAAGATTCCGAGCTGTTTATTAATAAAATTACTGCAATACGAAGACACGGTTGGCTTAAAGGTACAGACATTTGTTTTAATAGACCTTTTGTTTTACCAGATAAAAATAAGGAGCTTTAATATCATAGAGGAAGCTGAGGACCATAATCTCCCTGGAGTTTTATTGGTAAAGTTTCCCTGGATGTGTTCAGGGTGCAGTGCCACCTATTGGGGAGGAGTGGAACTAAGGCTGAACAATAAATACTCATGGTTTTTTTTCTATAAAAGCACCTGGTGATTAGACACTTTCCCTTTTTAACATGAGAGAATTCAAGTAACACTGACGCCATGAGACAGAGCTGGATATACCTGTCACTGCAGAGTGAAGAGAACGGTGCACCTCTCGTCCTTGGGAAGAATGAGGAACAGATAATTTCACATTACGTTCTTCTATCTTACACGAGTCGCCAACATGACACAACCTGTATTTTAAAAAAGCTGTACATTTCCTACACAATGCATTACCCCATGCTGTTAAGCTATAAAAAGTTCCTCATGCTTACATTACATTGTAGTACATGTTAGCGTAGGGAGTTAAGGATAATAAAAAGGGATTTTAATTTGGACTTGTGCCAGCCCCTTTGGGCTCTATGACTAGTGCTGCTTGAACTTGCGGACTAAAGCAGATATAAATTACTCTGCCATTTCCTAATAACTGGTGCAGCATCACACTCTCCCCTTAATACAAGAACAAAAGATTCAGAGCATTTCTGTTTGTCGGTTCAGAATCAGGCGGCGCTTGTGAAACTGAAAGCATGAAATAAGTAATGCTGGTGAAGAGCTGTTCTCTTATCACAGCTTCTTACCACGCTTATTATAAATAATAATTAACCATCCATCCTTTGCCTGTGTATAAAGGTACGTTACTCTGTAGCCAAGCCACCATTGTTTTTTTATAGAAACTGCAGGGGTTCCTCAGCTCCCATCGGGTTTATTATCAAAATCACAGGAAACAAACATACTCAAGTCACAGTACTAATCATGCCATGTTGCTGGAGCCTTTGTCCAAGGTGACGCGGAGTGTGACTTTCCCCAAGGCACACGGGCAGCTGACCTGTACTGGTGGCAGTTTCTCTAGGCTTTCCGATTTAATTGGCTGGTGGCTTTATCCACAGCGACCTACATGTGTACACTTCATACAGCGGGGTGCTTTGGCAGAGCAACTGCACTGACACACCTTGCTGAAGCGTCCAACGGTGTCTCACCTGGGATTGGAGCCCACAGCCTTGGAGGTACGAGTCCCGACCCCAGAGCGCTGCTGCACCAGCGCAATACAGACAGCCGTCAGCCTGAGTGTGCAGGAGGGCGGGCCCGAGGAGCACTCAGAAACCAGCCCTGCCTCAGTGCTGCTGTCCTGACTGACAGGGCCCAGAGCCCATCTGTACAAGCTGAGGGGCACCATGCACGGGTCTGAGCGCCTCTGCAGGTGTGGGGTATAAGTCACTGTGACTGCGGGCTGGCTGCCTGCCTCTGGTAGGAGCACCGGGTGCCTGGTGCTAATTTTGGAGGAAACAGGGTAACAAAAGAAAATGAACAATGCTTCACTCGAGCTCGATTGGGTGTCATATTTAGTTTTCCTGCCATAAACCTCCACTTTTAAACTCCAGCTTGTGTCTGGGGCACTAAACTAGGTCTACCTAACTGTTTTTCTTTGTAGGCTGCGTTTAAAAGCAGTTTTTTTTAAACAACGGCAGGTTTGTTTTCAAAACACTCTTAGCGGCGGTAGGTACGGCGAGGGGTTTGGCAGCAGCCTGGCTTGAGTGCTGCAACAGCGAAGACTGGGCGCGAACGAGAAAGGCGTCACGGGCGCCTGGCACGGCGATAATGGAGTGTTTATTGTCTTTGTGGCATTTCCACAGCCTCCTCGCTGCACTCCTGCCTCTCCGTGCTTGTCCTGCACTTGCCCCTGCTCCTGCGCCCCTCCAGTCTGCGCAAGGGGAGCCCTGCTCCTGCGCCCCTCCAGTCTGCGCAAGGGGAGCCCTGCTCCTGCGCCCCTCCAGTCTGCGCAAGGGGAGCCCCTGTTCCTGGCAGTGCTGAGGGCCGGGGAGGGAGAGAGCCTAGTTAAATCTTGCTGCTGCTTTGCTGATGTATTGGAGAGCGTGACAGGTGGCGAGAATGCCAGGCTATATTAAGCCCCCAGTTCATCAAAAACATCCTCTCTCCTTGCTCCTCGCAGGATGTATTAAGTTATGATGGAGTAAGCGACCAGCTTGTCACACTGAAATAACTCGTCCGGGCCAAAAACACTGGGTGACCTACATAGCTGGTGTCTGAGCTGGGGAGGGAGAGCCTGCGCTGCGGCGGGAGGAGGGGGGGAGGCCCAGGACAGCCCAGCGGACCCTCCCCGGAGACCTGGAGCCGGCAAGCCCTCCCCTTGGTGGCTGCAGGGCTCTGACCCAGAAGCCTCAGTCTTTTTGTGTCTTTGTTCTCGAGCGTCGAATCGCCCTCGGCTGGGACAGCCTGCTGGAGCTCTCGTCAAAGGAGCTCCTTCTGTTCCCAGTCAGTCTGTCCCTCTCCCGAGTGCTCACCTGTCTGATCTGACGTCAGTCTGCCTCCCTCTGTCTTTGTGCTCCGGCTGCTCCCGGGACACAGTAGTCATTAGAGTGTGTGTCTTCTTCCTGCAAAACAAATCCTCCGTCTGCGGATCCCTTCATCAAAATGACGTTTGGCATGTTGCTGCCGGAGCGCTGCACGAGGTTTATTAGCATGTCACGAAGAGAATAACAATGGCTCTTTAACGTGCAGACTTTTTTTCACCACAGTGAAGAATTCAATATCCTAAGACCTTGCATCTTGCTACATGCTACACGCGTGGGCGCAGTACAGGGTCTTAAATGTTCATGTTTTACTGCAACCTGGTGCAGGACTTACAACGGCTCTGCAAATCAGGGCATTGTGTATTTTTAGGGGGGTTATTTAAGGCGAATCCAATCCTTCAGAGTAATTGGTTGCAGTCTGAGATCCACACTGCCAAGAGCTGTTCAAGTTCTTCACAGGAAGAGCCCTCCCGAGTCTCCCGTCAGCAAGCAAGCTCATTTCTTCTTGTTTCAGAGCTCTGAAGGAGCCTTTCGATTTTTCACTGGATTGTTCTGATGTCCTGGCCCAAAACCTCACTTTCTAATCAATAACACATTGGGGTTTAGTGAGTTATGGGGTTTTATAACTTTTTTTGCTTTCTTTTTGGTTTTTGACTGAATGTTTGGGAAAACGTGATTGCTGTGAGTTTGTATTCAGGTGGTCGCTTGCCTTAACGGACCACATCTTCTGTCGATAAGAAATCCATTATCCTACCACCGTTTTTGAGAATAGTATTTCTGTGGGAGTACCATTTCTGTCCTAAGTAATGGCTCTATAATACAGACATTTTTGCAGAAACTTGAGTTGTGAACTTGCAGTTTGAGGCCTGCAGCCCTAAACTTTGGCCAGCATTGCAGGGGGTGTGGCAGGTGTGCGCACGATGAAGGACTCGAGAGTGAGACACATTTGGGTGCGAGACGGGAGGTTTACAGCCAGGCTGTGGGTCGGTGTACTCCCCCTGCCCCTCCCCGAACAGGGGCGCTGGCTGAGCGCTGGCACGTGTGGGGGAAGGAGCATCTGCACCAGCCTGGCGCGGGGAAGAGCAATAGCTCAGCAGCCCCAGTTTTGTCAGAGCTGTAAGCAGAGAAATGCCACCGCATCCATCTTCCTGTGCTCAGGCCTACGGCTGTGCCTCGCACTCCGAGCTGAGGAAGACTGTGAGGGGGGGACAGGCAGGGGAGCGGTAATGAGCAGTGACAGTCTGTGGAGGAAAAGCCCCGAGCACGAGCCGCGTGAAGGATGGGCAAAACAGACAGGGTGCAGGAAGAAATCCAAACGCAGCGTTTGTGTGGGGCCCAGTTAGCAGAATGCCCTGTGCATGTAAGGAAAGCCAGGGATGAGGCGCAGGTCAGGGTCAGGAGGGCGAGTCGGGAGAGCGCCGGAGTGCAGGGCAGGCTGGGAGAGTGACACATGCGGGGGAATTGTCTGGGGCCTCCCCCGAGTTCAAACGTAAAAGACAGGGGCAGCAGGGGAGCAGTCCTGCACTGCTGCGTCAGAATCAACATCATCTTGGAAATGCCCTTTCTCGTATCAGTCGCCACAAACTGATCCCCCTCGTTACATATAGTAATGCTTTTTATTGTACGTGATTTTATATTTCATAAAAGTTTCTTAAATCACTCCACATGGGTACAGAAATTGGTAAAAACATACTGATATAAAACAACAAAAGAAGAGCATGAAAACAGAAGTGGGCCGACAGACCCGTGAACTCCGTCTTTAACAGGCTAAATAAATCACGCTCTTGCTCTGCTTGTCTGGGAACTGGAACTGCATATTCTTCAGCACCGAAAAATACACAATAGGAAAAGAGTGACAGCTCTAGAAAGATTTCAGGCAACAGTAAACTTTCTTCAATTTTATGCATAGTGGTGACATCACTGAAAACGATCTTTACAACATTGACTCAAAGTAGTTATTTAAAGGTGCTAATTGTTTAAAAGCTCAGAGAGTAGTTGATTTAAGTTTGAAAAGTTTTTCTCATGATCTGGCAAATCAGAAGAATAAAGGTGACAAATGAGACGAGACATTCAGCCCATCTGAACCGGTCGGTAGTTAGATGCCAAGGAATCCAAGGATCTCAGCCAGCTGTTTTAACAGCTCGTCTGGGCAGCTCCATCCGCCACTCTTTGCGTAAAGAACCTCCTCCTTTCCTGATTGATGGGATGATGCCGAGGTTTCTGCTTCAACAACATGGCTGGGCAGCTTGATGAAGACTCCCTCAGCCCTCCGCTTCACTGCAGGAGACCTGAAGGGCTTTGTGTCGCTTTGCCTCCCTCTGTCCACCATGCTGGCCTGACGCCTGGCCCGGGTGAGAAGAGTTCACTGCGGCTCTCCCTTGTGTCCCAGCGAACTCCAGCTGTGTGGCCTTCACTGCCAGCGAGCGAACTTCACCGCATCCTAGCACGAACTCGCACGCGGCCGTCCCTGAGAGCTTCCATAGGGGAAGGTCAAGAGTCTGGAAACCTGTGCCGGGAATCACGGGTGTCTGGAGCAAGCCGTGAAGTCATGCTTGTTGGGCTTCTCCCAGGAAATGGCTGGATGAGATCTTTGGATTAACAAGCGACCAGGCAACGAGAGAGGTTGAACTGCCTCCTGTCGTGCCCTGCAGTGACACCTCCTCGCCTGCCCGGAATCCTGCGGTATGGTCAATCTCAATCAGGATTGTGCCCTCCGTACAACACCAGGAACGAAAGCAGAGGACTGCAGGTGTCTGTGCCCACTACCGGCGCTGGCCATGTCATGCGGAAGGGCATCCTAAACCCCACCCCAACCCTCACCCAAACCCCCTCCTAACCCTCATTCTTAACCCCGCCCCAAACCCTTACTAAACCCCGCCCCAGACCCTGTGTCCCCACGGTCACGCGTCTCCTGAACTGGGTTGGAGCATCTCTCTTTGGGCTTGAGCACCTCCAGGAAGTCTCGCACTCGCTGGACACTGTCCAAGGCCATCCTCAGTGTTACACAGGCTGGGCCCTTCGGATGGAGCTCCGGGCTGCCGGCGTAATCGAAGATGGTGGGGCGTGGTGTCCCCCCCCGAGATCGCAGCCCGAGCCCACGGTGAGAAGTCGAGCTGTTCGTGCGCCACCATTGGCTTAGGCGATCCCCAGGCAATGCGAGGTCATGCGCGTCTTTGACTACAAGTAGAGAATCCAGATGAGGCGTTTCTATTGGGTATTTGGGAACGATGTAATTGGTGGACAGAGATCTGTATGAGGGCCATTGTTCTAGCTCATTTATATCAATGATCTACATTGTGTTACAGTAAGTAACTTAGTCAGGTTCACTAGCGATAAACAAGAGCATTAAGTGCCATCAAAGCTGTGAAGGAAATTCAAACAGATTTAGATATGCTGGGCAAACATTAGGCAGGTGACATTTAATGTGGACCAGCGCAGAGCATTACGTGCAGGTAGCAAAAACATCAACTTTATAAATCTGACACTGAGCTTCGAGAAGCCGACTATAAAAAGGTATGTTGACATTTTTGTATTGTAGACACTGTAGGGAAGCAATAAAACAGAATTTTTGCATATACAGTGACAAGTGTAGAAGCGTGTTATGATAAAATGCACTAGTAGAACCAAATTTAGAATATTGCGAACCATTTTGTTCTGTTCACCACATTATAATACAAGAGCCACCGGGTACATTCTTGGGCTCCGTGTGAACAGGGGTGGATCTTTTTATTCGTGAACAGAGCAGACTCCAAGCGGATCTGATTCAGGTATTCAGAATCTGACTTGTTTGTCATCATGCTTACGGGACGTCTTCTGTCCTTTAGTGTCAGCAGACGTCTTTCCCGTTGGCTGTGCGTTAGTCCCCAGTGTGAAACAGGGCGTACAGCTGTGCAGAGCAAAGTGAGCTCATGGTGGAAGTGTCATGACAAGCAGGAGGGGACCAATGGCAGAGAGCAGCAGATTCGTCTGCGCAACACGTGGGAAAGCTGCATCGGTACTAGACAGACTGGGGGTGGCTGTGCGCAGTGATCGCAGCCGGCGCTCTGCTGGTACTAGTTGCCCCCTTCTGTACTGTCGGACTCAAGAGTCTCGGGTTTTGCAACCCGGACTCCTTTCAGGAATCTATTGTGAAACCTGACACCCCCGGCTGGGCTGTGGGGTCGATAGGCTGGGGATCACTCTAGGTGAAGTCTAGGTGAAGGGCCAGTGCCAGCGCTGTCGTTTTTCCCACACATGCCTGCGTGTTATGGTACCATATGGTACGGACGCACAAGCAACAGGCTCTGCAGGAGCTAAGACTGACCGCCGGTCTTGTGCTTTTATCGGAGTATGGACAGTGCCAATACACACCCGGACCCACCAGGTCCAGCCGGTCCGTTCATCGGTACCGGCGCACTGGAAACGTGTCGTGCTGAACACACCTTAGTGTTCAAGTCTGGTGTTTTTTTGTCCTTCAGAGCCCATGTTAGAAACAAGGTCAAGGTCCCTTTTCTGGCTGAAACTGTATAATTGATGCCTTTATTTTGTCAAGATTAGATTTCTGCGACTCCGTACTGGGCAGTCTGTCTGCTAGGCAGGTTTGTGTTTGTCCAGACATCTGTGGTCCACAAGCTTGGTAAACACACTCTGCTCCTCCATGAGACTCCTGCCCTTGCCCTTGTCCTGCCCTGCCCACACAGTGGGCACAGTGTCTTGTCACCCTGCTGAAGACCAGGCTCCACACAGTGGGCACAGTGTCTTCTCACCCTGCTGAAGACCAGGCTCCACACAGTGGGCACAGTGTCTTGTCACCCTGCTGAAGACCAGGCTCCACACAGTGGGCACAGTGTCTTCTCACCCTGCTGAAGACCAGGCTCCACACAGTGGGCACAGTGTCTTGTCACCCTGCTGAAGACCCGGCTCCACACAGTGGGCACAGTGTCTTGTCACCCTGCTGAAGACCCGGCTCCACACAGTGAGCACAGTGTCTTGTCACCCTGCTGAAGACCCGGCTCCACACAGTGGGCACAGTGTCTTGTCACCCTGCTGAAGACCCGGCTCCACACAGTGGGCACAGTGTCTTCTCACCCCGCTGAAGACCAGGCTCCACACAGTGGGCACAGTGTCTTCTCACCCTGCTGAAGACCCGGCTCCACACAGTGGGCACAGTGTCTTCTCACCCTGCTGAAGACCAGGCTCCACACAGTGGGCACAGTGTCTTCTCACCCTGCTGAAGACCCGGCTCCACACAGTGGGCACAGTGTCTTCTCACCCCGCTGAAGACCAGGCTCCACACAGTCGGCACAGTGTCTTCTCACCCTGCTGAAGACCAGGCTCCACACAGTGGGCACAGTGTCTTCTCACCCTGCTGAAGACCAGGCTCCTACATTGTGAAAACAGAACGTGTCACTGTCCACATCTATTAGAAACCGAACACTTCTAAATGTTGATTAATCGCCTCTGTTTTCATCAGAACGTTTAATGTGTTATATCAGGGAACCCCAGGTCCCTATCCTGTCCTGTCCTGTCCAGACCCTGGCTGAGTGTGTCCTTTAGGTTTGACGTGCTAGAAGACTGAAAGTTGGCTTTACTTTCCAAAATCCACAGGATGTGTTCTCCGTGAGCCTTCTTTCATCCACCCAGCTAGATTAGAGATGTGTTTTCACAAGTTAACATATCCTGCTTTTTAAGCTCTGTTTTAAATTAGTTCTTTTGTTCCCATTATTTTTTTTCATTTCTATTTTTTTGGGGGGCACCGCACACAACTCTGAGATGTGAAAGTCCTCGGAGAGATTTACCCTTGCCGTCCCTCCCCCGCCTCCCTCCAGCAGTTCAGCTGCTCCCCAGGTCGCGTGCTTCCCCACCTCCACCAGGGGGGGCTGTGGTCTGTTCTGCACCCGTCTGGGGGGGAGGGGGAGTGGGGACCGGCGCTGGCAGACACCCCCCTTGCATCAATTCTCGGCTCTCAGAGGTCTGCTTGCTCAGCAAGCCTGAACTTAATTTAGCTTTGTTCACGTTCCCGAAAACAAAGATGTTTATATGTGCTTGTGCACTGAAGCGCTGGCACCCTGCACCTCGAATCAGTCAGTTCCCTAGAAATTCAGAACACGTGCCGGGAGGAGGGAGCCGTCACGTACATTTTGAAAAGGTGTTGGCGGAGAATGAGTCTCGGTTATAATACGGCAGGTTAATGTTCGCATTTCTGCCATTTTGGCATTTTCTATTCAAAATCCAAACTGAAATCTTCCCGCAGCTCAGGCCCTGAAGGGGAACCAGCAAGTGTGGGAAATAATTATGTAATGGGTGTTCAGTCGAGTCAGAGCCACGCAGAGGGATCTGAGTATCCGCCTACAGAGTCAGGGCAGAGGGATCTGTTGTTAATATGCGCAGATGTATAGATTTAAAAAAACATTTTGGAACATCTAGATTGTTTGTTCCTCTGGCCTCCTGCTTGCACTTTTGCAAGCCATGTTCCTTCACCCCCACACATAAAACGGGGGCGCGGGAGGTCTTAATACCAGCTGCTGTCCCCAGATTTCGCACAACAGGAAGGTCGACAGTTGAACGTGACTCTGAGATTTTTGTTTGAAAGCGATGGTCCGAGCCAGGTGGGCGCCAGCCAGGGCCGTTCCTCGGCAGTGTGGTGGAGTGTGTTCTTTCCAGCAGGGTGTCAGCGGGTCAGATTTGTAAACAGCTGCAGACTTTCTTAAGAGCTTGTTTGTCCAGTCTGCCTGCATCTTAATTTTTTTTTTCAACTGTGTGAAATCGGGAAGTTACTGGGCAAGCGTTAGCGTCTGTCTGAGCTTATTTACTTAACCTTTATGCTCCTCTTACTGTGTGCATTGTGCAACATCATGCGGTGTTTTGCATCGCTGTACGCTAGTAACACACCAACAGCCACAGACCATTTAGACTGTCCCTCCACAGAAGATGAAATAAATTGTCTGCTGGGAAAATCATGATCATGATTAGCGAGCAGCTGCGATCAGGAACAGAAATAGACCGACAAGCTGTACTTGCATCCTGATTGTGCTCCCTGATTAAAAAAGTTGGTATTATTGCAGAATAAAAGAGAATTGACTTGAGTGTAGAAACAATAATCCTTCCACAGAACAGCCTGACTAATGTTCTAATGATGAGTCACATTTCTTTGGGAAGCATGTTATTTTCTTCAAGCACCGTCTGAGGAGCAAAGCCTGTGGCCACACCGCTCGCTGTGGTGACCATCAGTCGAAACGGGCGATCGCATAATGGCCCTGAAAGAGGGATTGGGTCTCAGGGCGACTTAAAACTCCGCCTCTGATGTGAATCGTAAGGGTTTGGAACATGGGTCCCCAGCTCAGGAATCTGAGGGCCACAGCCCATCTGGTGTCTCTTCATCCTCAGAAGCTCAATGCCCTGCCTGGCTCGCTTTCTGCCCAGTGAGATGAATTGAGCTCTTCTCTCGATTTGTGTCGACCGCGTCCCCGCAGGAACTGGAGTAGGCCGGAGGGGTACCTGCGGGGCTGCCCTGTCTCCTGCCTGAGAGCTTCAGAAAGACGGGCCTCCTCCGTGCCTGCGTTCCCACTGCAGCCCTTGGAAGGCTCTGGGGGGCCGTCCCAGCTGGGCGTGTCCACTGACAAGGCTCCTTTGTCAAGCCGGCCTGCGGGCTGTCCCGAGCCCTGGCTGGCAGCCCTGTACCTGCTTTGATGCACCTAGATGAGTTTATAAATCACTGCCCCTGGGAACCACATGAAGGCTGTCACGTCTGGAGGAGAGCCTGGAGGTGGGAAGGAGCGCACAGTGCAATTTTGTGGTTTACTGTTGCCAAGGACAGGTTTTCACATGCTGTCATGTTGAGCGGTGTTCGTTCTGGCGTGGTGTCCCAGAGCCTCCTGCCGCCCTCTGTGCTGTGGGGACTGCGGGGACGTGAGTGACGGGTGTCGGACCGCGGGTCGGCGCCGCTCTCCGCTCGGCTGTGGCGCTGTTCCGGCCCCGCTCCCGCGGAGAGCCGTGAAAGAGTTCACCGCTTCCCGGGCAGCGGGCTTTGAAAACTGAGATCTCATACAAGATCACAGGGAACACGCATTCACAATATCCACTGCCTGCGATCCGTCTGCGCGCCGACGGCGAGTGTGGGAGGCAGCAGGGAGCGCAGAGCGATGAGGTTATCGAACGCTCAGCGCGCAGACTCGATCGGCTGCTCTCTACCGGGCCTGCGCTTAAGGAAGAGATAGGGAGAGGTCTTGACCAGAGCTAATGCGGGGTTACGATGAAGAGCTTACAGGCACGTTGCACACAAACACTGTCCAGAGCAGCCAGACAGTGAAACTGCACTCCTGTCTGACGGGGGGCCGTGCAGACAGCCTTCCTGGCTTAATGTTAGCAGGCACCTCGACTGTAGGTCTGTCAGGGCAGAACGTGAAAGCATTGCATTTCAAGTATTGTGTATGTTCTTCTCTCTGTGTCTGTATCACTGCACAGAACATAAACGTTCTCGCCCAGCCATCTCATTCTCCTGACCTCAGTCCTTGCGAACGTCTGCTGTGGTTCGGACTCAAGAAGGCCGTTCACAGAGGGAGACCAAAGGACCCAGTAGACCAAGAGCTCTCTCTCTGCCTGGGGGAATGGACGCCAGTCCCCCCCCTCTGTCCCCGCACACGGCAGCAGCGTCGCGTCGGTGTAAGCCCTGCCGGAGGAGGATTTACACGGCACTGACGACAGGGCTGCAACAAATGTGGTCCTTGTGTTTTCCGGAATTCAATTATTTATGACGAATAGGGCTTCAGTCTGTGCAATGCTGTTATGGTTACATTATATATATAGTATAACATTATTCGAATTTAAGAATGACACATTATCCCATCCGTAACTCATTCTGATATATGATGATTTTTGTTTCTGTTTCATGGGGGGGGTAGATAAATAAACCTAGAGGGCACTGTAAACATTTGTAAGTGTAACCTAGTCTTCTGAAACAAGATTTCGGTGCCATTTGCTCAGCTTTCTGGCAAACTATTTAAAGGGAGCTGTAGCCAGTGTGTTTAATCTTTATTATTGTTATAGTTCTGGCACTTACAACACTGGGATATTTGCCAGAACCCGCCAGACCTAAAATGCATTAGCATGAGAGTGAACCTCGAAGATCCTGGTTAAGAGAGAGCAGGATGTGTGTATATAGACTTGAAAGACTAGAAATATGCAGCCGAAGTGTCCCGAGTTGTATTTTGAGCAGTATTTCTTATTTTTATATATACAGTCTCCAGGCAGAGCTGCACAGGTTCAGGGTATCTGCTGCAGTGCCCTTGCTCTCCCAGAAGGCTGTGTGGCTCTGCGGAGGCCAATGCCAGAGCTCATGCCAAATCCAGAAGAGATCAGATTGTGGGGGACCATGGAATATTTGGCAGGGAAGCCAGGGGAGGATTCGTAACATTCGGCATTAGAAGGTTACGCTACGTCTCTTTGAAAAAATATATCAGTTTTGAGAAAAGAATTTCGCTTGAACAAAGGAGAAAGAAAATCACTCCCCTCTTTGTTTACCGATCCAACATTTTTCGGGGGGTTAGCCTCTTCGGGTTCTGCTACTGCTGTGACTTCAGCTCTTAGCTCTCTCCTCCCTCTCACGCAGTAATTGCTTTTCTCTGTGCGCAGATTTCATATTAAAACTGAGCACCGCCGGTTTCGGAAGATCGATTATAACCCCTTCAGCTCTTTTCTGTCTGGCTTGAAAACCGCTGTGGTTTCTCTGTGCTGCAAGGCCTGGTCAGATAACACTGCTTTGCTCATGCCTGGGAAATGCGAAACTTCCCCACGCAGGGCCCTGCACAGCAGGAGCACTAACGAGGAGAGTAGAAAAATCGCCCCGTCCTTTTTTTAATAGATACATGAGATTCCACATGTTCTGATGAGTAATTTCAACATCCTCCCCTTCACAGGGCATGTGCCTGAGTCATCGGCCTCCCTGTTCCCAGCCTCTGCGCCGGTTTGCGCAGCTCCCAGAGGAAACTTGTAACGGCCCGGGATGAGTCATCGGGGAGATGGATCATGTAGAAAGTTATTCTGTTGGCATTCCCCCTGAAACTGCAGCAGCCCCTGCCAACACCGAGACGAGCTGGAGGAGTGGGTCTGACGAGCCGGAGGAGAAGAGACCGGCGGACCGATCGCACAGGAAGTGCAGGTCAGGCGCCAGTCGAGCACACGCAGCAGACCTCAGCTACCGGGGTCTGTCTGGCGGATTGTGGGGACATCGGGGAATCTGCAGAAATAAAAAGACTGGCCGAGGCGCTGTCTCCAATCCTTCAGCTTGAAGCCTGCACAGTCCTTCAGCTGTGTGAACAGTCTTCCGAACAGCAAGCCATTTTAACATTTAACACCAAACTGCTGATTATCAGAGGCATCTCGTCGATTTCCTTAAAAACCCTTCAGATCAGCAGCTTTCAGTGTCTTCTTTTCAGATAAAAGAATTTGAATTCTTGATACAGGTACTTCGTTTTTTCGGTATCAGTCAAAGGAGATGAAATGCTGACACAGCTGGACACAGTTTCTGACATGTAATTCACTGATTCACTCGCACGTCCTAACCTCCTCTGGGCTGGGATGAGGCCCTGACAAGTGAAGTTCGACAAGCAAACATTTCATGACACTGAAGTTTGTGAATAACCATATCGGTGCCAGTTCTGGGATTAAGTGCTTTTAAACCTACATGCTTTTTTCCTGCCCCTAGCAAATGTCATTATGTGGTTCAAGCAGGGAGCTGTGTCAGCAGGCGGAGGCTGCAAAGGAACAGGTACAGGTTTATTCCAAGCTGAAAGGATAAGAACACAGACAACGTTTCGGATATGGGGCCTTCTTCCAGTGTATCGTTATATGGTGAGGCTTACGGAACATTTTCAGAAAAATCAGCAGCGCCGATGCTGAGACCCCAGACTCGGACGATCCCCGGAGCTGCAGGAGAGGTCTGCCGGCCCTGTTCAAGCGATCGGAGGGTTTCTAATCACATTCTAAGGCAGGAAGCATCGTCACTATTGGCCCTGCAAAGAGCTGTGCGGGTTGTTTGGGGTTTTTTTTTAATATAGCTGTGTGTATATTTTTTGTACATGTAAAAACCAAAAACAATAAAAAAATTACATTATTAAATTCTAAAAAATTAAAAATGATAAAAGAAACACCTTCATTTGAAAAACACTAAGGCGAAGCATGGTGGAAGGGAAAAGGTTTATTAGGTGTATTTTTAATTACTTCCAAATAATTAAAAATACGTTTTTGGTTTCCAGCACATTTCTGTCGTTTTATGGTTAGGGTTTTTAGGGGGAAAAAAACACAGAATTTGAACATTAAAAGTAGATGTTATTTGCACAGTATTTCTGCATGTCTTTTATGATACCAAACAAAGGTCGGCCTGCGGTCTCCTCTCCGCAGCTCGGATCTCCTGGCTGGTGCCGCGGTGCCGCGGAGGGGCTGTGCGGACAACGGCTGACCATTGCAAGAACAATAAGGATTTTTAGGGGCATTATGACTGGGTCAGTGAAACACAGCTGCCCCTAAAAGCCCCTGATTTTTCTTGCTGCCTTTTGGACGTTTTCTGCGCACCGAGCCCAGTGCCTGACTCGCGGAGAGCGGGACGCGTTTTAAAAAAAAAACCACAACGGCCTGATCGTCGCAGCTCGGCTCTTCGTGCTTGTGGGAGCCTAACAGCTCCCGATCCAGAGAGCGGGGAGGGAGACGTCCAGGCGTTGTATCAATTCCCTGCTCCTGCTGCTGAGGAGTTACCAGACTCCATTGTCAGGCTTCCAGCCGCTGTAGAGCTTAAATTCAGAAGAATAAAATGTTGACTTTCCTCAAGTGTGCGTGCCAACATTTTCAAACTGCAGCACTTTCTTTAAACTTTTTTTTTTGGCAGCTTTTGGACGTTATTCCTTTTTTTGTACAGAGCTGAACGAATCCAGTACTGCATAATCCTGTAAATCTGTAAGTGGAAAGTCGGGGCTTTGCAGTAAATGTAAAAACACGCATAGGGCGTTAGGATAGCCGGGGTTATACTGTGCTGGAGGAAGGACAAACATTCTTGATTGACTTTAAACAAAACAGTTTTACGAGTGCTGTCCTCGCATTTTTACTGTGTTTTAGGGTAGGAACTGGTGCACAAGCAGTCACGTTATCGTGAAAAGCGGACCGGCTCACTGCAGTATTATTCACCAATAATTGTCGGCTACAACGATCTAAAAGTGCTCAGTTCAGGAGATTACAAGGGTTCTGTTATCCACAAGATGAGTCTGATTAGGCCTGAAACAATGTACGAGTCCACAGAGGAATTCCTGGCACCCCGGCCTGTGTGCTGTTTAATATCACAACGTTAATCAGTGTGCTTGGTGCGTATCCCAGCATGCTCTTATCCAGCCCCTCTCACGGCTGCGTCTCTGTTCCAAAGGCTCGATTTAAATCTTGTACTTCAGGAGAAGCACTTTGAAAATATTTTTAAGCTGTGTTTCTGAGTAAAAGGCCTCCATGGTCTTAATTAAATTGATAATTGCAGATCGCGCCAATTAGAATGCTTGTTCTCTATTACAAGATGTCCCTGCTTATTAAACTAAGGGGTAATCACGATGATATACAGCACTCATGGAATTAACCGTGAGTGAAACAAAACTTGCACAACAGTCTAAGCTAAAAATAAAATGGCACTGAATGTGTAGAATAAGGTTAGATTCTGCTGCCTTTCTCACAAATCCAACGCTGTTTACGTGAGGAACACGAAGGCCACAGTCTCTGCGATTGCGGCGACAGCAGGCGGCAGTGATGTTTCAGCGGGGACCTGTGCGTTAATATTGCTCAAGAGCTGCCCGGTTTGCGCAGGAACCCTGAACTCCTTCAAGTAGTGCCTTCTAACTTTGTGCTGGCTTAAATTACTGTTGGTGATATTATTGTTTAATAATGAAATAATAATATTGTTATTATTATTTGTTACTATTAGTATTATTTGTATTATTACTTCATATCATTTAACATATTATATCGTTATTATTAGATTATATGTGATTAGCAGTCACCCCTTATCCAGGTGAATTAAAGGCTTCATCGTGTTCAAGATCTGACATGAAGTTCAGGCAGAAAGACAATCGAGAGGTGTGATTTGTCACACTGTTGTCTGAGCCGAGGAGACAGCTGGTGCAGAATAGCTAAGGTGTGGGAAGCAGAGATGCAAATACCCTGTGCTGTTTTAATTTTCCTTCTGGAACAGACGTCAAGAAGTCATTTTATGGCACTGTGGGAATTGCTTTTCGTAAACATTACAAAGGCCATTTTTGAATATCAGAATTCGGCTGGATCATAGTGGTGTGGTAATTCCTTTCATTGCTAGAAGCCCAGGGCGGAAGCTAATTTGGAAGACGACACACATCCTGGTCTTCGGGAAAGCTCAGCAGGATGAGTTTGTCCGTGAGGAATATTTCTTCTGTCACTCCTGGCCAAAAGGCTATCCAAGGCCTCTGAAAGGGCTGAGTTGTACTTGTGTAAAATTGTCTTACATTAGATCTTTACTTTTTATTGCTCCCCTTTAATCAGACTAGTTACATTTATTTTACCCGTTTTCCATTAAACCAGGAGCTCAGTCCTGTGACTCAGCTCGGGGCCGAGGGCGCTGTGGCGAAGCGGCTCTTTCTGCAGGTCTGCCCTGCTCGGCCACTGCGGCGCCGTGGACGTCTCTTTTACTGTGTGATCCCAGCCTTCTTTTGGATTTGTATTACATGTATTTCTTAGTTCAATTTTGGGATGCAAACAACGCTCTTTAAAAAATCCTGATATCCCCGCAGTGGGCTGGTGCTGCTGTCGGGGAAGATGGCGCCGACGCCGCTGGCTGGCAGAGCTGTGGGCTGTACTTCGCAGCAGCCAGAACGGGCCCCGATCCACGCGGAGGACGCCTGGCACGCCATCGCACGTGCTCTGAAGGGCGAGCGAGTGTTGAACACATCGGCCCCTCACTGCTGTCTCGCTGCTCTAAAGCACTTCTGCTCGTTTATTTACGTTCAGAAATATTCACGCAGACTTTCCTGCATAGTCTTAATCAAAGCAGAAAAGCCTCTGGGCACCCGATACGAGCTGCATTTTAATCTTTTCTACCACGCACACGCAGTACTGTCAGCTCAGCACGTGAGGGGCAGAGGGAAACACGAGGGCGAGAGATACTGCAGCCCGCAGGCCGTGGAGACAGGCTGGGATAGCAGCTCCAGCTCACAGTGTTGGCTTTGAGTGCACCTCTGGTTTTAACATTATGCCGGAGAAGCTGCAGCTCATTTTCTCCACTTCAAACTCGCTCTCTCTGACCCCGGGCAGCAGGGGAGTGGGCTGGGAGTTTCAGCTCTGGATGATCCCCAGTGAGGGGGTCGCCCCAACATTGTATCTGACAGACTCAAAAGCAGCTCCTCACAGAGGCTCCGGTGTGTCATACAATTTCACAGGCTTCAGCCTCCAGGACCTAAAGATTTGGAGTTGATGGCCTTTTTCTTAGAGAGGAAAAGCAGTTCCTTAGGCCAAAGGTATGTGTGTAACCTCACATACAGCAGCCACACACACCTGTACAAACTATACACGGTGCACTGCTTAGTTGTAGAGAGGGAATATCTTCTTGTGTGTTATAAAGGCGTGTTTATATGAGTATAAAGTATTGTCTTTTATTAATTATTAATTATTCAAGTGTTTACCAATGTTGACTCCATTCCCTCCCTGACAGTTCCCACTGGGGTAAATAAAAAGATGATTTCAAAAGGTACATTTTAAAAATTATTTAGACTATTATTTAAAGGAGGTCACAGTTCGTACTGGTATCCTGTGCCAGCAAACGTTTACTTTTAAAACATTTCGAGTACAACTTTTGAGTTAAAACATTAGTTGCGTCTTTGAAAAATTCTGTAGATTTTAGAGGCATTTTTTAAAATAGTTTTTACAGGAGTATACTGTGTGTTTATTATTGTAGAGTTTTAGTATTTAGCTTCTTCCTGACTGTTCTGGCACGGGCTTTTCCAGGTTGGTGCTCAAGATTTTTAATTATTATTCTGGCAAATTCCAGCCTAGGAACGTCTTGACTTTAAAAGGGTTACATCTGCACATTGAATAAGCTCTGGTGACGACTTAAAACTACTACAGTTTGCTCTGTGTGTGTAAAAAAATAATAATTAAAAATTAACGTGCGACAAAGGCTAGAGTGGTTTAAAACAGAATACTGTTGCTGATAATAGGAGTCCCACATGAAGATCCTTTCACTCTTTAAATAGAGAAATCAATAACTAAAAAACTAAAATAAAATAACCTAAAAGACCGAAGTTCCGCGCCGGTATGTAAGAATACTCTTGTTTTAGTTTGTGTTCGTAATGATGGAAACGTTTCGGTATCAGCCGCACGTGTCGGCAGGGAGAATGGCGCCCAGACCCACTCGGGGATGAATGGATCAGGCTCAGAGATAAGGTCACTCTCTCGGAGAATCCCCCCCCCAAAAAAAAGACACGCGTCGCGGTCTTTGCGTGGCCGCGCTCGGGAAGAGGCTCGGTGCGGAGAAGGAAAATCAAACCGGCGCGGAACCGGGGTGGCGTGGACGAGCGGAGGGGGCCGCGCCGGTCGGGCGCCCCAGGGACTGGGACTTTGTAGGGCCAGTTGAGAGAGGGGAACAGACCTCACCTCGCCCGCAAAGACCCAGCCCCTGGCGCGCACACACTCGCCGCAGGGTCCGGCAGCCACAGCCCGCTCCAGGTGCGCCAGCTGCGGCCAGGCTCGCCGAAGCCCAGGCGCCTGTCGGGGAGGTTCTGCTGTCTCCGCTGCGCGTCCGCCGGCGAGGACCCTGCACCGCAGCGCTCGGGCCGGGGGGCCGGCAGTGGACCGGGGGCGAGACCGGGTTTGTTTGAAATGCCCACGATCAACTCTTTCAGGTGTGTCCTCCCAAGTTTCCGAGCACGACATGCTTACGGGAGCTCAGAATCAGGACGGCCCGAATGGATTCAAGCATGAAAGCACAGTTAGAAAGTCCACAGTTACCGGACAGCGGGATAGTTCTCCCCCGCTCGGCACAGTCTCACCTTTTAGCATTCGCCCCGCAGGGAGAGCAGGACAGCTGGCGGCAGCGGCGGCACCGAGCGCTACACGGCGGCGGGTTACCTCTCTCGGACTCCGGGCCACCAGCGTCCCTGCGAATCGGGGGATCAGTGTCGTCCTGGGCGGGCTTCCTTCCCGAGAAGCAGCCGCCTTTATGCCGGGTGCGGACCCGGAGACCCGCTCGGGACGCCTGCGGAGCTGGGTGAGAGTGAGCGCGAGCGGGGGAGCGTGCCCATCTCCGAGACCCCCCCTCCCCTCCTCCTCGGCACCCCCTCCTCCTCCTCCTCCTCCTGGAGCTCCGGCCGTGTGTCGTTATTCCTGATCCAGAGGCTCGGGGCTCCGCTGGGACCACTTGCAACATTTCTCGTCCGAAGAGGAAACAACAGCAACCTTCCTAGGTCGTGGGTCGTGGGTCGTGTGCCGGGGAGTGGGGGGAGACAGGACGCAGCTCACCGGTGAGACGGCGCGCCACAGTTTGCCGGAGCGTTGTCTCAGCCCGGAGGATCTCTCAGAAACTTTCCTCGCCCTCTCGCGGTGGCCCCGCGTGTGCGTGGGACGGGTCCCGGGCGGGCGAGCGAGCGCCGGGCCCTCCCCGGAGTGGAATTCTTCAAGGTAGCTGGCGAGTTTGTGCTGCTACTCCGTCTCGCCCCTCTCTCTCTCTCTCTCTCTGTTTTAAAAGAAATCAGTCATTATTAGATTACTATTGCCACCAAACGGAAACGGGGAGCGCTACACTTCTGCGAGACTCTGGGAGCTCAGCGCTTTGCAGGCTGCGAGCCGCGCGGGTAATAGTAGGGTGGGATCAGGCGAAAACGCCCATTTTTGTCAGCGCTCCCTCGACTTCAACTCCTAGTTTTGAGGGCGCGAAAGTGGGACTGTCAGTGTTCCGCCGCGGAGGGAGGCAGGTCCGGTGTGTTTATTTCCTGCCGCGGTGACTCAGGGCGCAGCGCCTCCGACTCCCTCCGGTCCGGTCAAGTCCGGTCCGGTCGCAGCCCGTGTCGGGGTCCCGGTCGTGACGCGCTGCGGGTTCGTGGTCGGCCTGGACCTGGCTTTAACACGGGCAACAGGCGCCTGGTTGGAACAGGTGTCCCGGGACTTTCCCGGCACCCTCTTCTGTCCGAGGGCGATGACCCCTCACCTCTTGTAGGGGGTGTAGCACGCGAAACTCCCGGGATCCTGCAGATTTCCCAAAGGGAAAGGGAAAACAAGGGGGCTCGTTCCAAACCGGGCCGGGGCGCGCTCTGCAATCACAGCAGGAGCGCTGTCCAGGTTCCGGTTCGGCGGTGATTATTCAGCAGCCTGGCGTCTTCATGACATACTCAGCATTTCAATCTGGTCCCAAAACCTCAAAAAGAAAGGCTTTTAATTAGTGTCGGCGTCTGCTCCACTTTCTAACGTTTGCAGCACGTCTGAGCGCTGGTCTTTCTTATTTGTACTTTGCGATTTGCCCGTCCTTGAATTCACCTACTGTAAAGCGCTTCGAGATGCGGGTTTAAAAGGCGCTATATCAAGTCAAGTGTATTATTGCAAATCATCTTAAAACCGAGCGCCCAGGACGAGGTGGGGGAGTCTGGGCTGGTCGCCCCGGGCCCAGTGGCCGGACCCGGGTCTCTCGGCTCCGTGGGGGAGGCCGGGGCGCGTCACGCGGGCGGTGAACTCGGGGGACCCGCAGGCGAAGTGAGCGTGACGCACGCGCGAGCCACGTGGAGGAGCCTCACCCACAGTCTCGCCCAGTGGGAGACGGCGTGGCCTCAACCTCTCCTGTTCAGACCTGTTGCTGACCGTTTTTATTCACAGTGAGATGTTGAATGTTGAATTAAACCGAAATCTAGCGCGGTAAGGAAGTGTCAGGCAAACAGTAATATAATATAATTGATCTAAAAAAATTAGATGTGTGTATAACGTTGCATGTCATTTAATTATTACGTGCTGGGTTGTTACAATATACAATAAACAGTTTATGTAAGAGTATGTTTCACACGGGAATGATTAACGTGTCTTATGAGTTTGTGATTTATATGATTTATATTTATATTGTTATAATTAAATACGAGACTCCCCCTGAATTTGCAGCGTCTCTGAATTAGAGGGTAAGGACGATCTGGCACTGTCCAATAACGGCTCTGGACTCCGAGCCAATCTGAGCGCGTTGAGAGACGTTCCCGAGTGAACTTGGGTTTCTGGTCACGACGCGTCTGCTGGAAGCTCATCGGCGCCCTCTGGTGGTCAGCTCTAACCTGCGCTCTAATGACTTGGTGCGGAAGTTAATTCTGAGCGTTTTCGTCCTCACCAGAGAAATCAGTGCACGTTGTAGTCAAAAAGATGTATTTTTCGTCCCGTCCGGGTCTGTGAGGTTGAAAGGTCCGGGTCTGGGCTGTTAAAGGTGCTGTATCCCACCAGTTACCCCAAGTCCAGCGATTGCTTGTGTTCATTTCCGCAATCGCGTAAAAAATATTATCCTAAAAAAATATTTGTTTTGATGTATCAAGTGGTAATATTTCAATAAAAAGGGCATCGCATACCCCCTTTCTAATTCAAATCACCAATGAGCTTTTCCGTCGTATAAACTGTTCAAATGGTGGACACACACGATAGCCAGCATTGAAGAAATACACGTTTTTGTGGACCCGCTAAAATCACCGAAGTGGGTGTTTTAATCATAGTACAGGTACATGGTTTCCATTTTACAATTTTTTAAACAAAATACGAGCCCGCCAGCGGCCGCTCCTCCGAGGCACGGACGGGGTTCGAACCCGCGATCTTCGGTTTACGAGACCGACGCCTTACCACTTGGCCACCGCGCCTGACAGAGTCCTGCTCGCAGCCACCGCACTGGAAGTTCACGGGGCTGTTGGGGGGGAACGGTGATTTAATTGTCGACAGACAGGCAATCGCGAAGGTTCAAGAAGCTCCAGCGCAATAAACGGCACCCTCGTGCAAAGGGACGCGTCTACGCGCGGTGAGCAACTCTTTCATGCTTTCCACCGCCTGTGAAACACTGCAGGGGCTGTCCAATTGGCTCCCCTGGTTTCTTTATCACGGCTTCCAGTGTCCTAACCGATCATGTCGGTAATCGATTCTAAATAACCCAGAAAATCGTGCAGCCGGAAATGCGATCCGTCGTAGAAAACAAAAAAAGAAAACTCGAATCCTATAAAACCTGTGGATTGATGGAAACCGCGCGTTTCACGCGAATAGAGAAATGAGTTAAAACAAGCGGTTTGATATCAGACGCAACGCGTCGGGACGCGTCTCGTCTGCTTGAACCTTCAACGCGACTCGAAAGCGCTGGTTTGTAAACCCTGCTCATGGCGCAGCTCGGCGCAGTGCGCCAGCGCGCCGCAAGGAGGCAGTAAGTACACTCTGCCCTGGTCCACCGCCGGGGGTCCCCGCTCTCCTCCCTGACGTAACAACACGTTTCCGAAGTCCTGAGTCAAACCTTCCGACAAGCCCTAGGCGGCGTGCAGTGAGCGAACAGAAAGAGGAAAAGCATTTGATCTTGTTTCAAGAGGCGACACAGGCGAGGAGATACAGCGCCTTGCAGCACTGATGCTTTGCACGAGAATGTAAACACTGTGAATGCATGCATACTGGACATCCGTGGCGAGGTGTCGGAGCGCTTGGCGAGATCGGCGCTGTCGCCCGTGCCAGCGAGAAGGTCCCACGGGCGGGCGGGTCTGCTGTCGTGAGTGTGAGGACACGCCTGGCCCGTGGGAGGCGCCGTGACGCTGCGCGCAGCCCGTGACTCGGGAGCCGGCCGGCCCGGAGACTGGAGCGCAGCTCGACCTGCACGGATCGGTCGTGCGCCGCGGGTCTCGGTTCTCAGGTGAGTCGGAGCCGAGGGGGTGTTTCGTGCTGTGGGAACATACAGCGAGCGCGCAGTCATTCCTGCCGTGCGCACCGGAGGGTGTCGATCAGAGAGCGGTGCCCCGGAGGCCGGCGTCGCGTAAACTCATCTGTCCCCTGTCAGCTGTTCCCTGCATTCCCGGCGAGGGTGGCGGCAGCCCAGAGCCCGGAGCTCAAGGCTTCTAGGCTCGCAGAGATCACTGCAAGCAGGTTCGGGCGTGAAGAATCCGTTTCGGGAGCCCGGTCGACGATTTGTCGGTTTGCTGGTGCAGCTCGGGGAGCAGAATCGGTATACGGGTGCTTTCTGGAGAGAAAAAGGGATTCATTGTTTTCAAAGCGAGAGAAGCAGAGAGCAAGTTCGCTCGCTGCTTCTGCCTGAAATAGGCCGAGGGGCTGTGCCGAGCGCACGCAGGCCCCGGCGCAAAAGAGCAGCACAGGTGCGTGACCCTCTGTCGCCGGCGATTAGGACGTGCGGAAACAAACCGAACGGGCTCTTCGGCTGACGGGTTTGCAGCCGCGGCCATCGATCGCGTTGTGTGTGAGAGGGCTTTACACTGGTCAGACCCTCGGCCGGTCACCCCTAGCAGTGGTGCCGCTTGATGAGGCCACTCTGGGGGTCCGAACCGCGGTCGGAGAGACCCGAGATTTAACCCCGCAGGTAGCCGCCGCTCGCCGGCAGAGCGCAGCTGCGTGCGGCGGCGCTGCTCCCCAGAGGTAATACTGACCCCATTAACTGGCTCCCCGGAGCGCTTTAATAAGACACAGCCAGCGCAAGAGCTCAGCACTGCTCCCACAGCCCCTCGGGCTCCCCTGACGGGCCCCGGCCCCTGTCAGCTCCCCGTGCAGCGGTGTCTCACGCGGGGGTCTGCTGTGTGTCTCCCCAGGCGCGGCGAGCCGGCGGCCCCAGTCTGATGCTCCGGCCCCCCGGGGGGGCAGGCCCGGTCGATGGTGTCTCCCACCATGAAGGCCGTGGTGGATGCGGTCTGGGCCGTGTGGAGCATCGGCGCCTCCATATACGACTACCTGCACACCAACGCCATGGAGGAGCGGATCCACGCGCTGGAGAGCGCCGTCACCGTGCACCAGTGCGTCATCATGGCGCTGTCCGCCAGCCTGGTCCTGCTCGTCACCTACATCCTGCTGAGGAAGCGCTGAGCCCGCTGGGTCGCCGGGCTGGCCGGGGGCCCCGCGCTCTGTGGCGCGCGCCGGCGAGGCGATCGGTCTCCCGCTGGCCGAGAAGCCCCTGGGTGAAGCACTGTGGGAGAGACACTGACCCCAGACTCCCCGGGGGCAGCAGGACTCGCCAGGACAGCGCACTGTCCGCCGGGCGTTAGCAGTCTGTCTCCGGGTCGGCGGGCCTTGATCCCGGGCTGGGCAGAAGCGCGGCTTATCCGCAGCAGGGGTCAGAGGTCAACAACAGGGAGGCGTCTGTCCCCTGGGCAGTGAGAGCACTCGGAGAGATTTTTAAGCCTTGGCACAGAAACAGTTCCCCCCCCAGCCGATCGACTCGGGCCCAGCACAGGGATGGTTAATGCTGTTCCAAAGACGGGGTCCCGGCACCCCAGCAGACCCCCAGCCTGCACACAGCCTACGTGCGCCAGCGCCCAGCCCACAGGGAGTGTCGTGAACTGAAACGGAGAAGTGACCTTACTCACCGTCAGTGTCCACTGGCATCTGATTTCTGGATTCTCTTTACTGTGTCAGACGCTCAGAAAAAGTTACACTTTTGTGCCATTTTGGTTTTCTTGATAGTATCGTTTTGAACTTTCACTGCTCAGAAGCACCGGAGTAATTTTACTTAAAACAGTACTGGTGTTGGTGAAGTAGGAGATTAGGCTACTGCGTTATCTCATAACTCTATTAACTTTTATGGGTAAAGGTCATCACACTGTATTTTTTTAACATCCTGTAATATAAGACATTTTTTATCATTGATAGGATTTTATATTACTGTGCTGTACTGGTGTGTTGAGTTGCCTTTAGCCTTGAGTTTTTAGAAAGTGCAGAAGATGTGCAGAAGGTGGTGAATTGTGTGCAGTTGGGTTAAGCTGTAGCACGTCTCTGACAGTAGCTTCGATGCGGCGTCTTGGGAGAGAACAGGACTCGATTCAGATCCGTCCTCATTTCTAACTGCATTGGAAATGTGTTTTTACATGTTCCTTTAAAAAAGAAGATTCATACTTGAACATCGGTAAATACTGGATTTAAGTCCAAAGATATACTGTAGGTAGCCATGGTCAAATTTGCAAAGGGAGTTATTTATATGATCAAGCCTGAAGAGTATGAACGGCCCTCCCTTCTGTTCGTCTGGGAACTGTGGTCCTGCGGTTGAGGAGCTGGTCAGGAGGTCCTTCCCTCTAGTGCAGCCCAGCACTGGTGCAGGGGCAATTAGTTCCAGCCTGGCAGATCATCCCAGAGTGCTCAATCGACACTCCCGTCAGGAGCGACGTGGGTGACTGAGGAGGAGCTGGGGTTGGGTGAAGCTGCAGGGAGTGAGGGGCTGTGGTTCGGTCCCGTGAGGGGCCCACTGGGTGAAGCTGCAGCTCTGTCTGGCTGTGGTCTGGGTGCTGACAGGGTGCTGCCTCAGTGGAGGAAGCAGGCAAACCCCCCTGCCTGCTGCTTACCCTCCCCTTCGCTACACGGGTTATGTGCCCCACTAGTGCAGCTCTCAGACAGATGAGATTTCAGATGGATTTTTATAACAAACTTAAAATAAGCAACTTGTAGTTGGCTGGGACTGATTGCGAGTCTCATTGTGTAAATTATTCGTTAGTTCTGGCGGGGGGAATGTGTCCCAGCCGCCCCGGCGGGTGTGAGCGAGGGGTGGGAGGTGGGGAGTCGCCCACTGTGAGGACAGCTCTCCGTGCGCGGAGGCTCAGACGCCCCAAACCCCCGCGATGACTTCCTGCCCGGGGTGTCTCCATGGCGGGGGGCAGGCTGGCTGGGAGGCAGCTCAGTGGGGGTCGGGCTGCCCCTTGTGCAACTGCGCTGGGGAAGGAGCGACTGGGGAGCTCCTGTGACCTGTCACCCTCGGAACCCGTGTCCGACTGGTAGCTGTAGACTCCCTGCCTGGGGCTGCTTGCGAGACATGGCTGCGGATGGACAGCAGGTCACAGGGCAGGTTTCTGGCACCCTGGACACAGCACAGTGAACTGTAAGACAGCAGGGATGAAAAAAGGGAAAACAAATCCCCAATAAAAATAAAAACTTTCATCTTTTGGTGGCATTTTCTTGGTTTTTTTTTTGGTTCCTGGAGGTTGTCCATTTCTGGCGTGTAAACATCACAACACGCAGGGCAGCTGTCCGCGGCTCTTCCCGAGGAAGGATGTGGGGTTGACGGGGTGGAGTAACAGCGAGTCAGAGGCCGGCCGAGTGTGACCCCCACTGAACATCGGTGACTGTGTAGCAGGTTTCAGGTGCTGTCCTGTGGGATTCTGTCCCATTCCTCTGGGAAACCTGGTCACTGGTCCCCGAGCCTCGTTGTTGCCATCACTTACCAGCTGTCTCTCACTCACACACACTGGTGCTCAAGGACAGCCACAGCTCCACTGTCCCCCCCTCATGGCCCCAGGACACCAGTGCACGTCTCCACACTGGCGTTCCGGCACGGCCAAGGGCATGGCTCCGCGGGACTGCCGGACACAGGACAGCGAGGACTCCGAGGCCCAGGCGGAGCTCGCGCGGGAAGTAAAGCAGCAGAAACAACGTGCAAAAAATCGGCAACTTTATTAGAAAAAAACGGATAAATAGAACAGGGGGTGCGGAGTTTTAGGAACACTTTTAAGAAGCGGTGACAATGCCAGGAGCACCGGGACATTTTTCCCCCCTGTAGTTCTAGGGAACAGGCTGCCGAGGCCGGTCGGACGGGGACACGGGAGAGACAGTGGCGCCCCCTACAGGTGCCCGGTCTGCAGCAGGGTGTACTGGGTGACGAAGCGCTCCACCTGCTCGCCCTCCAGGGTCCTCATGGCCCTCCAGTGGATCTTCCCGCAGTTCTCCATCTGCCCCTGGGGGTGGCTGAGCTCCTCCTTGATGTAGTCCAGCCACAAGTCTGGAAGACCACAGAAACAGCACAGAGGGTTACACCTGTCCCCAGCGGGAGACCAGCGCACCGCTGCGGAGCTGAGGAACGGAGAGGTGTGTGTACACACATGGCACACACCCCCAGCAACGCTGCTGGAGATGCAGTGGGCTGGAGAACACACCCAGGCACTTGCACCCCGGCACTCCTAGTCCGCTGGAACAACGTCCTGTGGCTCGACTGAATGAACAAGCTTAAAAAGAGGAGACTGCGGTATTACTAAAAAGTAAGAGAGAAGAATTAAGCACCGCTCTCTCCCAAACCAAATAAAGAGCCAGCACTTGTTCCACAGTCCGGACGTTTCTCAGAGACCAGAAGACACCTGGCGCCACTCATTTCTCACCCTCGTCTTCAGAGCCAAACTCCCTCAGCGCACGCTCGTAGTAGTCTCTCAGGGCACTCATCTTAGAGGGCTTCTGCAGGCAGAGGAGACACTGCATCAGGCCTTTAAATCAAATTCAGAAGGCTTCACAAAAGAACCGTCTCACGGCTAGTTACTCTGGAGAACTGCAAAACCGCACCGTGATTCTCACACCTGGGAAAGAGCTTCTGTGGATTTGCTGTAAAGCTGCTGTGAAGCTTCTCCTACCTGTTCCTTCTCCAGCTGGATCATCCTGGTGAAGAAGGCCTTGGAGAAGGGCCGGCTTTCGTGCAGACTGCAAGTGAACAGGGCAGAGGACAGCGATCAGCTCGGCGGGGTTTAGTTTCAGGAGTTCGTCATGAAACTGAAGAAACGGGGGTTTGTCCTGAAATCGCCATCTCGACAGGCTAGAAATAAGGGCCTTTAGAGTTTCCCAGCGGTTCTTGTGCCGCCACCCCCACCACCACCCCCCACTTCCTCTCTGATGACCTCCCTCCGTGACCCCAATCCCCCCGACCCCTGACCCCAACAGAGTGTGCTGGGCTCAACCTGGTGAATGTCTTCTTTGCCGCCTTGTAGCCCCCGGTCCGGTAGGACCAGTCCAGGTACTTCTCCTTCATTTCCATGGACACAGCAGGGACGGAAGACAGTATTCCCTTCTGTCCCGAGAGAGAAAAGAGAATACGCGGAATAATGAGCACAGCTGCAGGTTCGAAAGGAACGTCCAGGGTCGGTCCACCAGATGGAAAGGAAGCGTCGGCGCTCCGGGGTCCGGGGTCCTGCAGCTCTCACCTGGAAGAGCGCCTTGGTCTCTTCGGGGCTCTGATGAGTCTCGCTCCACTGCAGGCGCAGGTTCCACAGCGGCCAGCTCTCCTTCCACACACACACATAGAAAAGAAGAATCAGAGTGTACCGTCCACACCAGGCCCGCCCACCCCTGTGCCAGTGCCAGTGTGCACCTCCGCCCGAGCACACTGGCACACGAGAACAGGCTGAAGCACACTCCACTGAAAGGCATCAACACACACCAGACTCCCCGTTTTGTAATTGAATTTGTTTGGTCTTTAACTTTAATAAAAATGATATTAAAGTTTATATAACGCCCGTCCATCTGGGAAATCTGTCTTTGGCATCACCGTAAAATAAACAGCACTCAACATAAAATGAATACATATTAAAAATGAAGAACAGTCGTAGCCATGCAACGATACACATGCATGTAGTTCTGCCCATATTAAACTATATTGCATTAATCAGATGGTTTCATACGAGAAACAGGCATTTAATGTACCGAATGCACAGGGAAAAGACAAAGAACAGCTGACACAAAGGAATAAACAGCAGAGCACAGATTCCCGAGAGGTCAGTGACACATCTGGCCCCGCCTCAAAGCCACATTGATATCGACAGGTACTCACCTTGGGCTTGATCAGCGTCAGGGCTTCATCGAACATCTTGCCGACGTCGCTGCTCTCCAGCGCCATCAGTGCCTGCAGGCTGGTGCACCACGTCTCCACCGAGTGGCTGAACCGCTGCGTCGCCGCCATGGCAACCTCCGTGGCGACCTGAGTCAGCCCCACGCGCTGCAGCACCTGGAGCTGTGCAGGAGACCCAAGCGACCGTGAGCAACACACAGCTCTGGCAAGCCCTCCTGCTGCCCGAGCTCCCCTATGTCAGAGCAGCGGCAGAAAGAGAAACAGACGCCCCACAACTGTGAATCTTCTTACCCACGTCTTATACAGGGATTCATCCAGCAGCATGGAGTCGTGTGCCCTCTGAAACACACCCAGCAGCCTCTCCTGCCTCTGAAACAGACAGACGGACGGGGCGCAGGTCAGCGAGGCTCAAACCGAAACTCCTAGCCGTGCGCGCCTAGCGGCGGTGGAACACACATCAGCGGGAGGCTCGGCCCAGACGCCGCCACCGCCCGCGGCGAGAGACGCAGCCTCCCAAACAGACCAGCTCACCTTCTCCTTCAGCGCCTGGCTGTTGGTCTTCCTCTTGAACCTGTCCAGGCAGAACGTGACGTAACGGGTCCACATGTCCCCTGTGGCAGAGGAGCGACTGTTTCAGAACGGGGCTCGTTTTAAAAGCCGTCGGCTGCAGGACTCTGCACTGGGACACGCGCATTTGTTTCAGGATTGCAGAGAGATTCCTCTCCGGCCCTGCGGCTCTCGGTACCTGTGCCCAGGCTCCTGACCGCCTCCTCGTACACCAGGCAGCTGCGCTCCTCTCTCCGCCCCACCTCCGCCGCCCGGCTCTGCGCGGGGACCATGTGTGCGGCTGGCAGGGGCTCCGCCTCCAGCTCCCGGCGCGCCAGGAAGTCCCAGGTCACGGGGTCGCCGGCATGCCGGCTCTGCAGGCTGGACAACAGCAGGCTCTCACACACGGGAACGCTCCACACAGCCACCTCCCGCTGGGCGAGGAGCAGTGGCAATGAGACAACCTCAATGAGACACCCTGCCGTCTTGCTGATGCACAGCTTCTGCACTGTATTTACATGCTTCCTGCACCTGGGACTGCAGCCCACACTGCAACAGTGCTGAAGGCTGTACTCCAGATTTCTAATAGTATTTTTATAGATGTGTTGGATAAACACAGCTGGTAACACACAGCAACAAAACAAGAGGCACAAGGCTGTGATACTAGTGCAGTACTGCTCAACTGAGGTGCTTTTCTGAAGCTCCCCCGCCTAAGACTATTAATCCACCACTGGTGATCAGTGCAAACAGCAGGCAGGGAGTCTCACTCTTGAATGATGATGTCCTGCAGCTCCTTCGTGAAGTCGAAGAGCCCAGCGATCTTCAGGAAGGACAGCACAAACTCAGCCCCTGAGCGCAACAGAGGTACAAACACATTTAGTGCAACTCACACAACAGCTCCTTCTGCTGGTGGTATTTCTTATGACAACTTATGGTACTTATGACAACACACCTTTAATTTTTTGAACTGCCTCTTTGTAAATGATTTCGGCCAGCTTGCCACTCATGATCTCGTCAGGAAACTCGTACTCTCCCTGGAGGAGAGACACACCCGTCAAGACTGAAACCGCATGAACAGACAGTGGGGGTTAAAAGACTCGCAGCAACTACATCCGACACCTACCAGGTCCATCTTGGCCTGCTCCAGCTCCTTCTTCTGTTTCCTCAACCTCTCTGCATGCATGAGCTCCATCCGGAAGTACTGCAGAGATGGAGTGGGAGCAGGAGATAAAGGGGACTGCTCTGCATTCTGACCCCCCCCTTCAGGATCAGCCACTCAACCACTACAACACCTTACAGCAACATTTCAGTCTGCTGGCAGCCTCCCGCGTCTACCCAATGGACTCCCGCCCGCCCCATACCAAGATCCAGGTAGGCGACAAGGTGCTGGCCTGGAACTGGGACTTGGCAAGGCACTGTACAGCGCTGGAGTACCAGAGAGCCTCACTCCAGTCGGGTATACCAGCCTCTTTAAATCGCCATCAGCTGGGGGCCTTTGTCCAAGTCTCAGCGCAATGCGTCATTCCGAGCTCAGCTCGACACGAAAGCCGGAAAACCCAGCAGGACAGCAGCCGAGCCCGGGGGCCGGGCTCAGAGGCGCTCACCTCCTGGTACACCTTGGCGTGCTCCGGGTGGAAGCGAAGGGCACGCAGGAACAGGTGTCTCGCGCTTTCGGAGGAGGAGTGATCCTCCATCTCCCACTTCGCGGCCATGATCCACAGAGCTGGGGGGGGAGACAGCTCCAGTCAGCTCCACTGGCAACGCCTGCTTGCTACCTTTCTGCACCAAGACATCTCCACCACGACAAAACCGCTCCTTCCGATAAAGCTTTTAACTGCACTTATGACAATCATCAAGATCAATCGATAGTTTTCAAGCACTGTACCTGGTTTATCTGGGTGAATGGCCAGCATTGAGGAAAACACTTTACTGAGCTGGATAACGGTGTTCTGGACAGACAAAAGAATGTACTTTAGAAAGCACGGCAAAGCAGGACTCAACACAATCAAATGCTGTGGTCCAAATTAAGATGCACAATAAGCAGGGAAACAGATTTAAAATTACCCACCCATTTCTTACAGAAGGCAACATGGGACAGCCACAGCTGGACATCGTCCTAGGAGCGACACAGAAACACTTCAGTGCGCTGTACTGAATGTCACATGCTGGCCGAACACAGGAAGAAAACACTAATATTGCACAGAACGTTTCTCATTCTATTTGAGTAAGAAAGCAAAAAAGTGACACTGTAGAAAGAGAATCAGGACAGTTTAGCATGGGACACTGTCGGCTATTCAACATCCAAAATGGCTTGGTCTTCGATTTCACCACTGACACTCCAGATCCCCCTCCCCTGCGACTGCCCAGCTCGGAGCGGGTCCCGCGCTCACGCCACAGCTGACTGACCATCTCCAGCCGGACAGTCCAGGGCAGCGTGGAGACGTGGCTTAGAGCCTAAAAGCTATTGTTCCCTTTTAACAGACTCCAATTTCCATTTATCATAGATATAAACATTTACATTAAATTCTTACAGAATACATTTTAGATATGAAGAAAAAATACTTTAAATTTAGTTTGGGCACCGGGTCGGACTGTGGTGTGCGTGGGCCCCAGGCACTTTCACTCTGATACGTGCAGAAGGAGGGGGACACGCCAGTTGAATGACGTCGACTGACATGATGCACTTTAAACTCTTCTCATGCTGAACCACATGACTGACGGAGCGAGTCGAGTGACCATCACTCCGATACTTCAGTTTCTAGACTAGCTGCTAGAGAGCGGATAGTTATTGATTTGGAGCTCCTGGAGTCGATCGCAAGCAGGTTGTTTCAGCTCGTTTTTCATCAGTCACTAGTGTTTCCCTCCTCCGTAGCCCTAGGCCCTGTTTAGACGCACTGTCCTTCTGCTGATGGGACTTTTTTTCTAGTTACCTTCCATTTTGCAGTGGCTCGCCTGAAAACGTTGTTTATTCGCTGAATAATCGAGAACTCGATTTCTTTTCTCTTGAATCTGTAGCCGATGCGCTGAAAAAAAACCCCCAGAACTGATTAAAAACAAATCTGTATAAAATACACATTTGTGTTTCACAAAACCATAGTGGGAAGATGATACTTTCCAAAGGGAAATAATAATAATTGCTTTCTGACTGAGGATGATAACAACCCTTCAGGAGACAAGCCTGTTTGCCAAAATCAACTTACCTGTCTTCTTTTTTTGATCAGCTCCAAAGCATTAATTTCGTACTGAAAAACAGAGTGAAAAAATCTTTAGGATTCGGGATGTGTGTTGTATGTCACTACCAATATGAAACAATTTTAGTAAAGACTCTTTATGCACAGCTGGGCTCCTTAGGAATTCAGACTTGTGACAGACAGCCACTACATAAGGAACCGTGTTAACAATGAGATAAACCCGTCGATTCTACGACGAGTTACGAGTTCTACACTGCGGTTAATCCGAGACATTCCGCTGTACAGACAACAGAGCATTCCTGAGGTAAAATGGTGAACATACACCCACCTGGATATACGTGATGAAGTCTTCTTTGCTAATGATTCTCCTGTGTAACTTGTATTCTAGAGCCGTTGCTTTTTTAATCATAGCCCTGGAAAACAACACGTACAGGCGTCAAAACTTCCTTTACCTGCTATAAAATTGGGCTGCAGTTACCTCACAGAGGCTTAGTCAAAAGCACAGACAAATGCCATCACTGAAGTAAATTCACCGATTATGAATAAAAAGACTTCGCCTAAAATTCGAGGGTAGGACCGAGGTACAAATGACCAAGCTCTTTTCTGTCACCTCCGAGAAGAAAACGTTCACCCTACATTAGTAATAACTATATGACACAATTTAAATTAGAATTTATTGTAAATTATTCGTGTCATTGGAGACTGACGTGACCAAGTAGTATCAAATTAAACCATAAAATTATTTCAACAAAAATAATCCGTTTCCACTGATATTATTAACTGCCACAGTGTGTTTTTGAGCTCAGTGTCACCAAAATACAACTTACTTCACTTCTTTTTTCGTGAATAATCCCACTCTTTCCAGCTGTTCCAACTCAGGGATTCTGTCCTCTATCCTCTGCTGGATTATTTCAGCCATTTTGTATAATTATTATGTCGCTATCGCTATTACTGTGATTGTTTTGTTCTTCCCTCTCCAGAAATTGAAGTAATACTTGACTGTTACAAGCTTCTCTCGAATGATGTACACATGTGTGGAAATTGTGACCCCCTCTTCTTCCGGTCCCACACTTTTACAGTACCGGACTGAAACATTGACTGTAGGGCTAAACATCCGGTGCACTTAGCACACGAAATGTGAAGAAAAGTCTTAGTATTAGGCATCGCAACCCATTTGAAAAGTACAAAGTATCTGATTTCACACAAGCCTAATTAACGTTTAACGATATTCTTTTTCAACACAGTTAGAAAGCCAATATGATACACGGACTCTAAAGATGAATGTAAAATCTAGCCAGGGAGGGTGACATGTACTGTACGTGGATGCGTACGAGAGTTCAAGACTGCAGTGGGAAACAGAGAGAATGGACCAGGTTTCTTTGGTGGTATTATACAAACCGTCACATTCTTAATACTGAAAGAGCAGTATCGACGAAGGCAAACATGCCTTTCCGGCAGGGTGACCTCTAACGCCGTGAGCTTTCTGCTGCAGCTCGGAGCACAATTTTCCCTGCGCGAACAGAATAAAAACTGCTCGCGTGTCTGGCCTGTGTGGTTACTTCAGAACACAGTGTATCTCTTGTGTGTGCACAATAATTTCAAGACGATGACTTGATGGATCACAAGGGACCTTCATCATAGTAGTGATTATGAGAATAGTACTAATTGATGGCACTTTTATAGCACCTATCACCCCAAAGAAGCCCAAAGCGCTTTATGTACAGGAGGGGACCCACCTGGGTCACATACAGCAGCCACATACAGTGCCAGAAGCCCCACCTCCACTACAACAGATCAGGTGAGGATATGAGAAATCGCTTCAGCAGTTGAAATCAGGAGGAGACCAGAGTTTAATTCAGCCAGGAAACTGCTGCCGATGCCCATATCTCCCAGCTGACAAACCCCACCATCCAGAAGTATATTTTCTTTGAATTTCTTTTCCTCTCCACTTCACCAGGAAAGAAATATAGTGGACAAATCATCTAATCTATTAATCTTTATAAGCGCAAAAAAAACGTTTTGAATGAAACATCACAGCAAGTAAACTCATGAAGGGATTGTGTAATGAAGCAGAAAGAAAGTCCTGCCATTAAAACTCTGGTGGCTGAGGAGAAAACCAAGAGGGGATTTTTTTCTTCAGCAATGGAAAAGAGCTGATCTCACAGCGAGCCTCAGTGTCATACAGGAGCTGGAATCAATCGGCGAGTCCTCTGCTCCGGGAATTAGAGCACCCCTCAGACAGAGGTGTTATCAGATGGTGGAGAGGAGCAGGCAGGCAGCTGGGGATTAGGCTGCCATGGCAACTGCAGCCCAGGAGCTGCCTGGGGGACGGCTGCAACCTGAGCCCACACCCCACCTCACCTGCGCGGAACAGAGTCACCTGTCCGCTGCTCGCCGGGGGGAGCAGCCATCTCCTTCCTATCAGGGCGTAGAAAATGGCAGAGCTCGGGTCCGGACACACACACACGCCACCATCACCAGAGCTGGTGGGCGCTGTTGAGAAAATGCCCCCCCAATCCACTGCTGCTGCACGCATGTGAGTCCGGAGCGCCAGAGGAAAAGCAGCGCGCTCTGGTCTCGACAGATTGTTGACGGACCCCACTGGCCGGAGCCCAGCTTGGGCGGTCCCTGCTTGGCCTCATTAGGGTGAGACAGAAGGAGTCAGCTCAATCAGCACAGTCAGTTCAACACCATCTGCCTACATTTCAGCCAACACATACAGCCATGAGCATCTTTCACTTGCTGTCTGTGGGAGACTGCTGCAGAAAGGGCACAGTTTACATCCAGGTCAGGGGGAAAAGCACCCCTCTCCGCACAGAGCACCCCTCTCTACACAGAGCACCCTTTCTCTCTTCATTTAAGGAGAGCAGGGAGAGTTGTTGTTTACGTCTCACTGTCCAGAGCAGCTGGATCCAGTTCAGACTCACTGGCCGCAGGTGCTTGTGTGAAAGCCAGCCAGCCCCAGTGCTGCAGTTCTGAGAATGTGATCTGACACACACAGTCTCATCGGCATGATCCAAGCAGCAGCCTGTAGCTCACCGGACCATGCACTGGGTCACAGTGCTGTCCAGTGGGAGCTTGGACACAGCTGGGAACCCCTGCTCTTCAGTGTCTTGTGGGGTCACATGAGTCTACAGTTTCTGGCCCTTCTGTTAATCCAAACACGCGACTTGGGCCCAATAGCCTGCCCTGTTTGGTAAACACTCATCTTGAGCCCCTTTCAGACAGTGGTGCCCAGCACTGCGCAGGGTATCAGATGTGAAACTGTGTGATGGTGATGCCTGACTTCATCATAACCTCTGGACCTGTACGCTTTGCTCAGAGACGTGTAGTATTTCCAAGAATTCAATTATACTTCGGGTTTCGTTTTTCATTCAAATTTCCGAAATGATTAAAGGTTATTTATTTTGGCATGGCACCAAAGAGAAGGGTCTACAATTATTTTATCTCTAGGCCCCATGCAAACGCCAGAGGTTGTGTCGCTCGGGCGTTGCTAGACTACCCTGAAGCGAGCTCCCGTGCACCCGGCGGGTCGGCGGCGCGCACTCGAATGACTGCAGCGCCCATGATGCACCGCGCCGGAGCAGCGCGATTTCCCGCAAAATCGTTTCAAAGAGGAAAGGAGCGCGAGCGGCAAACTGCCTCCTCCACCGAACTCGTCCTCCCGGACCCAGGGACGCGACTGGCGGGGCGTTCGGCCAATCACGACGCGTCTCTCCCACCCCCCTCGCGGCCCAGGCTGGGAGTTCTCCTTCTCCCATTGGCTGTGGCGGGGAGCCGGAGGTGGGCGGGCGGCGGCCAGCGGGTTAGGCTGAGCCTCGCGAGCGAGGGGAGTTGAGCGGAGTTTTGTCTGTTTTTTCGGGGGGTGCCATCGTTTATGTGTATTTATTTTACCTCCGCAGTATTCTCCCCTGCGTCGTACCGCTTCGTTTCTCAAGGTTAACTGGAAGACGCCGAGGACGAAAAGTGGGGAGAAAGAGGAAAACTGAAGGAGCCGCAGGGAGGGAATTTGAAATTAACCATTTAAAACCGCCCGTAATAATTCTTCATGGCTTCTCCCGAGCTGCTACAGAGATACCGCACTTAGTTGGTGGTTCCGAAGAGGAAGCTGAAACTCGTGTTTTTTTTATTTTTTATCCCATATTATAGATTCGTCTATATATATAGTAGATTTGGGTGACCTGCCTGTGCGTTTAATGGTTAACATTTAAAACTCGAATGTTAGTACGCCGATTTCTGATTCTGGTCAAGAAAAATAAAACAGGTCTCCGTGTCCTTTGTTTTGAACCCCCGATTTGAATCTTTACATTTTTTGCTGTTAGTGTTTGTTTTGGTTTTTTTTTTTACCCTCCCCCTTCCCCCCTTGCGGTCGAATGGCTCCGCAGAAGCACAGCTCTGCAGGCGGCGGTTCGGGCTCGGGTTCGGGCTCGGCTCCCGGTCTGGGCTCCGGTACCGGCGGCAAGGCGAACGGCGGAGTCTACCCTCCCTCCGCCGCGATGGCCGCGGTGAAGAGGCCGAAAATAGACCAGCTGCAAGCCGACCATGAGCTGTTCCTGCAGGCCTTCGAGAGTGAGTGGCCCGGGGCTCGGCGCGGCCGCGGCTCCCGGCCCGGGAGAGGGGTTCGCTGGGCGGGGAGGAGCGCACACGTGTGGGCCGGCAGCTGGGGTCTCTCGCTGGCCGGCATTTTACCGTGCTTTCGTGTAAATATCGCGGATTCGGGGGAGGGGGGGGGTGTTCTGCTTGCTCGCTCGCTTGACGCTTTGCTGTGAAAATGTTTATTTCTTTAGAAAACGGCGAGCACATGTGCCATGAGGAGCCCCCAGTTACCTGCGCCCTGCTTTTCTCGTTTGTTTCTGCGTGTAAATCTCCGTTCGACGTGTTTTATTTTGTGTGTGTGTTTGTGCGCGACTGGGTATCGGCGGTCAGCTGCCTCGGATGGCAGGAGGTGACCTGGTGTCCGGGGTGGGTAAGGTCGGGTCGTACCTGACAGCGTGGGTCGTGAACGCCTGTCGGCTGAAACCGCTGGTGGAGGACTGCTGTAGGCAGGTCCCTCCATGTTCCCGGCCAGCGTGAGGAGCTGAAAAACGTGAGATAGTGAACTTCACGGGCTACAGCTCGGTATCGCCGCTGGGCTTCGGGGGGGAAAGTATTTTAAAAGGCAGAAACCGATCTAGGTCTGTAAATATTATTTTGACCTTTTGGTAAAAATGTAGAAATGTTAGTGGAGTTTATACACGTGTTGATGTCGTGCCTTTAAAGGGAGTCGGGTTCAAACCGCTGTTTTCGTCAAATAGGGGAATGGGTGAGATTTGGGGGATCTAGCTGGTTAACGACCTTGTGTTGTAGTTGACGTCGAGCAGCGCTGTTTTAACGAAAATGTTGCCCACGGGCGGTTGCTAATTGAGCCCGGTTCGTTCTGCTCTGCCAGCTGTAGAACTGCCGGATTTGGGTTTGGTGCTGAACGGTACACTTCCTTTCTCTGTGAACCTGCCCGGATGCAATGCGCAGGAAATCTGATCGCTGTGCTTTAATAAACTTTTTGTTTGTGTTAAAGCGCGTTTGTTCTGCTGCGTGTTTCGCTTAACTGGAAACACCGCGGTCCCCGAAAATCTGGAAATGAGCTCATGAAAGTAGTTTTTTTTTTCTCGGTTGACAGAAAAGCATACATTATAAGAATCCCCGTGATACGTCTTGTACGTCTCCAACACATCAGAAAGTAGAGACACACGTCATATCCCCTGGTGATCGCTGGGGAGAGACGGAGAAACGGTCGTTCACATTTGCCGGTTGATGCACCAAAAAATGTGTTTTCACAAGTGGGGAATATGATGTGCCTTAATATAAGCAAAACGGGTTTGGCGAGCCTTGCAGGTGGTATTTTGCTTTATAAGCGTTTTCTTTGAATTCTGCTTCAGACTAGGGAAGTGTCCCCTTGATGCCCAGTCTGTTTTGTTGAAACCTGACCGGGACAGGAAAACGCAGTCTCTTCTGACTGGGTCGCTTTGCATAGTCTTAAGATTAAATTAAACCATAGCTTCATGAGCTTAGGCAGACCTGGTTTATTACATTGCACTTAAACATTAGCAGAAGCGCACAAGGGGTGTTCCTTGTGGGCATGAGGTCTCCACTGTCCAGTGAACTATTTAATACACAGATCCGTAGGGACTCTGCATCTAGACTGCTTGTTCACAGCTCATCATATAGCCCGTTGGACATGGGTGAGGCGTGGACTCGCTTTAGACAAGTTTGGACAAACGGGTGTCGTGCTCTTTGTTAGGGATGCTGAATTCCTCCTCATACCTTTATTTTCCTCTTCTTGACAGAGCCGACTCAGATATACCGGTTCCTTCGCACGAGGAACCTCATTGCGGTAAGTCTGGTGGGGGGTTCTGAAGAAGGAGTGTTTGCTGTAACTTGTTAAGGCCACGGCCAGGCGCTCGCCGTCTCAAGCCCCGGTCTGCTCGGGCTGCAGGGAGAGCAGTGCTTGGTGTCTCGCGCTCCTGCGTTTTCCCTCACGGAGGTCGTTTTATTTTTCAGCCCATATTCCTGCACAGGACCCTCACCTACATGTCCCACCGGAACTCCAGAACAAACGCCAGAAGGTAAATGCAGGCTTTTCAGAGACGCCTCCTGGTCCGTTTGTGACTGGAAACCGGGTCTGTCTGCGCGCCGTGACCCACTAAGCGGAAAAGAGAGTTTCCACGGCTTGTCTAGTGCCTCTCCAGCCTGTGTTATCTGCCTTTGCCTGTCGCTAGCTACGCCTCTCTTGTAGGATGTACATTTGTGTGTGCTCTATATAGGTAGTCTGTCTTGTTTCCATCTAGAAAGGGCAGTTTGGTTGTAGGAAAATCTCGGGAATTAAGCAACAGCTCAACTATCGAAGCGTTGAGCAGTCATTCATGGTGTTGAGGCTGACAGCCCGGCTTCCTTCATGAAACAGCTGAGATTGTGGGATCAGTTGGCTACTAACTGCCAAGCGAAGGCTGGATGGGTCAATGGCTCCTCTTTTGTAACCTTTCTTGTGTGCTTTAAGGATTGGTATCTGAAATTTACAGCCTTTTCTCTGTGATGACATGACTTGACCAGAAACCCGTTTAGAGCTGTTTATTCTCCAGCCCTGCTGTTTTGTAGAATAAGGCCAGACCCAGAAAAGCAGTGGGTCTGTACTGTGAGCTGGAAAACACTGCAACTCGACATCGTGTCTCAATTTAAATGTTCAGCAGAACTTCCTTTAGTTCTTGAAGCTGTCCTTTAAGCCAAATAAAAAGCTGTTACTAAAGTAATAAGCGTTATGTGAGATTCTGTTTTTGAAAAAAAAAGCACAAAAACCTCTTTCACAACCCGACCCTTGCTTGCGTGAATGCTTTAGTTTTGCAGTTTAATCTTTAAGACGTAGGTGAATTTTCTCCTCTTGTAGGTTAAAATAAAACACAGTTACCAAATGACAGATATTAGAACCTGTGAATTTGTATGAGAAGATATGAATTGAATCTTCCTTATTCTGTCTAACACGGAAGCTCATAAATTAATACAATTACTGTGCACCAGGATGTTTCCAAAACAGTATTTTCCAGGTTTATTCCTGTAGATTTTATTTTCCAGAACTGCGCCGAAGTGGCCCCGGTGCAGTTCTCTGTCTTCTGGGCTTTATGGTGCAGCCCTGCTAGCTCACAGCGCTCAGTAGTGCTTCCATATGTTGTGAGAGGCTTGAAGTGCCTCCTCCTCTGCAGTGCCCTGTAAACGGTGCGGATGAAAGGAAGCCCCCTGTGGTGGCAGGAGTAGGAGGGCCAGGGAATGGGATAATGGCGCTTGGGGTTCCAGGAGCCCTTTTTGGTGGGTTGTCATAAGAGATGAACCAGACGTGCTGCTGCTGTTGAACCCTTGAGCAGTAGAAGAAAAGGCCAGTTGAACCGATGGTATTGCAACCCTTTCTTCATAGGCTGGTCACGTTTTCAAGTCATCGATCGGAAGTTGTTTAGGTCGGAAGATAACTTGACCTCCTCCGGCGGAGGCTCGAGAGATTCCCACGGCGTGTGATTTTAAAGAGACCAGGAAGCTCGTGTCTTTTGAGTCTCCCTGGGACAGAGGTGACGAGAGCTGTGCTGTGCGGGGAAGTGATCTGGGCGCAGAGCTTCACGCTTCGCGTCTCCTCCACGTGGGTTCAGAGCAGGATGGGGTAAATCGCTTCAGTGTCTGAGGAGCTGGGAGGCTGACGTCTGTCGAGGGAGGGGCTGGGCAGCGGGAGACAGCAGCCACAGGTGGTCTTGCCCCTCTGCTGTCTAGAGCTTGTTCAGATTTGGGCTTTGACAGATGGGCCGCAGTTAACAGTATTCGTATCGAGGTGTCGGTTTAGAAGCCGTATAAGTGTGCCGAAAAAAATAAAACGCTGAAGTTTTTGCTTATTTAAATGTATTTCTGAGAATTGTGCCTTGATGTGTGAGGTTTTGCACCAGCTGCAGAAAGGCTGAGGTTAACTGCTGTGCTTTTATAGGTTAACCTGGAGGTACAGCAAGAATGGCAGTGTTAGGGGGTGAAGAATGAAGATGTTGGGTGTTTGTGTCTTGGTATGTTCAGTGTCAAAACAAGGAGATCTTACACTTGGCGTTACTGAAGAGAGTTCATTAGTACTGTTATTGTCTCCAGGGTGGTAAGCAAGAGCTTAAACAGTATTGTAGTGGAACATAAGTGTATGTTGAGCACTGCTCTCAGGTATTTTAGTGCTTCACTCTTTGCTATATACAAACACAGTTGTAGTTGTTTTGATTGCATAATGTGCTAGTCATTCAGCTTTTTTTTACTAAAAAAACCTCCAAAACGCGTTTTGTTCACTTTAAACCATGCATGTGATTTACGCTAGAAATGCTTTGAGCATTTAACAATCTTGTATTAAATGTGTAATTTGGATGATTGTTTAAGTGATTGTCGGGAGGGATTATTGGATTAAAGTAAGGGATTATATTACAGAAACCTAAGGTAGTATTTGCTCTAGGGTCTCCTGTAATTATCCAGACATCTGCCCTGGAAGTTATTCATATAAGAGGTAGTTTGTTCTCTATGGGGAAACGGTGCCGACAGTAAGGTTTACAGTCTGAAATCTTTGTGCGGTTTTGCTTAGTAATTGTTAATATTACACATTTAATATTGGCTCTTACCTAAAAAAAAAAGTATTTAAACTTTCTATATAGGCTTTAAGTGACAGGTTTAAAAAATTGAAACCAGATGGATTCTTGCTTTGTATTTAAATAGGTTATTTTAAGTATTAAAATGGAGTATATCTCAGTGCGGATGCTTCACAGTTGCCTCTGTTGATGAAACAAGACAGCAGTGAAGGGTGTGCAGCCTGTTTCTAGCCATAAGCATTATTTAATAAGACCACTCCAGCTCGTTCCTGAAAGATTCCTGTGGGCCGGCGAGTTGAGGGTTACCCTTTCTCAGGCCAGTGCTGAAGGCCGAGAAAGGGTCTTGTCTTCTTCAGCACTTCCTGTATCTTCGTCAGGGTTTTGAAAGTCCAAGGCAGACCCCTCTGTTATTAACAGCACCCCCTGTGTTAATAGGCAGCACAGTATCATCAAATGCATTAACTCTTTTATAGTCTTATCTGGGGATAGTTTGACCAAACTTTAAGGTGGAGGAGAGGTGTGTTCACAGAGCTACCCAAGACTTCAGAGCACCTAAGTAATTGGAGCCATTATTCTAAACCAGTACATTAACTGTATTGGGTGTGTTATTGTATGCTCTATTCCAGAAGGAACCTTTCTCTTAACCATTCCTTATGCGGAGCACCTTTTGGCATGTGGCATTGTTAGGGAGATTGTTTTCTTGAGACTTAGTAGTTTTCAGTCGGTCAGAACCTGTTTGCACAAATCCATGCTTTTCTAGATAGAAGAGTTTGTTTCTTCGTTGCCCTGGCCCTGCGTGTTATTGGCTTGCCCAGTTCGGGGAAAAGTCGCGGTTTATTCTGTGGATTTCTGTTCAGGAGGAACAACCTGTTCTCGGAGATTCCGTGAAAGCTTGATTAAATCGTGCTGGTTAAAGCTGTACGAGAGTATTGGTGCTAGCTGGTGGTTTGTGCTACAGCTCATTGGGAGATTCTGCGTTATGTAGAAGACCTTACTTTCCCCTCTGAAGTCTTGCGCAGTGTGAATGCTGATCAATATTATTGAGTCAGGTTGGCTGGGGTCAGTTCCCAGAGAACAGCAGTCTGCCCAGTTGAGATCATGGGCTTCTTTTCATGCTTGTTCTGTCCGTCATAAGAATACTTCTGTATTTTCTTTAAATTGAATAATTATTGGACAAGAACCTGTTCATTAGACTGATAACACTGTCGTTTCCTGTACATGTTTTAAACAGGTTTCTTTAAAAAGCCATTCAAAAAGTTATTTAGCTGTTTTTACTGGTGTACTTATTTTCCTGTCAGATAGCCTGAAACACGTAGAGCACTAAATGTCTAGAGCTTTTTTTGTAATTCCTAGGAAAAGAGACTTATTTAAATGATCAAACCTGCTTGTGGGCTCTTTTTACACAACTGCTGTGCTGTACTCCTGTGCAAGTTCATTGGAGGTGATGGACTGCAGTGAGCAATGTGTATCTTGATGACAAAAACTGTCTGTGGGCTTTAACGAAGATTGTGTGGTAGTAAGAGGGTACATTGTGTTAAAGTAAGATGGAATCTTAATCACTTGGTGACTGTTGTCCTCCCACATACTTGAGAGGTGGTTACTGAGTGCGAAATATTATGGGAAAAAAAAAATATAATGAAATGTTTTTTTCTTAATCTATAAAGCATTTTTACAACTCGGTCTCATTGCAAGGCATGTGGAGATCTGCTTTGTAGTGATCTTCTTTTGATTTCGTTACACTTGGGCTGTGTTATTCAGTGTTGTCTCAGGGATAAAGATCTTGCCACCTTCATCTGAAGTAAGGATTACATGGCTATTGCAGTCGCATCTTTTCAGTAAAAATGTGCTCGTGTACCTTGACAGTTTTTCTCTGTTAGTCTTTTCCCTCACAGGCCTGGTACACAGTGTTGCATATTTCTAGTATTTCCAAGTATTAACTGTTAAACCATTGTCCTCTTTTCTCAGGAGGTCTTTCAAAGTGGATGACATGCTGATCAAAGTGGAAAAAATGAAGGGAGAACAGGAATCTCACAGGTATCTTTTCACTTCGTATCGAAAACATCTATTCTGTCCTTCGCCGCGATATGAGACATCATGTTCTCTGCCATCCTAATTGTTTTGAGTATTTGGGGGTTTATGATTCTTGACTGAAGTGGCAGTATACCCCTGGCCCCATGGTTATATTAAAATTTAAAACAAAGTACAATTAAAGTGGAAACAGTTTTTTAATGTCACAAGTGCTACTTGTCATCATCTGGTTTTACTTTTCTTTCTACAGCTTGGCTTCACACCTGCAGCTCACATTTACTGGTTTCTTCCATAAAAATGGTACGTTTTTGTTTTATTGACTTCAAAAAGGATTACTCCCATTAAATGTTGTCAAGCTCTGAGCAGCAATTGGCTAGTCTGTGTCGTGGTGGGGTGGGGGGTGAGAGCCTGCTGTTGTGATATCGTTTTAACGGCTGTGTTTTTGTTAACCTGCTTCAGTCCGGCTTCCGTGCCGAGCTGTATTGTACTCCAGGTCCTGGCTTCTGCCTGGACTTGGTAGCTGAAGGTCACAGATGCCTTGCTGTCAGGCGAATGTGTTTTGGTTAACGTTCTGCTTCTGTACAGGGAGTAAGAAGTATTACACCTGCCTGAGTCTTCAACAGTGTGTTTCCTCAGTCACCTTGGAATGTGTCCTCTGAGCAGTGTGCCCACTTACGCTGAGATTTAAAATCGCCTCGACTCTAATAAAATGCAGTGCATCCTTCTTTTCTTGATAATACTTATAATAATATTCAAGTTAAATTCGCTAAAACCCTTAGTTCATGAAGCTGATGAGGATTGAATCTGAAGTATTGTCCTTCACCTGCCAAATTACTGAATTCATCTCACAATCATTTTAAAAGGCTGGCATTGTGTACAGCGTTAGGGGCTGCCTCAACTTCGCTATCCATAGCCCTGTGCAGGAGTCAACATTTCTTTTACTGTAGCCTTTTACGGTCTAATTTTTTACTTTTGTGTTGAAAAGGAGGGAATAAAGCTGTGAATAAATGTTTTGCAGTTAACTTATTTATATCAACAGGGATTTATTTAAATGACTCATTTAAGATAAGGTTAAGTGTAACTTGTGTCCTCATTTAATCATATTGTGATCAGGTGGCATAATATTACAAGCAGAGGTTTGTAAACTTTGACTTCTCAGCAGTGAAGAATCAGGATATGCATATTTTACCTTGTATTTAGAAAGTCTGTTCATCACAAATTTATTCAATGTCACCTTGGATCTTAGCATTCAGTTTTTCGTCAGTGAGCATTTGAAGGTGAGAAGAGTGACTACTCTTAATGTGCTTTTAATCATTAGCAGAGATCAGTTACTGCCAGGTTATTGACACTCTAGTAATGCTGTTAATCTATTGAAAGTTGTATACTGTGAGGGAAAAGTTATATATTGTGAGATCTGCAATGCCATATCTAAAGCTTTAGCCTAGAGTGGTTTGGCTCAGTATCCCAGTTTCAGGACATACTAGAGTGTGCACTGCTACATTAAGGAAGATGCAGTCATATTTCTGCCTTATGTGTTTCTGTCCCTCATGTGCTGAAAACAAAGTAGTAGAAGCTTTTTAACCTGATTCAGATGTTAACTGCTCTGTTTTAATTTCTAGCAGTTGTATTTAAAAGTTTATTAAACAACGTGGAATAATGCTTTCACAAGTACTTTAAAAAGTCTGTTATAGATGGCACTTTTTGTCAGTGCCGCTGCTTAACCTTCCTGTTGATGCTGTAATACTAACATACTTCTGCTTGGTGCATTATACTGTTCAGAAAGATGTTTGGCTCTAACTGAAATTCTGTGCTCCAAGATTCACTGATGTGGACTGCAAATCAAAACTTTTGACTATTTTTTATCGTCTTCATGCCAGCCCTCCTGTTAATGCAGATCTGTTTTTAAGAAAAAGCAGTCTGACGACGAAAATCTAAATTTAATGGTATTTTTTTTTCCAGAAAAGCCATCACAGAACTCTGAGAACGAACAAAATTCTGTGTCTTTAGAGGTGCTACTCGTTAAAGTCTGCCATAAAAAGCGAAAGGTAAGCGTTAATCATACGATGTTAGCTGACGCTACGTGCTCAACAGCTGTAACAGTGCTCTCACGTAATTGTTTTGTTGCAATTACTAATTATCACCTTTTCTCTCTTTTGGAAAAAGTCTGTGTTCAGCTGCAGGATAACCAAGAGAAATCTGGACCCAAGCATTTTCTGTTTCAGAATGCTTTCTTTTATGTTGGTGTTTAAGCAGTTGTGATGAAACAGCTTGACTCCCTTGAACGTGACTTGTTTCCTCTGATTCCTCGTGTGCTTTCTGCTGTTCTGGCCTGCGCCTCTGCTCAGCTGCGGGGGTTTCTCCTACAGCCAGATGACTTTCGCGTAGTGAGTCATGGCGGTGTCACCGAACGGCCGTAGGTTTTGTGCGGGCAGCTAGGCTGGACGGGTCCCCCTCACTGAGCAACACCTCCGCTTCGTTCGGCCAGCGCTGAGGCAGGGCTGTCTGGCAGAGGGGCGACTCACTCATGCTGGTGAAATGTTAATGAAATCCCCTCATCGAAAAACATGCGTTTGAGCCGCTGCCAGACTTTAATATGTATTTTACTCCCTTTCATGCTAGAAATGTCCTAACAAGTACATAGTAATGTGGTTAGTAGTAGACCAATAAGTAATATTGGTCTAAAAATTATAAATTAGTAATGTAGATTGACAGAATACAGGTGTTGACTTCTCTCTGCAGCACTTCTTGGTCTGTTATGGATGTTGGGATCATTATGTTCTTGTTTTCCTAAAATAACTGGTAAAAGTGGCTTCTCCTTGCTGCTCTGTAGGCAGCCACGATTAAACTGCCAAGATTAACTTGGAAAAATTTCGTAGGGATCAATTGCGTACGTGATATACAAGATGGTTTGAAGCAAAAACATAAAAACCCTTCAGTGTTCAAGGATCAGACTTATTTTAATTGAACAAATTATCTTTTTGCTTAGTAATTTACAAGAAAGGGCCGGGTGATATGATATCATATTTGTCTTGACTACTAGGTTGATGGGGACATGTTGTGTATTTGACATTGAAACATCTTTTAAAATGTGGATTATTTGATATTTTCCTTTCTTTTCTTAAATCTGATAATGACAGATTTGACAGATAATGACAGATAATTACTTGATACACTCCAGTAAATTGTGACAAGACTATAAACTCTCAGCTTCCACTGTGCTAGAACTGTTTTCTAACTATGAGATCGGCCTTTATAAAATATTTATCTGGAAGCTAGGATAGTTTACAACAGAGGAATTTCCCATCCTTTTGTCACCCCATCCCAGCCTTTCCTTTGGAATGGTGTAACTGCCCCTCTTTGTGTCCTTTTATAATACAACCCTAATTCACTGCTACCATCAGCTCCTGACTGGACTGTTTGACACTGAAGGAGAATTACAGCATTTATTACAGGATCATCATATGTGTGTATATTGCATTTCATTTGTACTTATGCATCTTTTTGGGTGCATCGCCCATCCCTGGTTGGATGCTTTAGGGCTTGATACCAGCAGACAGAATTAAAACAAACTTCAAAGAACGGAGTGAATATTGGTACACGCACAGGCAGTGTGTGACGTGCTGCACTGTGCACTGTCGGAAAACCTCACCTTCGCTTGAGGACGAGGACCCCAGACCGCAGTCGTTCAGGATCAAGGCAGAACAAAATTCTGACTTCTACAGACGCCAGAACTACTTTGCATGTGTTGCGTAAATCACTTGTTTTAACCTATTTTTCCTCCCTGTCGGCATCATCTGCTGACAAGCAAATTAAATGTGGTTCTGATTTACTACTAGGCTCTTCCAGGAACAGGCTCTGATGACATTCTTGGAACCTCAAGCTACTAAGAGCTCGAGCGTGATGGGTTGAATGGCCTCCTCTCCTTCGTAACGTTCTTTATGTTATTATGTTCCTATCTGTGAATGTGCATGTGTGCAATCGGGAACAGGCTGTTAACCTCACTGAAAAGTGGTGCTGGTCCTTATTTTATCTGTAGGCAGACTGTGCAAACGGCAAGTCCGTAGCAAAGCAAACGGGTCTCTGTTTTTCCACGGTTTTCCTACATTGAAAACTGGGCCAGCAGTCTGGAGCCCGATTGTTAATTGAGGCGCTGCGAAAGGGAGGCTGAACACGTCTTTTCTGTTTCCAGGATGTTAGTTGCCCAGTGAAGCAGGTGCCGACGGGTAAAAAGCAAGTGCCTCTGAACCCCGACAGCAGCAGCAACGGGGGCGGCGGCGGTGGCGGAGTTGGCCAGACGAAGCCCGGCAGCTTCCCCTCTCTGGCCGTGTCCAGCAACGAGTTTGAGCCCAGCAACAGCCACATGGTCAAGTCCTACTCCCTGCTCTTCAGGGTCACCCGGCCGGGGCGCAGGGAGGTCAACGGGGAGGCCAACGAGAACATTGGCAAGTGCTGGTCTCCGGGAGAGGTCCGCCGGTCTGCCTCGAGAGTTAATTGGAAACACAGCTGCGGTGTTGGGGTTTACGAGGCAGCTTGAGGAGGAAGAAAAGGGCGGGCTTGCCTCATGCTTGCCGCATTCCCTGTTCTGGAACTTATTTCCTGTGGGAATTACGATAGGTGGACGTGTCTCTTGTAGCTGCGGTTAGTTCTTCGGGAGTCTGTCTCACAACAGTAAGTAACTATATTTATCTGCTGGACTCTTCTAGATGTTATAGAAGAACTTCCAGCCAGGAAGAAGAGGACCTCTTCCCACCGTGAGGACGGGGAAACGACTTTTGTGGCACAGATGACGGTGTTCGATAAGAACAGGTAATCAAGGTGGCAGGATCTCCACCAGCATAATCGGAGAAAGGCCGTTGCTTCTTCTAAACTTTGTTTTATTACATATTCTATGAGCAAGTCCTTCCTGTTAGAAAATCATGCTTTTTTAACCTGGCAGTCAGGTTGCAGTGCCCTGTAGGCAGTAGAACATCCTCATTTCCATCCATTAACTCTTAAGGAATTGCTGCTTTTTAATACAATTACAAATTTACATTTGTACGCTTTGTATAAGTGGATTGTTTTCCATTATGGTGGTTAGAGATGCATCTTTTCTTTTACAAACCTGTGACTCTTGCCGGTGATTATCTAAACAAGTGCCACAATATTCTCCAGAGCACGATTCCTGTCTGTGCCACTTTCTTAAGGCCCCTTGTGGAGCTCAGAGTTGATGTAGCGGCTATTTCAGAAATACAGGAAATGGATTTTATCAGAGTTGCTCAAAACCACAGAGGTGGGGTCCTTGTGTTAGAAGCATGTGACCTTTTGCTGGACTAACAGTAATGACCAGGCAATTGATGCTAAAAGCTCTGCCTTTTTTAGTGGAGTTGTGATGCAGCAGGAGAAGGATAGATTTGTCATCAGTGTGAAAGTGTCGTGACAACACGTGGGGGGAATATGACAGCTGAGACACTGCTGTGTATATTGCTGAATTGTTCCTGTAATTATTATTTTTAGAGGAGTTTCACTTTGGAGGCAATATACCTAGTTTTTTCTGTGTGTTTCCATGCAGAAGCCTCAGGCTTCCACGCACTGAAGAGTCAGGGACCGCAGACAGAGTGTGCTGTTTGCTGTTGTGAAGTCAAGTCGGGTGTAATTCGTCTGCATGTTTTTTAACGGCCTGTTCTGTGAATGAGCTCTGGGTGTTTCCGTAGGCGCCTGCAGCTGCTGGACGGAGAATATGAAGTGTCAATGCAGGAGATGGAAGAATGTCCAGTCAGCAAGAAGAGAGCAACATGGGAGACCATCCTGGATGGGAAGGTATCTGCCAGACAGTGACCGTACCCCCGGAGGTCTAAGGTCATTTTACTGTTGATTGCGGTCTTATGAAGTGTTCCCAAGTGACAGTCTGGGGAATACAAGAGTGGACCAGTACGCGCTATTGGGAGGTTCTAGGACAGTGCGCTTGTTTCTGATCCTGCTGGTAGGTGTTAAATTAACCCAGTGAAGCATGTTAATTAGAGTGAGGAGCTCAGAGCTGAGGTGTACTACAAACTAGACCCCATGAAGGATAGAACTTGGCCTTCTGATCTGATATTCCAGTGAAAGTTTGAAAATAGATTGCCTCGATCTCTGTAGATTTGAGATTTCTACTAGTGTTCTTGAGTATATCCCGATTTTATAAAGCAGTGTCGGACAAAGGGGTGATAAAAGTTTAAAAGGCTGGGTTTTGGCAGTTTCAAATTAACTTTTAAAGGGCTTGTCCCTAAGATTAGAAATTGCCAGTGGGCCTGGTTCGGGGTGAGCTTGCACATGAGCATGGCGCGAGCGGTGGATTCTTGCTCCTCTGGGCTCGCAGACGGTGACGGGATTGTTCACGTGCTGCCGCTTTCAGAGGCTGCCACCGTTCGAGACGTTCTCTCAGGGACCCACGCTCCAGTTCACGCTGCGCTGGACAGGGGACACTAATGACAAATCCACCGCCCCCGTCGCCAAACCCCTGGCCACCCGCAACTCGGACACCACCGCCGTGGAGAGCAGGCCCAGCTCCCTGAAGCCAGCTCAGACAGTAGGTAAGGCCGTGCGCCGCGCCGTCCCGGGACTGCTTCAGGCAGTCGTGCACAAAGAGCGCCTGGCAAGGGCCAGCCGTGCCCTGTGGATGTGAAATGATTGCATAACTCAAGTACGTTTCAAGCCTTTCGTCTGGGGTGACGCAGTGGGCAGGTGTGCTCGCTCCCGGCCCGAGGAGTGTTTGGGGTCCCCTGGGGCAGCCCACACCTGGCCCGGCGCAACTGGAGCTGGGATGGGTCTCGATGCCCCGTTTTAGACCGGTGGTTCAAAAGGTGAATCATGTCTTTTTGCAGCTGTTAAAGATTCCATTAATACGGAACTGCAGGCAAGAAGAGAGCAGATTACATATGAGCCTCGTCAGAAACTACGAATATTTTACCAGGTGAGGTGCTGCTTTCTGATCATTGCCCTGATAACCTTTGAATTCATTTTTTGTTAATGCTGGAGGAGTGTGTGGAGTTTAGTCCAGTGTGCTGCAGTGTGTCGGACCATGTAACCATCTGCGGAGCAGTCAAACAAATTATTCTTGGTAATAACAGAAAGCTGTCCTGAGTTAGACTTTGGCCTGTTACCTGCTACTACACCTTTGTTCACCTGGTTGAAGGCCCCTCGCTGAAGCTCCTGCTTCTGCAGCATTTCCTTCCACTTATGTGCATGTTGTATAGCAGATATCACTGTCAATCCATTAATTATCAGTTAAAGACAACTTATTGGCTAAACCAGATCTTAGAATTGTCTGTGTGCGGGGGATGTTTTTTGGAAATTTGGAAGGACACATTCATCAGATGCAAACAGTGGGTAAACCAGCTGTGTGTAAACATCCAAGTTGCAGTAAATCTGTTCAGTGGGTTTATGTAGTGTATAACTGCTTATACATGATTTGTGACGACTCTATCTCGCATCCATCGCAGTTCCTTTACAACAACAACACCAGACAGCAGACGGAGGCCCGCGATGACCTGCACTGCCCCTGGTGCACGCTGAACTGCCGCAGGCTCTACAGCCTTCTCAAACACCTCAAGCTCTCCCACAGCCGCTTCATCTTCAACTACGTGGTGAGAGCTGCTGGTGCCTCCGCAGGCCTGTCTGCCCCGGGCCGGGCTCTGTGAGCCGTTCCTCTGGGCGTGCCAGTTCGGCAAGCAGCTCGCGGCGGTGCCCGTTTGTCCCAGGGCTGTTCCTCTCCCACTCTGCTGTCTCAGCCAGCCCGTCTTTGTAGTCGGACTTCCAGTGGTTTGGAGTAGCGGGTAGTGATTAAGCCACTCTATTATTGAAAAAGCTTAAGCAATAATAAGTCGCCAACAATTGCCATGTACGGGAAACGAGGGAGGTATTATTCGTAACAGGTAATAAGTTCCTGTATAATAGGCTTTATACAGGGGCTCTCAAACGTTTAAGCGCCAATATATTGGTTGTAAATAATGAACTCTTACAAGCTACTCCTATAAAGAAAAACGGGTAACTATTGTAAGGGTTTGGGCAGTGAGAAAAATATATATATTTTTAAAAGGGTGGTACTGTATTGCATCTCGGTGTATTTGTACATTTTTTTTTTTAGAAAGAAGGTTTTGTAGGGAAGTATTTGCTGAGCTGTGGTCTTGGATCCTCCTTGCTTGCTGTTGTTTTGTCTGTTCCAGAGCACTGCGCCCCCTGGTGGGGACCTTTTCTTCTCCTTAGCCTGTCAGGCAGGGCAGGATAGTGCAATCCGAGTCCCTTGTGACCTCGGTCACCAGCTGGTTTTAGTTCCAGCTGAGCTCTTGGTTAATTGTACTTCAGTTTTCATTAATACTTCAGTAATTAAACAATATTTTTTGTTCTCTGTCCCATAGCTGATTTGCAAGAGATTTTAAATTTGCCTATTCATTTTGAAAACGGCAGCTTTTTGTGAGTGGGGAAAATAAAAAAGGTATTAATCAGTCATTAGCTCTGAGGCACTCAAGAGTCTGGCTGAAATGAAGACCAGTAGACGTTAGGTTCTGCTGGGGATCAGGACAAAGACTGGTAGTCCCTGCTGTAGAGTGGACCTGCTGCCACTGACAGTACAGTGGTTTCTGCACTCAGTGAGCTGGCATCTCACTCTGTTCCCAGGAGCAGTTACAAGTCTACATGCAGAGCCTCTGTGCATTGAGAACTCTCAAAAGTAACCAAACGCCTGTTTTCCCTCAGCAGTCCCGTGGCTGTAACAGGGGTCGCAGCTATGGCGCTCTGTGTGGTTAACTTTGCGCTCCTAGTTTTGTTAGATGTGTTTGCACTCTGTCTCAGTGGTGCTTGCTTTTACACATCAGGGCTCCTGCTTCTGCGCGAGGCCTGTTTGTCAGTCACCGGTCCTTCCTTCCTTCCACAGCCTCACCCCAAAGGTGCTAGGATAGACGTGTCTATCAACGAGTGCTACGATGGATCCTACGTGGGAAACCCGCAGGATATCCACAGCCAGCCGGGGTTCGCCTTCAGCCGGAACGGGCCGGTGAAGAGGACCCCCGTCACCCACATCCTCGTCTGCAGGTGGGTCGGTGACCGCGCCTCCAGCCACGCGTGTCCGCCGCGCAGTCATGCGGTCTCCAGCCTCCTAACCGACTAATTACCGCGATCTGTCCGCAGCTCCAGTGCCAGTGGTGGTACAGGCCTTCAGCACAGTGTAGCCCTGCTCTGCTCTGAAAGACACTTAAATTAGGCAGTCAGTTTTGTATGGTATGGTATTTTAGTATTGTAGGGTATTTTTGTCGTTGGATGTGAATCCCGAGGTTAAGGGCAGGGAGTGAGAGTTTTTTTTTGGGTGTGTCATTAAATCTTCCACTAATTCTACATAAATTGGTTGTGCATTGAAGAACCGTTTTCTTAAATACTTGATTTCATGTGCTGTTGTGTAGGTAGGTTTATGCACTACTTTGGTGGTCTAGTAGACTTGTCGCGAGTTCCGCAGAAAAGTGCTTTCTCTGTTCCGGCTGTGATCCGTACCGTTTCCCCCGAATCGCAGGCCGAAGCGCACAAAGCCCAGCCTGTCGGAGTTCCTGGAGTCGGAGGACGGCGAGCTGGAGCAGCAGCGCACCTACATCAGCGGCCACAACCGGCTGTACTTCCACAGCGACAGCTGCCTGCCGCTGCGGCCGCAGGAGATGGACGTGGACAGCGAGGACGAGAAGGACCCCGAGTGGCTGCGGGAGAAGACCATCACGGTGGGGCTGGGCGCCGCGGTCGAGCGCCGCCTGGGTCACCTGCGCCGGCACCGAGGGCACGCAAGGCCCACGGGCATCAGGGCCCTTCGGACCGGAGCACACAAACTGAGATCCTTTTTTCAGTTTAATGCCCAATGTGTTACAGCTCAGCTGTCACTCTTCTAGATTGTACAGTTTAATACACTTACCTTGCACGTCACAGCTAGCACTTAACTCGCAGCGCTTGTTACACGTAGTCAGGCTTGCCTTGTCTCGGATACAGGCCGTCACTGCGTGTCCTCGGTTCTGTTGGCAGAGCTTATTTTGTCTGCCGTTCGTGTGAAAAATGGATTCGGTTTCCTTATTCCTATTTTGTCCCCTCTTCCACAGCAAATAGAGGAGTTTACAGATGTGAATGAAGGAGAAAAAGAAGTCATGAAACTCTG